>NC_135340.1:28240248-28896773 GCF_023851605.1 Tamandua tetradactyla | reverse complement strand
CCTCCAGCCATCCAAACCAACTCAAATGCAACAAGTAGCTGTTACCTTAGGTTCCACTAAATATCTATTAACACACAGAGTTCCTTGGCTTCAGACTTTGATAAAGATTTGGGGAAGAATTTATACTGTATATATATTGATTTACACTGTAGTAATGCATTTAATTTTAAAAGTAATAGGTGTCCTTGTTCATAACGTTTGTTCACCCCATTATTATGGTGCTTTACTGCAAAAGTTCTAGACTCTCTCCACTTCTCTCATTCCCGTCTTTTCTCTTCTTTAATCTCCTCCTTCCCTCTGCATCAGCTCCTTGTACATCATCTCCACCCTGGTTCCAGTTGTGACTGCAGAGACACCTTCTGCATATGCTTTGATTCACTTCATGGAGACATTATTTCATCAAAAGGGATGGCAGAATTAAAGCAAATGTTATCTCTTTTTATCTACCATAGAATTGAATAGCACAGAGCCTACCTTTTATCAGTAGACAATAAATATTCATTGATTCTTTGATGGTGAGCCTGTAATTGGGCATTCTTATATCTTTAATATTGTTATTGACATCTCAACCATAAATGCTGTCTTAAGTATACAATTTAAATATATATATATATGTTCTTATCTCTAAGTGCACTTTATAAGTTTTATAAGACTCTTCCAGTGCTTCAGCATGGGATTCCAGGGAAGCCTATTAGGTCTGGCACATGCAAAGCCCAGAAATGAATGAAAGCTGACAATTGGTTGGAGCAGTCCTCAACCAATAGGGAGTTAACATATAAATGTTGCAGTTTGTCAGTTTTCAAGTGGTCAATTCTGAGAGCCATCCTATATGTTCCTCAGATGTCCCTAGAGAGATCGAGGTGTTGTTGATACAACAGAAACTAACTTGATAGCACATTTTTGTGTTGATTTTTTTTTCTTATTGCTTTATGTTGTTGATTGCTCACTCCTGCTCATGAGATTACCTTCCAAATAAACAACCTTTGCAGAAGTCCTTGGCTGAAGCTTTTCTTTCTGGGGGTATTAGGGCTAAAGCCGTTGATACCTAGAAAGCAGACCCACAAGATAGATTTCTGGAATTAATCACTTACCAATTAGAAGGAAACAAGAACCTCATTGCTAGTAGGCAGTAGTGTGGCAATGAAGCCCAGGCATGCTGTAGCATCATGATTTCTAAGTCTATCACAGTGGAAAATGATGAGACAAAGCAAAAGGTGAATTTCTAGATTATTCAGCAGCTCTAGTATATCAATGGTATTGAGGAAATGGTAATTTTAAGGGTTGTGAAGTTAACTGCTTGCTGTTTACAACTTTGGATGACTTAGGCAAAGAAAATGACTGGCTTAAAACATCAAGTATCTACTTAGGGTATTCTGTGAAAGATAGAAGACTGCCAAGGCAGCATTTAGAAACACCTATATCTCCCGCAGCTACAGTGTACCCTTGATACAAAACCAGGCCCTGGAGCTTCAAAGAAAATTGAAAGTACAGTCTTGAAAAGTTTCTTATACTTTGTCTTGTAGGTCTCAATTAGTACCACCTCCCACCACCCCACCAACTCTTTCTTTTTCTCTTTTTTTAAGTTGAACCCTTACCTCACAACATATATGAAATTGACTCAAGATGGATCAAGGACATAAATATAAGAGCTAAAACCATGAAACTCTTAGAAGAAAGCACAGAGGAAAACCTTCCTGCCTTTGGATTTGACAGTGAGTTTTTAGATATGAAACCAAAAGCATCAGCAACAAAAGAATAAAGTCAACTTCATCAAAAGTAAAAACTTTTGTACATTGACGGTCATTATCAGCCTCTCTCTTTAGCCATTTCAGTGCTTACGCAGTGGACCCATGAAAGGTGTGCTAGCTTACAAGCGTTGTGTACCCCAGAGAAGCCATGTCCTTTAATCCTGATTCCATATTGTAGGGTGGAAACCTTTTTTGATTAGATTATCTCCAGGAAGATGTGTCATGCCCAATTATGGGTGTGGTCTTTTGGTTAGATGAAGATGTGACTCCACCCATTCAGAGTGGGTCTTGCTTAGTTCATTGGAATCTTTAAAAGGGGCAACATTTTGAAGAAACCTCAGGTGCAGATGCTTGGAAAACAGTTGCTTCAGAGTTGGCAGAGACACAGGTGTTTGGGGATGCTTGGAGTGATAACAGGTAGAGCAGAAGCCTAAACACAGGCACAGCCCAGAAGATGTCACCATGTGCCTTCCCATGAGATGCTAAGCAGGCCAGAACCCAAAGTTGTGTCCCAGAGGAGCTGAGTGGAGGCCCATGGACACTTAAAGAGGAAACCACTGGCATCAGAGGCTGGAAGCAGTGGAACTGGGAGTAAGGACCAGCAGACGCCAGCCACGTGCCTTCCCAACTGACAGAGGTGTTCCTGATGGCATCAACCTTTCTTGAATGAAGGTACCCTCTTGTTGGTGCCTTAAATTGGACATTTTCATGCCTTAGAACTGCAAACTTGTAACTACTATATTCCCTTTTCAAAGGCTATCGTATTTATAGTATATTGCATTCCAGCAGCTTAACAAACTAATACAAAAAATTGTGTCCAAGGTGACAGAGTATAAGCTAGGCATGTTTCTGACAACACAAATTCATTCTTCCCAAGGGATGGAACTTGATTAATAAATACTTTAAATGCTTACTTTTTCAGTTCTCAGGTAATAATTCTTTGAGTCACAGCAGTTTACTGTTTTTTCCTCCTTCCTGGTTTCACAATGCCTTGTCCTTTTACCCATGCCTCCTGGGGCCATCTCCCGATAAACTACCTGTACCCAAATCTTTGGCTCAGCTTCTGTACTCAGTATTAAAGCTACACATTCTTTCCATTGTCTTATTCAAAGCAGTTTTTTCCCTCTTTTCATGTCTTGGAACCTGTCAAGATCCCTGCCAGAGTATGTCATGTGCTCCTCGTAAGCTTTTGAAGGCACGTGGTTCAAATGGAGTCAATTCCTTCCCTAAGCAGAAGGAAAGTCCTTTTCTTGATTTACTGGCCGATTTTCATAAGCCTATAAATAGATTAAATTTACTACTATCTGAAATACCCATATCCACAGACACCTATCACAGGTTCCAAGACAAAACAAAACAAAGACACAAAAAACACAAAAATTATCCACTTGACTTTATATCTCTCTTCTCAAAATAATAGCTAACATTTGTTGAGTGCTTCCCATATGCCAGATGTTATTCCAGCCAATTATATTCAATATCTCACTTTATTTTTACAAAACTCTAAGAGGTATTATTATTTTCCCCAGATGTATGGACAAAACGCTGTGGTTCTTTGATGGTTTGTAGCTTGCCCAGGATTGCACTTTCAGTGTCAGAGCAGGAATTGTTTCAATTTCCTAAGGCTGCCACAACACAGTGCCACAACTGGGTGGTTTAAAGCAATATAAATTCATTCTCTTACAGTTCTGGAGGCTACAAGTCCAAAATGAAGGGGTCAGCAGCACGATACTCCCTCCAAAGGCTTGAGGATAGAATCCTTCCTTTCCTCTTCCCAGCTTCTAGTGGTTGCCTGCAATCCTTGGCATCCCTTGGCTTGTAGCTGCATCAGACCAACTTCTGCCTCTGTGTTCACAGGGCCATCTTTTCACTGTGTGTGTCTGTGTGTCTCCAAAGCTCATTCTTCAAATAAGGACATCCGACATTGAATTCAGGGCCCACCCTAATGCAATAGGATGAGATCTTAATTTGATTGCATCTGCAAAGGCTCTTTTTCCAAATAAGATCAAATTAACAGGTCTGGGGATTAGGAATACAACACATCTTTTTGGTGGCAAAATTCAACCCATAACAGGGATTAAAACCCAGGTCTCTCTGCCTCTGGAGTATACAACACTTATCTAGTTTATCAAGGTTGATAAAAGAAATAGCTTACTGTTGCAACTCCTCCCCTTTCACTTTCATTTCAATTCACTACAGTGTTTTCCCATTGAAATGAAAAAGCACTTGCTAGGGTCACCCATTTTGTCCTAATATGCTATATGAGATGGATTTATTCAGGCTTATCTTACTCACCTGTCTGCAGTGTTTGATAAACTTGATGAGTCCCCTGACTCCTTCCTTGACTGATGGAATGCCAATGAATACATTAGCTTGTATCCTGAATTGTACTTGTGCCCTCTTACAGTTTATTCATGGTCCTCTGCAGAGGTTTTTTCCCCCCAAATTTTACATATTGATCATGAACCTTAGTTCTCAGCTTTCTTTTCACTTTATAATCTCTCTTTGGGTGGCTGCAGCTATTCTTTTGTCCTGACCTCTTTACCTGAATTTATATGAATTTCCTACAATGTACATATTGTTTAAATAATTACTTCCCCTCTCACCCCGCAAAGTATTTGATCTGAGTTCACCCATCCACTTGTCAAAATTAGAAACTTGTAGTCTTCCTTGAAGTATGTGAAAAGTTTGTTTTGTACTGTCTGTGTTCCAAAATGTTATGCTTTTAGTAAACAAGGCTGAGAGTCCTCGCCGAAAGCCCAGTTAGAGTCTTGATTGCAATGGCTGGATGTAAGCGGACACTCCATGCTTGGTGAGAGATGTTAAGCATGGGTCAAAAGGGTTAAGTCAAATGGGTTAAGACTAAATGTTTTAGACTTTCTTTGCAGGTGATTCTCAAATACTGAAATTCTAGCGGTAAGAAATAATCCACTTGGTAAGAAGGGGATTTCTGTTAGATAGCCTCTGATTGCTTGCTACTATTAACATTCTAACTAAATGGTGTTGCTATTTGTTAAAATGTTTTCTCATGATTTATTTCCACCTAAAAGCTTTGAACTGTGGATATATTTGAAAAATCTATTCTGACTTGTCTCAACCCTGGGACTAGCCTTAATAGAATATGCAGCAGTGTTTATTTGCAAGCTGATTATGAAACTTATTTTCATTTTAACTCTTCTTGATTTATTAATCTCATTTAAAATTTTAGAGTTTTAGATCCTTTGCCCCTGATTAAAACTAAGTACTGTTTTCCTTCTGAGAATAGAAACTGTGCCTTTCTTCTGTTCCATGTGGCAGTGAGGTTTTTTTAGGCCAATATGATTTTTGTCTTTGGCATGGTGTCATGTGAACAGCGGTATTTTGCCAAGTGCTAAAGTAAGCATTAAAACCAAAGATGATAGAGATCATCAGACGAGCTTTTTGAAATTACCAAATGCATATTCCTCTTTGTATTGTCTCTGTCAACCATATCTACAACTAAGGGAAATAAAGAGAAAATCACCTCATCTAAAAAGAAAAACTATCTATAGACTCTTTTGCATTAAATCAGATGAACCCAGTTACTTGGGTGGAAAAATCACTTTCCATACACTGCAACTTATCACTTCCTGAGGGCCCTCAGACCACACAGAAACACATGTACCAAAAGATTAGGTTCCTTGTGGTCGTCTCTCTACAGCTCCAATAAAGGTGTGTGTGAATCTCAATATAGACTTTGTGTTTCCTAGATATTCTTCCTATTATGTCTACTACAAAAGACATTATACTTATCTGACTATTAATATTAGTAGTATTGGTATGATTATTATTATTTTTGTATTGTGTATGGCGGAGGTCACATTTCTTTCTTTTTCCATGTAAGTATTCCCTGGTTGCAGCAACATTTGTTGAATTTTTGTTTGTTTGGTTTTTCGTTTGTTTGTCTGGGAAATGCATGGGCCAGGGATTGAACCCGGTTTGCCACGTGGCAGGCGAGAATTCTACAACTGAATTACCCTTGCATCCCCCTACTATGGTATTATTTTTAAAATAATAAAACTGGGAACCTCATTGACTTTTAATGATATGGTAGCACTATCCCTCATTGTGCTTAAAAAAAAATCAGTGATCACCTTTCTGACTGAGGCTAAGAATGGCAGAATGAGGTGATCAGAAATTGCTTAATATTCATAGTCTTATTCAACCAGTACTATGAACTTTGGTTCCAACCTTTTCTTATATACTCATTCAATACTACATTCTGTTTTCAAATATCACTCTCATGTAACAGTTGTTGGCTTATACATATTTTCCCTGTCAATTATAAGAAACAGCAAATAGCTTAGATAGCTAATATTTCTTAAAAATGCACACCAGAAATATCTTTAAGCAAAGATCATTGACCACATTAGAAAAAAATACAAGATTTAAATTTTTAAATTTTCTCCTTGACTACCTAATCAACACTTTGCACTTTACTTGTAGATGAAAAGGGCTTACTTGATCTATGTTTGGTAAATATTTTAAAATGCAATGTCCATACACACAGTTTGGTTCTTCAATTACTTTTTCTCCACACTGACAAACCATCTCATGCTATTTAATGGCCTCTCCTAGAGCGCTTCATGATTCAGAGTCTTCCAGCTGTGACAAATCAAAAAGCACCTATGCATTCTTTGGGGTTTTTATTTGCAAAAATGTCAAAAATTCAATTTAGTTTTGATTTTGATGTACATTAATCTTCACAACCTTTTATGCATCAATTAACTGGTAAAAGTTACCAAGGCATCCCTTTGCTGAATGTGTCTTGAAAGGCTTTTAGTCTTTTTATTTTTAATATATATTCTTTGCTGTTTTCACAGTTAGCTACACTTTTAAAGGGCCCTATCTTGAGCTTTTCTTTTTGGTAACCTCTTTTATATGAAAGCAAGTTTAGTTAGCATTCCCCCAAATTTTACATGCCTAGCATGGTTTGAACATGGCAAGGCCATAGCTGGAAATCTCACAACTGACCTTAATGAAATAAAAAAAATATATATATATATATATATTTCTTTTTTCATCTCACATCAAGCATCGAGTGTTCACTTAGAGAAATATATATATATATATATATATATATATATATATATATATATATATATATGTTTTCTTCTTTTCATTTTAAAAATACTTATTATTCATATACTATAGAACTAGAACAATGTTAGAGGGCATTTAGTCCATCCTTCTCATTTTACAGATGAGAAAAAGGAGGCAGAGCTGTTGGATATTTTGACAAAAAGTAGCCAGTTAATAGCATATTTAAGACCAAAGCATAGCTCCTTTTAGGCTCTCTAGAATATCACACTACCCTTACCCTTTTCAGGTTGTTTTTATGTTTTGACATTATAATTCTATATTGAATGAAGTAGTTGACTGAGCTTCCACCCCTGATTTGCACAGAGAGTTGTGAGCTCCCCTAGAAATAAAAATTGTTTATACTACCCAGGATGCTTCTTACATTCAGTAAGATCCTCTATCTTTAACTTAACTAGGGAGAATGAAGTGATTCCTAATTGTGAGGAAATGTTGAGCTGTCCCAGCTCCAGTGATAGGAATGGACATCCTTTTAATTTTATACCATCCTTTGGCCTAAAACCTTTAGCGCAGAATTAGAATGGTGTGGTTATTTGGCTCTCCTCCTTCAAATTCATCAGTAGGACATAAATCACCTCTGAATGCTTTTTTGCTCACTTCCTATTCTTTAACTTTTGGAGCCAACTTTCCACTTAATCTATTATTCCTGAACCCTAGACATGGTAATTAACTTCAGAAATGGAATTTAGTCAAAAATGCTTTCTGCAAATAGCATTACATTAGAAAAATTTTAATTGTGTTCAGTAACATTTCTTAATTTAATCTGAAAGGTTACAGTATCTTCCATATCAATAAATAACCATTTAATTTCTGGATGAAAGTTCAAATTATTTTCTCTGACTTACCAGCTTGGCATAAGGCTATGCTTTTGGCCATTAATTCACCTTGCGAAGTCTTCACTTGGGTTCCTCTGAGCTCTGAGAGAGTTATCTTTGAAGAAGTGGGTCATTTTATTAAATAAATGGTGAGACAAACCTAACAGTCTCTTTGAGGAGAATGAGATCTTAGATAGTGAAGTGTTTTTATGATGTGCAGTACTTGGAAAAAGAGGATCTAGAGCAAAGGGACAATACTGTGGGCTAAACCATCTCTTTCTCTCATTGAAAAGCCAATGAATATATTGAGTGATCCTATACTGATGTTCTAATAATTCAATATCCAGCTGAGTCCAAAAATTATTTTCTATTTAAAATATGTTCCTCAAATGAAAAATAAATTTTTATATTATATGAAATCTTTGTTCACAGACACCATTTAAGATGACCATTATTGTTAATAAATTATGATGTTGATTTGGGAAAATTTCCACCAAGTCCTGATAATTTTTCTCATATAATCAGTCTATTACATTGTCTTTCTAGACTGTGGAATTTGTTCCCAGAAGTGATAAAAAGAGAAATGCCAATGTCCAATTACCCATGATTTTGAGGTGCAATGGCAGAAAGTTCTATAGTCATGAGGTTAGGATTATAATTAAAATTTGTTTTTCTTCCCATTACTAATATTTGGGAAACACACAGCACAAAAGCCTATGAGATCATGTTGTATATGATTTAGTAAAATCATCAGATCAAAGAAATAAGTGAGAACCATTGCATTTGAGAGCCAGACAGATGCATCTTGGAGATCTCCTATTTCCACAGAGGAGGATGTTGGAACCGAGTTAGATTAAGTGACGTGCAAAGGTCACAAATTAATTAATGGCAAATTTGGCACTAGATCCTTACTAAGTCAGACTCTTTCCACTAAGGCTATACATTTCTTGAATATTTAGCATTTATTTTAAGAAAAAAATGGCTTAAAATCTGAATGAAGACATGCCAAAAGTTCCATTATAGTAAGCTTTTAAATGTTGCTTTTCCTCTGGCTTTTGCTCCTTGGCTAGGTTTCCATCTCCCTATACACAACTCTCCCTGTAAGATTTCATGCAAATGCTGATATCCACACTGATGGTGTTGCCTGGATTTCCCATCTTATTTACCCTCATCCCAATCCACCCAGGCTCACAAAATACAGATCCGAAAGTTCTCAACCATGCATTTATTTGCACTCCAAATATACCATTAGTCACCCACATCTAAAAATTCCACTTCAGAATGGACTCCAAAATCTATTCCTTTTTTCTTCATTACCTCATCATCTTCCTCTTCATTCATTGCAAAGACTTTCTCTGTGGTCTCCCAATCATGTGCTCGGCTCATAAGATCTACCCTCCACACTTCCCTAAGTCAGCTCTGCCTAAAAACAAAATCTTGTCACATCATTTCTGCCTTTTAAAAACTGCCTGATTCTCTAATACCTTCACATTCTGACTCAACATGTCTCCCAGGATGGACCCACCACTCCATGGCCAAGCCTCACGGTGGGTGGGCAGCCCACCTTCTCAAACTTCTCTGCACAAACCATAACATTTTATAATTCTGGGCTTGGCTGCAGACTGTCTTCTTTTGGAATATCTTCCCTTCCATTCACTGCTTCCAAAACTCCCATCCTAGCTCAAAGCACAGCTAAAATATTTAAATCCTATAAAACATTTCCTGAAATCTTTGGCAGTAGTGACTCCCTGGTCCCTACTCCTACCTCACTGTATTCATACATTTCTTACAGCATTCATTGAATTATTCAATTCCCTCTCTTATATCACTCTGATAAAAACTTCTCATGTCTAGTGAATAAAAGGCAAGTAACAGGTAAATAGCGAGGTATGATTCCTACTGACCACTCACTGACAATGTGACCTTGACTCAATCTTGTTGATCCTGGACTTGTTAATTTGTTGAAGGTGGATGATAACACCCATTGTGCAGAGCTGATGTAAGACACAGCAAGGATGTATGCAAAGTACCTCACACTGCACTGGCATCATTAATTGATCCATAAATAGGAGGTACTCACCTCTCTATTCCATCCCTTCGTTAAACGCTAAGCACATTTTCTGAAATGAAAATTATGTGCATGTACACACACATGTACACACACATATTCACATCTTTACTAATTTGGCAATGTAAGAGATATAACTTCCTTTGTTTCTTTATACCTAACTAAACTCTTGAGTTCCAATTCCTGCTGATGACGGATGCTTGCCAATTCCAGATAACTGTCACTTTTGTTCTAAGAAGCAGTGTTCTGATACTACTCAGTGGAATCAGGATTCTGTCCTAATTCCCTTGCCTTCCCTCCAGGGCAGAGTAGGAGTTCTGTACTCACCAGGCAGCTCAGGGGCATTATTGCGTTTGTATCTCATTGCACTCCCGCCTGCTGTTGGCTGAGGTGCAGCTCTTCCCACCTCATTTCGGACATCATCTTCTACCCCTATTCTATTTACCACCAGTGCTCTTGGGTGACAGAAAGAACCATGAGATTCTCAAATAAGTTTGAGTGGTTCTCAGAATAGAAGGAAAACAAAAATAACGTGGTTTGACTCTCCAGCCTGCATTTCCTCTGAGGACTACAAATTTTTCACTAAGCCCCATGATGACTGGAGGGTACAGTATTCACAGAGGAGGAAGGAATCTTCAGGGATAGGCTTTAAAGAAGCCTCACTAGTCCTGTGTGCACTTCAGGGAATTTGGCAGTGCCTTAGAGAGTCAAGAGGAAAGTACTGGGATCTGCTATGTCTCCAGTGGTAAGGCACATACACTCGGCCAAGGTTGACTAGATATCCCTTTGTCCTGGGACAGTCCTAGTGGAAGCTTATTGTCCTGGTATAACTAGTGTAGTCTAACTCTATTTCTCCTACCAACTGCTCATCCTCTCAGGTGCTGCTGCCTCCTGTAAAGGAGCCTGTGGGATACAGAGGATTTGTAAAGCTTCCCTAATGCACATTCCCATCTACATCACTGACCCCACCAAGTGATTGCTGCTCTACTAATCTGGTGAGCTATTGAAACTGGGACTTCATTTTGAGGTTTACAGCCTCTCAGGAGAGACAATCTGGAAGCCAGACCATGATCCTGTTTACTCTGAAACCTCACCAAATTTATGCAAGTTTCTATTGATGTTCCTACCTTCCAACCGGTGCCCTGGGTTCAGCCTAGGGTGGAATGGCAGGCCCTGCTCAAGGATACACTGTCATCTCCTCCCCAAATTATATCACTCTAATTTTTTCTTTCTTTTCTATGAGCCAAGTTATTACCCATATTTGAGCAGAAAAAAAAATCTATCTCATCATGTCTTTTCCAAAGTAATGTTTAAACAGGGGTACTCAAACTTTATTATGAATAAAGAACTCTGAGCTGCTCATTAAAATGCATATTCCATGTCCTTGTCCTTGTCTACCCAGGGTAGGGCTTCATAATCTGTAATTTTTATGGCACACTCTAGATGCTTCTGATACAGCTGGCCTGCAGACCATGCTTTGAAAAGTAGTCCTTTTAGTTATAAACTCATGCTCTGAATTTTCAACTGTTGACTCTTAATACATAAAACTGAGTATCCCAAATTAGAAAATAAAGCAGAAACATTTTCTTTCTCATGTGCTTGGTTCTTGAAAATAATTGCTATGACTTTCAAGAGCGTTACCTCTCCTGGCAATTTTCAAAATCTATCTAAAATTTTAAAATCCAATAAATTGACTCTGTTCTTTTTGTATTTTCTCTTAGTTCAGTGTCTATGGAAAGCTCTTACTTCTGCTTAAAAAGCAGGGGAAAAAGTAAAGGAAATAATTACCAAAAAAATCCTACATAATTTATGTGACCTATTCAAGGGTATCTCCGTTTTATCAAAACAATTTCAAGACTAACCTAACGTCTTCATACTGAATGCTCTAATTTTTCTTCCAAATGTTAAACAGCATTATTGTATCAAATAGTATATTATATCAAATGCGGTTCAAATTTTTCATCAAATGTTACGCTACGTCCATGCCTATGTGTGCATGCAGTGTGTGCATGGTTGTGTGTGTGTGTGTGATTGTGATGAAAGGAGAACAAAGTCAAATTGGAGAATTACTATGAACTTCAGGGTGGAAAGAGAATAGGATGCGGAGCCAGCACAAGTAATTTTAAATCCCAGCTATGGTATTTCTCATCTGGGTCGAGTGAGAAAATCATTTGATGTATCTTAGTTCTAGTCTCCTTCCAATTAGCTGCAAGATTTTTTCAAAATATAGCTATATTTTATTTTAATTCACATCCTTTTAAGTTGGAACATTGTGGAGAAATAGTAGTTATCTGCTGAATGAAAAAATAAATGATGTCATATCTTTCAACGAAAGGCAATAGAAGTGTTCATTTTATTCCTAATTTGGTGCTGTTCAGTCCAAAATACTATTTTCAGGAATGAGTCTCCATTTGGGTTGGAATAGAGTCCACCTCCTTGGTTTTCTTTTCAGAAGGTGCATGTGCCAATCTTTAGGAATATACTGACTTCTGGGTGCTCCAGAAAACAGTTTTTTTCCCTCCTCTTCCTCTGAATACCAGAAGAACTTCTTGCCTTCATGGTCTGATACTCGACATCTATTATTTCATCAATTTAGGGTAAGTAGTGTTTTATGCATGTCTTTGCTCCCTACGAAATACTAAACTCCTTCATGGCAGAGGACACATCACATGCCTCTGTTTTACATAATACTTAGAAAAAGGCCTTGCTAAGTAAATGCTGAATGTATTAATATAATTAATGGTGATAGTGATGATTGTAAACTTAAACAAGTATGTGCAATATTTTAACATATTAAACTGATATAATTCTCCCAGGTGAGGGAAACTGGGCTCACAGAAATTCACCGACTTAACATAGGTTCACAGCAAGAAAGAGGCAGTCATTCAGGTCTTCAGATTCTAATTCCAGTGTTGTTTCCAGTATGCCATGACAAGTACAGTCTGTGTGGGTGTGTGTGTGGTAAAAAAAAAAATAGAGCATTTGGGATGAAGACGTTGTGTTGGTCATGACATTTTTCTGATAGAACTGTGATACCCTGTTTCAGGTCATCAAGGGATATTGGGTCATTTTCCTTCCTTTAATGGTTTATAAAAATAGGACTGATACCTGCCCTTCAAACCAGATAGAGAAATTAACTAGATGTCTTCCAAGATTCCTTTTTGGTTTTGTAACTTCTAACTTAAAGCTCTATTTTGTAACTTCTAACTCTGAATTCTATCTTTCTTGAGCATTTCATTAAAAAATATGCACGTTGCAGGATTATATTAGCCTTGGTGAGTCAAATTTGTGAGGTCAGGGAAGGTGGAAACCAAGTTAGTAGTCAGAAGATCCAGTAGACATGCACTACTATTAATAAAGTGGGAAGAAGATGGTGCTTACCCTCATGCCACGTGTAGGCACAGGATTTTGCAATCATCCTGACAAAATGAAGATTTAAAACCCAATGAATGAGAATTCGTGGAGATTTCTGGCAACTTGGAAATGTCTTGGCCATTTGCCTTTGTTGCCCTCCAATCCAAGTAGTGTTTTTCCCACATGAAACGCAACTTCATTTTAAATTCTCAACCCTCTTCTTTGCAATGTTTACTCATTTGTTGTTAATATGCAGATTACAATGGCCTGTGTTCAGAAAAAAGGATCAGCTAAACGTTTATCATTCAGTGCAGCAACTTGAGGTGTTTTGAAAAGCAAAGCATGTGGAACCCCATTAACAGACAAAGAACACAGGAGTGAAAGAACTGAAGGACAAATCCGTTTATTTCAGTACATCTTGTATAGCAACGCATAACCAGAGGCGTTAAGTATGAAAGATCAGATCAACACCAGAAGTACTAAATGATATTCGTTTGCCATCTTCACCAAAATAACAAGATTGCATGGGAATATTTTTTATTTTGAATGTCAGAGATGATTTGAATAACATAATTCTTTTGACCCCCAGTCTAAGGCAAAACCTTATCCCAGCAGAATAATAGAGATGAGACAAATTAGAGAACTATAGCCAGAAACAGAAAAAATAGCAGAATTCTTTAAATACTAATAGATGAAACAGACATTTCAATGCAGATAAATGCAGAATAATGATGCCTTTGATGGGTCTTTATCACAGAAGGCCATGCTCGTCATAAATTATGAGCCATATAAAAAGGAATTCCAGTCAAAAAACAAGTCTGTTTGTATTATCAATGAATGAGAAGTAGAAAGACAAAAACTAAATAGGGGCGCATGGGATGATTACTGCATTGACGAAGCTCTCTACCCAGTTTCTATGCTTTAAAAATATATAGAATAAAGAGCAAAAGATCATCAAGCTAACTAATTCAAAGATGGCACCAAAATGGCACAAGTAATTTTAATCTGACAAAAAAAATCAGATTGGTTTGTGTGAAAATAAAATAATGTTTAGATTAATGTCTGCTGAAGGCAGTTCCAAATTCAGATATTTTTAGTATTTTCTTATGTCAAGGGGCATCTGAAGTATAATTGAAGTGACATTCAGTAATGTGGATTGGCATTCATTCTTTATGTTAAAGACATACTTCACTTTATATACATCTAAATGTAAAGTGACTATTTTGTCAGTAACTACTATATACAGTAGTTTACTGATGATTTATTATTTTTTCATAAAGAAAAATACATAAAATGAATTCGAACCTCTGATAGATATATTTTCTAATAGTTAATATAATATATAGTTTTCTGGTGATTTTTTCTGTAATTAAACATAAAATGAATTCTAATGTCTGCCTTATATATTTTTTTCTAAAATGTAATCTTTATTGGAGTTGTATAATTCAGAGATGTAACATTTGCCATCAGTAAATCAGAGTTGAATTGTCAGGTTTGTCTTTGGAATCTGTTTCTAACAATTCTTGCGTTCTACCCATAATTTAAAGTAGCACCTTCCAAGTGGGATCTCTTACAGATCAAGTTTTGGAACTTGAAAGAGGTTACATTTCATCAAGTTTTGTTTTTGCTTTAGCATGCACCTTTATTAATATACATGTTGGGTCTTTGAAAAATAAATAAACATTCTTATACGTTAATGTTAAGAAGTAATATTATTTGGAAAAATATTAAAACTAGTTTAGTAAAGTAGAATGTCTTAATGGAATGGGTTAAGGTTTGAAAACCAAGAGTTCTAGGTCCTGCCATAACGGACTATTTCCATAACCCTGGGAAAGTTCTTGCTCTCAGCGCCCCAGTATTCTCAACCTTAAAGATGGTTGAACAAATTTACCATCAATTTGTTTTTTTGTTTTTGCATGGTCAGTCACCCAGGTCTCGGGCATGGCTGGAGAAAACTCTGCCTGTGGAGCCACTGTGGCCCGCCCATTAATTTGTTTTTGAATATTATTAACCTACACTTTCCACTGGTAAATTTTTGTGGCTTTTTACTATTCTGTCAATACTGAATCCTACTTTTCAAACGTATCCCAAGTTGTCTACTGACATCAAAAGCAGTTGCCTTTTAAAGCTGGCATATGTGGGGGAGAGAAGTACTCAAGTCACCCAACAGGCTTTTCCAGCCCCCTCACTCTTGCTTCTGATCTGCCTCCGGAACTGAGAATCACTACTGCTGTGGCCCATCAATGTTGATGAGCTGCTTTTTCATCCCTCGGGCATGCTGGGGTGGAAAAGAATAGAAGATCATTGGTCTAAGGTCTCAGCAGAGAGTGTTTTCTGAGGAGAGAAGTGCTTGTCATGCATAAATGGTAAGGAAAACATCTCTTCAGGGGGATAGTGCCTCCTCTGCATCACCTTTACGTCCTAAGACTTCCCCAGATAGTCTGAGGACCAGCGACCAACAGCTTTCTTTTTTAATGGTCTGACTTAAAATTCTATGTTACTGACATTGATCCTTTCTTTTTCTCTCCACATTTTATATCTTCTCAGTTTCTAAACTGCCCTAAAGATTCCGTATCTCGTAATTCTTTTGTTGAAAGTGCAGAAATGGACTTTGACTAACTTTAGCAAAAGGGAATTTATTGGAAGGATGTAGTGAGTTCAGAGACTATATAGGAGGCTGAATACTTGGACTTGAGAATAGATAAGAAGCAAGGCAATGCTAGGAGCAGGGAAACAGGGCCACAAAAAAAAAAGATCTTGTAGCAAGGGTCTGATCAGGACATTGACTTTCAGATAACAAGGAATTTCAAGCATTTTCCTTCTCTTTACCGTGTTATTCTACATTTAAATTTCAGGCAGTGAATTTCCTTTTGACCTAGCTTGATTCATTTTGGGTGGAGGGGAGAGGCTTTTTTAGTAGTCAAAGGGAAAAAGAAAATTTTAATAAAGGAGTTGGCAGCCCTGTGAAAAATGTATGGGGGTGCTGGACAGACATTAAAAGTACGAATATTCATGTAGTCTCATCTGAGCATCTTTCTCCTTATTAGGACAAAGCTGTTCCTGAGAATAGGCACCGATCCCTCATCTTCTGAGAAAATTGATTCTATTTCTCTATTCTCTACCTTTCTAAAAGTATGAGTTATCTTCATTTACAATCCCAACCTCATCATGATAATTGTTTTTCATAGAAAAGTACAGGTGTAACTCCTTGAGGAAACCACTTTGTACTATGGTGTAAAATCTGTTCGCTCTTATGGTCAAAAGAGGTTTACATTTCCAAAAGTTAAATGGCTCAAACTTCCTTTTAAAATAGCAGATAACTGTTAAAATAGCACTGTTTATAATTCTGAAGGATATTGTTACAAACCTGATACATGAGGTAGTCTCAAATAACAGGTGTCATAAAGGAATATGGCATGTGGGAAACACTGAGTAGGATTCTTTGTGTGGTTTAGGATGGACACATCATGTGGTGGTTTGAAGCAGTATGTGCCCCAGAAAAACAAGTTCTTAAATTTAATCCATTCCTATGGGTGTAAACCATTGTAAGTAGGACATACTGATCAGGTTGTTTCATTTAAGGTATGTCCCACCTCAGTCAGGATGGATTTTATTCCTATTACTGGAGTCTTTTATAAGCAATGAAATCTAGATATATAGAGAAAGCCATGAAAGCAAGAAGCTGAAATCAACAAAATGGAGAAAAGAAGGGAGAAACTAGCAGACACTGCATGTGCCTTGCCAAATGACAGAGGAACCAAGGAATTCTAGCAGCTGGTCTTCAAGAAGAAAGCATCACCTTGATGATGCCTTGATTTGGACATGTTCCCAACCTCAAAACTGTGAGAGAATAAATTCCCATTGTTTAACCTGACCCATTTCATGGCATTTGTGTTAAGCTTCTGGGGAAATTAAAACTTCCTGTGTCCAGTACTTTCAGAGTGACAATGTTATTCGCCTGTTTTCTAATCTCTCTATGATAGAAATAATCAAAATATTTTTTCTATGTTATCTCTGTCCATTGATTGAAATACAAGGGTATTTTTTTCTTCCAGTACTACAATCTCCAGTGTACTTACTTTTTAAAGGGCTTCTATGTTTCTATGACACGTTGCTTTGTTCTTTGATTAATCCTTCTTTGTATCTTATATACATTTTCTCTTACAATGACCCCTCCAGATTGAACTCAGCACAATCCAGCCACACAAAAACCCTCTACAAGTGAAATCTGACCACCAACTGATTTTTGCTATGATTCTGAATAGCCTAAAAATTCATAAGCAGCCTAACTATTGACATGAGACTGATGAAAATTGAGAGTTATGTGATTTAGACCCAGCTCTAGATTCTTCATGTGCTGATTTTCTAGGCAGTGTTTCTCTAGTCTTTTTGTTTCCCTCATTTCCTTCTGCTGCCTCTCTTTAGACCATTTACATGCATCAGGTCTTCCTGTAGGAATGGAATGAAAAGATAAGATGAAATTTAAACTGGTACATTTTGTTATTTAGCAGCAGCTCTAGTGGAGAGAAAGAAGAGAATTTGATGAAGACAAAAGATGAGAAGTAGAATTTATTAGCTAACAGGAGACTAAGGGATTCATTTTGGAAGTCATTGATTTATGAAACCTGTGCTCCATTTGCATAGATAATTGAGTTAGCTTTACAAGAGTTTAGTACTCCCTCACTCATGGATATTTTATTCATGGGTTATTGCCTTTAATAATACTTAATAAGACAAAGGAAGTCTTCCAAAGGAAATTCAACTTCTGAAGTGAGACTTAGAACTATTACGCTGAAGATGTGAAAGATACTTGCCTCCTTTATTTTAACCATGATGTTGTTGCCTTGGCCACAATCTCTCTTTTGTTCATGCAAATAGCAGAACATAAACACTAGTTGCCATAGTAGTATGTGCATTAATAAGCATAACATAAAAACCAGATTACAAAGTTGTACTCTTCCTCAAGCTGTTAGCTTTCTCTAATGTTCTTCCATAGCAGTGACAGATGCGCTGATACCTATGTAACCTCCAGAATGGGAGTTTAATGGGTGTAGTATTTATACAATTTTGGAAGCCTTGAAATCAGTGAAATTCATTTTTATGATTCCTCAGAGTGAGAAATTAGCATTTCTCTAAAGACAATAATTTCCTAACATTTTAATGCATGTTTTGTGGAAAATCTCAGGAGAGCCAAAGACTCTCTTGTAGAAAGAAAAAAATACAGTGCAAATGAGAAATGTAATAAGATGAAAGAAAAAAAATCACCAGTCTATCCCATGTTACCTGATCAATGAACCACAGTGCCACACTGTTTGATAAATGCACAAAAATGTTAGCTATCTTGTTGCTTTGGATTCCCCACCCTTTCGCAAAGAAAGCACGTGTTGAGGCAGGTGCCCTGCTGTGAATTTCCAGAAAGTTCCATGATCCAAATGATGTAGCATTGTGAGCAGCAACTGCACTGTCAGAACATTATCATAATAGCCCGACCTCCTGAGCTTTTCCTGATTACCTGGATCTTACCTCCCAAAGGGAAAATGACTTCAAAGAGTAAACCTCTTGCCTGCGTTTTAAAAAGATTCAGCAACGTGAAGCTGCAGACTCTCCCAGCTTGTTTTCAACATGCACAATAATGGCAGAAAAAGAAGCCGGGTTCCCTTGAGAGTCCACAAACACATGGAAGCAGCACCCTCGCCACTGGTCTTTTCACACAAGGCTGCACAGTTGTCTCTGTCATCTAAGCTACCAGGGAGGCAAAGGCTTCAGGTGCCATTTTTTTGCCAGTTGTTTTTAATTCAAAATTTTAAACCTGGAGCCTCATCTTCCAAAGTCCATTTTGAAAGTCAAACAGATTAAAATGGGTGTCTAACAGTGCAAGCCCAAATCCGGTTGAAACTTTTAATTAGTCTGATGTTATTTTTAGACTCGCTCAAAGCTCCATAATTGGAGCCCTTTGCAGTTGTACAAACAAATAGAAACCTTGTAAGATCTTGAAATTCATGATAGTTTACTAATGAAGTCAGCTTGGAAAACTCTTCATTGAATATTGTAATTTGATTGCCATCTTATTCTGATTGGACCCTGGTTTTGCATTTAAATGAGTATATATTATTTGAAATGCAAAACAGCATGTTATCTGGGGTATTTTGCAAGAACAGACAAGATTAAAAACATCTAATGTTCCATTTTATAAAAACATTACAAAATGGAAGTACAGAGCTGACTTTTAAAATTTATTAGTAACAGCTTACAATAATTGGACATTAATTAATCCTAAATTACAAGACATTTCAGTGGAAATGCATATTACATCCTTCCCATCAGTACACAGCAGATTCATCGGTATTATTATTTTGTTTGGGATTGAAGTCACTAAAAATATTTCTTACTTACAAAAGCAGTGCATTGTTTCAGAATTAACTGTTATTCATGTGAGTTTAACACAAGACATCATCAATTACTGATTCTGCAACAACTGACCTTGAATATCCAATTAAAAGAAGAAAGATGCAGCAGTAGCTAAGGCAAGCTGAATGTATGAATTAGGATATGTGTTGGCTTGTTCCAAAGCTTTGATTTATGTCAGCCTTTCTGTTTTTAGATGGATGGAAAAACTTTTCTGATTCTGTAACCTTTTATTATTATTTCGCAACTGTGGTTTTCACGTCTTACATAGAGAATTGTTTTCAATCACATCACCCAAAAAAGGAAGAATGCTGTATGAGAAGACCATGGAGGCCTGTGGCAGCCATCACTGTATTTGAATGTTTGACTGTCTGAAGTTTCCATTACAGCTGTTATCTGACACATACAGTAACTCACAATCTATTATGTTGGATTTTTTTCCCTCCCTTCAGAGTTTGCGGACAAAAGATTTTCAAAATAGGAGCTTAGATTTATAAGTGGGCTACCCAGGCTTTTGGAATAGTTTTCAATCATTTAGTAATTGTATAACGTGAGTTGTAATCTGGGAATGAATATTTTATGTGGGGCGTGGATTGTGAGGAAACATTCCTGATTTCAAATCCAGAGAAAGTCTCAGTGGGATGGAGGGACAGGGGTTCTTGTTCATCTCCAGGGGGAATAGTGATGGAAGAGTATAGCAGCAGAAAAATACCAAAACTCCCAGGGTCTGCACCCCTTTGCAGGTGTGGGTGACCTCAATAACCATGTTAATTTGACCTCAGCCTAGCCCTGTTGGAGAGTTCTAAGAGTTACGTGAAAATGCCATGTCACCTGCAAAATGCACACAAGTACCAATGTCTGCAATCCATTTGGTGACTTCTGTCAAAGTAATTATGATCTCTGAGAGCCTAAGATTAGTGAGGGCTGCACTTAATATTTCTTTCCCAACCTAGTTGCCAGCAGATGCAATGAAATCTCAATATTTTTTAAACTGAGAAATTTCATTTTTCTAATGCAAACTGTCCTGGTTTAAAGAAAAAAAAATAACTCAAAATTTGACTGCAAATTTTTGCTGGAGTGACCATTTTAATAAAATGGAGATTAGTACTCTGTCAAAATTGACTTTGTCTATCATCCCATATCTTGTGGATCTTGTTTTACGTGCATGAGAGCTGCCAGCTTCCTATATGGACCTATATGTCCAGCCAAGCTGATTAAGCTGAGAAATAGTGCATTACCCAAGTTGGCCCATCAAATTCCTTCCTATTTTTTTTTCTTAAGCAGGAGCTGTGGGTGAGTCTTTTTCTCTCTGTTTGAGAAACCTTGTTGCCATGATTCAAGCTTATAAAAATGCTGACCAAAGAGAATATAGTGAACTGAAAAAGAAGTACAGGAAGGGATAAAGAGCTGTATTATTGGAGTCAATTATTCTAGTTGCCCTGTGGCCACTGCTTTTATTTCCCTAAGCTTTATTATGCCTACTAATAATTAAACTTTGGCCTGAGCTTGTATGAGTTGGATTTTGCAATGCAACCCAAAATGATCCCTGTTATTACACAGAATTTACTTCTTTCTTTCTTCTCACTAAGAAGTGAGTGAGGAGACTGGCCATATGAAAGGATTTCTTCTGATAAGAAAGGTCCTGGGGATAAGAGTTAGTAAGGAGCCAATGAACAAGTAGACGAATTAGATGGTAAGGAAGAAGAAACAAAAATAAAGAGAATAAGAGAAGTGATGAAACAAATATATCTCTATATGTCTTTTATTTATAATATCTAGAATATAATATAGTAGATAGAGATAGTATAGCTAGAGAGATATATAGATATTATTAGACAAGTTTAGATTTACAAAACTACCATGCAGAAAATACAGAGTTCCATAAAATACCCCCTCAAATACACAGTCTTCCCTATTATTAACACTTTGTGTTAGCATGGCAACTTTTTACCCTTGATGAAACAATATTATTATAATTGTACAATTATCGTAGTCCATAGTTTATATTAGGATTCAGTTTGTGCTGTACAGTCCTAAATGTTTTTTTCTTATTTTGTATTCTACTAAATATATATAACATAAACTTTTACGTTTTAGCTCCATGTGAATATATAATTCAGTGGTAGAAATGGTATTCATAATGTTGGACTACCATAATCACAATCCATTACCAAAATTTTTCTATCATTCCAAGCAGAAACTCTGTACCAATTAAGCATTAACTCCCCACCCTATCCCCAGGCAACCTGTATTCTAGTCAGTGACTCTATGAATTTGCTTATTCTAATTATTTCATGTAAGTGAGATCATACAGTATTTGTCCTTTGGTGTCTGGCTTATTTCACTCAACCCAATGTCTTCAAAGTTCATCCATTTGATTGCAGGTATAAAAACCTCATACCCTCTTATAGCTGAATAATACTCCATTGCGAGTATCTACTGTATTTTATTTATCTGTTCTTCATTTGATGAACACTTGGGTTGCTTCCATCTTTTGGCAAGTGTGAAAATGCCATTATGAGCTCAGTGTGCAAAAAATTATTCAAGTCCCTGCTTTTAATTCTTTGGGGGTACATACCAAGAAATGGGATTGCTGGTTCATATGGTAATCCCATGCTTAACTTTCTGAGGGACCACCAAACCCTTTCTATAGTGATTGCACCATTTATCATTCCCACCAACAATGAATGAGTGTTCCTACTTCTCTGACACTTATTTTCCATTTTTTAAAAATAGGAGCAGTTTTCGTTAGTGTGAAATTGCATTCCATTATGTTTTGATTTGCATTTCCTTAATGACTAATGACATTGAACATCTTGTGTGCTTTTTGGCATTTGTAAATTTTCTTTGGAGAAATGTCTATGCAAATTTTAGGACTTCTTTTTTATTGGGTTCTTAGACTTTTTGTTGTTGAGTTGTAGGATTTCTTTATATATTCTGGATATTACACCATTATTGTATATGTGGATTCCAAATATTTTCTCATATTTTGTAGGTGGTCTTTTTACTTTCGTGAAAAGTCCTTTGATGCACCAAAAGTTTTAATTTTGATGAAGTCTTATTTACCTATTTTTTCTTTTGTTACTCATACATTAAGTGTAAAGTCTAAGAAGTGATAGCTTAGCACCAGGTCCTGAAGATACTTCCCCACATTTTCTTCTAGAGTTTTATGTTTTGGTTATTAAATTTAGGACTTTGATTGATTTTTGATTTAATTTGTATGTATGATGTGAAGTATGGGGCCACATTCATTCTTTTGTGTATTGTTATCCAGTTCTCCCAGAGCCATTAGTTAGAAAGACTATTCTTTCCCAATTGAGTGAAATTGGCACTTTGTCAAAAATTAATTTGACATAGATGTGAGGGTTGATTTCTGAGCTCTTAATTCTGCTCCATTGATTTATATATCTGTCTTTTTGCCAGTACCATGCTGTTTTGTTTACTGTAGCATTATAATGTTTTAAAATTGGTATGTGTAAATACTCCAGCTTCATTTTTTTTTTTAAAGATGATTGTGCCTATTCAGGGTACTTAACCTTCCATATAAATTTGATGAATGGCTTTTTCATTTCTTTAAAGGAGGCTGAAGGAATGTCAACTGGGATGTCACATTGAATCTGAAAATCACTTTGGGTAGAGTTGACATAGTAGCAATATTTAGTGTTCCAATCCATGAATGTGGACTTTCCTCCCATTTATTTAGGTCTTCTTTGATATCTTGTAGTGATGCTTTGCAGTTTTCTGTGTATAAGTCCTTTTTATCCTTGATTAAATATATTCTTAGATATCTGATTCTTTTAGTTGCTAGTGTAAATGGGAATTTTTCCTTGATTTTCTCTTTAGATGGGGATTACTAGACTATAGAAACACTACTAACTTTTTTACGTATTCACCTTGTGTCCCACCACTTTGATGAATTCATATATTAGTTCTGGTAACTTTGTTGTGAATCTTTTATGGATTTTCTATATATATAGGATTGTGTCATCTATAAATAGGAAAGTTGTAGGCCTTCTTTTCCAAAATGTATTCTTTTATTTCTTTTTCTTGCCTAATTGCTCTGGTTAGAAATTCCAATACAGTATTGAATAGCAGTTGTAACAACGGGCATCTTACTCTTGATCTTAGAGGGAAAACTTTCAGTCCTTCACCATTGAGTGTGGTGTTACCTGCAATTTCTCACATTTGTCCCCTAAACTAAAAGGGAAAGGTTCCTTCTTTTCCTAGTTTCTATGTGTTTTTTTCTTTTCTTTTTTTTTTTTACATGGGCAGGCACTGGGAATCGAACCCGGGTCCTCGGGCATGGCAGGCAAGCACTCTTACCTGCTGAGCCACCGTGGCCGCCCTCTATGTGTTTTTATTAAGGAGCAGAGCTGGATTTTGTCAAAAGCCCTTTCTGTATCGATTAAGATGATTATGTGTTTTTTTAATCTTTCTTCTATTAATGTGGCGATTATATTAACTCATTTTTTTATGTTGAAACATCCTTACAGATCTGAGGTAAACCCCATAAGGTCATGGTTTATAATTCTAATCTAATATTGGAATCAGTTTGCTAGTTTTTTATTGAGAATCTTTGCATCTATAGTCATAAACGATATTGGTCTGTAATTTGCTTTTCAAATGGTATCTTTATCTAGCTTTACTATTATGGTTATGTTGGCCTCATAGAATGAGAATATGTATTTTGTAGTTGTTGGGAGTCTTTCCTCTTCTATTTATTGGAAGTATTTGAGAAAGGTTTGTGTTATTTCTTCTAGGAATGTTTGATAAAATTCAATAGTGAAACCACCTGGTCCTGGGCAGTTCTTTTTGGGAAACTTTTGATTACTATGTCAATCTCTTTGCTTGTTATTGGTCTGTAGTGATCTATTTCTTCTGGACACAGTGTAGGTAGTTTGCCTATTTCTAAGACTTTGTCCATTTCATCTAGAATATCTAATTTGCTAGCATATACTTGTTCACCGCATCCTCTCATAATACCTTTTTTATTTCTTCAAGATTGGTCGCAATCCCCCCTTTCATTTCTGGTTTATTATTTGCACCCTCTCTCTTTTTATGTTTATCAATTTAGCTAAAAGCCTGTTGATTTTATTGATATTTTCAAAGAAAATAAATTTTTTTGTGTGGTTCTCTCTATTGTTTGTTATCAACAATTTCATTAATCTTCATTTGAACTTTTGTTATTTCCATTCTTCTGCTCGCTTTGGGTTTAGTTTGCTCTTCTTTTTCTAGAACCCCAGGTTATGTCTCTGATTCGAGGTCTTTCTTCTTTTTTTATTGAAGTCTCTTACTACTAATATAGAACTGTGTATTTTTACCTGTCAATACTTGCTTCATCTATTTTGGATGCTCTGTTATTAGTTGCATATATATTAATAATTGTTATATCATCCTATTGCAGTGACCCCTTCATAGGTACATAGTAACCTTTGTCCCTCATAACAGTTTTTAAATTGAAATCTATTTTCCTCATATTAATAAGCTAGCAACTCTCATTTGGTTATAGTTTGCATGGTATATATTTTTTCTCATCATTTCATTTTCAAACTACTGAAAATGAGTGTCTTGTATATAGCATATAGTTGGCCTTGCTTTTTTATCCATTCAGTTAATCTCTGCCTTATGACTGGAGAGTTTAATTCATTTCCATATAAGGCAACAACTGATGAGTTGGGACTGCCATTTTTCTATTCAGTCTTTCTAAGTCTTATAATTTGTATGCACTTCAAAGCTTCTATTAATGCCCACTTCATATTTATTTAAATTTTGCATAGTGTATCATTTTGAGTCCCTTCTCATTTCTTTCTGTATATAGTTTTTTTTTTTTCTTACATGGGCAGGCACCGGGGATCAAACACAGGTCCTCTGGCATAGCAGGCAAGCATTCTTGCCTGCTGAGCCACCATGGCCCTTTTGTATATAGTTTTTATATAGTTTCCTTGGGGTTACTATTTGGATGAAATTTAGTACTGAAAATACATAACAATTTAGGTTGGACTTCTCTGGAGCAGGGACCTCTAGGTCTCATTTCTTCGTTCAATGAGTAAACAATGAGGTACTGTCTGAAGTAAATGCCCTGAATATACAGAGATGGAAGAACCCTGTACAACATTCAGAGAAGTGTAAGAAGAAGATGCAGATAAACTGTGGTAAGTAACTGTGAGTAGCTCCTTCCATGCAACAGCTGCTGATGCCCAATCTCACACTCTCTTAGAAGGCTGCTTTGGGATCTGGTTTCTGGCTAACTCTTGATGTCACAAAGGAATATAAAAATCCTCTTCCCCAAGAACAGGGTAGGGGAACCCCAGCCAATCCCTGATTATGCCTTTTGATTAACAAATTTAGATCACTAGTTCTGGAGTCTGAGCTACTGTTTCAAAATCTTCTGGACAAAGATGGTGGCAGCTACTATTTCAACTTTGCCCCTGACAAGGGTGGAAGCCATGGAGGTTTAAAGCCACAGTGTCTCATTAGGGCTGTGCACTGCAGAGAGCAGTTTGCTAAATAAGGATGCCATCTGTTGGGCAGGCCAGTAAAATAGAGCTTTGGGGGGTTATCAAAAAGAACTTTTTTTTTTTTTACAACTTTCCTGACCTTCACCTCAAGGTACTTTGGAGAAGGTCTGTGCCCACCTCGTAGGTTACTGGCCCTGTTTCAGCTGGGAAATACTGACTTGGGAAAATCTTCTCCAGGTTGATCACACTCCCAGAATCTACGCTTCAGGCAAAATCAGCTAGAGGCAATGAAAGTCCTGGAGAAGGAACAGAGGAAAAGAAGCTTTCTCCTGGGGGTGAAAAAAATTGCACAAATAGTATAATCTTAAAAATTGTACTGCACATCCAGGGCAAAAATCAGATGAAGAAAAGCTAAAATAATTGGATCAGTTAAATACAGGCAGTTCTAAGGGTCTATGATAAGTTGAATCAAGTGTCAAAGAAAAGCCTTAACACAAAAACCAACCACAATTAAAAACCTAAGTAAGAGAGAGAAACTGACCTTCAGAGTAAACCCCTGAAGTCATAATCAGATGCCTAGACATCAGCAAAAATTTATAAGCCATATTAAGAAGCAGGAAGACATTGCCCAGTCAAAGGAAAAAGTTGAAACTTCAGAGGAGACACAGACTTGGAAATAACCAATCAAAATGTTCAAACAAATCTCCTAAATCAATTCAGGGAGATAAAGAAGAATATGGCTAAACAGATAAAGAACATTAAGAAGATGTTGTGCCAGCCTAAAGAAGAATATGAAAGTATAAAAAAAACATAATAAATTATTAGTATGAAAGGCACAATAGAAGAGATTGAAAATACACTAGAGGGGGTGCAAGGGTAGTTTAGTGGTAGAATTCTTGCTGCCAGGCAGGAGACCTGGCTTTGATTCCCAGTCCATACACTTCCCCAAAATCAACCAAACAAACAAAACAAAAAAATTGACAAATGATGCTGCAATAATGGTATATTCACATGGAAAAAGATGAAATGTGACTCAGCCAAACACACACACACTAGAGGTGGTGTAAGGGTAGTTCAGTGGTAGAGTTCTCACCACCCATGCTGGAGACCTGGGTTTGAATCCCGGCCCATGCCTTTCCCCCAAAAATAAACAGACAAGCAAACAAACAAACAAAAACAACTGAATAAAAATTCAACAAATGGTGCTGCAATAATGGGATAGTCACATGGGAAAAAAAAAAGAAATGTGAGCCTGCCATACAGCATACAAAAAAAAAAATACATGAAAGGCATAGAGCAGCAGCTTTGAACAGACAGAAGAAAAAATCAGTGAACTATTCAGGACAATCAAAATCTTGCAGACAGAAGAACAGATAGAGAAAATAATCTAAAAAATTGAGTCAGAGCTCAGGTACTTGAATGACAGCACAAAATGCACAAACAAACATTCTCCCAGAAGGAAAAGAGAGACAGAAAGAATATTTGAGGAAAGAATGGCCAAAAGATTCCTAACTTTTATGAAAAACATAAATATGCATGTCCAAGAAGTGCAATATCATCCAAACAAAATAAATCCTAATTGACCTACTCTGATACACAGATTAATCAGGATGTCAAATGCAAGAGATAAAGAGAGGGTTCTGAAAGCAGCAAGATAAAAGAAATTTGTCACATAATGGGAATTGCAATAAGGCTAGGTTCTTATTTCTTGTCAGAAACCATGGAGGTGAGAAGGCGGCGGTATGATATATTTAAGGTACTGAAAGAGAAAAACTTCCAGTAAAGAATTCTTTATCCAGCAAAACTGCCCTTCAAAAATGAGGGAGAGTTTAAAATATTCACAGATAAGGAAACTGAAACTTTGTCAACAAGAGACTTGCACTACAAGAAAGAGTAAAGGGAGTTCTGCAAGCTGAAATGTAAGACAGGAGAGGCTTGGAGGAGAGTGTAGAAATGAAGGTTATCAGTAACGAAAGTGTATAAAAAGAGCCAAAAAACGAAAAAAAAAGATATGACATAAAAAAAACAAACATAAAATAGTTGAAGTACTGCCTTTATAGTAATAACACATTGAATGTTAAAGGATTAAAATCCCCAAAGTATTGATTGGCAGAATGGATTAAAAGAAAACTATAGAGGGTGCAAGAATAGCTCAGCTGTAGAATTCTCATCTGCCATGCAGGAGACCTAGGTTCAATTCCTGACCCATGCACTTTACCAAAACAAACAAACAAACAAACAAGCAAGCAAAGAAACAAGAAGCCAATCAAACAAAAATTCAACAAATGATGCTGCAGTAACTGGCTACTTACATGGAAAAAGAATGAAATGTGATTCAACAAATGATGCTGCAGTAACAGGATACTTACATGGAAAAAGAATGAAATGTGATCCCTGCCATACACCATACAAAAAGAAAAAAAAAAAAGAAAAGGAAAACTACAATCAAAAGATATGCTGCCTAGAAGAGACTCACCTTAGACCCAAAGACACAAATAGTTTGAAAACGAAAGTTTGAAAAGAATTATTCTGTGCAAACAGTAACCAAAAAAGACCTGGAGTATCTATACTAATATTGGGCAAAATAGACTTCAAATGAAAAAATGTTATAAGAGACCAAAAAGGACACTATAAATTAATAAAAGGGGCAATACACCAAGAAGAAATAGCAATCATAAATATTTATGCACCTAACTGGGGTGTCCCAACATACATGAGACAAACATGGGCAAAACTGAAGGAAGAAATAGATGTCTCTACAACAGTTCTTGGAGACTTCAATACACCACTCTCATCAATAGATAGAACACCTAGACAGAAAATCAACAAAGAAACAGAGAACTTGAATAACATGATAAATGAACTAGACATTACAGACATATACAGAACATTTACCCCAAAATAGCAGGGTATACATTCTTCTGTAGTGCTCATAAATCATTCTCCAGGATATACCACATGTTGGGTCACAAAACAAGTTTCAATACATTTAAAAATATTAAAATTATACAAAGCACTCCCTCTGACCATAAAGAATGAAGCTGGAAATCAATAAAAGGTAGAGAACATGAAAACTCACAAATATGTGGACGATAACACACTCTTTAACATCACTGGGACAAGGAAGAAATTGTAGGAGAAATCAGTAAATATCTCAAGATAAATGAAAACAAGAATGCAACATATGAAAACAGGGTATGCAAGGAAGGCATTGCTTAGAGGGATGTGTATAGCTTTACACATCTACATTAAAAAAAGATAAGGAACTAAAATCAAGACCTAACCACACACCTAGAGGAATCAGAAGAAGAATACCAAACTAATCCCAAAGCAAGCAGAAGCAAAAAAATAAATAACAAAGATTAAGGCCAAATTAAATTGAGAATAAAAAAAAATAATAGAGGGAATTAACAAAACCAAAAGGTGGTTCTTTGAGAAAACAAACAAACAAAAATTGACAAGCCCTTGCCTAAACTGACAAAGTAAAAACAAAGATGCAAATACATAAAATCATAACCGAGAGGGAACGTTACCATTGCCCCCACAGAAATTTTTTAAAAAGATAATAAGAGAAGATACTATGAACAACTGTATGCCAACAATTAGATGAAATGGAGATGTTTTTAGAAACAAATGAGCAATATACATTGACTCTACAAGAAATAGAAGACATCAGTAGATGAATTACAAGTAAAGAAATTGAATCAATCATCAAAATCCTTCCAAGAAAGAAAAGTTCAAGACCAAATGGCTGCACAGTTACATTCTACTTATTATTCCAAGAATTAATAATAGTCCTTCTCATACTCTTCAAAAAAATTGAAGAAGAGAAAATGCTACTTAACTCAATCTATAAGGTCAACATTACTCTAATATCAAAGCCAGATAAAGATACTGCAAAAAAAGAAAATTACAGGTTCATTTCTCTAATGAATATAGGTGCAAAAACTTCAAAAAATACTTGCAAATCAAATATAATTGCACATGAAAACAATGATACACCATGATCAGTGGGTTTCAACCAGTTATGAAAGGGTGGTTTATCACAATAAAATCAATTAATATAATACACCACATTAGCAAATTGAAGGGAAAACCACATTACCATCTCAACTGATGCAGAGCAGGCATTCAACAAAATTTCAGTATCCTTTCTTGTTAAAAACACCTTGAAAGATAGAAATCGAAGGTAACTTCCTCAACCAGATAAAGGGCATACAGCAAACATCATATTCAGGGGTAAAAGATTGAAATATTTCCCTCTGAGATCTGGAACAAGATATGGATGCCCACTGTACCCACAGTTATTCAACATTGTGCTAAAATTCTAGCTAGAGCAGTTAGGCAAGAAAAAGAAATGAAATGCATCCAACTTGGAAAGGAAGAAGCAAAACTTTCAGTATTTGTAGATGGCAGGATCCTATTATAAAAAATCCATAAAAATCTACAACAAAGGGCGGGCCACAGTGGCTCAGTAGGCAAGAATGTTTGCCTGCCATGCCAGAGGACCCTGGTTTGATTCCCAGTGCCTGCCCATGTAAAAAAAAAAAACAAACAAAAAACAAAAAAACTACAACAAAGCTACCAAGGCTAATAAACAAGTTCAGAAAAGTGCTAGGATGCAAGATTAACATGCAAAAATCAGTAGTAGTTCTGTACACTGAGCAATCTGAGGATCAAATCAAGCAATCTGAGGATCAAATCAAGACAAAAAAATTTCACTTAAACAGCAATTAAAAGAAACAAGTACCTAGGAATAAATCTAACCAAGTATTGTACACAGATATAAAGTATTATACACAGAAAATTACAAAACATTGCCAAAAGAAATCAAAGGAGATCTAAATAAATGGTAGAGCATTCTGTGTCAATGGATTAAAATACTAAATATCATTCAAATATTAGTTCTGTCCAAATGGATTTACATATTCAAGGCAATTCCAATAAAAATTCCAACAGCCTATTTACAGAAAGAGAAAAGCCAATTATCAAATTTATTTGGAAGGATAAATGGCCCTGTATAGCCTAAAACACCTTCAAAAAGAAGAATGAAGTTGGAGGACTCACACTTCCTGACTTTAAAGCATACTACAAAGCTATAGTGGTCAAAACAGCATGTTAGAGATGGACATAAAGCTATATTTTTGATCAATGGAATGGAATTGATAGTACTGAAATAGAACCTCACATCTATGGCTATTATCATTTGATAAAGCAGCCAAATCTACTCAACTGAGAAATAGACTTTTCAACAAATGGTGCTGGAGAACTGGATATCTCACATTTATACAAAAATTAACTAAAAATGGATCAAAGACCTAACTATAAGAACCAGGACATAAAACTCCAGCAAGAAAATTTAGGGAAGCATCTTCAAGATCTTGTGATAGGCAATGGCTTCTTAGACTTTATATCCAAAGCACAAACTATGCAAGAAAAAGTAGATAAATAGGTCATCCTCAAAATTAAAAACTTTTGTGCTCCAGAGAACTTTAAGAAAATGAAGAGGCAACCTAATCAATGGGAGAAAATATTTGGAAAACACGTATCTGATATGGGTTAATATGCAGAATATCTAAGGAAATCTTACAACTCAACAATAGGTACATAAACACCCCAAGTAGAAACAGGCAATAAACTTGAATAGACATTTCTCCAAAGAGGAAACACAAATGGCTAAAAAGCATCGGAAAAGAGAATCAACATCATTTGCTGCTGGGAAATGCAAATCAAAGCCATAATGAGAGATCATTTCACACCTACTAAAATGGTCTCTACTTAAAAAAAATAAATAAATAAACTACAACTGTTGGAGAAGATGTGATGAAATAGGAACACTCATGCACTGCTGGTGGGAATGTAAAGTGATGTGGTCACTCTGGAAAACAGTTTGGCAATTCCTCTGGTAGCCAAGTATAGAATTGCCATATGATCTGGCAATCCCACTACAGTGTATAGGTCTATACACTGAAAAACCAATAGCAGGGGCTCAAAAGACATTTGTACGCCACTATGCTATACAAATGTCTGCTTTTTTTTAATAATTATGGCATCATTCACAATTGCCAAAAGATGGAAGCAACCCAGAAGTCCACCGACTGATAAATAAACTGTGGTACAAACATACAATGGAATATTATTTAGCTGTAAAAAGGAATGAAGCCCTGAGGCATTTGACAACATGAATGAACCTTGGGGACAGTATGTTGAGTGAAACAAGCCAGACACAAAAGAAGAAATATTGTATAATCGCCTTGTTATGAACTAAGCATAATATGCAAGCTCATAGAGTACGAATCTAGAATATTGGTTACCAGGAAAAAGACTGGGGTTGGAAAATGGGGAACTGTTGCTTAACTTGTACAGAACTTCTGTTTAGGGTGATGGCAAAGATTTGGAAATGGATGGCAGAGATGGTAGCATATTATTGTGAGTGTAGTCAACACGACTGTACTATATAGGAGAATGTGTTTAAAAGAGGAAATGTTAGGATGTATTTATTACTAGAATAAAAATCAAAAGATATAACAAAAACCTTTATAGCACAGTGAGCCCTATTGGTTCTCCACACAATGCAAAGCTTTGGTGGTGGTTTTGTGTGCAGGAATCCTATATTTATACATGATTGTTTTATAAACTTAGTACTCATCTAATTTTATTTTATAAACTTAGTACTTATCTAATTATATATCTATATACAAAACAATCACACTTGATTTGATACTAATTTAACTTCAATAGCATATGCACACGCTTTTCCTTTATCCCTTTACCTCCTCCTTTGTGTTGAACTTATTATGAGTTACATCTTTATACATTGTATGTCAAAAGTCAAATATTTATCATTACTTTTATGCATTTGCATTTTAGAAGCTGTAAGAAATAAAAATTGGTACTTCATACATGTGCTGGTTTGAAACTGTTATGCACCCTAGAAAAGCCATGCTCTTTTTACCTGATCATGTGGCTGTAAGCTTATTGTGGTGGGATATTTTGATTAAGTCATTTCCATGGAGATGTGACCACATCCATTCAAGTTTGGTCTAAATTAGTTTACTGGAAACTTTAGAAGAGTTCATGGAGAGAGAGAGAGCTCAGAGCCAATACAGAGAGAGGATGCCTAGACAAAGACGTTTGGAGATGCTAAGCTATGACATGAAACCCATAGTCTACCTCAGAGAAGCTAAGTGATGACCCACAGAAGCTAAGAGAGTGGATTGAAACCAGAAGCCAGAAGATAAGGATAACATATGTCACCATGTGCCTTCCCATGCGACAGAGAAACTTGGACGTCATCAACTTTTCTTCAGAGTCAAGGTATTTTTCTCCAGAAGCCTTAGTTTGGACATTTATATGTTCGCAGAACTGTAAAGTTATAACTTAATAAACCCCCTTTATAAAAGTTGATCCATTTCTGATGTATTGCATTCCAGCAGCTTTAGCAACCGGTAACAATACCCCCAAATATAATACATTAGTACTGCCATTTATGATTATCCATATGTTTACCTTTACCAAAACTCTTTATTTCTTTATGTTACTTCAGTCCACTGCTAGGCATCCTCTCTTGAAGAATTCCTTTTAGCATTCCTTGTTCAGCACATCTCATGGTGATGAACTTCCTCATCTGTTTTTAATCCGGGAATGCCTAACTTCTGTTCTCATGTTTTTTATTAGAGATGTTGTAGTTTCACAGAAAAATCATGTACAAAATACAGAGTTCCCATATTCCACACTACTATTAACACTTTGCATCGGTGTGGTACATTTTTTACAGGTGATGAAAGAAACTTTTAGTAACTGTATTCTTAATGGTATCTCCTTCCTTTGTTTAGGACAGTATTACTGGACACAAAATTTTTGGTTGACAATTGTTATCTTTCAGCACTTTAAATCTTTTGGCCTGCTGCCTCCTTATCTGTATGGTTTCTGATTGGAACTTGGCACTTCGTCTTATTGGAATTCCCTAGTATATAAAACTTTTCTTTTTTCTTATAGCTTTCAGAACTTCCTCCTCTTCCTTGACATTCAAATAGTTAAACTACTATGTGTCTGGGGATGGTTCTCTTTGAGTTTATTCATTTTAGCGTTCACTGGGCTTCCTGAATATGAATATTTTTGTCTTTTGTTCAAATTGAGAAGTTTTCTGCCATTAGTTCTTTGAATATTTTTTCTGTCCCTTTCTTTCTTCTTCCCTGGGATGCTCACAATGAATATATTGGAACGCTTGATGGTGTCCTACAGTTATCTTATGCTCTGTTCACCTTTTCTTAAATTATTTTTAATTCCTCATTCTCAGCCTGAATAATTTATATTGTCTTGCCTTTGAGATCACTGATTCTTTCTTCTGCCAGCTACAATTTGCCATTGTAACCCTCGGGAGAATTTCTCATTTCAGTTATTGTGGTCTTCAACTTCAGTAGTTTTGTTTGTTTCCTTTTTAAAATCTCTTTTAATTGAGATTCTCATATTATTCATTCATGCTTTTTTTCTGATTTTTTTTTTATTTCTTTCTCCAGGTTTTCCTTTATCTCCTTAAGCATATTGAGGATCTTTCCTTAAAAAAGTCTTTCTTAGTATGTCTAAAGTCTAGTCTCCTTCCTTGAAGGTTTCTGGTTTTTTTTTGTTTTTTTTTTTCTTTTTTCCTTTGCATGGTCCATCATTCCCTGTTTCTTTGTTATTCTTGTTATCTTTTGTTGCAGACTGTACATTTTAATATCTTAAACAATTAGCTCTGGGATTTAGTCCCTGAACTGTCTGTTCTATAAATTTTGTACCCAGCTTTTGATATTATAGAGAAGTCCTTGAGTACCAGGAAATATTAAAAACAAACAAACCAATGTCAAAAAAACCCCACCTTTCCGGGTATATGGGTTGTTCAGTGATAGAATGCTTGCCTTCCATGCGGGATACCTGGGGTTCAATTCCCAGACCATGCAACGTCCCCCCCCCCCCCCAAAAAAAAGCATCTTTCATGGTTTCCAAATCGCCGCTGCTTTGGCTGGTGGTCTCCTCCAGAGATTAGCTCTCCTATCAACCCTGAGGGGAATGAGAAGTGCAGGATCCTCTCCACCATTTCTGATCCTGTGTCTTGACCTGACTTTATGCTTGCTCATGGGCTAAGACTCCACCCATTTACAGGGACTCCAATGCCCCTTCTAGTCCCTGTGAAATAGACTTTCTCCTCTGTGCAGATGTTCTATTGTATGATTTAAAGCATTTCATCATGTACCCCAGCCACTCTAACTTTATTGCTTCTTATACTACCTTAGCTAGCTGCCTGTGAAGTGCTTATGCCTGTTGGTCATGTTCTCACAGTGTAGCCTGAGATGTTTCCTGGTTCAATCTTTCAGTTTGCCCCTCGGTAGAATGGTACATACATATAGGCACCCCACTAATCCCATAGGAGTTACTCTGCTCCCTCCACAATAGGACCAGGGACTCACAAAGGAGCAGAGGCTGCCTCCACACCACACCAGGCAAGGGGTGGGAGAGGCCAGCAAGGGCACAATAGGCATCATCTACCACTTTTATAGCTGTGTTTTCTTGATTTACCACTTATCTAATTACTTCAATCCTCAAATCTCTTCTGGAATTTTGAGAAAGATAGCTCTGCCAGGTTTTGCTAGTTCAAATATTCTGTGGGGGAATGGTGCCCTGGAGTGTCTTATATCACTATCTTGGTCAACTAGAAATCTACAATGATATTTTGAAAACTGAAAAAGGGGACTAAGAGAGCTTGACTTGGGTTATCTAAATATCATATTACGTGTATTCAATCATGTAATAAGACTCAGGGAGTTGTTATAGAATGTTGGATAACTAAAAATTATAGAATATTTGGGGGACATATGCTGTGACAGAGTCAATAGGAATTTAGTGACTAGTGTTCTATATATTTTTGAGAGATTAATTACTATTTTATACCATTACTTACTTTAGAGCCAATCAGTACAACTTCAAAACTTTTGCTAGTAACCTTGACAGTCTAGGAACTTGGCAAAGGGAGATGGAAAAAAGTAAAGGGAACTAACAAGCATATCCCTAAAATGGTTGACTGTAACAGGTTCAGGTTTGGTAGTGAAGCAAGTGACACCAGAAGGAGATTGGCATTCTTGATTCACAGAAAGGGCTAGAGGTTCTGGAGATAACCAATAATTATGTAACAACAAATAAGTTTTGAGCTTCTGCAATACCACGTAGCATGATTAAAAATTGGGGTGGGGGGCAGTGATAAGTAAAACTTGTTCTTAACATGACATTCACAATTTAGTGACACAGCCACATACAAAAATAGAGATGCTCAATATACATAGAGAACTGGGAGGAAGAGAAAAGAAAAGGAGGAAGGAAATGGTGCTTATGGAGAAGAAGCCCAAAACTAGAAGACTGGAGAAAAAGTGGCAGAACTAGTAAGTATATTTTAGGTCTTCATTCTAATTATATACGTAGTATTTCTACAACTAGTACATGTACCAAAATGAGAGTTGGGGGTGGAAGTGGTAGGAGGAGTGGATTTGGAAATAATGCTCTCTTTTTGTTATTGTTGTTGTGACCAAAGGAATTGACCCCCTGTCTTTTTGGTCATTCTTGTTCCTTCTTCTCTAAATTGAATTATGATCCAGTGTCAGTTTCTGAATCTATAAATCGAGCCTGACATTTCATGTGCTTCTAATAGATGATGCTACAAAATCAGTTTCTGACTTACATGCCATAAAGGAAATGAGGAAAATGCAAAGAAGACATTAAGCCAATCTATAAAGCATTTTGAGACTTAGGCCAGAAAACTTCCTCAGTTCATCTCAGTAAGTAATCAGAAGAACGGTTTCATTTCTGTGACACTCAGAGGTCTAAATCCATATTCAGAAGTCCATAATGCATTCAGCTACATTTCTGTGTCTATAGATCATCATCCAAAGTTATGAGAAAGTGGAACAGTTAAACTAGTTATGGGCATTGCATAGCCAATGCTTTTCGACCTTCTTGCTCCACCATTTGGAGCACTGCTTTCAATTTACAGAAAGTTAAGATCAGGTCCTTCAGTTTGGATGTGGACAAAGTTTAAAGGCAAAGAGAGGTTGCGCACTCAAATATCCACAAGGGTCAAGCAATTGGTTAAAATGAGTGAAGCAGGCCAAGCATGAGAAGACAAGAGCAGAAGCTGGATGGTGAATTCTGCCAGCCTTGGAGCTGATGTTAGGGAGGTGAGAACTGTGACAAATTGGACACAGTCACAAGGCAGCTGCCACTCAATATTGGACTGCTGTTGCAGTGGAGAATGATGGCTCATCATTGCCAGATCCTCTAATCATTTTCAAGAGAGTTCAGAAAACTGAATTTTTAAATGAAAATTATTGATTTAAAAAATTGGTTCCTAATTTAAATAAAAGTAAAATAAAAGCTAAGCAAAACTTACCAGCTAGCTACTTTAAACCTCTAAGTGGTCAATTCATGATCTTTAATTTAGACTTCACTTCTCAAGTAAGTGTTAGAAAATGGTATAGCCTTGACCTGAAATGCTTTTGTGTACACTCGGAAGACTTCAAATCTACTTTGAAACAAGCTGCATGGGAAGTAACCAGACTCAAGAGACAGTAGCTTTTTTAATGTTGTTTTTGAGTCTCCTTTTTAAGAAAATGTCTTGATGTTGTGTTTATAGGCTCTTGACATACATAGTTAAATTGCAGAGAGCTTCTGATCCAAACATGCAACAAAGATAGGTAATATCTGTGTCTATCAGTAAACTAGAATCAACATTTCTCTGGTATTGTGTCCAACTGCTGCCCTAATTTCCATTCTGAAAATTAGGAGCTATGAACATTTCCCTGCTATTCATCCTTGAGAGGGGCATGGGGTTGGGAAAGGGTACACCTTTGCAGGAGAAGAGAAGTTTATATACAAAGTACTGAAAGTTAAGTCCATTACTTTTCTTACATTTAGGGTTAACTTACTCTGTGGTCTTGATGAATAATTGAAACATGGAGTCTTGAGCTTGAAAATTCTTCAAGTTTTTCTAATTTAGCTTCCTCATTTAGTATATGAGTGAAATTAAGGGTAAAGAGTCTTAGCTGGTGGGTTACTAGATGCCAATGTTACAGATTCTCTTATGTAATAAAATTAATGCTCCATAGCCTTTGGGAGTCTCATGTTCCTAGTGCTTGAACTAGAACTCAGGTCTTCTGGCTAAATCACAGGCTGCTGTTCTTTCTACATTAATAGAACTGCTCAGCCTGGTCTAAACGTTGTTTACATCTCAGTGGCCAGTAATATAAAACCCTAACTCAAAAAGACTTTAAAAAGTAATGAAAACAGTTTGAAAATTTGAAAATTCTGGTAATAGGATGGACTTCAGGTATGATTTGATCGAGTTCTACCTCCATTTCCTCCATCATCATGATCATGATCAAGAGTATCATCATTGCCATAATAAATAATTAAATTGTTATTTAATTTAATTAAATTAAAGAGCTGAGAGTAATAAATAAAATAAATAATAAATAAATTAAAGACTGAGAACAGTGCTTTGCAAACATTTACTCATAATTTTCACCGCAATATCTTATGGGTACAGTGACGAACCCAATTTTCATATGGAAAACTGAAACATTGACAATGTGAGTAAAGTATCCATATTTGCCTGATAAAGCTCTTGATGCTGGCTCAAAAGCCCTCATTCTTAATTTCTGTACAAAGATTCTGATTAAATTGCTCTAGGATATGGCCTAGGCATCCCTGATTTAAGACCTATTTCCCAGGTAAATTGTGAGGCCGATTCAGATTTGAAAACCAGTGCTACTACACAGTGGGCCAGAGGTAGAATGGACCTTGAGGAGGCAATCTCCAGATCCACTGCAAGGAGCACCATGTTGAAATTTAGGCCTAATTTCTACCCTGAAATGCCTATATCCTAATGGAAACGAGGAGTAAAAATCGTGTATGAGTGGAAGAAACTTCTTGCTGGAACTGCTGAGCATTGTGAACACACTGACTGGCCCTGCAGGGCTCCTTTGCCTGAAGAAGGCAAATATTACTGCCACAGTATGTTTTCAGGGTATCCATTATCTGGGCATTATAATTTTTATCTGATGGCAGTCAGATAATCATTATAATCAGGAGAGAGAGAAGAAATTCCCAGGGACAAAGTGCTTCACTGGAGATCCCCTGCCTCCAACGCTCCTTGAAGAAATCTTTGCAAGAGTACTTTCATGGATCTCAATGACAACAATTAAGCTTGAAGAGCATGAGAAGACATTTTAATCAGAAGCTAATTAAGAACAATGGGGGCAAATGTATCATTGATTGTGTCTCAAGTATTCTGACTGATCTGGAAGATTATTCCATTAATAGATGGATGTAAACAGACACCAACATTTCCTTAGGAAGAAGCAACTGCATTTTGAAGTTTCCTCCTATAAATCTGGCTTTTACTTTTGAGATGAGAAGTAAAAATGAGCAACTTTTATCTGTTCAGGAAAGATATTCATGGCCAGCTTCAAAGCTTTGGGTAGGATAGCATCAGGTGCAAGAAATAAGGCAATGGAACTCAAGAAACCCGAGTCTTATTCCTATTTAACTGTTAACTGTTGCTCCATTATAAATGGAGTTTAAGAGTATGTCTTGTCCTAAATAGAAAAGGATGGATGCTGTGAGTAATAGTAATAGCTGCAAAAATATTTTGAGCTCTTCTGAAAAAAAAATCCAAATTAGCAAGCATAGTATCATGTCCAGTTTTCATCTGCAGGTACTACTGGGCACAACACAAATGCAAAATGGTCTTTTCAAGATAGAGGAAATTCTTCTCTAAGCTTCCTCATCTAGTATCTGCTTCAATCAAACAATCAGCCCAATGCTTCGCCTTTTACCAACACCATTGGTTTCCCCGTCTCATGTTCTCTCAGGAACTATGCTTGCTGATCAGTGTTGCTTGCTTTGTGATCACCATATCTCTCATCATGCCTGCTAGGTAGGGTGTCTGGAGAATTTCATTCTGACTTTATCCAGCTGGCAAGAGATAAGGGAGCTGGTTGATGCTTAAGTAGTGAACTTCACACCGCAAAGTTTGGTTCACATAGAACTCTACCATATGACTTCAGACTGGCTTCCTAGCATTTCCTTCCAGTCTGTTTCCAAGTAAACCATGAAGTCTTTCAGGCAATCTGGATTGCAATCCCATCTCTGCCGATACCTACCAATGTAAATGCATTAAACTCCATTGAGTTTCAGTTTTTTTCACCTCGCAAAATTAGGATATATATATGAAACAATCTCCTAACATCCTCCAAGGTCAAAGCTTTTTGAGTGCCATTCATTTTCCCTTCTTTAGTCTTATTCTTCTCTCTGGTTTCTGGTTGTCATACTCATGGGGGCTCCTGTGTTTTGCCAAGCTCTGTTTTGTTTGGGTAATAGTTTCTATCAAGATCTCTTATTTACTATTATTCAACCCAACATTTAAATATCATAAATTCCAATTCTTTCAAAGACTTTTCCCATCTTGTATGTGTGCTGGGAGGTGGGGGCTGGGAGAGGAAGAATAGTTTGGACCAGTTTCCAGTCATGGATCTGTCCTTCAGGGAGCTTGTAGACTCACTGAATGATAATTGCTAACACTTTTTTGAGTGATATCTGCACTATTCAAGTGAGGAAGCTGAGGTTCAGAGATGTTCAATAAATTGCCCAAGGCCACAGCATTGGTAAGCAGCAGAATCCAAGTCTATTAGATGCTTAAAAACATTTTTCTTGGGGGTGCAAGTCCAATCCAGTGGTAGAATTCTCGCCTGCCATGCAGGAGACTGGGGTTTGATTCCTGGCCCAAGCACTGCCCAAAACAAACAAACAAAAATTCAACAGATGATGCTGTAATAATGGGATACTCAACATGGAAAAATAATGAGATGTGATCCCCATCATATAGCATACAAAAAACAAAACAAAATGAAATATTTTTCTTAATTTTCATGTTACACAGCCAGCACACCATGGCAAAGATATGTAAAAGTGTTAACACATGCCATTCTTGTGACATGACCAACATTTGTCACCAAGGTATTTTGCTCTGAGTTTGGGAAAAATCGCACAATCACTGACTTCACAGTTTGCTGGACATCTACTTCCAGTTGACAGGAACTGGCACTTGAGATACAACTTTCAGATTTGCTATCTTGGCTGATGTCTTTTCCAGAACAACAGAAATCATTGATTGAATAATTGATTGGGAATTAATCATATATCTCATTTCATTGACACTTGACTATCTCCATAATAAGACACATCTTATATTTCAACTCTCTTTAAACTTCCATGTGGACAAAGAGACTTTCTTTTACAGCCTCCATTTTATTTGACATTGGTTATGAGTACTCAGTGAGCACTGTGCAGCAAGATGCAGTGAAGAGAAGCAACTGAATGCTTGAATAAATGAATGTACTTATACTGCTTTTGTTGTATCAATAAGTAATGCCTGAAGGAAAGTTTGTGAGTTGGGTCTCCAACTTCTAAGCTGGATAATCATTATATTTTTTTCTTCAGTTTTCTGAGCAAACCATTGTAAATGTTTGCAGGGATGTATTTTCAGGATTTATAGAAGGAAGAGAAAGAAGTTTTTGTCCTCTAACAGATGTCAAATAACAATGAAAACTGGTGCTTGTCATTAAACAACTTTAGAAAAGTCTGAAAAGATATTGGGAGAAAAGTCTTCTTTGAGTCTATCCCCTTACCCAATCCAAGGCTGCATTAATTTGCCTTTACTCATATGCTCCTCAGCAAATGATGAGCATCCACATTTCTTTGTTTGTCTTTGTATCTCCAGCATCCAGCAGTGTTTAGATCACTTAAACAAATATTTGTTGGATGACGACTGTATATTGCCTTGACTTCAGGGGTTTTCAGTATTAATGGGGTAATCGGTCTTTTATCTGATTATTCATTAATGACAGAAACTGTACTAAAAATAGAAATATGTGAAAGAAGAAGAAGAAAGAATATAGTGGACACTTGAGATGTAGAATGAGGTCCTCTAAGGTAGAGAATATTTACTGAAATAGTGGGGTGTAGACCCTGATGATTATAACAATAGCTAATATTTATTTAGCTCTTACGTGCTACCATTGTCTTAAGCAATATTTCGTGGATTGACACACCACAGCTTTATGGACTAAATAGTATTATCCCCATTTTACATGCTTGAAGCATGAAAGAATGGGTAACGTATCCAAAATCACAAAAATCAAGTCAGCTTTCAAATCCAGGTAGACTGTCTCCAGCTCATGCCCTTGACCACTCTGCTGTCCTCTCTCTGTGGAAGATGAGCTTTTCCTGCTTCAGCATTCTGCCCAGAGTCAGTCCTAAAACTGTTCTATTCAGGAAATATCTATACATTTCAGGATCCTATTTCTAATTTAATATAAAAGCGTAATCTACTTTACAATTGTTCTTTTACAGTTGTTCCTAATTATTCTGTTTGTGTTTACTTAGAATGCCTAAGGGATTCAATAAAGGTATTCCAATGCATGTGCCCAATCCTAAGAAACCAATGGATGGGATGAAAATGAAGTGAGGTGTAAGCAGGCTTTCTATATTGAAATCATATCGTTCACTGGAGACGTTGTGCCATTCTGCTTCTTTGGAAAAACAAGCAGCTGTGAGCTTCTGTGTATTAAGAAAGCAGAAGTCGTGGTCTAAAAAGCTGTTCTAATCAACTAGTAGCTGCAAGCTATATTACTGAACTTTGCATTACAAACGATGGTGGAGGCATTGCTGACATGCCATAGTTCTTATCTGATGATTCCAATCTGCTAAGAGTATAATAGTTTCTCTCAACCTTTAGCATCTTAAGTGCCACTAAGAGATTGTATCATCACAGGGAAGCCAAATGGAATGCATGCAATAGGTTGTATAATGAGACCATTGTTTTTGTTACGTAACATAGCAATCATTCCAAATAGAAGATGTTGGTGTCACTCTACCCAGCATATTTATGCCAGAGAATCCATGTGGGCTAAGTCACTGTAGGGCAAGAAGAGGAAGTGACAGTCTATAACATCTTATTTCAGAACTTCTCCCCTTCCCAAAACATCTATGCATTTTTTTCTGTCAAAAACTATATACCGGTTATGGGCTAGGCATTTGCACTAGAGATGCACAGTTGTATATGAGGTAGGACGTAATTATAATAAAATGCTATAAGAGCTATAATAGGAGATGCAATCTGCTCCCAGAGCCCAGCCTGGCAAGCAAGGCCCTTACCTTCTAGGTGCGGCTCGCTTTGTCTTCCTCCCCTTTTCCTTATTCAGGCGAATTCCAACCACATTGGCATTTTTGAGGTGCCTTTACAAGGGCACAGTTTTTCATATTCTTATGTTTCTTCCATTCTCTTTCCTCTGCTTTAAATGTCAGTTCCATCTTCTCTGCCTGGTGAACTCCTACCCATCCTTCAAGATTTATTTCAAATTCAACCTCCTTTTAGAAACCTTCCTTGATTTCTTCTTATTCCATCTCTCAGTCAACATAATATTTCCCTTCTTTGAACTCCAAAGCACTCTTTCTCATAATATTTACCATATTACATTACATTACATCATAGTGACCCATAGAATTTTTTGTTCCAATGGTTTATGAAGTCTTTGAAGGCAAAGGTCATGTATTTCCTCCCTTTTCTAGTACTTAATATAGGAAATTGCATTGTTTAATAAATGCTTTCTGATCAGCACAGTGAATCAATAGATAAATATCATTTTCTTAGATGCTAGTATGAAATTTGTGTATTTTACATTATTTAATTTTCAGAATATTTCTGCAAGATAAATATCATTTTGCAAATGAGGAAACTAAGGCTTTGATGGATTAAATGAATTTCTCAAAGGCACTGAGCTAGAAATGGTGAATTTGTCCAGTTTCAAAGGTCACCTTCTATTTTAGCATCCTGCAAAGAATAAATGAGTGGTTGTATAATTGTATGAAATGTCCCTTCATTTATGTCTTTGCCATTCAAAATCTGATTGATTGGTTAGCAGCAATGGAGCCTGTGAGAAATGCAAAACATTAGGCCCCACCCTACACCTATGGAATCAGAATTCGTACTTTCAACATGACCCCCAAACTACTCTTATGCACATTTAAGTTTTAGAAGCACCGATTTACTTCATATTTCTTTTCCTAGGTTTATCATCCTCGATAGCTTTTTCAAAATTTCCCAGTCAATGCAATTCATCTCACACAAAGAACGTTACGTTCATTATGGTACAACCAAGGAGCAGAAGGAGAGCCTGCAGTTGCCAGTCTGGGCTTGTCCTAGAAGAATGAGACCCTCCCTAACTTTCTAACATCCTTCCTTCTTTGTTTATGCCAATCCCCTAATGATCCTTTAAGGTAAGAGGGCTAGTTAACACAGATAACTTTAACTCATTCTCAAATGCAACAATACCACGAGTGCTTCTCATTTAGGATGGTTAGATTGTGAGGAATATAGTGCTATTCAAGCTAGCCATAGGAAAGGGTGGCTTAAGAACCCATATGGGGTGATTTCAGTAGTGAGCACTCACAGACCCCCAAGTGCATGCACTGTCCTGGCCAAGACTTCCTTCATGGAGGTGGTTCTGAACACAAGGTCATTTCTCAGCAGCAAGAGGTTTTGGGTCTTTTCTTAGTGATCTACCAATAATGAAGTTCAGCTACTTATTCCCCTGCCCCCTTCTCCTACCACAATTATTCAGTCCTCTTTCTCACTTCCTCTTCTGACTAAAAAATACTTTCTTTTCTTCCCATTTGGATTCTCAAAACTGAGACTATGATTTGGTACATCTCACTATCAAGGGACCTAATGGATCCTTGATCACAAGCCAGTACATGGCTATAGGGAAAAGCTCCAAGGCCTTTCTTAACCACACCTTGGCTAAAAATAACATATTCAAAGGCTCCTATTTGTAAATAGTTTCATACCCTCAAGAATGCAGAATAATATTAAGAACATGCCTTTGTTGGAATGTCTACTTCAATCTACCTCATTGGGGAAATTAGCATTAATTTGCTGCTAAAATAAATGTCTTCACTTAACCAGATTATAAGGAAAAAAACAGAAATCAGTGAATTTAGTTTGTGACTCTTTTTTAAACTTGTGACTGAGAGTTGTATTGCATGGTAGTTATTGTAGGAGCTATCATCAGTGCTAAGTCTAGGGCATTGCCTTATACTTGCCTAAGGAGGGGGCAAAATAAATTAAAAAATGAAGGCACTATGTTCTGTGAGCTTTCTGGACATGTCTACCCTAAGTATTGTTTGAAGCATGGTTTCATTTGTAATGAATATGAAGCCGTTGTAGTCTTGATGCTCTGAATTCATAGCTCAGAGACTTAAGAGAGACAAAATGTGGGCTCTTTGGTGTGTATCATGGAGTCCAGTTTTTACCTTGTCCAAAGCACCAGGTTTCAAAAGGTCATCACATACTTACGCTTATGGTTCCCCATAGAGTGACTTTGAATGTGGCTGTTCTACTCGGGGAACATAAGAAAAGTACTAAAGCAAGCTCTTGATTTTTTGTTTCCCTGAAGATTGACATCGTTATTCTCTTTTTTCTCCTTCTGTTCGGTGGGTGACTTTGTAAGGAAGAATTTTGGACCCCATGGCTCCTCAGCAGTGATGAGAAATTCATGAACCCAGTAGCTGGCTTTTTGTTGATTTTTATTTTCAAAGAAAACTTGGGAATATTTCTATTCCTTTACCAGCCATAGCTGGCAGGTTTGTGGCAAACTGTCCCAGTGTTCTACCACTTCTAGGTCCAGCGTAAATGATGATTCATTTTGGTAGATGAACCCAGATAATGAAAACTTTTGGGGGAATTAGACTTAATAGAACTTGATTTAGATCTAATGGAGTCACTAGAGCAAAAGTCTTTGGTGCAAAAAAATAAACTTTGGTTTATGTTTATTTTCTTGAATAGTTTGCTTTGTTTGATTCACATCTTCAATGTGTTCCTCTTTTAAATGAACATTCCTTTTGGAGCCTGTCTAGTTTATATTACTCTACACATTTTATGTCATGAAATGTAAAAACAATTAACACGCAATAAACTTGCAAGTCAGTCACCAAACTAGAGGTGGGTTTTAATAGACACACCAGGGGATAAAAGTGGGGAACTTTTGTAATTGTCCCTAAGCTCCTTTAGGCCATCCATTGTTACACTATATAGATATAGAAGCTTACATTCTAAGTAAAAACAATGTAATTGCCACACTTTAGCTGCCTTTCCTCATCAAATTGCCAACCATAACCCTCTCCAAAATAGAAATTTTGGAAGTGCCACTGGTGCTATTCTACTAGTAACCAGGTATTCTGCCATCCTTAGCTCTATTACTCAGGACACTTTTTTTTTTTTTTTAATCTTTGACAAGTTCCTATAGTTCAGAGACTTAAAGACCTTTCTCTTTTTTTAGTCACGTAACAGCTTTTTCTGTGTATGAGAAAAATAGTTAAGAGGAGCTAGAAGAGTCTCCAGACTCATGTATGTTGTTATAATCAGGTCAGTTGAACCCGCTACTGGCTCATTCTACATCACAAAGCTGTCATAAGACCAATGCTTTTTGTGGAGCAGGTACATTCAAATGTCATCAGGTTGTGAGCCTGGGACTGTAAAAGGTAAACTAGTGTCACTGAACAATCATGTTGCAAAGGCATCATAATAATTGTATAGACAGAAAAGGATTGCATTTCACTACCTTGTAGCATCAAATACATAAGACAAAGGCAAACATGCCATTGTTACCTATCAGAATTGGGAACTGGAGAGTAAAAACTCCTAAGCTCTTCATCACAAGCTTAAATGAGTCCATTAGACTTAAGAGAAAAGAGAAAATAGTGTTACTGAGCTGCCATGGATGTAAAATTTCCTAATGCAAGAGAAAGGTCACCATAAATTCAAAAGCTGAGCATTACTCTATTATCTAGCTTATTTTCAATTTGGAAAATTTATAAAGCCAACATGGGTATTGTTTTTATGAACTTGTTGAAAGAGACGATAGAAGAAATATCTGAGTAGAATTTCCATTTTTGTTTGTTTTTTTTTTAACTTACTAGGAGTAGTACTGGGACAAAATAGGATTTGGGAGAAACTCGTTTGTTTCTGGTACATCTAGTGCTGATCAAAAAGAATCAAACAGAAAAGAAACCCATGGTAAAATTTTGAAACTTGATTTCTATCAGAAGTTTATTTTGACTTTATTATGTTTGATGCTACTGAGGGATAAGACAGACATGAAAGGTTTTGAGTATGGATTTTAGAACCGAGTGATGAGCAAAACTGACAATTCATATTCTTATCAAATCCTTTTGAGACTTACAAAACAGAAGTTTCCTTGAATCTTCTGACATCTTCACATCTCATCCTGCCCCAAACTTGGAGACAAACATTAAAGTTGAAAAATATAAGTAAGAGAATTTTTTCAGCTGTAAACCTTTTTTTAAAACAAACAAACAAACAAAAAAGACAGTCCCATTCAGTTGAGGTTGAAGGCTCTCTTTAACATCAGGAAGTTGGCTCCAAAGGGTATTTGACCTAAAATCTAACTAACATATATAAGGGAGCACAACGTAAATTACAATGCTAGGGCAGAGTTTTTTTGCTTTCTCCTGATTTGGATGTATGTTTCCAGGTCAAAATGTACATCCAAATCAGGAGAAAGTATTTGTGTTGCTTGGGACATAATTTACACTTTTGTGTGTCCAGGTATGCTCACAAAATGTTCTAGGGATCACTCAGTTTATTAAAAACAATTGAATAAAATGGAACGTCTAGATGGTCTTTATGTATTCTGTACACGGCTCACAGCAGTGCTATAACCGCTTTTGACTTGCTTCAGCAAAATTAAACCTTCTCAGTTCAAGGATACTTTCTTCCTTCATCACTGTCATCATGTGGCTATCATTAGCACTATTATGACTACCACAATTATCTGAATATTTAAGAAGTGTACGTTTAATGAACAAAATTAGGCAAGGGAAGCATGAGAAACCACCACCTCATTAGCCAGGGTAAGTTATCAGAGTTAATCAACAAACTCTGGCAGCTGTAGTTTATTGCTTTTCCTCTTGCATCAGCCACCATAGATGCCATGTGATTCAGGAAGCTAGCTCCTTATTCAAAGAGAGCTCCAGGGATATGATAACCTCCTGGAACAAGGCAGGGGCTCTCTCATATGAAATTCTGTGATCCTTCTCTGAAGCATCGAGCTCTTTCAGAAACAATCTCAGAAAAGAGCTAGACGGTCGGTGAGGTGGAATCATAAGGCAACTGTGAGATTTCATGCAAACAACCAGAGGGGCTGTTTCTTGTACTTTATTTTCTGGTATGGAACTGTAGCATCAACCATAATGACAGGACTGAAAACAGACTCAAAGGGTGTTACTGCCAGTGACGCCAAGTTTCTGGCCTACCTTTTCATGCATTACACTGTTTAGAGTATTATTTGGAACATTTTGGGAGCCTACCCGAGAGAAATATATGAAGAAAGTAGCCTGAAGCAGCACAGGCTGTAATTTAAATTTATTTTGAACTAGATCACATTTCTAAAATTCCAAGTGTTCATTAGTCTACTAAGAGGGAAGTCATTATGCAGAGCTCCGGATGAAGCTAAGCCTCAGCCACCACGGTGGATGGCCATCCTGCTTCTAGAAGCTGGGAGAGGTGATGGTGCAGAGTGGCGAGAACATTTTGTCCTGCCTTAAGCTCTGCTTCCCTCAGAGGCCTTGTGTCAGACAACGGGTACCCCTGGTACCTCGGGTGGGTGAGCCAATTAGCACATTCCCTAGTCTGGAACTGTAGCTGCCGTGTATGTGATCTGCATACAGATTCAGCAGAGATTTGACCTTCCGGGCAAAGCAAAACAAGAATGCCAGATGAGAGAACATTGGCTTGGATTTTCCTATCTTCTTTCCTCTCTTCTTTATTTCCAGACTTACTGGCCTAGTTACGTTTTCCACCTAACTTAGAAGCAGGAAAATTGGAAAATCGTTCTATTTCACCTGAAAATTTGAATCAGTGTATAGGATATATATTTTTTTAAATATGCCTTTTACTTCACTCTGCTAATGTAAGGAAGTCATGGAGTGCAGGTAGCTCCGTGGGCCCACATGAGGGCAGTACTAGGTAGTTAAAAGCCTCCAAGAGCTTTCAGGCCTTGCAGATTCAGGCAGAGACAAAGTTTGAATGCATAAAGCAGAAACAGGGTAGTTTTCGTAAGCTCAAGAATCTTTAAAGCCAACCATTGTGGTATCCTAAATGTTCTTATTGAAGAAATTTGGAAGGAGGGATGTGTATCAAATTTCCAGCTGCCAGTACAACCCCTTGCCAGAAGATGTTGGGGGAATAAATTTTGTATTTAATTACTCCAGTTAACAGTACTTCTATTAACACCCACCACAAAACAAATGCACAAAGAAAGCAGTTGTATCAATTTACCTGATGATAATCTAGGTTTGTGAGGGGATGTAGCTGTGTATCTTAGATACAGATTTCCAGCTTCATATTGTATGAAGTGATGAGCTGTTTTTGGTCAACTCTCAAATAATGAATTTCTAGCTAAGTTAGAAAAGTGAGCACAAACTCGTGGCCCATGGAGGTTTACTAGAATATCTTGCTCAAGGACATATAGATTTCTCCTTCAGATAGGTCTCTTTTGTAAGTTATAACAGCTACATAACCACACACTGGTACAACTGTGAACTTATCTGATCCAAAAGGGTCTCAGTGTTGGGAAAGGAAACCTTATCCACCAAGACACTTAGGATTGATTATTGTGTTTACTTGTTAGGCACATTGTAAAGCCCAAGAAAAGAGGTGTGAGAATATGTTGAGCTGCATTTCCATAATCTACAGTATTGAAAGGCACGGAATCACAAAGCCTTTGTTTTCTGACTCAGAGGTGAGACTACGTAATGTGTTCTTTTAAATGGTGTTGACCATTCTATCCTTTAGAAAACAAACTTGCAGTTAGCTGGTGAGCTCCTGATCACTTTATACCATGTGAAAACAGTAGCAAATGACTCTTTGTGACAGTCTGGGATACAATATGATGTGAGCCAGACAACTTTTCATAGAGGAGTCAATGTACTATTTTGATGTTAGTTTTGTACTAAGCAGCACAGAGAAATACCTGCCCCTGACTTCACTAATACCTGCTCTTGACTTCTTCTTTCCATGTACTTCCTTCTTTTCCTTTCCCTGCTTCAGATCCTTTGCATAAAATTAAACACAGAATTCGCACCACTTTCTTCCTTAACTTTTTCCCCTTTTCTGCTGATACAAACACCAGAACATCCAATTGCACCCATGGAAATTGTTTATCCCCGAGGGGATCATTTGGTGCTCAAATGGCTACAGATTCTGTGCCAGAACAACAATATCTTAGAGAAATTCAGTGTTTGCTTTTACATCCGTTTGTTTTTCAAAATCTCATTAGTATAAAGGTTATTTCTCCCATTAGTACAAAGGTTATTTCTTAGAATAAGGTATCTTAAAAAGTACATTTTTTTGCTTGCTTTAAAATGGTGGCTTGGACTGGCATATTAAAAACTGTCCTGCTATTTCATGAGTGTTTTAAACATGGAAGAAAGCATCTCCTTTGCCATACTCTGGGGTTTTGGAAATAAAATTTTTCTGGATGATTTTTTTCTATTCCAGCTTAGAAAAGGACTAAAATGGCTATGGGCTTGAAACTTGCCATTTAGTATCACCGTAGAGTCATCTGGCAAGTTGTGGTAGCATTATCCAAAAATTCTGTGCTCCCCCCTAACCTTTCTGGAAGTCTGTATTCAAGCTTCAAGTAAGACTGAGGCAATATTATATACAGTCACTTAGTCTTGTGGTTGCCCTCTCTTAATGGGTATAAAGGGAAGGGAATTGAATCGATGATGTGGTGATAAAGAGCAGATGAATCTTTTTAATGATTTGGGACTTCTGTTTGCTGGATTTTAACATTCCCCTTCTCTAAAATACTAAGTAGAATCTATAATATGGTATCATAGTTTCCTATTCCTTTGAGGGTGAAGAAGATAAGACCGTCTCTTTCTACTTGTCAGGTCCCTTAAGGCACTCACATAAAAGCACTTCCTTCTTTGTGCTTTCTGCTTTGGCAGCACCAGATTCCTACCTCTTCCAACCCCACTTATTTCCTCTTCTTATTTCCAACTTGATTATTAGCAAGAGAGGGGAATGAATAAGAGGAGAAAGACAAAAAGTAATTAATTCACTGAAGTGCAGCTGCAAATGAATTTTTGAAATAAATTATTAATTTTCTTTTTAATATTTCTCTGTTGATACTGCTCTGTGTCTGGGGAGCAAGAGCTGCTTCCCTTAGCAGTAGCAGTGCCCTGTGCAGAGGAGCAGCAGCTCATCCTAACTGCAAGGTCTGTGCTAATGCGATATGTCTCAGCAACATGGCTTCAGCCAGCAGCAGTCTTAACATGCATGGGTTGTAAAGTTTAGGGTAAGTGGAAGAGGCATGCAGGATGGGGGCATTTTCAGAAAAGAGGTCACTGTCTTATTTTCTGTAACTTCTGGTGTTTGCTTCCAAAAATACTGACACCAACCCAAAAGCTAAACACATATGATAGTTCGTGAGGAAAAGGTGGCATAACAAATCCAAAATTGGCTCATGACTTTTTTTTTTCTTGTATAGGTGGGGGAGAAAATGCTGGATTGTGTAGAGGATGTTGGGGTGGAGAGGCCAGTTGGAAAGGAAATATAAACCTTTGTGCGTCTTGATCAACCCTGGGCAGATATCTGGGAATGGAGACAGGGCTGCCAACCATAGGGGCTCAATTTCCTCCTCTGGATGCTATGTCTTCAGTAGGCTCTAAACCCAGATTTTACAGCACAACTTCTATTATGCCCTTTGCTCAAATCAAAAGTTATCAGGAAATCTGCTTTTCTTGACCTCTGTGGTATGTGTTTGGAAGGTAAACGTAAGCATTATATGGAAAAACTATTTTTAGTAACAGAAGACAAGAGATCTGCTTCTGTGTTCAAAGACGTTGGCTCCAAATGGCAGAGGGATGATTGTTTCCACTTAAAATGATTGATATGTCTACACACACTTGAGGGATAGAATTTCATTACCTATTCTTTCCGCGGGGATTGAATGAAAGCAGTTTCAAAGGTAGAAGGGAGCACATTTGTGTAACAGAGAACCATTTTCTTCCATGAAAAGGTGGGGAGAAAATTCAGATATATTTGGGAGGAATTTTGGATGTTAAATAAAGAGAAAAAGACATGAAAAGAGTGAAGAGACTACTACCACAGAAGAAGGTTCAATCATTGCAGTAATTAGTTTTTTAGCTTTTTGCTCAGTGACGGTGATACATTTCTATTGGATCACTAAAGTATTTATTTTTAAATTACCTGTAATGATTAAGCACAGATCAAAAAAAATTAAAAAGGATTATAAACGGCAACTTAACAAAATTCAATTTTTCCATAGTAATACTTAAGAATTAATGCTTCCATCTTGTGTGACATTTGAAAACTGGGAACTCACTCCCCAATATCTTAAAGATGATTTTAGAAGAGGAAATTAAGAAATCCAAACTCTAATTTTGGGTCAAACATAAGGGAAGCCAACTTAATGAGCCCCCCAAAATGTAATGCTCTTTGACAAAACAAGAAATCTTTCTGCAACCCAAAAATCTGTTTCCTCTCAAATATTTTTCTCTAATGCTGTTTGGTTACCTCCTAGAGCCATTATTTCCAGCAGAGTCACAGAAATCCTCAGCTGTGTAGGCGGTCCCAGTAAATTTAGCAGCCAAGCCACATTTTGACATGTTAAGAATAGGCATCCATAAATCTTCTCCAGCTTCTCCTGAGAAGATTAAATCTTTCTTTTCAAGAATTTGCTAAATTTCTGGAAATGCTGAAATATAACAAATGACTTGCAGAGAGAGTTTAAGAAAGAATAAAAGATAATGGGATCCCTTTGTCCAAGAACCAAAGCAGAAATTCAGGGAAACTTCTGGAAATTCTACTATCACTACCAGAAAAGAGGGAGGGGCTGGAACAAATTAAATCAATCTGCTTGTACTAGCACTTGAACACATGAACTGGGATATACTGAAACCTCCAAAGAAGACCCTATATCTTTTGGAAGAGTTTCTGCTTTCAAGAGTAAACTCTTTAGAACAAAGAGTTCACAAATAAGTTATCAATTATAAGACCTTCAGGTAGTTCAAGTTTTGTTGTTCTTTCTTATAAAGAATGGAGTGGGAATGGGGGATCAAGGACCATTTACTTTATTGCCCGATTCTCCTTGAAAATGCATTCCCCACCCTTTCTCTGCGTGGGAAGGGCTCACTGAATCTAGTAATATTCAGAAGAGGCTTTAGCTACTTAATATGAATGTAAAATACCTACATTTGTCTAGTCGAAGCAGACGAGGAATCTATTCAAAGAAAACTGGACAGGGCAGAGAATTGAAGACAGGGTTGAATAGGCTCCCAGAAAGTAAGATCTAAAATTGTTCCAAGATAGCCAAATGAAGGAACAATCCTTCTAGGGCTCTGCAATAGCAATGATGCAGCATTAACCATTTTCCATTCAGGCACCACTCCTTTGCACTTCTAAAATCCAAGGAAGTCTAATTGTCTCAACAGAAGCTATGGGCTCACGCACTGAGGGTGGGGGTGGGGGGGACCGCAACCATCAGGACTCCATGGAATGGCAGAAGAGTAATTTCCTAAAAAAAAGACTAACATGCTACTAAAGGGAGAAGGAAGAAATCTTGGACAGCAAGAAAAAATATACAAGGAAAGAGAAATAATTCCATCAAAACAGAAAGCTTAACGCTCCAATCAGATCATTCTGTGTTTGAAAAGCTGACCACTGTCTATCTTATTGGCACTTATTACTCTCCCCTGTGTCTTATCTTTCCCCAAATAAGTAAAGTTGCCCTTATATCTCCCATAAACATAATTTGTATTCTCCTTGATGGAACAGGTGGAGATGAAGGAGTCTGGGAAAGGTTGAGGATGCTCTAGCAGGTACATACTGGCCCCACCCACCACGTAAAATAGTCTCTACTGGATAGAGCCATGCACCTTAAATACATATACCTGGACATACCTGATTATCCACAGGAAGGACCCAGAATCATAGGGTTATTCCTTTTTCATATCTTTGCTTACCTATCTTCTAATGCTATCTTACAAGGTAAGATCTTGCTATTTTAGATGATTCTGTTACCAGGACATCTCTTTAACCAAGATCTATTGGCACTACTCTTTGCTAACTGTCCCCCAAAGTGTGGTTAGGTTGTAACCCTTAGTGTTTGCAGTTTCAAGATTACTTTCCCAGGATATCACTTTGGACAATAAATGCTTTTGCTCCTCTCCAGCGACCTCTAACCTCATATGCCAAGCCTGACTCATAAAAAATAAACTGGCAATCTCAAGAATTAGTTCTTGAGAAAATACATTTCACCTAAGGAAAAATACATATCCCAGTTCCACTGTTCTCTGAGTTCCTTATTCATCTGTATATCCCCAGAGCACCTAATATAGTTTTAATACTTGTGTTGAATAAATAACTGAGCGCATGAATAACTGAGTTAGCAAATGAATAAATATTTATTTGTCTCTGCTTTTAGTTAAGCCCTTTGGAGAAACATTTGGTGTTGGAAGCAATCTTAGAAACTATTTCATTTGCCCTGTCATATTTCACATGCTTTGGTGTAGAAGCTGATAGAAGGAAATTACTTACCCAAGTCCCATATCTAATAAGTGCAGGGCAGAAAATCAAAGCAATATCTCCTGACTTTAAACCAGTATTTTTGACACTATAGCATCCAAATAATTAATGGTAAATTCTCATAGAGTGCCATCTCCCAGGAATATGGGCTTTTCTATCAGATACTTTTGTAGACTGAAAACTAGATTAGATTTAAAGAAATGGTGTTGGAATATTAAACAGGCAGTCCTTGAGGTTGAAGTTTTGTGCCAGAGGCTGCCTAATTATAATCCTAACCTTGTACATGGTCAGGACAAGATGTTCCACTCTTATTGAAAGTCCAGCCATTTGCTACCCTTTCATTCCACCCATAATCTGTACTGTTCAGGCCCTGGACCAGGCATGTGACACTCATGGGGCTTTTTCTGGGGGATGTCATGATTATAAGTATTTATTGACAATCTCAGCCAAGCTGTGGAATCAGGACACTTTTTTTTAGGGGAATAAAAAGTGACCTTCTTGCTGCTTTCACTTTCCTTGTTAGCTCAGAATTTACTCTGACTCAGAGCAGTGGTCTTCTACTCTGCCTCACTTGTAAGAATGAACACATGAAGACCCGAGAACCACACCAGCAACAACGGAAGTGCCCTGGATGACCCTTCCGGTGGGGCAGTGTCCCCTACTCTGTACTTGCCCTGCTTCCTCCTCTCCTCTCAATTAAAATACCTCTTCTGGCACCTTCACATTTAAACTGAAAAATATTCTCCAATTTAGGTTGTCTTCTGATGACTCATGATTGTCTATTTCAGGACTGGATGTCAAGAATGAGGTCCAGTCCCATATATAATATACCCTAATAGACTTCTCTAACTGTGTGTCTCATAGCTATCTCAAATCCAATCAGTCTAAAATGGAATGCATGATCAAACTTGCTTTTTATATCCTGTTCCTAAGCCAAAAATCCGGGCTGCATCCTAGAGTCCTCCATTTATTTCATCAACCACATCCAACTGGTAATTAAGTCTCAATGATCCCATCTCTAAAACATTTTTCAAATTTGCTTTTCATCCTCCTACCTTAATTTGATCGTCTGCTGCGTGTCTTGGTGTAATATCCTTTTCAATGGCATCCCTGTGTTTGGTCTTGAGTCCCTCTGTTCTACCCTCCTTGACACAATGAAAGTGACATTTCAAAAGTTTGAGACGGATCCAGATGCTCTCTGCTCTCCATGGTACTCTATCCGTGAAGGGATGAAATCCAGCCCTTTTTCAGGGCCCTCAGGACCTTCCACGCTTCTGCACTCCAGGTCAGATCTTTTATCCCACTGCCCTATCCATGGTCTTTCATGCCTCACCCACTGGCACCATCATATACTAGTCACCCCTGCAACAGAAACTGAATCATATTCCATGCCTGGAATTCCCTCCTAACCATTATCTGGCTTTTTCTCTGTTTGTCTTGTAACTCCTTCATCAGTTTTCCTTCCCTACCTTACTTGAGCTTTCCTTAGTTATTAGTGCCATGCCTATTTTCCTGCTCTGCTATTATTGCCAGTGGTCAGGATTGGGCCTTCTTGGTCCAGGAATCAGTCATCTTTTAAATCCCAAAGCCTAACAGAATGCTTGACACATAGTAGGTGGTTGAATGATCACTTAGGTAATATAGGCTGGTTTGGGATTACCTTGTAACTATTCCAAACAATATGTACTGGACTCGAAAAGTTCCTGAAATAGAACTCCAATCTGAAGGTCTGGAGTTGCTATCAATATAATAAGATGGGGTTGTGAACCTGGAAGAATTCTGCTTGCCATAAAAGTTCTTAGAGGCCAGAGACAGTTTATTAATGAAGAAATCCATTCCCCCTACCATCTCTGACCTTGAAACCTTATACCAGAAACACTTAACATATGCATTTTGCTAATCGTGCCTAAGTATCTGCAGTGCCTCCCCTCTCTACCTTGAAGTTGATGGTGCGGGGTCTTTTCCCTGCAAGGTCCTGTATTATGCTGGGGTAGCAGTCCCACCATCAGCACCATTCCATTTTTGCAATGTATGCTGACTGAGATTACCTAGAACTGTGTTTAGACCATATGGCATGGAAGCAAGGGGGTGAGGAAAAAGAAACAGAATCAGGATATCAGTTTAAGTTTGAGGTCAGTATCTTTGTGAAGTGTTTGAACAGATTTGGTTTGGGGAATTGGCTTCTCCAGGTAGGATTTCTGCTCTAACTAGTAAGTAGTTTTCCTCAGACTATGGGTATTGCAGGCTTAATTTAAAAAATGACTATTCTAAAGAGAGATCTGGTGAACTCTGGAAATGTACTCACCAGTTATTGACCAACTCCAACTTGCCTTCCAACCAATCCAAAGTGGGTTAATTTAATGATTTCTTTTTTCTCATTGTGAATGAATTTGTCAAGAGAACAGGGAAACCATTTTTGTCAAATACTTCCAGGGATGAAAAATAATTTCTCTCTCACTCAGCCCTTTCTGGGTTAATCATACTTGTGCTAGTTTGAGATCTGCAAATCCATTCCCATCATCAACAGACAACATGCAGCTCAACCATTTCATAGGTGAAGTAGAAGGGCAAGGCTGAGCCCCAAGCCAACTTTTTCTCATCATAAACTATAGAAGGGTAGAAACTGTGTCCATTTAAATCTTTTTGCTTAGAGTAGTCACAATGCTATAAGAAAAGGAAACACTGAAACTTAATTTTGGAGAGTATACTTAATTTTCATTTAGGACCATTAGAAAAAAAAACTTTTGTTTTATAAATACCTACGTTGCTACTGATTTATAATTTCCACTATTTTGTTTCTGTCAGCTCCCAAATTGAGAAGAATGAAAAGGAAATTACATTCAGGGTTTTAAACTGCCTCTAGAAAGTAGAGTCTTGTGATCTTACCAGTCAATATACAGAAAACGATCTGGGTATGAATCTCAAGACCTAATAGTCTGGAGGTTGTTCTGATATTCTTGTTCTTATATTCTCCTTGGAAAATTGGAGATAAAAGGCACATTCTTCAAAGAAATTTCATCAGGCTACAATTTTGAAAATATTTTCAAGGCAATTTTCAGTACAACTTTTTGATAGAAGAAACTATTCCAAACCCATTCCTGGCCCATGCAGTGAAAGTGTCACAGCCATTTGATCCTGACCTGGAAGAGATCACTTTCAATCTAATCCATTCTTTGCCATTGATGTAGTTGTGTGAGGCTGTTTTTTTTCTTTCCTCATCTGCTAAATGAAATCATCTTCACTCATTTAAGACATCTTCATGATTAGTTATGGCTTTTAAGGACATTTACTATATTTTAAAGAAAGCTTTGGGTGTGTTTTTTTGTTTGTTTCTAGCTGAAACCATAAAATGGTATTTAATTTTAGATTTGAGTTTTCTCCAGAAAGTATTCATTTCCCCAAATAATAATAGCTGTAAGTTAGGGTGATGAGTTTATGGATGAGTTGGTCCCTTCACATGCTCAACTATCTGTAATATTTTGCTGCCTAGGTAATTAAAATGAATTTTAGAAATGGAAAGCAGTTAATAATACATCAATATTGGCTCATCAATTGTAACAAATATATCATACTAATGCAAGATCTTAGTTATGGGAGAAACTGCAGAAGATGGCAAAGGGACTATATGGGAACGCTGTGCGTTTTATGCACAATTTTTCTGTAAACTAAAACTTCTCTAAAACATAAATTCTATTCTTAAAAAATCAAAACAATAAATGAAAAGCAACAAAGTATCTATTCAGCATGTATATGTTGTACATCTCTTCTAAATCAGACCCAGCATTATATAATAAATCCATAATAAACAATGCATAAGAAGAGAAACAGAGAAATAAAGAGATGCATATAGAACATGGAAAGTTCAACAAGCATCACACAGACAAAGGGATATACTGTCATAGAGGAAGGAAAAGGCTAAACAATATTATTGCAAATTTCAAAGCAAGAACCATTCCTTTGTTTACCATTTGCCACAATTCTACCTTCAACAGCATCCTGATAAAAGACAATTTTTCTTGTGAGGGGAATTATTTTCCTCCCAAGTACAGTCAACTTAACTTCCCACATGGATGTAATTCCTAGGAATAAATGTCAAGGAAATGCTCTCAACAATGGGCATTTCTTCCCCAAATAAACACAGCTGTTTAGTGTCAATGTTGTTCAGTTTATGCTCTTTTTCTAACCCCCTTTACAAAAGGCATGCAGCACCATCTCCAGAATATGACTTTCTGCTCTATCTGTGTTACTATCTACCTTTCAGTTACTAAGCTTCAAAGAGAGGCCTAATTTAAGACCCACGGTATGTTCAAGCCTGTAGTTTCAGATAAGGATTCTCCCGCTTACATAATGCATTTTAAAATCAGAGCAAAAAGCCTACATCAGGGTTGAATTTCCACTGTCTCACTCTGAGTATTCTTGAAGCTTTAAATTGAAGAAGGAGTACAGGGTTTGTGAGCCACAGTAATTAGTGCTGGTGGCAGTATGGCTTGTAGCAATGTTGATGAAAAGAAACCATAATTTCTGTTAAACTCCTCAGGGCCTCCTTTCTGAAAGGAAGACTTGCTGTGTTTCTTTTTAAAGCTTGGATCAAATAACTTAAGCAGACGCTGTGACAATACCGTTTGCAGCAAAGAAACCTATGGTATGACTCACCCACCAAAATGACACTCTCTACACCTACTTGTTCTTTGCCTTTACTTTCTGAGTTTTCTGAGTCAAAGCATTTGAAAGCCAGTTTGTGTGTCAAAGCCCCATGACAATTTATTTGCAGACATTTTCCCTGCTCATCCTTGTCTACTTCACCTTTTTCAGGGGAGACAGAGCTAGAAACAATTTAGTGCTTATTTATGAATAAGGTCTACATGGAACGGAAAACTCATGGGTGATGTGACCGTGATCCATCACTCTGCTTCCTAAGCCCTGAGAGGAGATTTCTTTAACCCTTAGAATTTTCCTGATCCTCCAGTTGATCCCAATTCTCTTTCCTGAGAGCATCTGCCACTGCAGAGGCAAACTTGCAGACCAAGGACAGCAAAGTGTCCTTTGCAATTTCCACCCTAAAATACCAAATCAATGGACTTTATTCACCTTTAAAATATTGGGGAAATTCTAAATCAAATGTAAATAAATTGCTTTTAAAGAATTAAGCACAATGCTTATGTCGTATCCAAACTCCACTGCAAAGAGTTGAGTGTACTGCCTAGCACATAGTAGGCTGGTTGAATGAAAGATGGAAAAAAATTACCTAAAGTCCAGGATTATCTGCCTGTACATTTTTTTTTTTCTAATTCAGAAAATTCGTATTGACCGGGCAGGCATAAATGCCACTGTGCCATGTGCCCAGTGACCTTGGAGCCATCCTCCTGCCTCCAGAAACAAGAGTGGTTTGGTCGTTTTAGAAAGATGGAAATTTATGTTACAGACATACCTCATCTAACAGATTATGCCTGATTGTAGAACACAAGATGAAAATGCCCTTCATTTTGCAATTCTGGACACATTTTCAGTGAAAACAAAATCAGCTATTTAAAATTCTCCCAGAAAGAAAGTTACCTCAATGGTCCTATTTGTCCACAAGGAGACTAAAGAACAGATATGTAGCTTATCTAAGGTCAAAAGAGTTGTGACAGACAAACTCAGGATCATAATGCTTGCCCTCTCCTTCCACATGAGACTATCTCTGTGAATATTTCCCTCTTGTTAATAGTTTTCTCTTTAATTGAACAGTTCCCCCTATTTATAGACTATTTTAGGGATGTGAATGCAACTTCAGGTTTTCCTTGACTCTGCTCTCTAAAATGGAATTTTGCATGTTTTTCTATATACCTCAGAGCATTCGTTCCTAGAAAAGATTCTAGACTTTAAGCATTACTATTAGGAAGGTTTTCCTTATGAATTACTTGATTCTGAACACACTTCTTTTCACTATGTCTTTCAGTAGAGGTGAAAACTAATAGAACACCATAATTTATTGAATGAAAACAGTTCATTTATTTGAGGACAATTAACTAACCCTTTTTAGTATTCCATTTTTCCAGTTAATTTATCTCAATTACCTTGCTTCTTTATGAGATAACTTGTTGATATATATTTGACCCAGAGTGAATGCTTGCTAAAATGGGATTAATATATTGGTATTATTTCTCTTTATCAAATATTTCCAAGATAATTTTTTCATGAATATCAACAAGGAATGAGAGAAAGAGGACTCATATTCATTGAGTGTCTATTCTCTATGAGGAACATTTTAGTTATGTGGTCATATTTACCCCCACCATGACATTGGAAAAATTACCTTTGGTATCTTTAAACAAGAAGCCCAGCAAGCTTGAATAACTCTCCCAGTGTCATGCAGTTAATGAAAGGTGGGGACAAGATACAAATCCAAGTCTGTCTGATAACAAAGCCTATTTTCTTACCACACAGTGCTCTGATTCACAGATAAATAGGCAAAATAAAAACCGCCTTTAGAGATGAGATTTGGTGTCTAAAAAGGTTAAATGACATATTTCAAAGGGCCATTTCCAAGCCTTCAGAAACCCAGGCCCTATTTCTGCATTCTGGACTCAAGGACTTGTGTGTCCTTAATACCCAGCCTTGTGTAAGGAGCCTTGCCTTCTCTTCCGTGCATGAGAGCTACATCACTCAGGAAAGGTTCCAGATTGACATCTGGCAATTGAATGTTCCCCTAGAGTTATACAGGATGAGAATCTGGCTTGTATTTTCTTTTCCCCTCGTAGCAGCTCGTAATGACTCGTCTGTCACTGACTGTTGAAATGGTTGGCAGGCCTGGCGTACGCGGGAAGTTGGTGTAGCAGAGCCAGGATGCCTCAGTTGGTTAAGGATGAGGGTAGAAGGCCCAACCCTGGTTTCTGATCCTAGTTTTTGTTCTGGGAAGTCACTGAACCTTTCTCTTTCCAGTTCTCCCATCTATAAAGTGGGAAGAGCAGTACTGATAAGGCTCTTAAGAGAAGCTCTGAGGCAGAATTCATCCGTGACTAACACACAATATTTTGCATATAGAAAGAGCCGTGGAAAAGTTTAAAACCACTTCAGGGTGGGGTGGGGTGGGGGAATGATTTGGTATATATGTAACCAAATGTACTTCTATTTGGTAATCCTGTTGTAGCAAACTTTCCATAAACCATCGGCTATATAGACAGTCTTCTTTTAGGAATTGCTGAAGCAATAACTACCTTGTGAAAATTTTGAGGAGAATAATAGAAATGTATCAAATAAAAAATGTTCATTAGATACTCCATTCCTAGCCCCTTGGTGGGCTTCTTGAGATCATGTTCTATGTCTCCATGTTTAACATGCCCCAGAGTAACTACTTCAGGGCCTTTCACCAAAGAGACTCTCAGTTCAAAGCCATTAATAAGATGTGGTTCAAGGCCAAGAAAAGCTAATAATGAAAGGTCTCTGCACCTTCATTTTAATTTTTCGATGAATGGCTTTCATTTGCCTTGTATTAGGTCCACATATTTCCTAGGTATCAAATTGTTAACAGGATCCACATTTCTACTATCAATTTTCTCTGGGTATTCTGAAAATACAATCGTTTGCACAAGTATATGGTTTTGACATGTGCTTGAGTTTTTCTTCACTATCAAACTCATCAGAAAATTCACCACCCACACCCATTTAGGCCTGAGTGGAACCCTCCTTTATGGTTTTATTTCTTCCATCTAGTAGGAGGAGTAACTTGCATTTGGCAAGATGTGATTTATGTAATATGACTACACTTTAAATGCTATATATTTTAACGAAGTCATAATAGTGAGAGAAAAGAAAGAAAGTGAAGTGTGTTTAAGAAACTCCATCATGGTCCAGAAAGGTGCTATGTAGTCGTAGCATAGGCATCACCTAGAACCGATAGGCACCCCATCCCACTCAGACTTTCAGAGTCAGAATCTGCATTTTAACAAGATGCCAAGGTAAGAGTGAGAAGCACTAGTCTAAGACATGGTTTCTAAGATAGTAAGGAAATGTTAAGATTATAGTTAAAAGCCAAATGCTCTCGAATTTAGCAACAGTATTGGCTCCCATCATTACCTTGGGAGAACAGGTATACAGCAAAAATGTTCGCCCCTTCAACCTAAGAAATTGTGGGGAAACCTGGAAACTAGTAAGGAGGTAGAGAATGAGCCTTCTCTCTTGCACAGTGCTGATGACCCCCTCTAATCTGTTTCCATTTTGATACCTCAAGGTTTCTCCATCCATATCTGATGCAATCAACCTTCCCCCCAGTTTTCTGGGTAAACAAGATTCTAGAATATCTCCATAGCCACTAATACACCTCTCCAACACCCCTGGATCAACCTGACAATTCTCTGAAGAGCTCAGACCAGCTTTCTTTATAAATAACCTTGAGTTCTTCAGACTCGTCAAAGAGGAGGGAGAAAGAATCAGTGCAACTCCCTAACTAGCTTACTTTGGCTCCTGGATGCCAAGGCAGATGTTACAAATGACCCAACATCTCTGCTCAGGGCCTCAGTATGAAAATTACTCAGCAGAGCAGACATGGGCCTTTCTGTTTTACTGCCAGTTATGAGCTTGTGAATAACACACCACACTGCCCTGATTAGTGGATGCTTTTACTCCCTCCTCATAATCATAGGGACTGGAGTGGAATGATAAGGAGAGCCTCCATATAGAGTTGGTGGTGGGAGGCTGCCCTCTCTCTTCTCCTCCTTTGTTGTGCTTTCCTTAATGCAGACAACCCTTTGAAGTGTGTTTAGTTTGGTTTTGATCGACTCATCTGAGCCATCAGAAGCCCCATATTTCCAATATAGCTCCCTTATCACTGTCCTGATTGAGGCTTGAAAGGACCCCTGGGACAGCTTCAATGTTAGCACACAGCTGTTGGGTTGTACAGTCCCCTGCTGCCTACTAGGGGATGTTGATTCTCCTTTTGCACTGCAATGAATAATTTTTATTAGAGGTTTATCTCAGACCTTGCTTAACTTTTCTGAGTAACCCGAGGGAATTTGGCAGTTGATTAAGAGTGCAGTTAGTATTGTTAAGGGATTTCTTCTGGGGAGTTCATCCAAGATTTGAACTCTGTCCTTTCCTTTTTGAGTATGCAGGCAAGGGCTGATGAAGGAGCAAGCCAGGATGCCTGGGCGAGAGCTCATAGTGTTCAGGTGTGTGACTCATTTTCTTTGGATCCCGGCGGTACAGAGCTCTGACTCTCACCTTCCTGGGCTTACTGAAGGGCATAGAAAAACAAGTGGCAATACTTAGATTCTGATAAGAGGGCACAGATGCTGCTTGATAATGGAAAATTTACCCAGTCTCTGGGAGTAGGTATTGAGTTGCTTCTTAAATGTGCCTGACTACTTTCTTAATATTTATAAATATCTACACAATCTCAAATACTCGTAGATCACAAAGCTGATCTTTCCACATGCAAATATCTCTAAAAGCAAAAATCCTACTAGAATGGTTTACAGTGATGAAGGCATACTTTAAACCAGAGAAGAAAACAGCTTTCATCTTGAATTGTTAACTATGATCAACAATTGATATTGTGGATTATTGATAGTGGCTTCTTAGAAGCATATGTTGAGAAGAATATTGAAGCCATCTCAGTGTTCAATAGAAAAGAGCGCTATGATAAAGTGCTGATTTTTCTAGGTCAAAACATAGAACTGAGTGAGAGCATTCATACAACATGCTTTCTTCTACACATATGTTCACACATAATCTGTTACTCATTACCTTTCAGAAAAAAAGTTACTTCCAAATGCTGAGAGAGAGCTCGGTCTGATTAACTTGGATGCCTTCTTATTTCAGTATAACTGGTTTACTAGATGAGCCAAAGCAGCTAGCCTGGATAAATACTAATGGGCTGCTCAAACTACACAATCAGAGCATACCTGGTTTTCAGAATGCAATGCATTTTTCTCTCCTATACTGTTTCCATATTTCCCTGAATTGGATGTCAAAAGGCTTGGGCTAAAACTCAGACTAAAATGCAATTTAAGCTCTGCATGACCTTGGGCCAATCCCTCAACTTCTCTGAGCTTAGGTTTCTTCCTTTGAAGGTTGTTGGAGGGAACATGTGAAATATGACATGTCAATATATTCACAGGAGGCGTCACTAGACATGGATAGTCTCAAAGGAGGGATGAGTTAGGATAAGGATAAAGTAGGATGGAAAGACAAGCAATTTTGATAGCCGAATGGGCATCAAATATTTGAAAAGAATATGGGCATTTAATCGTGGGCTAGGTCTTTGTAATGAAAGTAATGGTTTCACATATGCAGTTTACTTGCTAGAGTTCCTGGAGTCACACAGGTCTTCTGATATGGCATGTGTTTTTTTTTTTTCTTTTTTTTCAGTGCATCATGATAAGATCTTTTCTCAAGTTTATATTGAATAGACAAATGTGTCTCTTTTATATGACTGAATGAGTTGGCATTGTAAAAAAAAGCTCATTGTAAAAGAACATCTTCAAAGTAAGCAACTTAGAAGTTTAAATGAATGGAATTGTTTACGTTTACTCAACCAAACTAAGATAAAATAAAATGGAAATGATGACAGTACAGAAGCAGATGTTTACAGAACAGACACCACCTACATTAACATAGCTAAAACCTAAGTATATCTGGATCAAGTAAGCAAACCATGATAACTTTCCATATACTGTTTCCACTGGTGTCTCATCTCAGATGCTCTAGTTTTCAGTCCCTTGATAATGCCTGTTCTTGAAAGCAAGCATGTCTCCCTTGCATCCATGAAAAGGTCTGAAGGACTATTCTTTTTTTGCCACTTACCAACTTTGTGATCTTGGGCAAGTATCTTAACATCTCTGTTCCTCATATCCCTCATTTGCAAAACTGGGGTGATAAGGATATGTGACTCAAAGAGTTCTGGTAAGGGTTGAATGAATTTCATGTAAAACTAAAAACAAACAAACAAAAAATACCTGGCACAATAATATTAGCTGCTTTTCTCATTGTTAACTTCACTACCGACTTCAACCTCTGTACCTCTAAAGATGAACAGTAGACTTCTGGGCCTCACTGGAGTTTCTCAAAGTGTGATCTGCAGGCCCTCAGGGTCCCTAAAGCCCTTTTAGGGAGTAAGTGAGGTAAAAAAAAAAAAACTATCTTCCTAATACTACTGAGATGTGATTTGCTTTTTTCACTTTGTTGACTTAGCACAGATGGTACAAAGGCAACAGTGAGAAGAAACACGGTCACTCAAGCATGGCTCAACCCAGGGCTACCAAAATATATTTGCCTTGATTGCATTCTTCACCATCACACACACAATAATATAAATCAAAAATCAAAAAAGGTTTCACTTAATAACACCTTCAATGAATGAAGTGGTAAAAATTATTTATTTTATTAAATCTCAACCCATGAATGCATATCTATCAAAAATCTGTGTCATGAAATGGGAAATATATGTGAAGTACTTCTGCCGCATGCTAAAGTATAGTGATTGCTCAAGAAAAAGTGCGTGTATGGTTGTGTGAGTTTCAAGCTCAATTAGCTGACATTTTGAAAGAATACCATTTTCTTGTTTACCTGAAGAAAATAGCTGATAAAATACGGTTATCAGACTTCCAAATAAATTATGTGAGTTTTTATTTCTAAAGAAAACACTTTCTAATATTTGTCATCAGCTATGAAGTTTAAGCTTTCAAGTGAAAATTACTATTTGGAGAAAACTTTATCTACCATCTTGAACTTGGCAGTTTCTCAATACTTTAAGACTTTTCTGATGATATCAGTGGTGATATCATAAATATCAATAAATGTGATATGATGTTTTGATACAGTATAATAAAATAGGTCAACATTCAGAAGGTTTATGTAAATTAAAAAAAAAACTTTCAAAATGGTAAACACGTACAGTTATAAAATCATGCAAGGATAAATGTCCATACAAAGTACAAGATAGATCAATGGATTTTATAGTAAGAGTAAAACAAGTTTACAGATAGGGTTTCAGATTTCACATTGCAATAAACCATTAGGAAATTGCTACTTGTTGAGTTTTAGAATAGCATCAAAGAGCAATATCCACAAATATACTCTTCTTTGTCTGTTTGAGGTCAGATTTTCTTCATATACTTCAACAAAACAACTTATTTTACCATATGAAATGTGGAAGTAGATTGATTATTCAGAGATCTACCATGAAGTCAGACATTAAAGAATTGTGAAAAAAATATAAACCAAGGTCAGTCTTCACACTGATTTATACGTTTTGGGACGTTATTTTTTAGTAACTAGTTGAATACATTCATTGAATTTAACATATCATGGTTTCATTATTGTTATTGTAAACTGAATTAATAGGTAATATATTTTTTATTTCTCAATATTCATTTCTAATACAGTAAATGGTGATAGCTATAACTCACATGAATAAAAGCTCTTTGGATGTCTTGAGTAATTTTTAAGGATAAAAGGGGATTTGAGACCCGCAGGACTATACTCTAGGTCAGTGTTTCTCAAAGTATAGTTTTCATCAACTTTCATCATAGCCATCTGGGTTTCTTTTGTAAAAAAAATAATTTCCACATGCCTAACCCAATATCTACTGGATGAAAATCACTAAGTGAGGCCAGCAAATCTGAATTTCAAATAAGCCTTCCTGGATAATTCTGATGTGCAGTAAAGTATGAGAACTTGCCCTATACAAGAAAGTCTCCATACTTTCCAAGATATACACATTAATTTAACAGTAATCACAGGTGATTGTGGCACTCTGCTGTCAATCTCTCTATTCTGTATCCCCACTTCTCCCATAGGTAAATGGTAATTTTTATCTTTTCATAGGTGAAAACTAAGCAAGTGCATTTAAAGGCTAGATTTTCATTTTTGTCCTCCACTCAAGTACACATGCACATCCTCAATGCAGTTAAATGAGAAGAGGTGCGTGTATCTCTGTTATCTCCTAAGAAAACAGTCTGGGAGACAAAAAGGAAAAGAAGAACCAAGAGGATCTCATAAGTAGGTCTTTATGGTGATGATTTTACTTTGGATATGCTGAGAAAATTATTGACTACCTTGGGGGCAGAATCCTATTGCACAGAATAAGTATATCTTTTGTCTACCCCTCAGTTTACAGGATGGGTGTTACAGGTGGTAGCTGGGATGATTCTGCTTGAGCTTAACTGCATCAAGGTTTATAGGTAAAAATAAATAAATTCCTTCCATTGTACTTGCATAGTTACATCCTTCTTAGAGGTAAAGATCTCTTGTCACACACACTCAGTAGATAAACTTGAATCTCCATATTTTCAATTTGCCAGATTCTCTATGAGTTATACATTTTAATGTACCAGCCTATTATATATTCTATTACCTTTAGTTAAGGAGAAATGTATTATATAATCCTTGAAAGTTCTAGAATCACAGAATTACAAACCCAGATTTGGAAATGACCTTAAAACCTAGCCAGTTTAATTACTCTTGGAGATTTAATTCTGTCTCCCACAAAAATCAGGTTCGGGTCCCAACCCCTGGTCCTGTGGGTGTGATCTCATTTGTAAATAGGAGCCTTGAAGAAGTTATTTGTTAAGGTGTGCTCAAACTGAATGAGGGTGTCCCTTAATCCAATATGACTGAAATCCTTAAAAATCAATGAAATCAGATCCAGAAATAGAAGCCACACGAAGCAGCCAGAAGCTGGAAGTCAATAGAACCTGGAAGAGAAAGAAGACACTTCTGTGTGCTTTGCTATGTGATCAAGGACCCCCAGCCAACCAAAATATACTAACCCCAGAAGGAAGTAAGTCTTCTAGACTTTGAAATCTTAAGCCAATACATCCCAATTATTAAGCCAATCCTTTGTATGATGTGTGTTTTAAAAGCTAAGAAACTAAATAATTTCAAATCTGATAACTAGACACAGCCATGGAGAGCTCACTACTCACAGAAAGAATATTTAATCTTTAATAGCCCAGCTTATTAAGAAGTTATATGTTTTAGTTTGTTAAGCTGCTGGAATTCAATAAACCAAAAATGGAATGGCTTTTAAAAGGGAATTTATTAAGTTGCAAGATTACAGTTCTAAGACTGTGGAAATGTCCAAAGTAAGGCATGGCTAAAAAAATGTTCAAACTAAGGCATCCAGGGAAAGATACCGTCCCTCAAAAAGGTCAATAATATTCAGGGTTTCTCTCTCAGCTGGAAAGGCACATGGCAGCAACACCTGTAACTTTCTCTCCTCATTTTATAAAGCTTCCCCAGGGACATTTTCTTTCTATATCTCCAGAGGTCTCTGGCAGTGTGGGTTCTGTTGGTTCTGAAGCTTTCCCCAAAATGGGTCCCTCTTAAAGAGCTCCAGTAAGCAATGCCACCTTGAATGGGTGGAGACACAACTCCATGGAAACCACCTAAACACAAGTTACCACCCACAATTGGATGGGTCACAGTCAAAAAGATCCCACCCAAAAATACTGAATGAATATTAAAGAACATGACTTTTCTGGGGTACATGACAGTTTCAAACTGGTACATTATATTACCTGAAAGTCTGGACTCTAACTTCAAAACATCAGTCCTAATTTCATCTCTTTAGGAAATCCTGAGACATCAACCATGCTTTCCCTCAGTCTTATTCTCTAGGCTAAATATCACCAGCCCCATTAGATATTCATCATGAGATAGGGATCCTTTGACATTCTGCTTACCTTTCTCCAGTTTATCTGTCCTCCCAGGAGATTCTGTAACAAGAAGTCTAGGTGATTCTCAAGATCAGATAAATGAGCCTGTTGAAAGGTGTCTGCCCAGCCAGATTATAGCCAAATTAGCACCTTCTTTACACAGAACTCCGTAATTATATGACTGTAGCCCAAGGCCACATTTGCTTTTCAGTAAACACAATACATGGTAGAGTCACGTTGATGTTATTGTTATAAAATCTGTAAAAATTATTCACATCTTCCCCAAGCTGTTTTTCACGTATGTTTCTTTGTTTTAATCAAGGAGCAAGTACTCACATTCCTACTGAACTTAATTTTGTTGATTTTAGCCAGTGTTCCAAGATGTTAATATGCTTTTGGAACTTAATTCTACTGTACACTGTATATTCTATTCCTTCCAGCATATGCTATCTGACAGTTTGATAATCTTGCCTTTAATGTGCTTTGTCAAGAAACTGACGAATTCTGTGAGTAGGACAAGGTTCCTTAGAACAGAGTCCTTTGATACTGCTAAGAAACCTCCTTCCAAATTAATGGTGTTTTTAAAATCTGCATATATAAGATTCAATCAGCTGCACTTTATTTCTCATTTTATCTGTAAGCTATCACAAACACTTTGTCAATGCTTTGATGAAGCCATTGACATCTCTGGGTTTTATTTACCCCCAGCAATTTAGTAGAAATTTAAAATTTATCACCTCTCAGGAGCAGGGTAAGTATTTGTGAAATAAGGTCAATTGGATGCTTTAAATTCCTTGGGGGAAAATGAATTCTGTACCTATGATTATTAAGAATAATAAATAATTTACTTTGGAGAGTCTTAATCCTTCTGTAACCATTTTCATCTTCTGGGTAAAGGACTACACAGAACAGTGAGGCTAAGCTAATACACCTCTGAAGCTCCCATTGCGACCAGTTGATTTTGCACATGAGCTGTGTTTTTTCTTTTTAAGATCAAGGACATTCTTTTTAATTAAAAAAGAAATAAAGTAGGGAGCATCACTTACTCTTCATTATTTTCTCCTTCTTCCTTCATGTATCCTTTAAGGGTATGTAGATCAATTATTGCTAGAATATATTTATGGAGAAGAAAAGGCAGTCACTTTGAAATGAGGACCTGATTTCCAGGCTCAAGTGAATTATCTAGTTACAAAGATCTGGGAAGTGGGCCTTGCAGTGGAGAGCTTGATAGACCCTTTAACTCCTGGAGCATGTTGCAGATTTGAAGGTCAGAGTTCTCATGTATTTTTCTTGGTTCACTTAACTGCATCATTTAAAGTTGATAAAAAATGACCTTACAATGGCAGTCATTTTCTTGAAAATATTAGGAAGTGCTGGAAAGCAACTGAGAATAGTAAGAAGGCGAGCACTTAATGGGCTGAGCTATCATAAAGACTGTGTGTTGGGGGGGTGGGGGGGTGGAGTATGCCAGGCTGAACCTGAATCAATTACCAACTCTCTCCTTCCAGGTCTGGGAGCCCAGAAGCCCCTTCACACCAGACTAAGAATGCCAGGAAAAATCAATAGGCTATTGACTTGGGTTTTCTGGGGAAGAACACAGTGTACTTTGTAATTTCAAAATAGCTCTTTTATTAGAGAGCTGAAGAGGCTATGGCAGACATTACATTACTATGAAATATAAGCCCAGCAACATTCAGATCTGTTTTAAAATTAATAGAGCTTCAATCTTTTATTATTATTATTATTTTGGCAATAGATTGATTTGTAATGCCTGCTAACTCTGTCTTCATTCTGATTTAGTAAGCATTTATCAAGAACAGTTTTATATTTCTCCTACCACATCACCAAATCCTCTTACTACCTCCTGGACATTAAATTAAGTATAAAATAGATTTCAGCAAAGCGAAATAAATAGGTCCTTGATTTCACCAAGCAACACACATATGCATTAGAAAAACAAACGTCATGGTTTGAGGTATTGGGAGTAGTGGAAAGATGGTTTGTGTGTAGGTTTAGTTATCAAAATCCACAGCATATAGGCTGACAGCTTTTGAAATACATAAACTGTTTCTCCCTCTCCTGTTTCCATAGCAACAGAGTGCACAAAGCCTTAGTTCTTGCACATAGAGAGAGAGAGAAAAAAAAAAAAAGAGAATGGAGTCTGGAATTGTCTGGAACAAAAGAAGAATGCAGAAAATGGGATTAGGCATCTGTAGTCTTCAGGACTCACACTTGTACACAGTCCCTTGATGTTTTTATTCAAAATATGTGTTTGAAGTCATACTGGGGTAGCTTTTAGGAATCTGGTCAGGGTCTGAAAGGCTAGTGCATCCTCCCTCCCCCAACCCCTTGGGCAAACTGGCACAGTGAGAACAAATAATTTGCCACCTTCACCTTGGCGCATTTCCTCTTACTCCTTCCTTTGAGACATTCTCACTGGTTTCTTGATCAGTTATTGGTTTCTTTAACAAACTTCTGTTTTTTTTTTTAAGATCTCTTCATGTTCTACATTTCTCCCCTCAGTTTATTAACTTTAAAAAGCTAATGATGCCTGAACTTCAAAAGATAATGAGAAGATGTGATATACCCATTGAAGAAGGTCTCAAAGCAAGTCATGGAGATGGGCCAAGTAGCCAACACTCAAGGAGTCCCATACCTCAGATTCCCCTGTGGGGCCAGATTTAATGGGCTGTTTCAACCCTGGATACACCTTGCCTAATGACTCATAATCTCGAAGTATCTGTTTGTTTAAGGCCACCATGTCTTTCACGTCTGTTCATAGCATTTCCTTGAGTTTGCCTTAGATTTCAGCTCCCATCAGGCAGCGACCATACCTAGAGGCATATGTGGAAAAATGTAATAAGTAGCCATTGGTATAAATGTTTTACCAACTGTCTTTTCTTCCAGTATAAGGGAGGAAAGTACAATTCAGTGGAGAAGAGCAGCTTTCTTTAAAACAAACCAGTGTGATTCTTTAACTTTAAAATTGAGGAATTAAAATTAAAAAAAAATCTTACAAGAAGCTGAGTACAGGTAAAGTGAAAGGGAACATTGCCCAACTTTTAACATCTCCTCCATTGCCTGGTGGCCATGGAAGTGTTATATGTGATATACTCTCTACTGAGTAGCTGAGTTATTTCAGCAGAGCCAAGCATGCACCCATGTTCCCCTCACTACCCCCTTGGTGGCCAAGAATATCTAATGCTAACTGTGCAGTGGGGCACGAGTTCTGGATGGCATATCAGAGTCATTAAGATGTATTTGCATTACTTTTGCTTAAGTATTCCTGCAGCAAGAATTTAATTGCTGGTCTTGGCTAGAAAAAAAAAATGCACATAACACTGAAATCAGGAAGTTTAAAGAATGCTTTTGTGGATCTTGGCACTTGGTACCAGGTTGTTACAAGGATTGTTCTAAATGCAGGACATGCCCTAAATATATAGTGACATGATGGACTAGATTAGCTCAGATGAAGAAGCCATTACTGTCTATTTATAAATAATAGACCTTTTAAAAAAGTGTATGAATGAAAAATATATTTAACCAATAGTCTACAATAGTTCCTAAGGGGCTTTGGGGTTTGATTGGGAAAATATAAAGTGTTTTCTAAAATTACCAAAGCACATACTGACCTATTAGACCACATGGAAAATTACTGGGTTCAGAAAATACATATTTAAAGACAAACAAACAAGACAAGCTAAATAGGAATCCTCCTTAACCAGTAGCTCTTAGAAAAGGATCTTTAGAAGTCTTCAACTTTCATGATACTGAAGAAATTGTATCCTTTGACTTGCTGAATATATTTTTGCCCATGATGGGAAGCTGATCTCAAATAGTTGATACCTTTCTCTGGCATTTCTTGCTGTTTCTCTTGCCATAAGTTAATATGAGCTGGAGAAAACTCATATCTTCTGCTAACCCCTCACTTTTCTATTCTTGAAGTCACGTTTCATATCCACTCCTGAAAGCAAGACCAAAAGGATTCCTCTACATGAGTTGGCACTGATGCTGCTGCAGGTCGGCTACAGGCTTGACACACATTCTCTGAGGCATGTAGGAGAGGTTGAATGCAGGATCAGTAGTCCTAGTTTTTGTGGGCCTTGTGGCAGCATCTGTTAACCTTGTGGCAGGCTGTCCGGGATCTGTTTGGGTCAGGAAGGGATAAATCTAAAAATTCTTCTGACTTTCGTTTATTCCAGACCCCACCTTGTCATGGCTGGTTCTGGTGACTGCTTTCTTATTTCTGGCTATATGAATCTCATCTCTCATCCTGTAGTCAATTTGAAATATTTAAAATTACTTTCCCCTTTTTTGTAGCTCTCAAACCATCCTTTCTAAGATCTTCTCTGGCTTTTCTTTGTATTCTTTAGTCATCTTGAAATAGCTCACCTTCAAGGACCCACATTATTCTTTCCTTGTCATCATATACTTCTTCCATTCTTCCCTTCTCCCCATTTTCTTTCTTTTTAATTTTTTTGGACCTGTCTCACATTCTAAGTAAAGTGACCGAGAGTTACTGGTTCTGAGAATCCAGAAAGGATCACTGCACTGTGGGCTCATTTGCCTGCAGATCACTGAGGAGACCTGCAAAGTGTGTTAACATGTTTCTCTCCGATCTTCACTTTATATATCCTTCTCCTGGGCGGGCCACAGTGGATCAGCAGTCAGAGTTCTCACCTGCCGTGCCGGAGACCTGGGTTCGATTTCCGGTGCCTCCCTATGCAAAAACAAAAAACAAAAAACCATGGATTGTATATATATCCTTCTCCTCTTCTTCTACAGGTTTCCTCAGTATCTTTTTTCCTTTATTCTGTACTCCTATTGCCCTCAAGGCAGTGTTTGAATATCCTATAGTAGTAAGCTGCTCTCCGGAAAGTCCTTTACACGTCTTTAAAAGTTGATACTAAATTTCCATAATGTTGCCCATTTACCCCCATACCTGCTTTTGGCTAAATGTTTTTATGTCAGCCTATGTTTAATCTGGCCCATGCAACACATTTTCCCCTAGAGAAATACAACTCCCTTTTAAAGAAAAATCTTCATGGGAACTAAATATTGCAACATAAATTGTCGAGGCTGGGGTGGGGACTGGAAATGCCATCCACTTGGTCTCCTCACAGCCTAACCTGCAGTGTTTCCTGGATATTCCCTTGAACCCTAGGTCTTCAGATCAGTATTTGGAAAACATTGCTATGAACCATGAAGTGGCCATGGTTTAGTCCATTAAAGCATTAATCAAAACCTAAGATTACATAAGTCAAATCCTACTAGCAGTTACTTAAAAATTCACTCCTGATGTCCTTCTGCTTTTAGCAGCTTTAACTTTGACCTCTATTGTGTGGTGACGGATGTCAAATGGTTTCTTCTGCTGTCCAACTCCACAGGAGAACATGGGTCTACAAAGCTCCTCTCACAAGCTACCTCTTGGCACACCAGCCACGTCTAAGTGAGCGCCTTTGCAAAGTATTCAACACGTGATTTTAATAACATTAAATATAGTTTCCAGATTTCTCACTAGGAATTATGTTGTTTTGTAAAAACTGATCTTACCCAATAACAGGAATAGCCATCATTTCACCTACTCACTGGCTATTCATCATCATGTCTCTAGTTTTAAACCCAAGTGAAAGGCCAGGGAGAGAAATGCAGTAGAGAAAGGTAAAAGGTAGATTGATACCATGTTACCTGTAGATTTATTTTCTGGTTTTAGAGTATCGTCCATGATTTCTTTTCTTTGTTAATTCTTCTTTTTAAATTATCATACAGTAAAATTGACATTTTGGTATATAGTACTATGAAGTTTAGCACATGTATAGATTTATGGAATAATCACCACAATCAGGACACTCCAAAAACTACACCAAGCTATGTCTTTATTTCACTTTCATTTCTGATATAGAATTCTGGGTTGACAGTACTTTTCTGTCAGCTCCTTAAAAATATCTTGCCGCTTCCTTCTCATATGCATGGTTTCTGATGAAAAATCCATTGTAATTTGAACATAGTTTTCCTGTAGGTAATCCATCACTTTTTCTGGCTGCTATCGAGATTGTTTTCTTTGTCTTTGGTTTTCACCAGTTTGATTTTGATGTGCCCAGGTAGGAATTTCCTTGGGTTTATTCAGTTTGGGGTTTGCTGAGTTTTGTGAAACTATTGATTTTTACTTTTAACCAAACTTGTAAAGTTTTCAACCATTATTTATTCATTTATTTTTTTCAGCTCTGGACTCTTTCTCCTCTCCTTCTGGGATTCCAGTGACACAAATGTTAGAGCTTTTGTTTTGTTGCACAAGTTCCTGAGGATTTGTTCATTTTTTAATGTATTATAACTATATTGTTCAAATTGGATAATTTCTATTAGTTGTTCTCCGATTCACTGGCTCCTCTGACATCTCCTATCTGCTATTGAGTCTACCCAGTGATATTTTTGTTTATTTTGCTACCAGTTTTATACTTTCCATCTGATTTTCCTTTATATCTTCTACTTATTATTTGCCAAAATATTTTATTTTTCCATTAATTTCGAGAGTATTTGTGATTGCATATTTATGCATTTATATATTAACTACTTTTAAGTATCTGTCAGATAATTCTAATATCTGTGTCATCCTAGCATTAACATCTGTTAATTGCTTTTTCTGATGAGAATTGGGATTTTCCTGCTTTTTCATAACTCAAGCAATATGAGATTGTGTCCTGGACATTTTGAATATTATGAGACTCTCAATATTATTTAAATTGCATGTAAAATCCTGATTATTTTAGTAGGCAATTAACCTGTTCAGGTTTAGTCTGCAAATTCCATCCAGTTCTGTGTGGGTTGTGGTTCCAATGTCAGGTCAGTTTTCAAAGCTTTGCAGTGCTGTTTAGATCTACCGTACCTGTGCACCACTGATCATTTCTCAAAGGCTTTGTTATACTGATTAGAGCCATATGTGTACAGCTTGGGGATACACCCAAGAGTTCGTAATCAACTTTATGGGGTAGTTTTCTGCATGTCTTCACTCTCTGAAATCTCCCTCCTGCTTTCCAGTTTCCTGGGAATCCCTTTTGCAGTCCTCCAAGCCAGAAAGCTGAGACTCTAATGGCCTAATTCTGCCATACATTTCCATGATTGTGCTAGGAGCCAAAATTCAGAAGGACAGAGAGAACATTTAAAAAGCAACAGAGGTTTGCCTCTTTCTTTTGGAATCATAGCTCCTCCACTTGGAAAGGAAGGCTCCCCTTTCTTTTGGCTCCTGTGGCCTCCCTTTGCAGCAGCCTGTGGCACTGTGACTACATGATTGCTTGGGAGAGGGGCCATGAGAGAATAGAGAGGAGAAAATAAGGATAGGGAATTCCATGTTCTTTCTGAGCATTAGGAGCTCTCTTTCCAACCCCTTTTAAGTTGAAGCTAGTGAACTACTTCTGGAGTTCTCTGTCCCTACTGATGCCAACTTCTGGATTTCAGACAACGCTGCATTCAGGCTAGGAGATGCTGGAGGCAAAGAAATTGGTAAATTCACCATAGGATTTTTGGTTCTCTTTTGAATTCTGGTCTGCTTCTCCAATCTCTTTGCTACTATTTTCTTCTCAAAGAACTGTTGCTTGCCTTCTGTTTAGGTTTTGTAGTTGCATTCAGTGGTAGAGACAGGTGGAGTGTGCTCATTCCTACATCTTGCCCAGAACCATACTCTTCTATTATTTCTTAAAGATGAAAAATCCCCAAAAACAGAACAGCCAGTATATGTAATTGTACAGAGGTGCATTTCCTCTTCAGATGGGTCTTAACCTATTAGGCTATGCTGTGAATGGCACCTCTGGAGTTTTCAGGGTGATACAAAGAGTGAGGCAATTGAGATAGGATTGAAACTCTAGCCTATGTATCTCCTGTATGATCTCCCTAGATCCAGTTTCCCTCAAGTTTTTTTCTTCACATAGATAGCAGAAGACAGAAGAATCTTCCTAAAGTATGACTGTAATTGTGTAATATTGCTGCTCAAAAACTTTCAATGACTTTCCTTTCCCTATAAAATGAGAGTTAAATACCTTTCCAGAAACTCAGAACACTTGATGATTTGATCTCTGCAAAACTTTCTTGCAATTTTTTCCCCAGCCTGTGCAATATTTCAATTCAAATAAAAGAATCTAATATTCCTGGATGTATCATGTTTTCATTTGTTTGTTTCTTTCCTTTGCTCTTGTCATTTTCTGTGCCAGAAAGTCTTCTCTCTATTCTTGCCTACTGCACCTGTCCTAGTCCTTCTCTGGGCTACTTTCTCCTGGAACCCTTCCCTCATTGCCTCACCAAAAAGTGGCTCCCTGCTTCTCCATTAGATTACTTGCATCTCTCTTATAATTGCATTGTGGCCATAATATTGCATTATCTTTGACTAGACTTACTTCCTCTCTAGATATTAGGCAACTTAAAGTTGGACCCATAATTATCTTTGAATTCCTATGGTATTAGATATGTAGTGGTACCTAATAAATATCTGTTAATAAAGTAAACAAATATCTGTTTACAAATAAATAACTCCATTGGATTGAAACCACAAAAAAGTTGGGGTGGGGTGGGGAGTAGTACAAAGTGCATGAAAATACTACTTTATGCACTTCAGTGAATGATTGTTCAACCACACTTACTTCTAAGTATTTGTAGATTTAATAGAACCTCAAAACTAGGCATAACTTCATGAAATCACCCACTTCACTTGTGAGAATGGGGACCAGTTCACCTGCCTGTAATTTAGCGATAAAATTGTAGATCCTAAAGGAAATGATCTAAATCCTGGTTTACATTTCCCTGTAGGTTATTTTGTTGGCTCTTATGTCGATGGGGATTATGGAATTACTTATCTGACATCAGAATAATTAGTTAAAGGTAAAAACGCAAAATATCCAGCCAACCCAACTATTACTGTTTACATGATATTAATAGCTTGTTTGATGAATTACTATACCATCAGATCTCCCATGCCTGTTCCCCCAAAGCATACATGTAGTTTGAAGTGATTGAAAACAATTAACATAAATAATGCATGCTAAATATAAAAAATAAAAATACAAAGAAATATTTAAAATGATTCATTCTCTCATAACAAAGTGATTCCTCTTAATATTGGGGGCATTTTATTCCAGTAAGATTGAATCGTATTGCATGTATAGATTTGCATCTTTCTTGTCTCTCTAAATATTATGATCACTTAATCATATGGTTAAACATATGAAATATTATGTGAATGCTAGCATCATATTCTATACTAGGGCAAGTGAGTCTGAGCTATCATTTATTACTCTTTACCCATAGCTGGCTGTTTAGTGGTTTTTATTTATTCAATAGTAAAATGCTTGGCTAAACATATTTATTCACAAATCTTTTCCAAATCTTTGATTAATATAGATTCCTAGTATTATACTACTAAGGTCATCAGCATTAATATATATTTAAAACATTTGAGATTCTAGTGCATATTAAGGCTCTCCTATTGCATATAATTTACTCTGGAGGACAACTCTGTTGTTATCTATAGAACAGACAAGATTAGAAACAAGAGTTTCTGAATAAAGTTTACCTTCCTATTTTTGCTTGACATAAGCATTTTCCCATACCATTAAATAGTATTCAAAAACTTAAGTTTTGATGGCTGCATCGTATTCCATTATATTAATGCACCATGTTTTATTTGGAAGTACTTTTGTTATTGGGCATGTATGATGTTGCAAAAGTTTATCATTATAATAATTCTGTTATGGACATTCTGATGCATGAATTATTATTATTATTGTTTACATGTTGTATATGGGATCACATTTCATTATTTATCCATGTGATAATATTTATTCCATTATTGCAGTATCATTTGTTGAATTTGTTTGTTTGTTTTTCATTTTTTTTGTTTATTTGTGGGAAGTGCATGGACCAGGAATCAAACCTGGGTCTCCTGCATGGCAAGCAAGAATTCTACCACTGAACTCTTGCATAGCCATGCATAAATTATTTTTAACATATATTTTATTATTTCCTTAGAATAGATTCATAGCAGTAAAGTTACTGGGTTTAACAGCAAACCCTTTTTAAAGCTTTTAACATATATTTCCAAGATACATTACAGAAACTGAATAGCAACTTGTACTCTCCCCAGTAGTTTATTAAGATGGCCATCTATCTCATTTTACTCTCCCACACACTAAGCACTGTTATGACAAAAAAAAAAAGAAGAAAAAATACCTTGCCTACAACAGGTTTATTAATCTTGTTATTTAATTTTTCATTTTTGTTAATTAAGGGTTGAGTCTCTTTCAAATGGTTATTGCCCATATTTTTGCTGGAATTTGATCATGTGACATTGATAATTGGTAGACACAATCCAATATTCTTTTTTTTTTCTGCCAGCGGATTTTGGTCCTCAAAATTTTGGTACTCAATGTAGAGATACATTGAGTCAGAAGAGGGTCCTGAAATGATACATTAATAACTAACATTCATCATATAGCATCTCATAATATATAAAGCATTTTCAATGCATGATTTCACTTTGTCTTTGAGCAATTCTAGGAGCAGCAAAATTAAGATAATTCTCATTTATAGGTAAGGACGCTAAAGATAAGAGTTGTTAATAATGTTTGCAAGGTTGTTCAAGTAGTTAGGGAAAGGGCTACATCAGAACATTTGTATGTAGTTAAAAGCACACAGCTAGGACCTGGACACAAATCCAAATCTTGGGACCCTTCACCTGACATCCTTGCTTCAGTCAGCACCATAGGTAGTCAGCACATGGTCCCAGGGGACCAGCATCGGCATCCCTGGGAGCTTTTTGGAGACGCAGCATCTCTGGCCCTGGAGCTCTGTATGCATATTTGTCTGGAAACGCTGTCTTAGACCACCATGAAAATATATTCATGACCAAGTACTGATGGACTTCATATGAAATTTGTACATAAAAGTAATAAGGGATTAAATTTTGAGTCTGAAGACTCTTCAAATAATTCATTAACTACTGATGGAACTTCAAAGGAAGGAAATATATATATTTTTAAACAAAAGGAAATCTTAGGTTAACAAACTACCATAACATCCATCAGTCTTTTCCTCTAGATAAACATAGACGTTAAATGAGAGCTCTGCCTACTCTTTGAAATTTTGATGGGTTCAAAAGAGCTATTCTTCTTCCAATTTATAGGAATCGTTGGTAGGAGTTTTTCGAAATGTAAAGGTAAATAGGCTAAGCTCCCCACTTGAAATCCCACCCGACCTGAACACATAGAACAACTGAGTCTGCTGCTGCCTGTGTCTTCACAGCTTAATGATTTACCTACTAGTAATAAAAGCAATCATGGAGGAGGATGTATCACATTTTATCAATCAGGAGAATATGTGCTCTAATTGAAACCCTGCCTCGAAGCATTTGAGTGATGCTGAATGTCTCAACTAACAGGTCAAGATTTCCCTCCTAAAGGCTAAATAACAGTGTGTAGACTAAGATATTAATATGAGCATTTCCAGGTCCAATATTCTGTGTTCTTTTTCCTTATAAAGATAACGAGCCTCCTAGATGACTGAGAGTGGTTTGGGAGAGGAGAAGTAACCAATGGGGAAAAGAAGCAGAAATGCAAGGTGTGGAGGAAGCAAAGATACATTTTGTTTGTTATCATTTCTCCTAGGACACCTCAATTATGGGCCATATGTTATAATTTTTCATTGTTCTGGGCTCTATATTTAATTGTGAAGTCTGTCAATATTATATATGCCATATTAGAATTCTTACTTTAATGTCCATTTGATATTTCCCCAAATATACTTTTTGCTATTGTAAGAAATTTTCTGCTTAAATGTGCCCTCTTTGGCATTCAGATAGAATTGCTTGATACTCTTATGTCTGGTGAATACAAATCTAACATGTCTCAAGAGACCAGTGCATAGGAATTCCTTATCAGCTAAACTGCGCCTAGAGCAATTCTGGTAGATTTATGGCTGCATAGCCCTCAGGTCAAATTTGGCTTATTGCTTTGAATCCATTTTTGTAATAATGATGTTGGTAATGCTGTAATATATTATTTTAATAGGATAATATACTGAACTCTAATTTCTAGGTTATAAATACATTCTTCAGCCCTAGAACCTACTGTTTTGTGCCCAAACACAGGAAAAAGAAGCTAAAACGAAGTATCACTAAAATATGCACAATTGCCCATTTTGTGAAGAGTGGTTAAGAGATGGTTGGATTTTTACAAATTTTAAATGTTTGCATTGAATCACTACCTACTTTTGATATTTGCTTTCCTTTATATTGTATAAAATAGCTTTTGACTTGACACTGTAGGCAAACCATTATGGAACAGAATAGCAGTGAGACTAACTATAGGATCTCAGATGCAAGATATACACTATTTGAGTTCAGAAAACTTCTTTGTCAGAGTAAAGAAATATATAAATATGCCAAGAATTTTAGTTATGAACTGCACAAAATCTTCCATCATCGTCTCTTCCAAACTCTTTCTGGTAAGTCTTGCCAGGCAATGTTCATCCAAGCAAGAAATGTCCGTCAAATACTTTGACATAAAAGTCTGCCTTAGACTTGATCTCTTTCACCGGTAAGAGTTTACAAAGATAAAATGAACAGGGCTTATGCATGTGTGTATGAGTTGTGTATGTTTTAATTCCTTACTTATAATTTGAATAAATTGCTAACAGGCAAATGGTAGTACCTTGCTAATAACCCTGTTTTGAAAGGTGCAGGCTTTGAAAAGATATTGAAACTTAGTTTACCTTTGACATGATTAAATATGTAAATGAAGCATGCTTATTACAACAATTTTACTCTGTCAAAAATTATATTCTACCCATAAAAATACCTAAGTACAAACCTCTGTATTCACATTGTTTTTTTAAATTATAGAAATTAAAGATTTAAAGAACAACAGTCACCTTACTTCATATTGCTCTCAATCTTTGCATAACTTAAGAGCCTAGTTTATCCCTATTCGAGATGTCTTTAATAACCACACAAACCAATTAACACAAAACAGTATCTTAAGAAGAGAAATCACTGTAGCTTCCATTTTCATGTTTCTTAAGATAAAGACATTTTAAACTTAGATTGTTTACTCTGTAGAGGTATTTTGCTAAGAACTAGGACATTTATTACAGGAGCGGATGATGCATCCCTGCCTTCTTTGTATTTATAATTTTTAGAGAAACAGTACTATATTCATCCAAAAACAAGGGGGAAAAATAGGTCAGTAAATATAAAAGGCTTGAGTTTCTTTCCCCTTGTCCTTAGAGGCATTTTCAGGTTTCAACCATAAAGCAGTTTTCTTCCATTTCTGCTCTTTGCCCTTTCTTACTTGCCCAGTCATTATTCTCAATTAGCACTTGCTATGGGCAGTCAGTATGTATTGAACCCATTTAGAAACTTGGCCACAGACTTCATCAACTCCAACCTTTCAAGGATTCTGAGTTTACTGGCAAGAAGCATGGCCTTTGGGTAAACAAGCCATGTTCATTCATAAGTATCACATTTTCTGTATCAACCAACATTTTTCTCTTGGAGTTAGCACCTGATTAGAGCTGCTCTTTTTGCTAATTCAGCTCTCTGGGTAATAAATATTTTATCTTATCAATAAACATGAATTTCTGCGATCCAAAGATATTTAGATTCTTAATTAAATAGTACATCTAAATTGGTTAATCAGAGTGTTTTTCTGGCAGTTTTTGAGTCAGAGTTACACTTCATCTCTGGTTAGCCCTTGTAATATTCAAGCTGAACAACTTAAAATTCTTAGTTCAAACTACTTACAATCTGTGTTAATCAAAATGTTGTAATTAAATTGGGCATGGACTTATTCTGTAACCTTATCCACTTTGCATTTAAGTTGTCTCTACATGAATGTTTGACACCAGTACAGTCTTTAAATATTAATGCATAGGAAAAAAAACAGAAGATGAAAGGAACCATTGGAGCCAAGGGAAAGTAAAAGATAGCATGGAGTACTTGTAATAATTAAAAAAAAAAAAAAAAAAAAAAACCTTAAGAAAGTTAGGAGAATGTGCAATGAAAAATAAACTTGTCAAAACAGTTAGTTACCAGTATAAAGAAGCACAATTATATACAATCTAAAGCTCCAAGAAATGAGTAGCCATAGCAAGTTTTCATACAATAAAGATTAGAATCTCTGTGAAACATTTTCTTGTGATTTATTTTCTGCTTTTGAATTTTATTTTTAACTGGTTGCAGCGCTTCAAAATAGGTTAAAAATGAAACAAAGCAAACCAAGTACAAACACTTTTTTCCTTCACATGCAAGGACAGCACACAATTTGAGGTCTGATTTTGCACCTCTCAAAATCAGACTTCCTAGGATTTTGATATAAGATAGAGTAGTGCCAAATATCATCACAAAATGATGAGGTTTTTGTGTTGCATGCACACTGGAAGGTTTCTTAGTGTAATTTGTAAAGTTTCAAGTGAATATATTGCCAAACAGCTTGGCTTTTACTATGCAGCAGGAAGAAAGCAAGTGTAAGAAACTAAATGTATAGCTAGTGACTCTCCTTGCACCAGATAGAGAAATTATATTTGTTGAGAGACTGCACTGTTGAGATTCGAGGAGAGAGTATGCCCTCAATTTCACTGCACTATGCTAGTGTTCATTCAACTGATGAAGTTCTCAACTCAAAGGGCAACATCCACTTTGTTCTAAGTTCCTGCTGGAATGGAAAAGCTGACAGGGGAAAACTTACACAAAGGATATTGTGCTGTTAAAGTTTGTTCAAAGCCACACTTGTCAGATCTCTTTGAAATGAAATTGAAAAGGAAAAACCAATTTTCTTTGAGGACAAAGTTCATCTCATTTGGTGTGCTGCACCTGTCTAATTTTCTTCTCTGAGAAAGAAATCTTGACTAGAAAATTTTTAAAAAATAGTTTATACTAGTGCAGTTATGTATCATAATGTTTAATTCAGACTAGCGTTACATTCTGAGAAAATAAATATAACTGAATTACTGCCTGTTTGAAGCTGTGATAAATACTTAGGTTGGCTGAAATTATTAAACGTCATTATTCCATCTCCAAAATTTCTCTGAAGGGCAACAATCTGAACTATCTTGAAATGAGAACTCTCTAATGTTTCCCTTTGTCAGTGATGTGCAGATTCACAGTATGATGCTGAATACATTATCAAATTGAAAACCAAGACAGATCCCTCAAAGGTGTTCCAGGTAAATATCTTGCATGTTTCCAAATTAAAAAATACAAAAAAAAAAGCTGCATCTATTTTTAGGATAGCGTGTTTATGAACATTAAAAATCATAATGGATTTTTAAAATGACACCAAATAATGCTTTGGATAACTTTGTCTCAACTACAAACAAGAGAACTTTGTGTTTTTGAAGTTACAATTTCCTGCTAATAGGAATGTTACAAGATTACAGGTCAAAGCAAAAAAAATAAGTGAATATGTCATTTAAATGGGAGAGAAACATAACTGTGATCCCAAACAAGGACTTATGTTCAAGATAGAAAAATGTTATTTTAGTTAACAGAAAAAAATATAATGAAAAACAAACCCAAGGATAATCCTTTCCTTTAATGCATCCTACCTCTTATTTCCCTGTCTCTTTCAGTCTTTTTCTGTTTCTATATCAGCTCTCCTCATTCTAATTCACGCTATGATTTGTTCTATGTTGACATATAAATCCCATATATATTGGCAATGCATGTATGATTAAAAATGAGTAAGCATTTTGAAAATGCAGAGGACAAGCAAAAATATATTGCATTTGTTAGATTATTGGAAACAGATGATCTTGGCTATTGTCAGAATCTCCCCAGAAATTTGTATTCCCTAACTTCCCTCTTTGTGAATGTTTTCTATTTGAAACTACATTACTGATGCATTTTTATTTGCTCTATGTCCAAATGTGGATCCAGCTGGATTCCCCTGATTTTGTTTTTATTCCGCTTCTATCTCTGTAGAGGATTGTTTCACATACCCACACCCTTTGTGTAAAATTTGATTCTTTTTAAATGCAGTTTTATCCATGACCTTGAGAAACAAAGACCCGCTGTTGAAACTTTTGGACAGCACCTACCTTCTTTTTAGAACCAAAAACTCAAATAAATGTTCTGATAAATCAAAGGAGAATTTTTTCTAGAGTAGAAATTCTTCAACTAAATGAAAAGCAAGCTTTCTGATTTTCATCCCTCTTTTGTTTAATTTGTATTTCCTATGTGCTCCAGCTGTTAGAGAGTAAATGTGTTTCAATTTAATGAAAATATCGTCAGAAATTAACCATGCCCTCTTATAGCACTGTAGATTAAAATTGCATGTTACCTATGTGCAATATTTGTCAGAAATGTAGTTTATGGTGTGCTTGTGTGTGAGTTAATCCCTTGCCTGTTTCCTTCAAAGCCTGTGAGACTAAGCAGTGTCTTCTGAAGAACAGAAGCTTTACCTCAGACACACAGTGCATTTCCCCAGTGCCTATTATATGCTCAATAAATATTTGCTGAATGGTTGAAGCTATGTAGTTTCCTCTTAAAAAAATCACTCTTTGGCCTTTCCTTTTATGATGCCAAGGGTACTAAAATCATGTCATAAGAAAGAGTTGAGTGTTGTTTCCTCCTTTACATTCCACATGCTAATTAGAGTCTCCTTCTTTTGGCCCACCTTTCCCCAGGGATAGTAAACGAGGCACCTGTAATGTGAGATCCAGGCCTTTCCTGATATTGGGAGACTGTCTGTATCCCACATGCTTGCTTGAGTTTTGTTCTGTAGTTTCTATGGGCATTAAAGAATTCCCAGCAGAAAACAAACCAGTTGTAGTTGCACTTTATCTCATGCTTCTTTCCACAATGTAGCAGATCACCACTATGTCTGTATCCTATGATCTTCTTTCCATAGGACTTATAGCTTTGGTCAAAGAATGTGCCCATGTTTGCTGTATAAAATATATTGTCAAAGCATTTGTAGACAAGCCAAGAATCCTGAATACCTAAACCCATTCAGCAAATATTTCTAGCCTCTATTGTGGGCAAAGATGTTGTTACAAGGGAATATAAAGAGGTGTAAATGAAAAACTCCCTAGCCTTAAATGAAGAGAAAATTTTGTGTTTTCTAGAGTACTTCCCTATTAATTATCTCATTTGGTTTCCTATAACAGTTGAGGATGACAAGGAAAGCAATTACTGCTATACATACTTTCCAAAATGAGCAACTTGCTGCCTGGACATCAAAGTCACCCTACTAGTATGGCAGGACCTCTATAAAACACCTAGGGGTTTGAGCTTACCACTTAATAACTCTTCTTTTCTACCGCAGAAATTAATCCAGCTTTTTGAGTGGTGATTTGCCTCTCAGGCCACAGAAGACTACTTATTCCAAATGTTTCTTTTTGTTTTTACCACAATCAATTTCTGAAATATTTTTTATTGTAAAATATAACATATATACAAAAAAAAACCACACAATAATTTTCAAAGTGCATTTTAAGAAGTAATTATAGAACAGATTTCAAAGTTTGGGATGGGTTACCAGTCGCCATCTTTCTTTCTTGAAAGAAAGATTCTAAGTTTCATAGATTCCAAGGCACATCAATAATTAAAGTATGTTATACCTAAATGGAGTTGCTCAACACCCACAGCTGGCAGCTTCTAGATCTGTGATGCTGCAAATCATAATTGATGCCTTGAGGATGAGCAGTGACAATTCGCAAGCCTTTGGCATTTGGAAAGTGGCAACGGCACGCATTCCTTCCTTTGTCTTCCCACTCCCATCATCCTGGCTTGGGTTCTTATCTATCCTACTTCAGGGAACTCTTAAAATTATTGTCTATCTTTCAGTGTCCTGCCAAAGTCATCCATTGACATTCTGTGGACATGTACATCTACCTAAAGCACACAATTATATTCCAGCATTTATGCTTCTCAGAAAAGTTGGATGGCTCCCTGTTGTTTGTTGACTCAAGTCCAAACTTCTTAACCCCTCCATAAACCAATGACAATTTTCTGTTCCATCCTTGACTAAATTTACGACAGAAATACATAGTTCACTGCTTTCTGTATACACTCTTTCCTTTCCCACTTTGGTCCTTTATTGTCATTCTTTCTTCCACTATTTTTTCCAATATAAATACCACCAAAGATTTTATTATAAGTCTTCCTTAATAAGCTCCAAGTAGGGATGGATATAATTTACTCTGAACTCATATAAAACTTTACCTCTTTCCTGGCATTTATGATCATTACATACATTTTTATGGAGTGCAAGGTAGATGGAATTATGTTTGAATCCCGACCTGGTCAAAATGAGCAAATTATTTATCTTCTCCAAGCATCCATTTCCTTATCTGAAAAATGAGTTCGTGCTTTTTTTGTGAGGATCAGTGATTATTCACATATGTACATTTGCTCAATATCTAATGTATATGAAGACTCAAAGAGTGCCAGCTCTTACTTTAAAATTCTGTTTTGCATTGTAATTATAATCTGAAAGTGTTATATAAACTCCATACATGGTCTGCTTTCTGTGAGACCTGAGATCGTGATTGTTGTTTTTGTTTCATTTTTCATCTTTGTATCCATATAGATTGTAGTACAAAATGTTTGTTGAAAGTGATCATTATTTCAATTGCACATCTATGTTATCATAGCAGAATTATGGACAATATCCACATTAGTAAAACTGCAGATCCTTAGTAACTCTTAGTAGCAATGCCATGTAATGTACTGTCTTTACAGTTTCAGAACCAGGAAATAAGTTGGCTCAAGTTTATGAATCTTCTAATTATAGTTTCTCAGATAAAAATTTGGACAGGTAAGAAATCTAAGAAAGCCTAAAGTGTAATTCATCTAGCCCAGGAATTGAACCATTTATATAACATTGAGGCCTATAAAAAGAGAGCAAGACTAGAAAATTAGGTGCTGTATTTCTCCAGGATACTACCAGGGCTGCTTTTATGTCAATTTAGGCTGTATCAACTATGAAGAACATGAAGTGGAAAACTAAAAGGTTGTCAAGTTGATTGCACCCAAAGTAAATTAGAACAAGTTTTAACCCAAGTGTTTCCTTCGTTGGCTTGAAAATGAATGGAACGTCATGAAGACTTATGGAAGACATTAGATGAGATCATCATAATACTCTTTATGGAGGAACTATGGGGACAGCTTCAATGATAATTATTATGTAATAATAATAATAATACTAGAAAGAGCCACTGAAAGAATATTCTTATTGCTAATGTCTTCTCAGCCTCAGAATTGATATATCTAATCAACAAACAGTTGGGCTACCAGAATACTGCACCTGAGGGCAGTAACTATTTTTTTTAAGGAAGGGCCAAGTGTTTCACTCTATAATATGGTAGAAAATGAGCTTTCTGATAGTTCATGGATATTTATTTCTATAATTTTCTACAAATAGCTAATTACTTGGGAAATAATTAAATCTTCCTAGTGGGGAACAGATCTGGCATTTTAGAAGCTACAAATATTTACAATCATTCAGTCTTTCCTTCTTTCTCAAATATGTATCAATCAATCCAATTACAGCATAAATAACAGGCTGTAATCTAAATCTAGAAGCTAGAATATTTGTTAGAAGACTGTTAAGTTGATGCAGATGAGAAGTGATAGTGTTGAGTTGTGTCACAGACAATAATTGGGACAAATTCATAGGATAGATGGACCCTGTGATCATTCCTCAAACATAAAGGATTCTTAAATTGTTTTGTGCTAACCTTTACTACTTTACTTTACTACAAGTAATCTAAAATTATTTTCATGCCCTCCACCAACCCTATAGAGATCTGAAAGTGATAAGATATGTCAAAGGGTAAAGGAACTCAAGTCTTTCAAGTGTCCTGGGCCTCACTGATACTCAGGTAGATCTGAAATTAGAGATAGAAGCAGAGGGACTTGAGACTTATTCAGGTAGAAAACTCAAAGAGAGTTGATATGTAGTTGGACATCGGGCTGGGAAATAAAAAGTGAAAGTCTAAGAACCTACCCAGTTTCTGGGTTTTTGATATGGAGACCAGAGAGGGAAAGAACACATTTTTTAGTTTATAAAGATTTTAAATTCCCTTTTGGACATTCTAAGTTTGAAGTAGGGCAGACAAATACAAATGTCCTGGAGGTAGACAGGCTTTTTGAGTCTGAGGCTCAGGAAAGAGTTTTGGCTGGATTAGGAGTCATCAGCATATAAATGTTGAAAGCGATTTTGCAGGGGAAAATTATATAACTCAAGAAGAAGACAGCATCCTCAGTAAAATAAACATTTGATCTTTAGGTAGAGAAAAGGGATACCCGAAAAAAGAACAGAGAAGTGGGGATTATGGTGTTACTGAGGTCAAGAAAAGAAAGTATTTCAAAAAGGAGGAGGGCATCAACAACGTTAAATGTTGCTGAGATTCCAAGTAAGTTGATTTCTATGACGTTGTCAATTGCTCTACTTTTTATAAAAGTCATCAGTGCCTTTAGTGAGGAAGTTTTAGTGGTCTGACAGATATGAAGGACATATTTTAGTATAATGAGAAGTGTCACATTTCATGTAATCTATAATTAAGAGGTTTTGCTGAAAGGGGGAAGAGGATTTGAAGGTGAAGGACGTTTTCCGATTTCTTCCTTCCTCTTTTTCCAATCTATTCTATGTTCTTTTATTTATTGTTTCTCTGAAATAAGAATGGGTTGGAAAATTAGAACTTTTTACAAATGGCTGTATGACTGACATCACTTGACTTAGTTCTGGTTCTTTTATTTTACACTAGCTGCCCAATGTCCAAAAACAGAAAAATTTTTATATGAATACTTCTGCTGAATTATTAAGATTAAAAAAAAAACCTCAAAACCTATTTACTTTTCTTTCCCTTTGCTATACCCAGAAAATCTAATCATTAGAATTTGCCTCCACACACCAACAGACCGTGAAGAGATTCTTTAACAGATTTCCATACTAAGAGTCAACATGACATAGATATTTCATTACCTTCAAAAAAGGATTATATATTAGAAAAATTAATAATAAAAATCGCAATGACTTTAATTAGAACTTTTTAGCTTTCCAAAGTATTGGAAGGGATTTTGACAAATGCTAGTGTATCCTGTCTAAACTTCATAGACATTTCCATGAGCCTGGATATAAAATTATGAGAAACATGCTGCTTGAAGGATGAGAGATATTTCCTTCTCCCTGAGAGGATAAAATGGATTGCATCTTATGAAAATGAAGAAATATATAAAATTATATTTACATTTCTCATCACCTGTAATTTACAGCTAGAATTTTATGAAGTATGTTGGGAAGCCGTGTTTACCTTTTTATACCACAAATAAAATATTCCTTTAGAGAACCAAATGTACTTATCAGGCATCACAGTCTTTAGAAATCTCTTCTTTACTGGTGATTCCTTTCATTAACAAATATTGCTAGATAAAATAAACAGAAGGAGAGGTTCAGACATCATAATCAGATTATTTGAAAATCACTGGGTCTGAAAACCTATACTCTATGTAAGAACAAACCAAAGTATGGGCCTATGATGTCAAATGGAGACTTGAGTCAGGGTCAGGTGTGTGTGTGTGTGTGTGTGTGTGTGTGTGTGAGTGTGTGTGTGTGCATTCCTAAAGCCAGAGTGTTCAAAACATCTTAAAATATAAACATAAATCTCATTGGGTGTCTGATTTCTGATCTATTAATCTATCATAACCAAGATACTTCTCATCCAATATAAAAACTTTTTTATCATATTAAAGAAGCTTATATTTATTTGTGATTTAATCCAAACAATATTCAGAATGACATGACCACTGAGTCACGTCCTAAGCTTAATCATACTAGCCATGTTTTATTAAGGCATATTTCTTAATTAAATAAGAGATTATAGACTACCATAGTAGGTTATTTGATGTGCCCAGGCACTGGATTTTGAAATTTGGATTAGGAGGCAAATCAGTCATATCTATTAGTAACACAGACAAGAAAACAAAACACAGAATAGTAAAAATCAGCAACTCAAGATGTTTATTTTCAGATCTCTCTGCTTTTTTCTTCTTGAGGTTTATTTAAATCAATGAAATGTAAACCTGAGTCTTTCTCAAGGATAATATAGCTAGACCTAGAGTCCCTGGAACTTCTGTAGGGGTATACAACCTCTTCTCTATAAGACATATCTAATTTTTGTTTTGTTATTTTTTTTTTGCCAGACACTACCTCTTTTGTTTTTAGAAACTTTAATAAATTGATATCCCTGTCTTCATCTAGATAATTCATTTTTGGCTTTGATGTTCCCTGAGACATCTTATGTTCTGCTGAAAGTTTCTCTGCATATTAAAGAGCAAAAACCATTGAGGCCAAGAAGAATAACTTGAAAGTGGTGAGTGCAGAGTTTCTGTCTCTTTGCTGTTTACCCTGTCACTTAGGCTGATGAAATGACAAGAGATGGAGAGAGGGCACTTGGGCAGGAACCAGCAAGGGGACTATGTCAGTGGTAAAAGCTAAAGGAGTTGAACAGAAGCATAAATAAATGTAGCAGTATATCCAAGAAAAGATCCTTTGATATATATTCACCATCTGGGTTGGTGTTGGATTTACAAAGTCAATGACAAAGGGTCATTGGCTTACTCTTAATTAGCCCTATACCTCAAGCAGCAGCGTTTTACAAGAGGGAGGGTCCTGGAGCCATATCCAAAATGTTATTCTTCAAAGACCATAGGTATGGGGAGAGAAACAAACCCCCATGCTCTTGTTTTCAACAAGAGCAAATGGTTTGCAGTTGCTTTTGATCTTGTATGTTCTAAAATGTAAATAAATACAATTACTTCAACCATGTACTCGGTAAGAGAGTAGATATTTTGGTGAGTTAAGAGGACAGTGAGATATGACAAAAGTACAGGCTCCTGCTATCAAAGAAGAAATAAAGCACGATTCAATGAGAGATGTAGGGAATGTAATTATAATAGGAGTCCAAGGAAGGAGGAGATGGGTCATTGTGGGAGGGAACAGTTAGAAATGGAGGAGGGGTGGACGTGACTTGGATTCTAACACATGAATAGGATTTACACAGGTGAAAAGGGAAAGCATTCCAGCTATATAGAAAGGAATTGTGGAGTAGGGAATATATATACTATGCAGGAAGTCAGCTAGACTTGAGAAAAACCCACTAATAATAAACATATTAATAATAAGTATTACATTTGAGCACTTACAGTATGACAGATTCTTTCGCTACATCACAAGAATAAGGATTACTATCCCATTTTGGATGTATTTGCTCATATTAAGTGCCCATGATTCAGAGAATCAAACTAAACCAATCAACATCCCATGGCGAGTGACACACCAGGATTTGCACACAGGACGAGCTAATTCCACTGCCTAGTTCATTCTACTCTATAATGATACCATACACTATCACACAAGACAGGTTCTTTAGCTATCACAGAATTTCAACAATTCTAACCTCTACATTTCAGAACCAATACTATAACAAAACATGAGCAGAATGAGACTTTTGATGACTTCTCTCTTTGCCATTGTTAAATGAGGCTCCAGTGGAAGGAGAAAGTTTAGGAATGTAGGTACCTTTTAGAGTCTCACAGTGGGCTAAGGTAAGTGAAATTCCAATAGCAACCTGGGCGATCAGAAAGCAAATTAGGAATAGAGTTATGAACACCCCAGTTTTCTCAGGGTGCAAGCCCTAACCATTCATCCCGAATCACCTCACTGACAGGCTGCAGAGGGCCCGTCATGTGGTCACACAGTTAAATGTCAGAAGACCAGTCGCCCTGAACCTCATTAACCTTCACCATTTCCTATCTTTTACATGCAGAAAATGTCTACATTAGTCTTGGTCTTTCAGATTTTCTGTTTCCAGACTTCATAAAAGAAGAATTTGCAAATAAGTTTTTATCATCGTTAACAATACTATCGCTAAAGGGCATATGTGAAGTTTTATGATGGTTTAGCACATTAATATTTTACAATCAGGCTTTAACATGCTTTTATCTTTTTTACACAAGATTAATATCCTGCCTGAATTAGTTTTATTACATGCATTTTCAATTTTCACTAAACTGATTTTCGTGCACTAGAATTTCTTTTTTTTTTTCTTACAACTTTTTTTCCTTCTCATTTCTAGGATTTAATACATTTCATCCTTTTTAATTCTTTTTTTTTTTTTTTTTTTAAAGGAAAGACAGAGAGAAGGAAGGAAGGATAGAAGGAAGGAAGGAAGGAAGAAAGGGAAACATCTTTAAACATTTTCTTGTTTTATTGTATTCTGTTTCTCCGTTTTTGTTACATGGGCTGGGGCCGGGAATCGAACCGAGGTCCTCCGGCATAGCAGGCAAGCACTTTGCCCGCTGAGCCACCGCGGCCCGCCCCTTTTTAATTCTTTTTCACAGCATTTGAAAGGATTTGCCTGTTGTGCTGCCATTTGCAATGCAGTTCCATTAGTTAATCACACCATTTTGTGTTAAATCTCTCATTCTGCACATTTACAGTTTTACTCTCTCTGAAGCTTCTATGATCTTTGCCATGTCCATATAGTCTAGGAAACAGTGTAGGTTTACCAAATAACTGACTAATTTGATAAACACAGATAAGCAAATCATTAATCTAGGATCATATTTTTTTACTTTAGGGTAGATTAGGCCTTTTATCAGAAAAGTGTGGAAATTAAACCTTTTTACTATCCCATTTGAAACCTCCCTGAAAAACTTGTAAACATTTTCAAGATGTGATGAGTGAATTAAATCTTAAAACTAGTGCCTTTGATTCTTAAAAATGTCTCTTTTGGCTAATCTGACATCTTCCCAATTTCCATTTTGTCCTAAATAACTGCATGTAGACATAGGCTCACAGTCAGGTTTACATTCTGGTATAGCAGAATGCGGAAAACAAAGTCTGGGAGCTCAGTTGGGCTTGAGAATTCATTGTTGATTGAAATCCAGCCTAGCTTGGTCAGAAACTGGGGATGACATATAAGACAGGAAAAATTATGACAATAATTCTCTACAACTGCAGGTAGTGACATCAAGATAGCAAAGGAATTACAGAGAGATGGATGCCAAGCTGACCATGGAGAAAATCAACCAGCAGGTTCATAAGAATCTCCTCTTCAGCAGCTCCTGTGATCTTCCCTTATACTGTCCTCAGAGACCAAGCTTCATCAAACATGCCCCTCCACCCAAACCCTTCATGCTGTGTCTTGGTACTCCAGGGTCACCCGCTATTTGGCTAGAAATGAAATTTAATTATTATTCGGGGCTAAGGTTTTAATGATTGAAGTTTATATAACATCCTCCCCCCCTCAAAGAGGAATTATTGCATGAGTGGAATTCTCTGTGCCTTGATCATCTTTTGCTGACCGGGGAAGATGTTACTTTGACAAGGCAGAAGAATAATTTCAAACGACGTTTAAATTCTGTAGACAAAAGGGCATGTGAAACTACAGGCCAATTCCATAGGTGGAGTTTCCTATTTTCATTTCTGTTTATTCTTTTCTCTAGTGATTATTTACTGATTGGTCTTAGCTTAAACTTAGCTAATACCCTTTTTTTGCTAAAGCTGTTCAGGCAGAACAAGAGAAATAGAATTCCAGCCAGCAAAAATCCTCACTCCTCAAAGCCACTCTTCCCACTGGCTTATCCGAAAACAAAACAAAAATAAATAAATAAAGTAATCCATATCATCAAGGTTGGAGAAGAACCTACATACTCTAGGAATCATCTATTATTATATTCTCCCAATCAAAAAGAGAGAATGAAAATCAGAAGCAGAATAATTTGATTGTCTGGAAAACCTAGATAAAAAATGTTCTCTTCTCTATGAAATGAAACAAAGACATGTATTGAAACATATTACAAAAAGAATAAATTTGATAATAAAAGTCTTCTTTTAATTAGGATATCAGTAGGTATTCTGCATGAAAAACGTGTTATATGCATGATCTGCAAAGATACATGCAGAAGAGAAAAATTGCTTGTGAAAAGCCAAATCCCTTTGGAGATGGAGTTGACAACAATCAAGCTCCAAGACTTCTCCCAAATAGAGAAAGCGAGACCAGCTCTCTCAGTTATATAAAATGGAAATCTTTGTTCTTTGCATGAAACAGGAAGGGGAAACCCCCATGGCTATCGGTATGTATGTTAAACTGCTTCTTGTGAGCTTGAGAAAGGGATGCCATTTCCTCAAGGGATTGCATAACTACCCACTGAACCCCATTAGGATAGCTGGATGCCTCTCCATGCATACTAACTACCTTACCCGCAAACAAGATGGCGGATGAGAGGCATCATTAATCTGAGGTGGACTGAGGAAGAACACTGTGGGGAGTTTTGAATTGTGGCAATGCAGATAAGGTAACTCCTAAGTGCCAATTCAATTACTACTAGAATTCATCTGTCACTCTCCACTCCACTTCATATTTAATTATTTTCAATAAAGAAGTGCGAGCGATTTTTATCATTTCCATTCAATTCCCCAATGCACTTATTTCTTTCCCGGCACATTTATTCTACTGTATTCTCAGCTGTCTTGGTGTATAGACTTGGAAAATGAACTCAAAAGCTCAGAGAGCCGAGGATAGTTAGTATCAAACGTTTTCTCCCAACAGATTAAAAAAAAATTTTTTTGCCAGTTGTTGTCGCTTCTTTCAACATCTAACTATTTACCTAGGCAAAGCAGCTCAGGCTTTTGTTTTCTGGCTTTGTTTGGATCTCTGTGTATTTGCTTTTAGAAAGTCAGCCTCTGCTTATCAGCAGTTTCTCCAAGCTTCTGTTTTGAACATTGTGTATTAATTCTTGGCACCTCCATTTATTATTTTTGTGTGAAAAAGAAAATAAGAAATCAAACATGCAGCCGCACCATGTCTAAAAATCTCTCTGCACAAATGACATGCTTATTCTCATATTCCTCATGAAATGAGCTGTGTAGATGGGACTATTTTCACATGAAAAACTGGGCAAAGGCAAGCAGCTAGTGAGGCACCATCAATAGTAGTTTCTCATCTAAATCTACTGAGAGCTGGAGAACAAGGCAGAGGCCCACATAGTTAGAAAAGAGAAATATTCCTTTTCCTCTTATTCCATATTTTAACACTGTCCCATAATCATCATAGAAGTTTTGGTTCCAAAATTCCTCTTCTCTGAATTCTTCATCTACAAAATTTCCAATTAAATAAATTTAACTTATAGCCTGTTCTAGTTTGCTAGCCGCCGGAATGCAATATACCAGAAACAGAATGGCTTTTAAAAGGGGGAATTTAATGAGTTGCTAGTTTACAGTTCTAAGGCCGAGAAAATGTCCCAATTAAAATAAGTCTATAGAAATGTCCAATCTAAGGAATCTATCCAGGGAAAGATACCTTGGTTCAGGAAGGCCGATGAAGTTCAGGGTTTCTCTCTCAAGTGAGATGGCACATGGTGAACACAGTCAGGGATTCTCTCTCTGCTGGAAGGGCACATGGCGAACACAGCGTCATCTGCTAGTTTTCTCTCCTGGCTTCCAGTTTCATGAAGCTCCCAAGGAGGCGTTCTTCATCTCTAAAAGTCACTGGCTGGTGGACCCTCTGCTTCGTGGTGCTGCAGCATTCTTTGCTCTCTCCAAATCTCTCATTCTCCAAAATGTTTCCTCTTTTATAGGACTCCAATAAACCAATCAAGACCCACCCAAATGGGTGGAGACATGTCATCACCTAATCCAGTTTAACAACCACTCTTGACTAAGTCGCATCATCCAGGGAGATGATCTGATTACAGTTTCAAACATACAGTATTGAAAAGGGATTATTCTACCTTTATGAAATGGGATTTTGATTAAACCGTGGCTTTTCTAGGGGGCATACTTCCTTTCAAACCAGCACATAGACCTTCCTACAGAGCTCTAAGAAAATAAATCCTTTCCTATCTCTTGGATTCTAGAGCCAACAGTAGCACAACCAATTTTCACTGGCCCTGACTCCCTCGTAACTGCTAATGGCAGTTAAATTCAGAGCCTTCAGACAAAGGAGCCCCAAACCATCTCATCACCCAAATCTGTAGTTGCCACTAATATTAAAAATCAGGACAGTTGTTCTAGGTCATTGTTTGTGTGGCTAGAGAGAGTAGATGGATAGATGAAAAAGACATTGCTCTCCAGGGAGTCTGCTGTCAGTGATGCTCCCCATATAGTCTGCTCTCAGTGATGATTTATCCTTTGAAATCCATTGAAGGTTGGGGAGGTGAGCACAAAGTAGATATACCTTACATTTAACCTTCCAACTTACTATCCAAAGGATCTACTCCTCATCCCTTGGCTCTGGTTGGGGACTAAAAGTTGTAAGGAGCAGGGTTATTTCCAGGATTTCTACATAAGAGGGGCTTAGGGACTCAATTTTGGGGGGAAAGGAGTGGCTAGAGGAATTGTCCTGAAGCTTTGGATGTAAATTATGTTTTTACCTGGAAGACATGTTTATTTGGAATGGCTTTGGGAACACAGATGGAAATTATGGACAGATAAAATTTCCCCAAATCAATTACCCTTGTTTTTTGCTACTAGTAGGAGTGACGATGAATACGAAGAGATGTTGGAAGAGAAAAGCAACCGTGTCTTTGTAAATCTACATTATGCTTTCACTTGGAAGCAGTAAAATATGATGAAACTGTCCTAGAAACGGAAAGAGGTTATTTTTTTTATCCTCCTCTGTTTTGCTCTTACTCCTAGGAAACCTCGTTCACTTCCCCCTCCGTAGTAGGTCTCCTCAGGAATGGAACCCCAGTGCTTCTGGCCCTGCAACAGCAACAATTCTGATTTCTCAGGTGAGACATCATTGCAAGGAGACAGTCTTAATCCAAATAGTCAAAGATGTTCACCCACTGCCACTATCCACTTGTGATGAGTGCCAAAGTGTTCTTTAACTTGAGACTTTATAAAGAGTGACAAGGAGAATTTCAAAAAATGGCCAAACTCATAATCTTTAAAGAAAAAATATCTAGATTTCAATATAAATCCTTATGGACAACCAAATTTGAAAGATATGTAATGTAGCCTTTGTATAAAACTCCAAGTTCATCATGTTAAGGAAATGAAAGTAACTTCTAATCAGTGTGACTAAGGAAATAATGATCCATCCTGCAACTTTACTTCCTTACATGAGCTGGTCTACATTTTCTGCCTCTTAAGGGTTGGAGAATCTTGGCTAAGGCACTGCTGAATGGAGAGTTTTGAGGTCTGAATAATCATCCATCGATTTCTCTGGACTCTCCTTCTACCTCCAAACTTGGGAAGATGGTGATTCTCTAACGTGAATGCTCTAAGACTGCATGCCCATTGTGATGGTTAATGTTATGTATCAATTTGGCTAGGTTATGGTGTTCAGTTGGCCAAGCAAGTGCTGCCTTGATTGTTACAGTGAGGATATTGGCAGACAGATTTAAATCATCAGTCAGTCAATTGTGTCTATGGCTAATTATATCTGCAATCAGCAAAGGAGTATGCCTTCAGCGATGAGAGGAGTCACCTCATGCAGTCAGTCGGAGGCCTTAAAGGGAGAACTGAACATTTGGGCATCAGAAAGAAGAATTTCTACCTCTACCTAAGCCAGCCACCTTCTCCTGGGGAATTCAACATCAACTTCATTAGAGTTTCCAACTTGCTGCCTGCCTTACAGAATGTGGACCTGCCACACCCCATGCTAGTCTGAGCCAATTCCTATAACAAATCTCTTAATATTTACATATGTATCTAGTATCTACTGTCAGTGTAGTTTTTTGGAGAATATGACACATACGCAGATTTTCCATACGTTTATTTACTTCTCTCCACAACTGAACCATGAAAATCTTAAGGAAAAGGACACTTACTACTGACTTCATATCCTCATTGTTATCATAGTCCCTGGCACAGAGGGCTCACTATGAATTTGTTAACTGAATGAATGAATAAGAACAATTGCAGCCTTCCAACACTTCAATATATTTTCTCCAGTAGCCTGCTGTAGGGTATGTACAAGAGACTTCTCCAAGTTTAATCCCAGACTTCATTATCCAAAGGCCTTTTAAGCTAATTTAGCCTAAGATTTACCAGCTATTATTGATTTCTTTCTAGTGCCTATCAAAAGGCAGCTGATGATATTCCTAAAGAAAATACTACATCTCATTCTGGAAGAAAGAAACTTTATCCAAATCAAAAGACTGATTCTCCCCAGAGAGAATACACAATACTGGCACAGAGATCAAATGGAGGAAGATTTCCTAAAATACTTTCCAGTAACGAGCCACTAAAACTGTCTCAAATGACTGATAAAGGAATGAAAGTTTTAAAATCCTTACCCATGCATCAATCCTGCATTTTAGAGTGTCCCATTTTATTGTACTGATTAATCATATGCTCAGAGGAAGTTGGCAAAAGCTATCAAAAGCCAACCAGTATAACCTGAATGCCAACTTCACAAAATAATCAAGGTCTGGTGGGATGTGTAATAAAATATGCCAAGATGGGTCATTCTAATGCACTCTCGAAAGAATTATACATATTCATCCTCCTCGTTTAGCACCTGAATGACAACAAGCAGGTGAAAGCATCGGAACCAATGCATCAAGCCAGACAGTTGCCATTATGAACAAAACATAAAAAGAGAGTGACGTGCTGAAAAATGGTAAGAGTCTTCTACTCAGACCTTGCAAGCACTGCTCTCTTTTGATAGGGAAATGAAGCTTGCTAGGAGAGAGCCAGCTATGTCTTACTGTCATCACTGCTTACATTTTGGTGACAAATTTACATGAAATATGCCTCTTAATAGACTTCACCATAACTTTTTAAGTTTGTTTGTCTTAGAGACATTGTGAGAGTTGAAAAACCGTCAATCTGAACTAAATGCTTTCCTTAAATATCTAAGATCATTCCTGAGCAATGGAGGGCTCCATTAATCTCTAATGAACTCTTAAATGCCACCTTCAGCTGAAATAATGATAGGTAAAATTATACCATGACACACTGAGTGACAAAAACAGCCCCCTTACCTAGTTTCATAGTGTGGTACTGGATTGCAAGGCACTGTTTTACATGAATAAAATAAATAACGAGTGGGCTGTATTAGAATCACCTCTATTTCATTGCATGTGTGTGCATTTGTATGTGTACATTGTGTGTGTGTGTGCATGTTCTTTAGCCTAATATTGAAAAACTCAACACTCACTAACTTATACCTCCTCGCCTACCGTGTCCCAGTGCAGAGAGCCTTCTTTTCTGTGATTAAAACAACCCCATTTATAACTTAATGTATATAAATCACAGGTAAATGAAGCAAAAATAATTATCAAACGCTGGAAAGCATTAATATTTTCACAGGCCTCCAAGTGTTCTTTTGATTGTTGTACACAACTTCCGAGAATTGTACTGATTTAGAGAGAATCTAATTCCCAACATGACTTTTATATGACTAAGTGTATGGTGAAAGATAGGGTTGTCTCTTTGAGCCGAGTTTGCAGAAGTCACTCCTAGCACAAAGAGTATTAGTATCAATAAAATAAGGATAATATTCTGTACTGTCTTTGTATGACCTGAGCTGCTGTTCTGTCCAGGTCAGTTAGATGTCACCCTAAACTGCCCAATGTGCCTCACATTTTTGATTCTGGGTTTCTGGAATTTCTTAGTGACTCTCTTAGTAATGGCTTCCTAGCCGTGGTCCCCAACTTTCCTTCTTATACCAGAATTAAATTTGTAATTCTACTATATCCCTTTGGATTCCTCTGTCTTGATCTGATCGAGGCCCAGAATTGATGGCTTGGCTTGTCCATACATAGACACCATTCACACTGATCAAATAATCAAAGCAAATAAACCAAACAACAGGCTAAATTAGTGGACCCACTCAAGAATGATCAGTGAGGTTCAACGAAGAAAGTTTTCAAAGAAAGAGCAGTCTGTGTGCTAAAGAGACTGATAACAGCTCTTTGTAGATGTTTAAATTCAGCCTTTTATTTTTCAGCTTTAACCATTTCCTTGCGGTCTAACTATCTCATAACTGAAAGGTGATCCCTCTCTTTTCCTCTTACCGTTAATCTGGAGGTAGTAAGGGTTATTGAAATACAAGGCTCTGAAGTTATAACAATTATCTACAAATTACCTAGTTATTTAGTTCCTTCCTTTGTCTCTCACTCTTTTCCCCTCTTCTTTCCCAATTTTAATTATTGTCTAGTCCTGAAAGCCAAAATATTGCAAAATACTGCCGAGGTGAGACTTTTTATCTCCTTTGGAAGTAAGCAGTTCACATGAAACCTGTTTCCTAGGCCAGAGCAAAGCTAAGGAGGATTCTAAGATTTAGGATTTTCCTTTAACTCCTTCCCAAGAGGTGAGGTTCAGATAGGAGCATGGTCTAAATAGGGGCAGCTTTATCATGGCAATTACTGGTTCTATTATTCCCTGTTGAGGTTTGAACCACTCTAGTAACTCGCTCTTTCTGCTGTGCAGCTCATAATTGTGGCCTTGAACTGTTTCCCCTAGATAAACCCAGAAATGTCATTATACTGGGGCTAGGTAGCTGAAGAAGTGGAGGTTGGCAAATAAGAAGACATATCAAAATGGAAGCTCAGCCTCTGATGCTGCAGCTTCTTCTTATGCTCATCTTTGACTGTGCGTCTGTCAACAAACATCCCTGCCCTGTCTTTTCCTTTTCATTTCTTTGTTTGCAACTCTAACCTTAAAAGGCACTTCCACTTTACTTGCCTTTTGGTAGTTTTTCACAGCTATGTTTAGTTCATTCATTTAATAAATATTTTTTGAGCATTGATTATTTATCAGGTATTGTTTTAGGTGTTGAGGATAGAGCAAGCAACAATCGGCAAAGTCCCTGTTCTCTTGAAACTTCTCTTCTAGTGGTAGAGGATAGAACTTATTCAATTAAAACTAGTGGGGATTTTCAGTTTACTGAGATTCTGAAATTTAAGGAGAATGATAGATAATTCTGACAAGAATTTAGGAATATTTTATTTAAACAAAATACTGAATACAATTTAAGTACAAAACGGATAATGTATTATAAACTTTGAAGTGAAAACGCAGATTTAATGAATTTTAAATATATTGTCTTTCTAATATAAATTATCAGCAAGTAAAATAGTTAACATATTCCCCAAAGAAGATATAATTAGCCATTAAAATGGAAAATAATGTTATTTGGTTTTTTTAAACTGTGAGACCAAAGACAAAGTGGGTCAAATATGTCATTCCTCAGTTATGAGAATATTTTTGTGCGAGTTTTCCTAGCTAACGATAAACCTTTTCTGACTTTACACTGGTTGGTGGAAAGGTGAAGCGATATTTATTCCTATAGTTCAGGGGTTGGTAAAATGTTTCTGGAAAGGGCGAGGTAATGCATATTTTCAGCTTAGCAGGCCACACTAAATGCTGCTATTGTAATATGAAAGCAATAATAGGCATTGTGTAAGTAAGTAGTTGTAGCTGTGTTCCAATACAACTTTACAGTATAACCTGAAAGCCTATTTGTCCTGCTTTTTTGAGAAACCTTTTAAAACTCATTCTGGGCTGTATGTTTTAGTAAATAAAAAACATTCAATTTTGTTCATTTTCTTTAGTTTTCTCTTGCACAAATGGAAATTCTATTGCAAAACTACCTGATTCAATTGCTCTACTTGTTTTGAAAGCCTTTAAATTCAAGAAAAAATTATTCTTCCAACAGAAGCTTTTTGTGATTCAACTACATAGACACAGATCTCTCTAAACTTGTAGTCTATGCAAAGATGTCTTTTTTTTGCAAAATTTGAATGAGTCATTGATCTTGACTTTGAGATGCAAATGACTAAGTTTTCAGATTTTTATTTCAACACTTAAATAAAGGTATGGCAGCAGAGATAGCTAACTGAATACCAAAGATTTGGGATCCTGTTGTATCGTGTAGAATTGCTGGGAAGTAATTGCCTGGACAGAGACTACATTTCTCAGCTCTCTTGAAATTAGACAGGAAAGTGTTCTTAATGCTCCATGTCAATCCCAGGTGAAGATATTTGAGAAGCAGGTATGATTGTTCCATCTTCTCTCCCAATCAGCAGGATGGTTAGCGCTGCCTAAATTAAGCTTGGAAGACACCACAGCCATCAAAATGGTTTCGTTTGATTAAGAAATACATTTCTATTTGGGTTCAGTCAATGAGATTTCAGTGTTTATGTGTTAGATCAGTTAACATTACCTAACTAATAAAATATTAGGAAAAAAAATCCTGATGCTTCTGATGTTGTATTGCTGGTATTTCAACATTTTAAAAATAGCATGTTATATGTGAAATATTAAAATCCTGAACACAAATGTTATAGTCATTAAACTTTGCAATGAATATTGTTGCCGGTATCATTCACCTTTTAGCAATAATTGACGTAAATAATGAAGAATAGATTTTATATAGATAGAAAGATGTAGGGAGTTTTTACTTAAATACAACCCTCTGAGAAAAAGTGTAGAAATTGGAGAACTAAATATATTATCCATGTTTATGAGAACATTGTTTGATGAATGCAGAATGGTTTAGGGAAGCAGTTCATTTCACATCTACAAGAGTTCAATGGAACATCATTACTTCAATAATAATGCCTCTACAGTATCAGAATTGGAGGATTTCCCAAGTCTAGTAGGATTCTCTTTCTTAAATGGATCTAGTTGCATAGTGACAATTTAGCATCCACGAACCCCTTTCCCGAAGCTTACTACTATGATAGCTCATAAGGCACAGTTTGAATGTTTAGCCCAAACATCCATATGCATATACAGAAAAACTTGGCATCTGACTTCTAAGTGTTTTGCTTTGTTTACGTTCTGAATTGTATGTCCATCCCGGTTATTTCCCTAAAAAATGATAGTCATAACAAAGAAAATGCCCCTGGCTATAATCCAAAGATATCTAAGGAAATAGCTCAGTAAAGAAACAGGAATATATTCCTCCCCCCTGAATTCCATACGCTCTCCCATGACCATCTGTGATGCCAATGGATATTTAAGGAACATTAGTCATCTCAGGTTTGCTGTTGACTGAAACATAAAATGTACTTGAACTCATCACCCTTTCTTGATGGCAGGCAGCACTTTAAAAATATACATATTTTTATTGACAAATCTTCGTACACATACAGTTCATACATGGTGTACAATCAATGGCTCACAATATCATCACATAGTTATGTATTCATCACCATGATCATTTTTAGAACATTTGCATCACTCCAGAAAAAGAAATGAAAAGAAAAAAGAAAAAACTCATACATCCTATACCCCTCACCCTACCCTCTCATTGACCACTAGTATTTCAACCTACCCAATTTATTTTATCCCTTATCCCCCCATTATTTATTTATTTTTATCATATTTTTTACACATCTGTCCACACCCTGGATAAAAGGAGCATCAGACACAAAATATTCATAATCACACGATCACATTGTAAATGTTGTATCATTATACAATTATTTTCAAGAATCAAGGCTATTGGAACACAGCTTGGGAGTTTCAGGTACTTCCCTCCAGCCACTCCAATACACCATAAACTAAAAAGGGATATCTATATAATACATAAGAATAACATCCCGGATAACCTCTTGCCTCTGCTTGAGATGTCTCAGGCACTGACACTTTATTTTGTCTCATTTCTCTCTTCCCCTTTTGGTCAAGAAGGCTTTCTCAATCCCACGGTGCTAGGTCCTGGTGAACCCCAGGAGCTCTGTTTCACATTACCAGGGTGAATTACACCCCTGGGAGTCATGTCCCATGGGGGGGTGGAAGGGCAGTGAGTTCACCTGCCAAGTTGGGTTGAAGAAGAGAGGCCACATCTGAGCAACAAAAGAGGTTCTCTGAGGTGATTCTTAGGCATACTTTTAGGTAGGCTTAGCCTATCCTTTGCAGGAATAAGTTTCATAAGGGTGAACCCTAAAATCAAGGGCTCATCCTACGATTTGGTTGTCCCCACTGCTTGTGAGAATTTCCAAAAGGGGAATTCAAATATTTCCTCCTTTCTCCCAGTCCTCCAAAGGGACTTTGCAAACACTTCTTTCTTCATAACTCAAATAACCCTGGAATATTTTGGGGCATCATGCTAACCTGGGCAAACCCACAAGATCTCATGCCCTATTTAAGACTCCATGAATATGGTGTTCAACTAAACTGACCGTATTCATTAAATTAGGTAATATGCTACCAAATATAAATTTTGCAGTAAATAAACATCTTTCTCTTTGGATTCACACAACAGTTGTTTAAAATATGGTTTAAAATATGGACAATATCATCCTGATATCTGATCCACTCCAGTCCAATCCAGATTAGCTTCATTTATATCTCTAGTCAAAATCTGATCCCTTTGTCAACTTTTTAAACAGTTCTTGTATGGGGTAGTGCTGACTTTCATAGCTTCAGAGCTCTAATTCTGACTCTCAGGTGTCACATAAATACCTGAAGTTTCTGGGATTGACTAAGTTATAAACAAACAGCTCAGTATTTCAGAATTTAGAATTAATAGTTACAACTTCTGAATATATGTGACTGCTGTAAGAGATTACAATCTAGGACCCTTTACAATAGGCCAATCTGATAATCCATGCTCTTGACTTCAGTTAACTGAGATTTTATATTATAATTAGTCCATCTGAGTGAGGCATGATAATATTTGTCTTTTTGTTTCTGACATTTTATTCAGCAAACAGTCCTTAAGGTTCATTCACCTAGTTGCATCATACTCACATTTAGTTTCATTCAGTGTACTTATATTACTGTGCTACAATCAGGTATTATTGTGCTATCCATTTCTGAATTTTCACATATCCCTTTCTGAATTTTTACAATTGGTCCTGTTGCACAATCTGTATTCGTTCAGCACCAAATTTAGGCAGCTTTTTGAGTAATCATAGTTTTACACAACTGGACTGAGCAATGAACAAGTTTCTCAAAACCATTTTGCAAGATTGGCTCCCAGTTTTGACAAAATATAAAGCTGAAATAAGGAAACTGATAGAAGCTGCTCTTGATTTAGCGAGTGATGGAACATAAAAAGATAAGCAAAACCGTGTGGACTGGGAAAAACCATAGGATTGAATGCTAAAATCTAAACTATAGAGACCTTTTAAAGGTCATGAAAGGAGATACTCCCACCTTCTCTTAAATGCTTTGTTTGGTTAACATCACTAATTCAGCCATTGTGAAGCCACTGTTCCAACAGGTCTGACCACATTTCCACTTACTATTTTTCTTAATTATTCCAGCTCTAAGAATTCTATGGGCACCCCAGATCGGTAAAACCAGAAGGCCCTTGAATGCTGGACTTAAAGAATGGAGGACAGAGCACCAACTCAAAGGCTCAGCTGGAACACCTAGAATTGGTGTAGCCCTGGGCAAAGCTGCTGGTCCTGAGCTTAATCCAAAAAGCTGACCCTTTGGAAGACTGTGTGAACCGGGGGCAGGGGTTGGCGGTGGCATGTTTCCAAATGCTCCAAGCACAGTCTGCTGCTTATTTCTTGAGGCTCCCAAGACTCTGGATGATTTTTTTTTTTTCATAATAAGCAAATCATAGGTGAAATTTTATGGCCTGGGGATTGGTGTGAGTTTCACTCATGGATTGCTTTGCTGCACTGCCTTTAAGAGTTGAAAGTGTATATGTCATCTCTAATTGGAACTCCCAGGCAGAAATGATGCCATCAGGGAAAAAAAATAATGTGGCCATATGAATCACCCTGCAGACCAACCGTATTGCTATAAAGCAAATAATTTACATTTAAATAACTTATCTGCATTCACCTAATTTAAATGTAATCTTTATTCTCTCTCAACTAATTCCCAAACTTATGGACTAGTTTGATCATATTTGTGCAATAAAATTGAAATTTTCAGATATGGTAGGTAATCAATTTTAGTCACCTCATCTGCGTTTCCAATCTCATTACAGATTGCAATTTTCAGTGCAGATTACATGATGACCCATCAGTGGCTTTGTTGTTTCTGAATTACCGATTCCTTGCCTACTGCCAGATAAGAACAAAGCCTATGCATCAGCCTGACAGCTTGCAAACAGAAAATGGGCTTGTAGGATTGGATTTAAATCCCAGGTGTAGGGGATAATTACCACATCACTCATGCAGTAACTGAAAAATGGTATTTCAACAAGAAAAATTACATTCCTTTTATAGTGCCAACAGAAATCATTATTTGAGGCTTCACACTGATTCACTGTATCATTACATGTGCACTGTACTCATTAAATATAATGTTTGTTGCAACATAAAAAAGTTATTGTTTTAGGTACTTTGGTGGAGCAGGTAGCTTAAATTTAAGGTTTGTGGAACCTTGATGGTGTAGAGGTCGTTTGGACTCTAATATATACCGCACACGGGAAATGACAACCCGGGCGCAGAGCTCTACAACTGGCTCGTATTGCAGGAGGCGTGGATGGATAGTACAAAGAAAATGGAGTATAAATCGTTTGTTTCAGAAACGCTAGCCATTTAACCCTACAGTCTGTCCAGAGGAGGAGGACAGACAATGATTCAAGACTCCTCGGCGGAGCTGTGCTGCATAGTACATATTTTACCAGTAAGCTCTGAAATCATTGAAGCCAAACATATACATTCTAAAGGACGGAGACCTTATTCTCTTGGAAAATCATTAGAGAAAACGTGCTGGAAATGCACTCCTCACCCCTGGATCTTGGTCCATCACCCACAAGTCAGCAGTTGCTTCCCAATGATTGTGCAAGCAGCGTGATAATGACAGCAAGATTCGGCAGAGTTGTCTGTAGGTGCACAAGGCTATGTATCGACTGCTGAGAGCACAACCCACACAGTATTAATCCAGAGCTCTAGTTATGTTTATGGCCAACTGGCTTTCTCATTAAGATGAGCAGAATAGTGTAAAAGAGGACCGTGCCCTCAGATTTGCTGTACTCTTGCATGGACTCCGAGAAGAGGTGCTCACATGTATGTGTAGGTGTAATACATACATACACAAATGCACACATACATAAATAAGGTTTTACGTATCAGCTCATAATTCCTTTGCCTTGAGTTCCTAAGTTAATATGATGTGCCTAAGTTTCTTCCCATGAGCGGAGAATGAAAGCTTTTTGAAAAAAAGACTTACAGCAAAATTGTGAAGAGTTGCAATGGCTTTCTAACCTTCCATTCCTGCCCCCTCCCCGGTCTTTTCTCTTGACCATCTCATCCAGGGGACCAAGGTTTCACCAGAGCTGAAACAGAGCTGAGTGTGTGGAAGGCATCCGAGGTTTTCTAAGTCTCCCTAAGCTCAGGAAGATACTTGTAGCAATAGGCAATTTTCTAAGACAGTTTTTTATCCTGTTTATCCTAAGGGAAAATCTACCCCACAAACTTTAGTACTGTATTTGGAGATGCTGCTCACTCTCAAAGAGCTTGCACTCTAGTTGAAAAATTAGGACATGGATGTAAAAAGTAAATAAGCTACAACAGGCTACAAGTGTTAGGGGCAGAATAAGTAAAAGCTTAGTTACTTAGGAGGCCATTAGCCCTGGTTAAAGGAGGCTGCATGCAGGAGGGGCATAGAGAAAGGGCAGTTCTAAGTAAAATCTACTTTCATGATATGACCAAAAGAGCATATACTTAGATGCAAGGTTTTCAAAGACAAGTACTGGCAATGTTGCTGGTAGTTAGCAGGCAATCAATTATGCTAATTTGAATGTTAATCATAATAAAAATAAACATTTATGTGCACTTTTTACTAAAGGTGCAGTGCTAAGCATTTAAGATTATTTATCTCATTTAATTCTCGCATCTATCCTGTGAGGTTAATATCACCCCATTTCGAACATAATGGAAATTGAGGCATAGAAGTTTAAGTTATATGACCAAGTGATGGTACCAGGATTTGAACCAGGGTTGTCTTTCTACAGCATCTGTGCCCTTAGTGACCACCGTATATAGTTATAATGCTTTCACACTAGATGCAAAACCTAAACATATGGTATACGCCTTTACATTTTCATATATAAATCTAACACAACCTAATCCTAGTCATTTGTCAACGAAAAACCATCACACTTACTAAATAACCATGCCTTGTGTTGACTGTCATTTTAAAATGATGACTTGAGGATCCAATTAATAGTCATAACAACGCACCTCTTAGGATTTGGTCAAATCTTACATTTTCTTTGACGAGCATGCTCTGAACTTCAGCTATGCCACTGTTTAAATTCTGTGTTGTTGGTGTCGCTTTGTTCTATGTTTTGAAATGCAAGGGATAACCTATTCCATCCACTCAGAAACTTAGAAAATTTAAAGAGATAAGTCCCTCTGCAAAGATGCCTTACAGAATTCCCCTCCCCCCGCCCGAAATTCCCTGTGCAGCCTTATCAGGGAGAACGCTGTGGATTTGGCTCTGGATCAGGTGGTCATATTAGAAAATGCATTAAAATGCAGATTGACAAACAAGACCAAATGCAAAATTACCATTCTGTTCTGCTCCTGACAGACTGTGGAGAATGGGATTTCTCTGTATTTGTGCTGTCAGGGCCTTACATGGCATGATTTAATTGGAGGGCCACATGCGGTTGAACTGGAGATTGTAAGCTGTGTTCATAAATTAAAACTGACCAGACATGAACGTCTTTTCTCACCTGCATAGTCTTTGTAGTATTCAGGCCAAATTTTCCGCATGATCATCCTTGTACTTTCCCAGCACCCTGTCTGTGGTCACACTTACTTTACAACTCCTAATTTTGTGAGAAACTGAGCAACCACATTCATATAAGAAATCTTGTGCAGAAAGGCTGATCAAATGCCTCCCCTATGTGAATAAATTGGCTGTGCCCAGAGTAAGAAAATCTGCTGTGTATTCTTAAAAAGGAATGTGATCAGAGCATGTGTGATTTACAAACTATTCAGTATTTTCATTGCAACTTGAAAATAAATGGATTTGGTCCCCATTGCAGCTCAGTTCTTTCTACTAGAGCTAGAAAGGTTGCTTATTTGGCCCAGTGGCATGCCCTTGTGAAAGCTGCTTACATTACCTGGAAGAACTCTCTTTAAAAGCCTCTCTTGCTCTAAAGAGCTTTGCTGCTTAATTTTGCTTGTCCTGGACATGTTAGATGTCGCCTGTTGGTGCTGTGTCCTACTGCCTCATTGTTCACTGCTGGGTTGTACCGTGGCTCCATGCTTGGGAAAGGTGCTGTACAAATTGTACAGAGGATACCCCATTGTGGAGCAGTCGGGGCCATGCCAGCAGGATCTCACAGTGTTAGTAACTGGTGTGCCTCCAGCCTGGTAGGTAGAAGTAGGAGGTGGAGAGGTGGTACACTCCTCATGTTTTGCACAAATAGGTGAAATGGCTAGCCTGTAGTCAACAGAAAGAAAAGACATGCACAGAGTTAAGGGAAAGGCACACACAGAATGAAGTAGAATATAAATCATATGTGTGCCTTCTGCATTGCACCACTGCACCTCCTCTTCCTATGTTAACATGGCAAAATGGCTTTACATTATATGTGACAGGAAAGAAATTTCACTCAGGTGAAAATGTCTGTGTAGCAAGGAAGACTTGTTTATGATCCAATGGCTAAAAATGCTTCTACATGTTTTCATTTGATTGTTTGTTTTGTTTTGTTTTTTAACTTCCCTTTGAAACAATGTTGGGGAGAAACAGACAATGAATTTGATACCTTCTGGGCAAGATCAAAATGTAGCAATGGAGACAGAGAAGTCACATGTATGCATGTCTGTCTTGGAGGTGCAAGTGGCAAATACTGCCATATGCCATCAAAAAAGAGCTGTGATTTATCCAGTGGTCTCTGAATGTGGTAAAATCGTAGTTTTCAGAATGCTGCAACCAATAAGGACATATTAGACATGTTCATTGCCAAACCCAAAAAATGAAATTTTAATTTCTGTAGCATTTTTAAGTCAAATACTTCAAAAGACCTGAAACTGGAAATGAGCTATGGCCAGTGGGCTATGTCTGAGCTTTCCCTGGCTATTCTTAAAGTCTCAGTGGACTTGCTCTAGGCTGGTCCATTCACTTAATTAATATTCCTTAAACACCTGCCATCAATAAGACCCTTGCTGGGTGCTTGGGTGGAGATGAATCAAAACCTATCTTGTTTCCAAGCTTTTTATTGCCTAGTAGGAGTTATAGTCACTGCCCCCCACACCACCCCAAACTGCCTGTTATACTTGAGGCCCTGGACAATAGCGATCTTTTTAAATGGGAGAACTGCAGAAAGACTCTCAATGAGGTGACTTTGAATCAGGTCTTAATGAAAGGGTATTATGTTTAAGGACGTAAAAGAAAAGTTGTGCAGCTAGGCTTAGAACATAGGATGGATGCCCAGGAGCAGTGGAGACAAAACACCAAATGCCAGTTTGTGTGTCATTTGATTGGTAAAAGTAATGGAGGTCAGTGAAAGTCATTGCTCAGGGGAGTGCCATGAAAAAAGTAATGTTTTAGGAAGCTGCATCTGATCCTAAGGGCAGGAGGACCACTTATGACACAGTTGAAATAGTCCAGGTGAAAAATAGTAAGGATCCAAATGAGTTTGACTAGGATGGCCAACTCTAACAGAAAGCAGTAGCAAGGTGAACCCAAAAGAAGACAGAGAAAGGATGGAAAAAGAGCATTCAGTTCAGCATTGAGTATATCCTAGAACTAAAGAGAAGAACAAATTTTCAAATAGGAGCTCAAGGTCAATAATATTTAATGCTATAAAATCAATGATAAAGAATGATGAGTAATCATTGGGATTCAATATTGGGATGTTAGTGTTCAATGCCAAGAGAAGAGTTTCACATTACAAACATTAAGGGGTTAGAGATGGTAGAGACGTAGACTCATAGCTGTGTCTTTCAAGATACTTTGTAGAGTAGCTCGGTGAGGATGTGAGAACAAACACACAAATCTGCAGCTAATAGCAATGTAAATTGGCAGCCTTTCTGGAGAGCATTTTGGCGATGAGAACTTGAATTATCTCCTTTGATGTTGCAGCTACGTTTTACTTGAACTTATTATAAAGATGTATTTATTGTTCAGCATTAAGATTGACCAACAAGGATGTTTATTACAGGTCTTTGCATAATAGCAACATTTTTGAAGTAACCTAAATGAATTCTGATGCATCCACAATAAAATATGGAACTGCATAGCCCTGCAAAAATCTGTTGTAATAAGAAAAATCCATGGCTCAGAAGAGTTTATAATTTGGTATTAAGTGAATTAAACAGGTTATATACAAATAAGCAACAAATTCATTTTAAATGTTATGATACATATACACACATTATATATGTATACTTATACGTAATGCAATCTTTTTCCAGACCTGTTTCTTCTACCGAGAATATTCTAGGTTTGTCTGGAAAACTTCAATTCATTCAGTCGGGTTTTGTGCTGCCTGAAGCTTATGCAATTTTGAGAGCCTTCTTTAAGAAAACTAATACAGATTTGTAAGTATGAACTTGAATATGAAAAACAGTATGACTTAGAATGTGAAAAAATTACAATATATTATACATTTTAAGGGCTGACAAATATGTTTCCAAAATCCAGAAAAATAGCATAATAGTTTTTATTAATTAACCTTGGGAAACAGCTCTATGTTTTTTTTTTTTAAATTCTTCACCCACACACTCTTTGCTTCTTAATATGACAAGAATTTTGCAATCTTATTTTTAGAAGATGGAATAAAAAGATAAGTCAATCTTTCCTCTAGCTTGGATGAAAAAATTGTAATTGATGGTTTCGAAAAGTTAATTTAAGCTTCACAACTCATTACTGATAAGATCATGTAAATTGTTAGGAATGTTGTTAAATTTGGGAAAACCTCTCTCTATCATTCATAGACAGGAGTCTTAAGATTTTAATTATCAGATCTATTCTTGACAGAAGAAAATTTCCATTTTGACTACTCATCAATGAGTTCAAATCCTTCTTTATTTATAATTTTCTACTTATAAAAACTAGAATAATTTTCCACAGATTAATGTTTAGTTTCTGTACATTTTAAACCTCCTTCCCTCTCCCTCATTCACATACTGTAGGTCCTGGAAGAAATATTTGTATTATCTGACCTCTGGACCTCAGTGAGGTGATACAGTCTGCGGGCAGTGTATTCCTTGCCTACCTGGGGATGGCTAGCAATAACTTGGATATACATGGATATGACTGCAAATCATAAGAAATGTATCTCACCCTCTCAAATCACGATGTCCCCAAAGCAACTTTCCCTTGGTCATATCTCTGTTGGGATGGAAAGCATGGGTAGAAATGATAAGGTGCATTCTCACTCTCCATTCTTACCCTGCCACAAATAGAGAGCTCTTTCTGATTGTATCTACAGTTCTCTCTTCTACTACAAATCCTTCCTGCTGGAGGAATGCATCCCCTCTTAACCTGCAGGGAAAAAAGATTTGATTTCATTGTTACACCTGTTAAAAAACCAACTCCATTTAACAACATAATCAACAGAAACTAAGTATTAAGGTGTTCAGACAACTCCACTAGGTCTTGTAAAACAGTAATAGTCTAATAGCTTCAATCTATTCCCTTAAAGACAAATGCTGAATCTAGGATTCAAAACATGTGCAGGGTTTCATCATGAGTGATAGCTTTGCTTCTCATTCTGGTTCCCCATAATGACAAGTAGATGCTTAGGAGAATAGAAGGGGATATCTTATATAGGAACCATTAAATATTTCCTTTCTGTAGAGTTTTAAATATCAAGCCTAGATAGTGTGGACTCCCTCTCTCTTGTCTTCATTAAGGTGCACATTATGGAGTGACTCATGTCCCCAACAAAGACATATTTAAGTTCTACCCCAAGTCCTGTGGAAGTGATCCTTTGTATACATAGGACCTACAAAGATCCTTTTAGTTAGGATGAGGCCATACTGAATCAGAGTGGTCCTTCATCTAATAGGACTGGAGTTTTTATGAGCAAAGGAAATTTGGAAACAGGAGTATAAGCCAGAGAAGGCGATCAAAGGAGAGAGATGGCCATGTGATGTGTTAGGATTGCTGGCATGCCATCACCAGAGCATCACAGACTTCAGAGAAAGCAGGATAAAGCTGACACCTTGATTTTGGACTCCTAGGTTCCAAAACTGTGAGATAATACATTCCTATCTATTAGCCACTGTGATGGTTAAGTTCATGGATCAACTAGGCTAGGTTATGGTGCCCAGTTTTTGTTCAAACAAGCACTGGCCTGATTGTTACCACGAGAATATTTTGTGGACTTAAAGCATCAGTAAGTTGTTTGCATTTATGGCTTATTCCATTGACAATCAATTGAGGAGATTACCTTCAACAATAAGGGAAGTCTCACACAATCAGTAAAAGGCCTTAAAAGAAGTGATGGGACGGGCCGCGGTGGCTCAGCGGGCAAAGTGCTTGCCTGCTATGCCGGAGGACCTCGGTTCGATTCCCGGCCCCAGCCCATGTAACAAAAACGGAGAAACAAAATACAATAAAACAAGAAAATGTTTAAAAGATGTTTCCCTTTCTTCCTCCCTTCCTTCCTTCTATCCTTCCTTCCTTCTCTCTGTCTTTCCTTTAAAAAAAAAAAAAGAAGTGATGGGGTGGGCCACAGTGGTTCAGCAGGCAAGAATGCTTGCCTGCCATGCCAGAGGACCTGGGTTCGATTCCCAGTGTCTGCCCACGTACAAAAAAAAAAAAGAAGTGATGATTTCAGCAGTCAGAAGAGAGAACTTACATCTCTACTTCATCCAGCCAGCTTCTCATGGAGGATTCACCAAAAACCATCCGAGTTTCCAGCTTTCAGCCTGCCCCATAGAATTTGGACTTTCCTAGTTCCACAGTTGCATGAAATAATTCTTACAAAAATCTCATACTTACAGATATCTCCTGTCAGTTCTGTTTCCCTAGAGAACCTTGACTAATGCAGCCACCAACCCATCTGCAGTATTTGTAATAGCAGTCGTGGCCAACTAAGATAGTGGGAGAAGAACTGAAGTGCTTACTGTGAGATGGCAACCCTAGCTGTGGAGCTTTGTGAAACTATGCCAAAAAATCTTACAATGAAGATATTCCTATATTCTCAAGGGAAACTGTTCCTGTGTTTAAGTGACCTTTTCTTAACATGTCTTTCCTAGTGTTTAACCTGAAACTGTATTGCTTCAGATTAGTCCTATTTATCCTGGTTCACTCCCCAGTGGCCACACTGACTAAGGGTAATGCTACCTCTGGGAATGAAATTGCAGTCCTGGATAGCCAAGTTTATCAAGTCTGCTAGTTCAGGAGAAGAGATAAAAGAAAATGACTTTTAAGCCCACAAATGGTTCAAAATCCAACTTGGGTGGCATTACACACTCAGCATTTGTGAGATATGATCTAAATAAACAAAAACTCTAAATGTTTCAATGTGGGCAGATGGATGAATGGGAAAATAAAAGTGCGAGCTCTATCAGAATACTTTACAATGATCCCCTGAAAATGTTCTAGACCCAGTTCTAAAATTGATCATTTGTAAGCTCATGGGAAGGAACTGTAAGCTGTAAGGGCAAGAATGTATTCAGTGAGAATGATTCATGAATTGTTACCTCATTTTCTTATTGTATAGGGTTCCCAGACAGATGGAGGAAAGATAATAAAGTTTATTCCTAGGTCTCTGGGATCACTCCCTTTTGGTGTATAATGGTGAGGTCATGAAGACTGAAGGAAGAAGAAAATAGGAAGGAAAAGAATAAATGAAATTTAATGTGTCATGAGATATCCATGTAGAAATGCTAGGTGGTTAGATGTATATATAAATTTGGATATCAGTAGAGAAGTTTTGTTTGGAGATCTATAGTTAGAAAAAGATGGATGGAGAAATGGGAGAAAAAGAGCTAATGGGCAGGTAGGAGAGAAATTAAGATCATGTATTGTCATAGAAATCAGCATAGAAATGTTTCTAGAAGGTTGTGGTAGTGAACAGTATTGAGTGCTGCTAAAGGGTTGAGTAAGAAAACAGAAATATTTCCATTAGGTTCAGCAATGTGGTATTTCTCTAATGGTATGCAATGGAAAGCATGTTTTCACATAACTTTCATTTTTCTTAATTTGTAAGTTGTTTCTTAGTTTACTTGCAATGAGTACAGATGTAGTTTTGTTTAAATTAATACCCAGATTTTTCCAGATTTTTTTTTTTTTTTTTTGCAGACTATAATCTTTTGCACCAAGGAGAATTCAGACCCTAATTATTTGAGAGAAATCTTCAAGGAAGCTGATGCTTTCTATAATTTGGTACTGGCTATCCCTTGCCACCAGCATGGATGGACATTCAACATACTTTATGCCAATTTCACACTACAGTAGAGCCACTGCTGTTAGTGATTCTTTTGTGACTAGAAAGGCAAACAGATCCTTCTGTTGTGCTTAGCTGGGAAAATGTGCAACAAAGCTGCTTGTACACTAAAGTTTATAAAATGTAGGGCTCATCTGTCTTGAGGATGGCTGGGTCAGCATGCACTCTGTAATCTTTTTCAATGCATTAGTTTATTCCTTTATGCACCGTTATCTAAAACCCTCCTTCCTTGTTGGGCAATTCTACCTCAGGGGATTCCCATTGTTCTTCCAGCAATTTGGCTTCATTCACAGCTCTGCCACTTCATCAGAAATATGAGAAGTTCAGTGGAGGACAGGGAATGTGTCTCTTTCCCCAGGAAACTTCTCAGATCTTTACATATTAGTGGTGACCAATGGGGAGAGGTACTGTGAAACTCCACCAGGATATCAGCCCCATCTCTTACTGATCTAAGACAACTTGTTGCATACATTCACATCGTATTCATGAAGATTTTAGGGATGCTATGAACATTCATATGAAATCTTTGCAAGAATATGTGCTTCTATTTCTCTTTGAAAATATGATAGGTGCATGTTCAATTTTTTAAACAAACTGCAAATCTGTTTTTCAAGGTCGTTGCACTGCTTCACATTCCTACCAGTGCTGAATGAGAATTCCATTTCCTCCACATCCTCATCAACACTTGACATGATCAGTCTTTAATTTTAATTGTTCAAATAGGTCTGTTGAGGTATCTCATTATGCTTTTAATGTGTGCTTCTCTAATGACAAATTATGCTGAGCATCTTGCTTACTTACTTGCTATCAAAGTATGTATCTGCTTTGGTGAAGTGTCAGTTCAATATATTTTTTTAACCATTTAAAATTGAGTTGTTTGTTTTCTTATTATTGGATTTAAGAATTCTTTGTATTTTTTGGACAGGATTCCTTTATCAGATATATAACTTGCTAATATTTTCTATCAGTCTGTCTTACCTTTTCATTTCCTTAGCAGTATTTCTCAAAGAGCAAAAAATTTTTCGTTTTAATTAAGTTCAGCTTAATATTTTCATGGATGGTGCTTTCTGTGTCTAACCAAAGAAATCTGCCTAACTTGAGGTCACAAAGATATTCTCTCATGTGCTCTTCTAGAAATTCTATAGTTTTAGGTCTTATATTTAGGTATATGATCCACTAGGAATAATTTTTGTTTATGTTGCAAGGAATGGACCGATGGTCATTTGTTTTGTTTATGGACGTCTTTTTGTTCCAGCACAATTTGTTGAGGAGATTATCTCTCTTCCATTGAAGTTGCCTTTGTTGTTTTCCATGTGTCTATGGGTCTCTTCTGGACTTCCAGTTCTGTTCTGTAACTTGCTTGTCTAGCTTTAAGCCAATTCTCACTGGCTTGATGACAGCTTTATTTTGTCTTGATTTAGGTATTGTTAACCTATCAACTTTTTTTTTTCTTTCTTCAAAGTTGGTTGGCCTGTTCTAGGTCACTTACTGTTCCAGTTTGCTAGCTGCCAGAATGCAATATATCAGAAAAAGTGGAATAAGTTGCTGGTTTACAGTTCTAAGGCCGAGAAAATGTCCCAATTAAAACAAGTCTATAGAAATGTCCAATCATAGGCATCCAGGGAAAGATACCTTGGATCAAGAAGGCCGTTGAAGTTCAGGGTTTCTCTCTCAAGTGAGAAGGCACATGGCGAACACAGTCAGGGCTTCTCTCTCAGCTGGAGCGGCACATGGTGAACACGGCGTCATCTGCTAGCTTACTCTCCTGGCTTCTGGTTTCATGAAGCTCCCGGGGATGCGTTTTCCTTCATCTCCAAAGGTCGCTGGCTGGTGGACTCTCTGCTCCGTGGTGCTGCAGCATTCTCTGCTCTCTCTGAGTCTCTCATTCTCCAAAGTGTTTCCTCTTTTATAGAACTTCAGAAACTAATCAAGAGCCACTCAATGGGGGGAGATATGTCATCCCCTAATCCAGTTTAACAACCATTCTTAACTAAATCACATCAACCAGGGAGTTGATCTCATTACAGTTTCAAATATGCAGTATTGAATAAGGATTATTCTACCTTTAAGAAATGGGATTTATATTAAAGCATGGCTTTTCTTAGGGGGCATACTTCCTTTCAAACCAGCACACTTACATTTTCTTAGAACTTTTAACATCAACTCATCGATTTCCTCAAAAAAGCCTGCTGGGATTTTGATTGTGATAGTGTTGAATTTGTAGTTGAAATTAAGAAAAATCAATATTTTAATGATATTGAGTCTTCTGACTCATGAACACAATTTATCTCTTCATTTAGGTCTTCCTTGAGTTATCAAAGCAATATTTTATAATTTTTAGTTTACCCATTTTACGCATCTTTTCTCAGATTTATCCTTAGGTCCCCAAGTACTTCTTGGTACTTGGGGATGTTATTGAATGATATTTTAAATTCCAATTTCTTATTGTTTACTGCTAGTGTATGGAAATACAATTGGCTTTTATATTCTTGATCTTTTATATTGCAATCTTGCTAAATTCACTTATTTTTAGTAGTACCTTATTATATATTCCATGGATTTTCTACATAGATGATAATGTCATCTGTGCATAAAAAGAGTTTTATGTCTTCTTTTGCAACTGCTATGTTATTTTCTTGCCTTATTGCACTGTCTAAAGCTTATACTCTTAATCCTTCATTTAGTCTTTTGATAAATATTTTTGTTTGCCAATTATATATCATCCATGGTAATAAGTGAGATGAATACAGTGTGGGAGACAGCAAGCAGAATTCATGCTGTCTTGAAGCTTACACCAATTATGATTTGAGAAAGGCAATAGTTTGAGGAAACAGCTGTATTTGAATGAGTGCTAATTTAGGTGAAGAATAGCTAATGAAAATGTAGATTTTTATCCTAAAGAATAAAAGATAAAGAGGGAAATAATTATGCCTTCATCTGTTTTGCAGGAAAGGATTATTGGGTTTTTTTTTTTTTTTTTTTTTTAGCTGCTTAATTCCAGAGGGCTTAACTAGGATTAGTGGGTGGAAGTTGAGAAAGGAAGAATTATAAGAATTTGCTACCTTAAAAAACTATCTGATATTATAACAAGCAAGCTGCCTCATGAGGATTCTTCTGTGAAAAGTTAATCAACTGACAGTATGGCCATGTTAGGTATGCCATACAGAGGCCTTATTCCAGGCAGAGAACATAGCTAAAAGGTGATCCGAATGGTTTCCAATTTATTCTGAAATTCTATGGATACAAAGATGAATGAGAGAAGACCCCTACCTGCATGCTTTTTACCATCTCATTGGAAAGAGAAACATTTATTATACACTTAAGTAATGATACAACTCAGATTGTGTTTCAAGACACACAAAGATGTTTACAAAGTAGGATGTGATTACTGGCTCCATAAATGATATGTTCAACAAGAGCTGTTCAGACATTTGCTGTGAAATCAAATTAATGTATATAAAGGTAAACTCATTTTTTTCTGTACACATACCAATTCCTCTACAAACTTCCTAGTTTCTTGCCTCAAGTGTTCTTTCCTTTCCTTTGTGTTATTTCTAATTCCCCAGTTCTTCCTACAGGGTTGACCTAAATCTCAAAGGCTGCAATCCCATGTGTTCATTCTCTTTTCTCAATTATTTACACTTCAGTTAGATTATCGGGAAGAAATACTTTCTTATACCTTTCAGTACATCTGAACCCTAGAATAACATTCACCACATGCATTCAGTAAATGGGGGATAATATTAGCAATGGCAATGTGAAAAGAAGAGAAGGGAGGGATACTTGCAGGTGGCAAGGTCAGGAAATGTTTTTTAAAGAGGTGAAATTTTGTCTTTCCTCCTGATTCACTTTATGTAGAAGGGTCAGGAACAGTCTCTGGAATCTGAAGTAAAAGACATGAAGAAAGTGTTGGAAACAGGGAAAGGGGGCAATTTTAAGGCCCAGGCAATAGCTTCTGCAAAAGTTCTGATGTGAGAAAGAGCTTAGTTTATTCAAGGATGGTTTGAAGATCATTTGACTGGAGCCTGGTAAGCAAGGGAAGAGCCACGTGAGAGGAACTTGGAGAGGTCGACTGGCCCAAGATACTGCAGCCTTTGTAGGCCATAGAAAGTATTTCATTTTACATAAAACAAAATATGCTTAATAATTTTAGGTGAGAGAGTGGCATGGCACGATTTGGTTTATATTTTTTGAGAACAATGGTTCCTATGTGGGAAATGGATTGAGAAGAGCATAGAGTGTATAGGGGAGTCCTGCTAGAAGGCAGTGGCTTTAATCCAGAAAGGAAATGATGGTATCCTGAAACAAGTTTTGGACAAACTTCTGGTTATTCAGAGCCTTCAAAGTTTGACTTCCAGGATATATAGAACAGCTTATATCCAAAAGGAAAATAAGTGGAATCTGGACTTTCAAATCCAATTCAGACAACAACAACAAGAAATGCTCCTTAGCATGACACAGTGACACATGAGAAGGAAGCTGCTGGGGTCTTCTGGGAAAGGGTTCTTTATTCTTAAGTCACAAGAAAGAGGTGGGTCCACTTGTGCTTCTCTCGATCCCGCATGAATGTCAGGTTGAATGGCTATTACAGACTCCAGCACGGAGAAGGAAGCCAGTTGGAGCTGATTAGAAAGGTTGGCAGGTGTCTTTGAGCCTTTGCAGGAGTTACTCTGCCTTCAGATTCCTTTTAAGTAAAGCACTCTTTTTATTGCTGCAGCCAGTGAGTTGGTTTTCTGTTACTTCAGCTTTAGGTGTTCTACATGTTACATATGAAGAGGGCAGATTCCCTGGGTGTTTTGGAAGGGCCTCAGTCAGGTTCCTGAAGACTGAGAGGGCAGCCTCAAAATTTCATAATGCAAAGGGACCAATCAGCTGAGAGATGTTCCTAGTCAAGAGGAAAGTGACCGGATGGCAGATGGGCTGCTCATTCCTCAGCTGATTTCCAGGAAGGCTTGACCTTTCTCAGATGTGTTCAGTGGCTGCTATCTCTGATGGTTCTGTAAGTGCCTCCAGTCCTTTGACTGCATCATTTTACAATGCTACTTTTCACTTATTGGTGTTTCTCTGCCTTGTGATTGTGCACGTTTTGCAGATAATGGGAGAGAACAACAAAAAGAATCCAATTTTTTTTTAATCACTTGCAATCCAAGCACTCAGACAATGTCGAGCACTGTTTTGTTATATTTATTGTGCATGCGTGTTTCTGATTTGTTTTTACCCCTCAAAAATTCAATCATCCTACTATATATATACAGTTTTATATCCTGTTATTTGAACTCATAACTGCAATATGAGCATTCATATATATTATTAAATACATTCTGAAAACTTGAAAAAAATTTTTCTTTGCCCATGGCAATGCCTCCAGCATATTTTAGTTTCTAATGAAGGTACTTGGGAATGGGGCAGAAAATCTTCTATCTTAATTAATTTTTAAAAATCAAATTCTCAGTACAGTTTTTAGATGTACTATGTTTAGGATTCTAGAGGCAGGGTTGCTAGGCTGCGTTTTCTCTGCTTAGGAAAATAAAATTTTCGCAGCCAATTGAGTGACAGCCTATAAGTAATACGCATGCAGCTCCATGGAAGACACATCACGCGGTGCTTCAGAGCAAGCCCATAGGCCTTCTGGATTCCCCCAGCTTGACTTCTTGTCTACTACATGACTCAGCCATGCTACTTAGCATCACTAATTCTTCTTTACCTCATTCATAGAATGAAAATAATAATAGTATCTATTTCATAGAGGTGTGGTGAGTTTTATTGTTTTGTGTGTGTGTGTGTGGTGAGTTTTATATGAGATAATTCTGAGTTTAGAAAACCCAGTTGAGATAATTCTGAGTTCAGAAAACCCAATTCAACGTTATCAATTATTATTATTATTATTATTATTATTATTAAGATTTTAGGGGTTTTGCTATGAGTGCCTACTACCTTCTTGAGTTTATTCTTCAAAAGAGCAAGATGAAATTATTCAGTAGCTGTCTTCTTTATCTCTGCCCCAATATGACCTACCATCATCTGGAAGATTTGTGCATATCAGATTCTGACCTTTTGCAAATCCCCACCAGTCCTAGAGAACAAAAGACCTTTCCATAAGTGTGTCCATAATCACTTCTCTACACTTGAATTCTAAAATGTCCACCCTCTCATTTCTTCATCCACCTGCCAAAAGCTTGCTCACTCTTTACTATCACTTTCTTTCTGAAGCCCTTTCTCATACCTACAAAGAATTGTTCTACTCTTTGCATACCCACAACACCGTTTTTGAACCAATATCACTAACATAACACTTACCAGGGTATATTTGTAATTGATCTGCTTACAGGTCTGATTCTTTCACTGAAGTTATTCTTTTGGTGGTGGGGGGGGGGGTTGTGTGGGCAGGAACATGATTTTGTCCTCTCCACAGAGCAAAATAAGTGTTTCATGTGTGGAAAAACTACAAGCCATACAGTTCCCCTAGAGGATAAAAATATATATGCGCTTTTAGGAGTCTTAAGGGCAAATCAGTTCCTCTGCTTTCAGGACTAGAAAAAAAGCCCCCGATGGAGTCAGAAGGAAGAGTTGCATTCAGCACACACCTAATTACAATCCTCACTCGATTCACTCTTATAAATGACAGCCATCAGATGCCAAGTCGTGGCAGAATGACATCTGGCTCTTTGGCAGACACCCCCGGCAACAGCGTTAATGACTTCAGAGATGGCTCTGGATGTGTAATGCTGTTAAGTTTGTTGTCTGAATTACATTATCCTCTTCAACATCTTTTTACATTGTCCTCTAACTCACTTCTGATTCTGATTCTGTGAAACCTGGACACATTTATCCAAATTTGCCCAATGCCCTTCATGGCCTTGACACGCTAGTCCTTTAATATATTTTCATCAGCTCTGGTACATTTTTCATGGAGAGTTGTGAATACACTTCACAGCCAGTTTATGTTCTTCTAGGCAACTCAAAGGGGAAGGTTTTCGTCATCTGGGGAAAAGTTCTTTGGTCCTCAACCAAATTACATTTTCCAAGATGACCACATTTGGGGTTCCTTTTGAAATCACTCTATATAAAGAAAAAAAAAATGCCTCAGTGACTACATATGCTTTGAATTTGAAACCAATATGCAATGCTTCATTAGCTCCCAGGATGAACTATAAAAAGGCAGGGGTTGCAACCATAACAGTTTTGCCTCTGACTGAGGAAAATATCTATGTTTTAATTTTTTCCTAAGCATTAAAAACAAAGCCTTTATCTAAAAGTTCATTCAGTTTTCAAAACTCATGCAATTAATTAGGTCCTCATTTCTTCTTTCCTTTTTTTTTTTTCTCTATCATGAAGAAATAAGAAGCCAAACTGGGAAAGCCAGAATATTATGGGAAATTAAATCTGCAAATGCTTTCTGTTCAATACCAATACATTACTGTGATTTTGGAAGAGTCTAAAATTAATCAAATAGGATATGTATGAAAATGTATAAAACACTAAGAGGAATGTCATGGCCCAACTGGTAAACCATTATAGCAAGTAATGATAATAAGCAATCCTTATAATGTAGATCAATCCCTGGAATTGACAGGCTGAAGTGTTAACTCCATGCTATGGGATTTCAACTATTTGTTAGCTTGCTAAATAAATGCAATATTCACAATTGGAAAAAAATCACATTATCTACTGTTTTGACTTATTGGGGAAACATTTACATGTAGAACCAATGCATCTATCATACTTAATTGGAAATTAATGAAACAGTATTTATATTGCTTGGGTTTTTACATTTTTTTTATTTAGGCATGCCATCTTAAAATGTATTATACCTATTTAAGATGCAGATGGAAATCTCAGCTATAGGTTTATGAAATGTCAAATGTAAAATTAAAAGGATAAGGATAATTTTTTTAAACTCTATACAGTAGACTCAACAATTCCACAGTGTCCTGTCATTCTTCAAATTCTGGGGTGACTTGTAGGAAGTAGGAATGTACTTGGTTTAAATCCAGTGAGTTTTAAATACAATATTTCTGTTCGCTTTGATAGAAGAGACAAAACAATAAACATGATTATAATAGTCAGTCTTTGGCCAAAGTCTCCTGCAACTTAGTGAACAAAACTTCAATCCCCATAAATATTTTGATGCCTCCACTAAAGGTGTGAACAGATGCTTTATCTCCACATTGTATACATAAATGCAAATTCCAAAATGTAAATTGATCAAACTGTAGAAACAAATCATTTAAGATTTGTGAAGTGATTAATAACAGAAGCCAGTAATCAAATTTTCCTGCCACTAGCACATCTGTTACAGAGAGTTTCTAGTTTGCCCTATTATGCAAATATGCAATAAAACAAATACATTACTTAATTTAGCAGCTGGTACAAAAACATTATTTTAGGTGATTTCTTTATGTTTTGTGTACTTTTGCCATCAATGGTAGTTAATGTGAATTAATTCTATTGTTTATAAGATTGGAGGGCTTCCAAATAAAAAATAGCCCCTGGGAAATCCTGTCTTTGGGAAAGGCATTTTGACCCCTGTTTCTAAAAACCAAAAGCTGTAGCTGTAGCTTTAATTCTCAGGGCTTCCATTCAGACAGCACAGGATTGTTGGAGGGTTTAAAATGTAGGCTCAATTGCCTTCTGTTCTCTTAAGGGTGGAGAAAATCCCATGGTGGAGACCAGTGTTAAAACCTGTTGGATTGGGGCTTTAATTTTTTTTTTTTTAATGAAGTTGCTGTTATGTAAAATAACTGGACATGCAAAAAGTTCTGATAAGAATACTGGACTGCATGTTCTGATGTTTTCTTGGTGAAAGTTAGGATCTCAGTGAATCAGGTAGAACCAGTTAAACAGCTGATATGTAAAAAAAAAAATAGGAGAATTGTATGTCATGAGCTTGAAGATTACATGAAAACCCACAAGCAGATGGATTGGGCTCTAAGTATTCAGAGGACCCCCTTTTGAGTTGAGTAGACAGTGACCCATTTTATATTTTCTAGGCCAGTTAAGAGAGGTGATGGGGCATGGGGACACTGGCTCAAGCACAATCAGCTACCGAGTCTTCAACAGCTAAACAGCAAGTAGGACACTAATAGCCTTGATTATTTAGCAATGGAGGTAAATAAAGTGGTAAATGGAGAATAAGAAGAAGTATGTTGCTGGGGGTTTAAAACTGTATGGTTGGTGTCTACCTCCATACATGGAAGAACAGATAGTTAAAAAGCAGCTTATGTGCCTAGCTGTTATTCAAGGCACCCGATTAATATTCTGGATCTCTTGCCAAACTCCAACCAAAACCATTCCTGCCAACCCTAAAGAAGACCGAGGGCTTTATTTGAGATTCTTCAAAGGTTCTATGCATTATGATTACTTTCCAGAAACCCTCCAGATGGGTTTCTAGGCAGGTAAGTCCTGAAACATAGACGGGCCAGCCTCTTGAGAACATCAACTAGTTCCATCCCCTATGCCATATTATTGACAGCTCTTTTCAACATGAAAAGGTTGTAATGGGCACAGCCCAAATACCCCTAAGATTGGGAGAAGGAACAAAGGAGTAGTAGGAGTTATAACAGAGAAGGTAGTGGTTAACAAATGAGTATGACTACTGAATCATTATATTGATATTTCTTTCAGTCTCTAGTGTCTAGAAAAAATAAAATAAAATTGTGAAACTGTAACCCATACCGAACTCTGAAATCAGTCCTGTAACCTCTTGTTACAATGTACTTTGAAATTTATTGCTTTTTTGTATATATGTTATTTTTCACAATTAAAATATTCTGGATCTCAAGTCCTTTCTACCATGGGCTTCGTGGGACAGTTTCAAAAGGATCTTTCAACTAGTTGTTTATAATTAATCATAAGAGTAATTAGCTATCAAAGACCAGAACTTAAAGGTGAGGAATGACATATCTGCCTCTTCACTTAATATATGATACCTATAATAATAAAATAATCAGCATTTATTGAACACTTGCATTTGCACAGCACTGTGAAACATCTTTGCATACAATGTCTCATTGGATCTTCATGTTTTGCCAATGAGGGTCCTGAGACTCAAAGTGACTTGCACTTGAATGAAGGTCTCATTCCAAAGCCTGTAAACAATTATTCTCTTAAACCAACACTAAATTTCAAAAGAAGAGCCGAAGGAAAAAAGAAGCTGTAGAATGTGCTCTTAGCATAAGAGAAGTAAGAGGCATAAACTCCTGACTTTTAAATAAATGCTTAGTTTTGTCCTTTGCAAAATAAGCAAGCTCATACTGAATTGAGAATTGGGACATTAATATTAAAAAAAGAAAAAGACATAGATTTGGGATATTTGACTGAGGGCAGGCCTTCTGAAAGTGTGGGATACCCAACAGACAGATCATACATCAAATTAGGCATCAGAACAAAAAAGGTAATAAAAAAGAAGAGTTTTTAAAATAACTTCATATTGTAATCATAGCTTTTTTTTTTTGAGAGTGATATTTCCTCATTTTATTATGAAACAGTGTTCTAGGAAATTATTAAGTGGCAACAAAGAATTTTATAAATTTTACATCACAGAAACAAAAATATCTATTCATTTAAAATATAAAAATATGAAAGAACACATGACCTACAGGGAAAATTCCAATTCATACTGTTGATATCTTACTAATACTAACAGTAATAAAATAGGTCACAGGAATGGGCATCCGGTATCTCATGGATTTTTCTTTCCAGTGTGTCCTTTCTGTTTTGTTTTTTTCCCATGGAAAACCACCAAAAATGGATATCTTAGAATGGTAGGCTTTCAAAAGTAACCTTAAAACTGAAGCAAGCTGTGCATTTGAGCTTTAACCTTACAGAGGAACAATATGCAGTCCGCACCCAGATATGAACAGGATGAACAGGATTTCTTTCTTCCTTTTTTTTTTGTATGCTGTATGGCGGGGTCACATTTCATTATTTTTCCATGTGAATATACCATTAGTGCAGCACCATTTGTTGAATTTTTTTGTTTGTTTGTTGTATTTTGTTTGTTTGTTTATTTATTTATTTATTTATTTTTTGTGTGGGAGGGAGAAGTGCATTACTGGTAATCAAACCCAGTCTCCTGCACAGTAGGCAAGAATTCTACCACTGAGCAACCTTTGCACCCCCTGAACAGGATTTCATCTAATGCCCCAGACTTGGGAGCACTATGCCCCAAGGTACCAGAGAGGATGTAAAGTCTAAAGAAGGTAGCAAATAACTGAGATAAGAAACGAATGAAGTTCTCCAGACCCCTGTTACTTACTGCTCAAGATGATTATCTTTCTTCACGTCTAACGTGTATAAAAACCAATTGAAAAATCACTATGGGAAGGCAGATTTGGGAAGTTCCCCCTCCCCTCCCACCAGGGTAAATAAACCTCCTATTACTCCACAGCCATTCGGGGTGTCTGCACGTTGAGGAGTGTAGAGTGATGAACCCAGATTTGGGGGATCAGAGAGCTCATCTACAATACATGATATTTCAGAAAAGGCAATTTTCATGGACAACACTAAGACTCTGCCTGTCTTATCCTTATTATACAGTTTAGCATTATTTACATTTTGAATTGGATAGAGGATGGAGTTGCACAAAGTATCTTCATAATCACCAGAGTATTTAGTTTGTGAGATCTATCCAGCCATGGCTAGACATTTTGAAATGTCATTTTATACATGTTTCAAAATATGAGTCTATAACTTCAAAAGTTATAATTGGAAGTTAGTTCATTTGGTAAATATTAGACCTGTTGACAATAATGTTACTTTGTATGGAACCTGAAGACATAGCCATAGAATAATAGATAAGAGCAAGGCTCTGAAGCCAGGAAAATTGTTTCCTAACCCTTTTCATTTCTTTCTATTGGTGCAATTTGGGACAACTTACATAATTCTCTAAATCACAATTTGCATGTATATAAATTAAAGATAATTGGGTCTCTTTCCTAGTGTCATCATGAGGACTAGTGGATTTAAGGCATTTAGAGCTCTGGGGACAGTGTTTGATAACGTGAGATTTCATAAGCATCATGCTTGCAGTAGCCATTAGGAAGAAGAGGAGAAGTTAGGGGAAAGCTATAGCAGTAGGACAGAACCCATGCATGCATTTTTTTTATAAAATCTGTGCTTCTTAAATCTGAAGATTCTAGTCATTCTTCGATTGGCAAATCTGTGGCCACTTTGTTTTCAAGTATTTCCTATTTTCCTGTTTATTTTTTTCTTTCTAGAATTCTATTAGTTGAATAATGGACAGTGACTCGATTCCCTTTCTTAACCTCCTGTGCTGGTTTGAAACTGTTGTGTACCCTAGAAAAGCCAGATTCCTTTAATCCAATCTTGTGGGCACAGACATATTGTTGTGTGGACCTTTTATTTAGGCTGTTTCCATGGAGATGTGACCCACCCAATTGTGGGCAGGACCCTTTGATTAGATGGAGATGCTACCCCGCCTATTCAAGGTGGGTCTTAATCCACTTACTGGAGTCCTTTAAGGAGGAACATTTTGGAGAAGACACAGATGTTTGGGGATGCAGATAAACACCCCTGCAGATGCTAAGGAAGGACCCAGAGGAGCTGAGAGAGCAGTCTTGGAACCAACCCCAGAGATGTTGCCATATGCTTTCCCATGTGACAAAGAAACCTCAGACACCATCGGCCTTTCTTCAGTAAAAATATCCTCTTCTTGATGCCTTGATTTGTACATATTCATGGCCTTAGAAATGTAACTTGTAACTTACTAAATCCCCTTTATAAAAGCCAGTCCGTTTCTGGTATATTGTGTTCCGGCAGCTTTGGCAAACCTGAACACCTTCCTTGCATATTTTCTCTATCTTTATCTCCTGTTTCATTCTGTTCATGTCCTCAGATTTATCTTTCACATCACACATATCCCCTCATTTTCATTCAAACTACTACTTAACCAAACCTATGAGATTTTATTAAACTTCCTTGACTAAATTCTCCATATCTACATGCTGTATTTTGATCAATTTGAATGACTTGTTGGGGGTTGAATCATGTTCCCCACAAAAGGTATATTTAGGTCCCAACCCCTGGTCCTGTGGGTGTGAACCATTTGTAAAAGGGACCCCTGATGATGTTATCAGTTAAGATGTGTCCAACCTGAATGAGGTTGGGCCTCAGTTCTCAGACAGAATCTGAAAGTCAGTGCATCCTCGAAAAGAAAGAAGACACAAGCCATGTGTGTTGCCTTGAGATGGAAAAGCCAAGGATCCACAAAAATTGCAGGCAAATTTAAATATATGAGACCATGAAAGAGGCATATTTTAGTTTCCCACCTGTAAACCAACACCATACAATGATTTGATCTAACACCAGGAATTTACTGGCTCAAGGTTTCAGGTTTCTTTTGCATTTTTGGATTTTTTTTTTATTTTAATGACTTTTTATCTTTGTGATTGTTAACCTATTACCTCAAGCTCCTGGTCCCTAATGTTCCTTGTTTTGAGCTTGCGGACTTCACAAGCTCATTTTTCACCACTGAAACCTGGGTTGTGGGATAATTCCTGAAGAGCAGTTTTTTATTCATTTCTGCCACCCCCAGTGATTCCACCCTAGGGATCAATTTTTATTTTTATTTCTTGGATGAGGGTTTCCCAGACCATGAAGATACCATAAATTTGGACCCAAAGCTTGCACGAGGCCCATGCTCAGCATTTCAGAGTCTCAGGAAAGGCTGTTTTTCATCTAGAGTTTAGCAGAAAGAGTAAGCCTTGTCCTTTTCCCTCTGAGATCATACATAGTATTTTTTTTCTAGAAAAAAAAGTTAGTTAAGCAGTTAACCAATCTGCTTCAAATTTCTTTGTTTTAGCACCTGATGATTTCTTTTTCTTTCTTGTGAATTCAATTGGCATTTAAATATTTTTTTTCTATCAAAGTCAGAGGTGTTTATTGCTGGAGGATATTTATTTATTTTAACGAAACATCTTTCTGGAATAAAGTCTTCAAATCCTTATTTGTCCAGCTAATACAATTGAGTTTTAAAGGGAAAAAAAAGTCTTACTGCTTTTACCTTTAAATAAACAACTGGGGCCCTGTAGGATGGATTTAGGGTTTGATTCTCCGTAGATTCAGGTAAATCACGGTGTCTGAGTTAGTAACAGACAACAAAAAATCCTGCTAAATGCATGTGGAACAAATAGTTCAATTTATGTTAATCCCAAATGGACTTCAAAGTAAAGAATCAAATTCAGAAGAACAGCCAAGAACAGAGTGATTTTACTTTGGCCAAGTGGAAGAAAAAGAAAAGAAAAAACCTGGCTTCCATATAATCTAAAAACCAATCTATAGAAGCTTAATAAAGTAAAAACTTCCATCAATATCTCAAATGAAATATCTTGAGGGGATGTGAGTAATTAATTAAAAGTCAGGGCTATAATTACTGTAGAACTAAATTATTGCCAGCAGCCCTCCACCTATCCAACGGACCTACAGATTTATGTCGCTATAGTCAAACTGGAAATTTACTGTTGTAAAATATGTAGTATCTGTTGTAATCTTAAAACAAAGAAATCCTTTGGATGGCAGCAGTATGGCCTCTGAAGCATCCTGATGAACTGTGAATAATCCAGGGTCTACTATATGTCCAGAAAATAAAATTCAACTGTTAATTCATATAGGATTGTATTCTAGCCGTGCAACCAAAAGACTTTAAAAGCACCTTTTCTCATGTTTCAGGGGCTGGTATTAATGTAATTACTTGATAATCTGGTAGTTGTAAATTGTGACCTTCTGTTATTGGCTGGGTCACTGGGATCCCCACTCTTCCTTTTCAAACACTGAATTTCAAACAACTAAGAAACATTGACTTCATAAAAAAGCAGAGACTCAGACAACTAGATTCTAGTCGATTCCATAATGGATAGTGAGCAGAGCCATTTAATGGGAGAAGGGAGGGCGAGGACCAGGATCTTAGTTAAGCAGATGATGGAATAAATACCCTATTTAAGTGTGCCAGACATGCTCATGTAAGGGAAGCTTTTGGGTCACCAGAAACTATGGGAGTGGCCTACTGGGTTGACCTCATAATTAAGTGAGAAGACATAAGTCAGGAGCATCACAACTGAAATGTGTTTCTCTACCATGCACTATAATTATTCCTCATGATTTTTGCTCCATTAGGTCTCTTGCACTGTTCATATGGAATACCTTCTCCCTCCCATTTACAAACATTACAGAGTAAAACAAATGATGTTTTGCAACATCAGCTACAACTCCTGATATCTCAAAGCTTTGGCTATTAGTCTGCATCAAAAACTGGCTGATTCTAAAAGAAGCCATCACTTTATGGATATTGCATACCAGATGACTTTCTACCTATCCATTCCTGATGTAGGCAGTTAATAATCAAGGAAAAAACTCCCACCAACATTAACACTATCACTGCACACTTACATACACACTCTCTCTTTAGCTCTTTCACTCCCTGTCACACACACACACACTTATGGCCACTGGAAGCACTGGCACTTTGTGTTTGCTTTTCTGCTAAAATTTTGTTCCTCATGATCTCCCCAGATATCTATGTGGCAGACATTGTTAGATGTCTCCCCAACATCCACTCTTAGCTTTTTTCCCTGCTGTGTCTTGAGTTAAATATGCTCAGCTGAGGCAATGAACATGATTCTCCAATCATGACAGTCATTCTGCCACTTGAACAACTGCTAGCAGTGGCCATGGACCAAGTCCTATCCAATGAGATCTGAGGGAAAGTCTGCTGTGTAGCTTCTGAGAAAACATTAGCTTTCCTGGTAAAAGGAATAGGCATGGCTGGTTTTACCCTCCCTCTGTCCCATCTATCCCTTCCTAGGAGAGGGGATGACAGCTGGAGCCACAGCAGTATTTTTGACACTCATGAGAGAAAGGTCAAGAGAGTTGAGAGGACATGGACTCCGATGTCATTGAGCTGCTGACCAATACCAGCCATAGCTAACTTCTGATCTTTGTGTTATACGGAGAAAAAAAAAGTTTGTTTAAACTACAGTTAATTAGATTTTCTGCAGCCAAATCCACTTTTAACCAATATAAAATATACAGCACTCTATCATTTCATAAGTACATTTATATGCAATGTTTTATTCTATAACACCCCCAAGGTAAAGGAAGTAGATCACTAAAAATCCCAGATTTACCTATGGGGAAGCAGACACAGTAAAAGTAATTACTTACTTTGGGTTATCCAGTTAGTACGTGATAGCCATGCTTTATGTCATTCTTTCTTTTTTCATTCATTCATTCATTTTTCTAAGAGCCATTTGAAGTCCTGTATAAGACAAAAATATCTGTGTACTAGGAACATAAATAATAAGTAGGCAGTCAAGGACTTCACAGTCTAATGAGCTCATAGTTTTTGAATTCTCAGTTCAGGGCTCTTTTAATTGTTTCAGTCTACCTTTTTGCTGGTAGCAATACTCCTGTGAGCTTTGCTTTTTTAATCCAAAATGCAGATAACTTTCAGGGCATTTGTCTAATCAAAAGACATATGTTTCATCTGTTACTTAGGCGTAAATGGAAATTTCCAGCATAATTTCAAAACTAGAACTTTCTGAACAGTTCATCCTTCCTCTTTCAAAGGAAAGCCTGCTAATTTTTCTCTCTAACACTTCATCTGGATCACTGTTGAATTGCAATAATGTGAGGCAGTCACATATCTAGAGTTGGAAAACCAAATGCATAGTGACACAACATAGGGTACAATCCAAGAGAAGAACTGAACATGTAGGTGGAGGAATATAGGCCAAGAAGATGCTACAAAATCTTGAGAGTTGCTGAGCTCAAATGCTGATTTAAGTAGAGGGTCAAAATATTGTACCAAATTTAGAGGCGTTCTGAAAAGCCATAAGGATATGATAATGATGTGGCTTGGAATATGCACAAGAGACTCAGGAAACATATCATGCCTGGAGCAAAGAACTGTAATGGCAAAAAGAAATTTACCATCATCAATCATCAAAGAAAAAGACTAAATAATTTCTCAAGATCTGTGTGCTTAGAAATGTGCTAAGTGCTAAAGAGAAGAGCAGGGCAGAAAAGATAAGTAAAGAGAAGAATAAAATATTACCATTTTATTTAAGTAAGGTAGAGTCTAGTTGGGGCTGCAGGCAAGATAAAGAGAAGAAACAAATACATATGGAAAAAATTAGACAATATTTCAGCAACATGGAACACAATGCTGAAAGGTGAAATGCAAAAAGGTGTTTCAAACTTGGGCAGCCATGATATATGATAGAAAGGGTCTAGGACTGGAATCAGAGATCTTGATTCCAGTTGCAGTTCTACAGATGTAGGAATTTCTAAGTCCATCACTTAATCTCTTCTTTTCAGGGAAGAACTCATTTAAGAAGGCAAGATAAGAAAATATAGAACTGCTAACTACTAGATACACATTAGCTGTGATAATTTCCACCAGAGATCGGGGTAATGGGAGAGTGTTACGGAGAAAAAGAGGATTTAAAACAAGAAGGATTTATATAACCCAGGAGGTAGTAGTGATGTTTCCTGAGCCTCTGCTTCCTCATTATTCAAATAGGAAAAACAGTCTACTGCATGTCTCATGCAAGACATGAGGACAAAATAAAATCACAAACCTGAAATTGCTTTGTAAAAGCATGTTCTTGAGGGTGTAAGGATCTTAAACTTGAACAGAGGCATGAGTTGGAGATTAAGTGAGATGTAAAGATGATATATAACCAAGTTACTACTTCCAGGCAAAGAAATTCCAAGTTCAGTCGCTGCCGGAAAGTGCCTAGATATGGAAGTCAGAGTTGCCGAGCCTGGGCCACCAACCGATAGAACTCAGCTGTGAAGAGCAGAAAATTTTCTCCTAACTAGAGGGGACTTAAATGTCTTAGGTTATGTAAATTGTGTGGGATCGATTCAAAAAAGAGCCAAACATGGATGCTGAACTTTCCCCACTGCCCAATCACAGCTGTGCAGGGTGATATACTGCCTCAGCTGCAAACAATATGAAGGTGCACTGTTTGTAGAGAATTAAAAATGGAAATAAGGATGGGCCACGGTGGCTCAGCAGGCAAGAATGCTCGCCTGCCTTGCCAGAGGACCTGGGTTCGATTCCCAGTGCCTGCCCATGTAAAAAAGAAAAAAAAATGGAAATAAAACCAACTAAAAGACAATCTGCTTTTCATCATCACCATGTGCCAGTAATTCTAAACCAAGTCGGTGATAGAAAACCCTTTTCCTCAAAGATGTCATGTTGGTGTAATTTCTAAACAATCATCTGAGCTTACTATTGAATTTTAATAATACATATGTAAGCTTTAAATATCATATTTTATTATTTCTACTTATTTTATGAAAACAGCAACAGTTATACAGTAGCTCCTTGTACTCATTTGGGCATAGCCACTCATGTTCAGTTCAAAAGAAGTTCATAAAGATTCAACATCCTTCAGGCTAGGACCTTGTGCTGGTTTGAGAGGATGCATGAACCCTAGAAAAGCCAAGTTTTAATCAAAATCCCATTTCATAAAGGTAGAATAATCCTTATTCAATACTCTATGTTGGAAACTGTATTCAGATCATCTCCCTGGAGATGTGATTTAATCAAGAGTGGTTGTTAAGTATTGTATTAGGTGATGACATGTCTCCACCCATTTGGATGGTTCTTGAGAAGTTTCTGGAGTCCTGTAAAAGGACTGACCATGTCCACTGTGTGCCTTTCCGGATGAGAGAGAAACTCTGACTGTGTTTGCCATGTATCCTTCCACTTGAGACAGAAACCGTGAACTTCATCAGCCTTTTTGAACCAGGTATCATTTCCTGGATGCCTTAGATTGGACATTTCTATAGACTTGTCTTAATTGGGACACTTTCTCAGCCTTAGAACTATAAACTAACAACTTATTAAATTCCCCTTTTTAAAAGCCATTCCGTTTCTGGTATATTGCATTCCAGAGGCTAGCAAACTAGAACAGACATTCAAACCATGTGTTTCTACATATTCCTTAGTTTAAACAATAGATTCCAAATAAAAAGTAATAGACATAATAGTAAAGTTGAAGATAGGAAACATGATTTACTTCAGTTCTGCCCTTCTAGGTGACTGTTTGAAATTTTTATTTGTCTTTAAAATTTGCAACCGTGAAACAGAATACAAAATTTTCGTAAGTGCAAATCTTAAATCATATATGAAATGATTTACTGAATTTAAATAGCTTCTTTAGAATTCAATCTCTCCTTTTAAAATTGTTAATGTCTTTAAAAAAATTAAAAAAATCAAGAAATGAATGTTTATTATGTGATCATTACTGTATTAGTTAGGGTTCTCTAGAGAAACAGAATCAACAGGGAACACTTGCAAATATAAAATTTATGAAAGTGTCTCACGTGACCGTAGGAACACAGAGTCCAAAATCCACAGGGCAGGCTGCGAAGCCGATGACTCCAATGGATGGCCTGGATGAACTCCACAGGAGAGGCTCACCAGCCAGAGCAGGAATGCAATCTGTCTCCTCTGAGTCCTCCTTAAAAGGCTTCCCATGATTGGATTTAGCATCACTAATTGCAGAAGACACTCCCCTTTGACTGATTACAAATGGAATCAGCTGTGGATGTAGCTGACGTGATCATGACCTAATCCTATGAAATGTCCTCATTGCAACAGACAGGCCAATGCTTGCCCAATCAGATGAACAGGTACCACAACTTGGCCAAGTTGACACCTGTCCCTAACCATGACAATTACTGGAAAGAATTTTGTCAAATAGAAGAGGATGGTACTAAAATTGATTCATCCTGAGGGTTAAATACTCTGGTCACACCAGAGGTAGAGAGGTTTTCAAAAGATCCCTAAGTGGTATATTTTGAAAGGAGGTTTGTGCTTTATGTTTACAATTGACAGTGCGCTATTGAACAACTCACAGCCAACTCTACAGCAGGACATGCCCTGAGAGTGGAAACGCATTTTCTGATACACTGCTATGTCTTCCCTCCAGCCCCTTAAAAAAAAAACTATGACATTTGAAAACCCTTCAATACTTCTGTTTACACTGTGAATAGAAAACACAGGACAGGATTGAGAGATTGCTTCTGAAAGCAATACAGGATTCATTCATATAGTTTGGGAGTGTGAATTGTGAGGCTTCACCCGGAAACATGGGTCGAGCCATGCTTTCTGGACCCAGAGCCTAGTTGTTCGCACACAGTGTAGACGAGAACACCTGTGTTTGTCAAACGTGCCGCCCCCTAGCGCCCACCCCCATGGATTCTGATTTAAAAGGCCTGTGGCAGAGCCTGAAATCTGCATTTTTAATTAGCAGACCAATGATCTCATTTAGAAAATTTTCGGACCGAATATTAACAAGAATTGAAAAACTGAAGGTTTCAGGGAAGTAGAACACTTTTTGTGAAATTTTCCTATTGTCTATTAAGACTATTAATTCAGCAAATAAGAATTTTGTATAATGTATAAGCAAATACATGAACAACTGACCAAACAAACAAATAAATAATACATGATTTCCACCCTTCTATTGCCCTTCCCACCTCAAAAAAAGAGGATAAAGCAAGCATGATAGACTAAAAAGAGTTGCAATGGAGAGATGCAATTGAGGGAAAAGCACTTGTAATAGAGAAATGGTCTGAGTGCCTTGTCAGATTCAAAGGGAGGAGAGGAACTTTTATTTAGTGTTTTATAAGAGATTCTGGCCTTGCAGTTGAACTTGACATGATTTTAGAAAGGCAAAAATTACATAATTTAAGAAGTTATAAATGTAAACAAGAAATATAGTGTTTCCTTAAGTTTCAAGTTTATTTTTAATAGTAATGATTTTTTTTTATTTGGTCATCAGTTTAATGCCATCAATATCTTTGGAGCACCCAAAGATACTGGATATCTCAGGCATGGACATAAATTGTCATTGATTTCAAGGAACGCTTAGTCTAACTGCAGAGATGGATGCAAAAAGATTAGAGGTCAGCACAGGACAGTCCTCTGCAGACACTAAGCAGTCCTGAGATGCATCACCACGGTTTGGTGACATGTGGTGGGGCCACGTGCAGTATGTGTACGTGTGTGTGTGTATGTGTATGTACACATAGGCATGTGATGGCACAACAGCACATTGCCCAAGGGAGATTATCTCTCAACTAGTATAACATTGCTTCCTAGACTGTGTCCCTTGAAGGAAGTATCCACAAGTTAAAGTGCTTATGGAAGAGGATGTGTCAGAAGGTTGAGGTAGGAGAGGTAGCTTACACTTACATGAGATAAATGTCTAGATGTGAGCTTCTATACTTGCTTCTCCAAATCCCCTCCTTGGACTGGGAGAATGTAACCTCCTGCCTCCACCACTGAGGTGGACCGTTTCTATTAGATATTCTTTTCCTTCTTGTCCCTTCTCATTTTACCACGACCGGTGGGATGATTCTGTTACTGCCACAGGCCTCTCTCCAGCTACAGTCAGGCACAAGGAAAGCAGGGAAACCATCCTGTTCTTACAATAAACATAAGCCCCAAGGGTGATGTACATGACACACAGAGTGAATCATGTTCTTTAGAGTTGTTTCAAATGAAAAAAAAAATGTCTGTGTGTTTGTGAGTGGTTTTAAGACATTTCATTTCTGCAAACATAGAAATAATAACAAGTGACAAAAAGAAAGGCTCTCAAAAAAGCAAATATTCCTTTTCTTCCTTTCTTTTTTCTTCTTCCTTTAATGAAATAGAGCCAGTTCTCCTCCTGAGGGAGCCCTAACCTTCTCAGCTGCCATGGAGGCCTCAGGGGAGTTTTTCTCCTGGTGATTTCTCACAGCCTAATAGGTTTGTTCCTGGTCCAGTGTGTTTTTTTCTGGAGACTGATGTTCTCCCTCCTTCAGGTTTATCCACCTTCTCATTTCTTCCTCCCAGCTCCAGTGGCCAGAAAATCCAATTGGTTGGGAACACCTGGGGTTATGGAGAGACTTGGCCCCGGGAAAAGAAGTTAGGCCTCGGGGTCTTACAGAGCCCCTCCATCGATTGAGTGCTGGGTCACCCTGTGTTATTGCACTTTCTGTCTCTCAAATAGAAATTTCATACCAATTTCATGGTGGCAATGTCTATTGAGTATGACAGTATTTCAACACTAAATTAAAGAACACATTACTTCCAAACTCTGGCTTCCCAAGAGAATCGGAAATTGATATTTTGCTTTTACAAATTATTTAAGACAAAGCATTTAAGTTCTAAAGATACAGACATCACAAAAGAGCAGAGCCACAAAATGTACCTTCCTTGTTCATTACAGTCGCATCTCATTGCCCCCTCCTCATCCACTGAGTTGTGTAGAAGAGAGCCAGAAATTACCCATAATCACGCTATGCCTTTCTACTGTACATCCAATATGTGCTGTCATTATTTCAGTTTTTGAAGCTCTCATGGCAGCACTGCCAGTGAAGATAATGGGCCTATTATTTTCAATGAGCTCCATCAGGAGGTTTCAATGGGCCTGCTATCACTCGAACAAAGACACATTGGGAAGCAACACTGCTTTCTTGTCATCAAAAAAGGCTGTTAGCTTGTGTGAAGCTAAAGAACACCCCTTTTCCTTTTCAGCCCTGTTGTTTGAAAGGACAGAGAAAGACAGTTTAGAAAGAAAGAAGCCTGGCCCCTCACTGGCCAGGCCCTTTACCCTGGCTACACGTATATATGATCAACTTTGGTTTTATAGAATCAGTAAGTTCAGTAAAGAGAAACCTGCTTCACCAACGATTCCTGCTTATACCCAGAAAACAGTTTCTGATAGAATTAGAAACAAAACAAAACAAAAGCAAAACCCCCTGCCAGCAAGGAAGTATTTTAGATGGTGGTTAAGTTTAAGACAAATCCGATTCTGCATCATTGGCTCAGCTTTGAAATCGCTTTTCCAGACCATTCCCTAAACTCGAGAAGCTTTCCCTTGTCTTTCACATCCATTGTAAATAGAGCTCAATTCTACAGCTCCTTTTGTCTGCATATTTTCAGAGTCTTAATCTTAACCTTTTCTAAAACTATAGTAAAAAGATTACTAGTCTAACCCTTCTGAATAGTGGACAATTTCGGGATTGGTAAAATAAACTTTTGTGGGTTTTATAAAATATATTTTGTAAGTTTTATAACTGTAAGACAAATTCACTTATTATAACAGCTCTAGGAACATTTGTTAAGTAAAAGATGGTAAATAAAGCATTTCACTTTTTGAGTGTTTTTATATGTACACTTCTAAGAATGTTGCATATTTATCTATTTAATTTGCATGACAATCCATAGAAAAGGGGGTGCAGTTATCCCCATTTCACAGATGACATCATTGAGGCCTGGAGAAGTTAAATGACTTGTTAAAAGTTACTCAGCTAGTAAGTGTCATTACTAAAATAATCCTTGCAATCTCATTGTCAGGTTGATAAAATGTGAAAGCTCTTTATATATCATTGAATTGTTATAGAGTTGTTAAAAATATTAACTGATTTTTCCTATGCTTACAGGTATTTCTCATACATACTCCTCATCTATCTCTTCTTACCTTAAATATCTCCATTTGAGCCATTAGTAGGTCCTTGGTCCACTTCTTTGAGCTTACCTGGTTAGAAAGCAGAAATAACCTGCCCATCTCTACCTCTAATGTTTTCAAAAGCCTAATTTCATTGAATACATTATTTTAGATGTCTCTATGACAATAATACAATGTAGGAAATGCCTTTGAGAGCAGAGAAATAGGAGATAATAATTTTTTAGAGAAGTGATGGATCTGCAAGTTTCCCACAGAAATGAGAGACCTCTCAGCCAAATATTCCCAGCAGGGACATTTTTGGTGTCTTCTAAAGCTCTGCGGAAACCATATTGCAGTGTGTAGACACCATCACCACCCCCCCAGCCTTCACTCAAGTGAGGACCATCCAAAACCTTCACTCAGGACTTCAACCGAGCTGCCTTCCCATCAGTTCCTGGGTAGCACTGACCTTTACTTATTGGATTCTCCATAGATGTGATGTCCTTCTGTACCTGCAGAAGCAGCTTGGCCCTGTCCAATTGTTCCCACCTTCTAATGTTCCAGGATGCTCAGAATCTCAACAGTAGGAGAGGTGTCAGAAGGAAGAAGGTGACAGTGAATGGAACCAGTTTAAGTTCCCCTGAGTTGGGATAGTTTATGGATGCAGATTTATTATACCAGATTCATCTTCTGCTGTAAAACAAATAGGTTTGGGGTCTCTGCAGGAGGGAGTGCTACTCACCTCATCTGACCATCACAGTTCTCTTCCTAATCGGTATGGGGAGCTACAAGGTGAATTGTTTTGTTATCACTGAAGAGTGAAAGGAAAGGAGTGGGGCGACTATAGTAGGATACTGAATGACCAATGTTTTCATAATGCCACTTGACTTCTGGTTTACGTGCGAGATACTGGAGGGCACAGATAGGAAAAGGTGTTTTATTTGTGTGCCTAATATCCACAATTAAATGTGGATAAGACTTTGGTAGTTATTCACTTACTAATTATACAGTATTCCAAAAAATATTTGAAATGACTGTCTGAAGCAAATGTAACTTGTACGATGTATAGATCTGCCCATAATTCCTTTCCACCTTTAAATTGGCACTAGCCTATAACCGTTGCTATTTTAGCTGCCCTGCCTTCAGCAATCCTCATCTCCTTCTAAGAGACCAGTGGTGTGGACATTTTTAAGGACTTATTTTTGGGATAAAACATACCACAGCTCCCAGCACTACTCCACACACAACGTCACGACACTTCTAGTCCAACTGTTGGGAAAAAGCATAAGTACATGTCGCTGTCCTAAGTCCTTAAAATAACTTCACAGATTGAAAGTCACTTATTTAGGCATGAGGCAACAATGCATCTATCACAGCCTCATGGCCTGAGCTATAATTAATGGTTTAAGCACTTTCTAAAACCCCTGGACTCTAAACTTCTTAAGCAAAAGCCACGTCTTATTAATCTTTTATAAGCACAAGTTAAGCACGGTGCCTGGGCTATAATAGGTGTTTAACAAATGTTTGTTGATGAATGATCAAGTATTCTTATCATTCATCAGCTGAGAGAAAGCTAGGGTGCAGAGAATATGAGGGATCACCAGTCTTCTCCACAGAGGGCTGGTTGCCTGAATTTATTGGTAGTGATGGGAGAAACTGATACTTAGTTTGCAAACATTTATATTGTACTTACTATACAGCACTTTGTATAACCTTATATATGCAGGAGCAGAATTTTAATTATTTTACAAATATGATCATTTAATCCTCATAATAACTCCATGAGATATCATTATTATTCTTGTTTTCCCTATTTTACAGTTGAGGAAACTAAGGCACTGAGAGCATGTGAGCCCAGGGTCGTATTTTGAGTTTGTTGTAAAAAAAAATCCTTAAATTGCTTTTTTACATGAGATATCCTTTTGTTTGTTTGTTTGTTTTTGTTTTGCGTGGGCAGGCACTGGGAACTGAACCTGGTTCTCCAGCATGGCAGGTGAGAACTCCGCCTGCTGAGCCACCGTGGCCTACCCGAGCTATCCTTAGATTTTATTATATTTGTGTAAATAATTTTAGGTTCATGAGCAATTTTGCATGAGTTTGTTGATGATTTGTGAATCAGATGAAGTTGTAATGTGTTTGTTTGGGACAGATTCCCCTTTTTCCCTGTAAATTTCTCTGCTGTAAAATAGCTTGACTGGGGTGGGAGTGGGGGACTCCACAACTATGTACCTTGGAATCTAGATTTAAGATAAATGTTGATGATTCATGACATAGTCTATGGAAGTCCACACCAGTGGCTTACTTAGATGTGGTTATTCATAAATCACTCTCACCCATTTAGCAACATAAGCTCTTTCAAAGTATAATCTGTCAAGGCTTTTCCCCAGACATCTGCCCACCTAATTTAGTCTGTCAAAACATCAGATTATGTGGTCGAATGGAAATTTTGCAAATAAAATGCTAAGAGGTGGCATGACACCAACTAAAGGAGAAAAGACCTGGGGGTATTAATTGACCACATGTTCAAAAGGTGGCAAGGTTATGGTAAGACTTAGAAAGATAATACCATTTCATAATAAATTAATTGACATGCAATGTCCAATTTTAGGGGGTGATGAGTTTCCTTTCAAAGTGTGGATTTCAATCCAGTCACTTCATTTTAAAAACGACACAACACATGTTTAGATTATTCATGAAAACTAAGTCATACTGGGGAAGATAAGTATATCTTTAAGCTGGAACAATTAAAGGGGAGGGAGATGTTTGGTTTGCAAAATGGAACATCTAGAGAACTCATAATGATTGTCATTGGATATCTGAAAGAGACTCTAGGAAGAGGTAAGTATTGTCACTTCAAACTCCTGCTTTTTCTATCTCTGGGATGCACAGTTTCCCCATTTCCACTGCCTCTGACCTGAACTGCCCCCTTGTTGCAATCGTTTTCTAATTAGTGAAACTGCATCTCGTCTCATATTTCTCCCACATAAAGCCTTCACAAGATGCCAGAATTATCTTTCCAAAACACAAATTTACTGTGACATTTCCTGACTTAAAAACCTCCAGTGGCTCCTTGCTGAACACAAAGTAAGCATGAATCCTTCATCCTTACATGATTTCTGCCTTTTTTCACATTCTCTCCTTGGTACTCTTCTCATCACCCAACCCAACCATCCTTCTTTCCTTAAAATTATGCTTTATCTTCTTAGGACTAATTATCCTTAATGATGTTGAACTTCTGTGTTTCTTTAAAGCACACTATTCTCTCTGGCTGGAAATCTCCACTCCCCTCCTCACCCTATGCCCAGCTGATAAACTTCTCATCATTCTTTAGAAATAGCTAAAATATGTCATCTCTTCTCTGATATCTACTCCTGTATCAGAATTCTGGGCCTCCTCCTCAGTGCTCCCCAGCACTTTGAACATAATTAGCAAACTGTTATTAGAAATACAAGTACAAGTCTGTCTACTTTGTCAAATCTTCTACTTCTCAAGTTGGTATCTTCGTGACCTATGACAAGGTCAAGATGAAGACTCAATTATTTTTCTTTGAATCAATGAATGAGGACAATATATTGAGAGCCAATAAATGGGGGTAGATATTGATACCATATAATAGTGATATCAGTGATGATGGTATTAATAGCCAATACTTCTAAGTACATTCAAGAAGCCAAACAATATCTTAGGAACTGTGCAAAAACCGTCTTGATCCACACAAACATAAGCAGTAGGGTTACTCACAAATAAAACATCAAGATTCAGAGAGATCAAGTGGTGTACCCAAGGTCACACAACTAATAATGGTGGAACTGTGATTTGAAAAGAATCTCTCTGATTCTAAAATCCATGCCCTAAAGCATGTACAATAACACCTGTTTAAACCTCCTGAGATCCAGAAGAATCCAACTGATGCTTCGGTTTGCTTGGAAGGCTTGTTTCTGACCATCAAAAAGTGGATGTTTCTTTCTCAGAAATATTTTGAATGATAACTTCACTCATTGGAAGATTATACTCTGCAAAGCTATGGCACCAATGTAGGTGTGGTTTGGAGGGACTTTAGGCAGCCCCCCCTGTGCACCATCTCCATCAGCTCCCTCCAAAAGACTCTGTTCTAGTTTGCTACATGCCAGAATGCAACACACCAGAGATAGATTGGCTTTTAATAAAAGGGGATTTATTTTGTTAGTTCTTCAGAGGAAAGGCAGATAACTTTCATTTGAGGTTCTTTCTTATGTGGGAAAACACAGGGTGATCTCTGCTGGCCTTCTCTCCAGGTCTCTGGGTTCCAACAACTTTCCCGGGGTGATTCCTTTCTGCATCTCCAAAGGCCTAGGCTGAGCTGCGAGTGCTGAGATGAGGTATGCTGAGCTGCTTGGGCTGTGCTACATTGCACTCTCTCATTTAAGCACCAGCCAATTAAGTCAACCATCATTCACTGCAGCAGGCACGCCTTCTAGCCAACTCCAGATGTAATGAGCAACAGATGCGGTTCACGTACCATTAGCTCATGTCCACAGCAACAATACTAGGTACCTTCACCTGGCCAAGTTGACAACTGAATCTAACTACCACAGACCCCAAATGCTTGCATTATCTAAATAATATGAGGGTACTTATGAGTGACAGACTCTCAAGTCACGCACTCTAGTCCCATTTGCTGTCTCACCAGATTGCTGCCTGCTTCTGACTGCATGAGCCCAAAGGATGGCTTCACATCCAGCATTCCCTGGAAAAAGAGCTCAACAGGAAGAGCCTGGCCATGTAGTGGATAACAATTTTAAGGCCTCTGCTTAATTTCCATGACTTACATTTCTGTATCACTCTCCTCTACTTTCCACAACAAGGTTTTGTTGTGAATCTACCAAGGCCTTATTTAGGTTATTAGGACCATAGACTTTTGCTTGTGTTCTTGGCTATTTGAAAGCCTAAGAAACATTCTGAAATTGTTTACTGAAAGACTGCTTAGCATTTGCTTATCTCACTACCATGGGATATATGCAAACAGAAGTTTAAGGCATTTATCTTCCCCTTCTGATCGTATCTTGCCATCTGTGGTGCATCCAACAGGACCAGAGAGGCCTGCATCTAAAATAGTTTTGCTTTAATATTCCGTATGCTGCTGTGGCTGCCGATAGATTTGGGAGGGAACTGAAGCCTAGGGAAATATATGAGTAAATTGAACTCAGTTACCTGGCTTTTGATGGCTTGCCTGAAGTAGAACATTCTAAAGTTTGCGGGTCATGTGTGATAACTTTTAAAATAGCTCTAGATGTGTGGCCAGCTCTGTCCAAGAAATGGAACGTCAAAGGTGACTCAGCCTAGCTGAAGCAAGAACACTTTAATTCAGAATATAATTTGCTTTCCTTTATTTGCACACTGCAGTTCTGGGGAATAAAAGCTATTATAGACTCAAAGGACAATTTGCTTTTCTGTTGTTGTTGTTCTGCACTGAATTTTTAAAGGCCTTTTTTAAAAGAACATAAACAGATGAATGATACCAGATTCAGTGCAGCTTAAAACTAAGTACCTTGAGCTCTTTCCCATGATAAACAGAAACCAATCTTGGCTCTGTGCCCCCAAGCACAGTGCTGTGTGTGCTCAGTGAGACAGATTTGCTTCCTCGTCTTGGGGGAAAGAAGTCCAGGAAGGCATGGGCAGTGATTCTCAGGGAGAGAGGGAATTTAAAAGATATTTAATTATGAATGTTTCAATCTTTCTCCCTCTCCCAAACACACTGCCTTTTAGGTCTCTCTGTCTCTCCAAATCTCATAGGGTTATGTTTGAGCCCAGACAAGTCTCTGGGCCTTTCTATGCATCTCATGCGGGGAGGGGGAGCAGTAGCAGTGGGGCGGGCAGGTCAGGAAAACTTACATTTACACTGTAATGAAAATAAAAGGAAAGGTCTAATAGAGCGAGGGAGATGGCAAAAGATTCAAGAGCCATTTAAGATGTGCAGGAAGTGGATTATAAGGTGTGGACACAGAGATGTCGGGAGCAGTGACAGAGTGTGAGGATACTGATATGAATTATGCATTAAACCCTTTGGACCCTCTTCAAGAAATGTCAGTAAAAGGTGGGATTGCTTTTAATTACTTTTTGACTGTTGGGCTATTTTTTTGAATGTGACACTGCACAGAGAATTGACAATGTCAGGCCCCAACTCATAATAGGAACAAAAGAAAAAAAAAAAAAAAAGTTCAAAGCCAGTAGGGAAAAAGCAAACTTCTTCCTTTTTGAATCAGGGATGCTACGTATGGCTTTAAACCTTGACTTCCCTGTACCTGGCTGGGGCCACATATTTTTGTTCTTCAGTGAGCATTGAAAATTATATGTAGTTGACCATGAAGATGAGTAATGATCCAATAGGAGAAATGGAGGAAGGAAGTGGGTTGCAGGTAAGGAGAATGGGATCAGCATGATAGGAAGAGATGTCATGTCTTCCTTCATATTTATGAAGATTCATAAATGTTCTTTCAGCAGGGACAAGAGAAATCACAAAAACATAACAACTATTTCTCAGATAATTACACTATTGATTGACTATCCAGAACCCATTTGTGATTCTTTCCACCCTTTCATTATTCTATGATAAGAGCTAAAAAGTTAAAATACTGAATATCCTCCTCTACCTTGCTGCTGGGGGTATTTGTGGCACAGTTCTAGTCAATGAGATAAAGTCAGAAGTCCTTGGGTTTTCTTAGCCTCCCAATAAGGAGACAAAGCCTCACTAGTAGGACTTAGTCCTCACTCTTCTTGCCATGAATGACAACGTAAGATGGAAATTTCTGCTACCCTGAGACAGGAAATGTGTGGTCCAAGGAATGCAAGATAAGGATGAAGGAGCTGGAGGACGAAGAAGTCTGAGTTCCTGACAGTATCCTTGAACCATAACTGTAGATCTGAATTCCCTACATTTAATTTCTTATTTTTTTCCATAGGCAGGCACTGGGAATTGTAATTTCCTATTTTGTAAGACAAAAAAAAGTGTTCAAGCCTCAGTATTTGCTAACAAATGAACTCATAATGAATACACTTTTCAATTCGATAGGAAGGCATTTTTTTTTCCTTATTGTGTCAAAAACTTAACTTACCACAGGGGCAAGTATAGATTTTCAGGTTCTCCTGACTGTTTCTGCAACCCATAATGTCTCTCTAAATTTAGAGCAAACTTGCCATTTCCCACAGGAATTATATAATGCCCAAAGTCCCATATTGGCTGCCAGATGATTTTTAAGGTATATCCTAAAGTCTATGAAACTATTAAAACCATGTTTATCCCATTCTATTACTAGACCTTGTAAAAGTCAAGCTGAGTTCTAAGTGAATAGTCAGATAATTTCCATGTATTTTTTATTTTCACAGGAAATACGATGATAAAACAATTCAATTTATTCCATTTATGATTGACTCCATATGATTCTAAACTAGCTAGCTGACAAAAAATATTATTCAGTCTACTTATTTAGATCAATATCTGTCAAAATCAAGTTAAGTGCTAAAGTTTTTTTTTCTTATTTATATTCAGCCAAACCCATTTATATTCTATCATTTTGACCATCTCAAATATACTATCATCATCCCAAAGTTTCTCTTCTAATCTGTTTTCATTACCTATTTCAGATGTTAAGTATATAGCTAGATTAGGAAGCAGTTGTGATACTTTTTCATGATTTCCTTTTTGGCCCAACTGATCAATCTCAGGATGCATTCAACTGCCAGAACAAAATACCCAAATGATAGTACATGCATTTTTCACTTGTTAAGCCTTCTATAGGTAGGCAATGGCGGGAATGGTTTGGCAGCTCAATGATATGATAAGGGCGTTAGCTCTTTCCAGTGCTCTGCTTCTTCAGTTTTAGTGTGTTTGCTTTCGTCCTCCAGTTTTTGTCACCTCATGGTCACAATATATTTGCCATACCTCTCAGCATGTCATCTTCACCCAACAGCATCCAAGCCGAAGGATAGAGAATCCTGAAAAAATTAAAAGGGCATTAAAAGAGCATTTTCTTTTATTTTGGGGGAAATTAATTTCCAAAAGCCCTCATCAAGCTTCTTTAGGAAACCATACTAGACTAATCTCTGCCAAGGGTAAAAGAAGTGACACTATTGGCCTAGACTAATTGTGACCCACCCCCTTGTGCTAGGCACCTCACCATACGACCTAAATCAGTGCTGTGGCGATGAGGGAAACATGCCCAAGACCAGGAAGATGGCTAGTTACAAAGCTACAGAACCCACAGTGTATTCTCTACCTGCCGACCATTGAAACACTTTTCACTATCTTCCATGACATCTTTACATCCTCATTGAAGTTAAATATCAGCAATAAACGAATTGTTCCCTGAGTCTATATTCTTTTTTATGCAAGAAAGGCAGCATTCACTTCAGCCATGGCAACGCTAAAAACATTTTAATTGATTTTGGAAATGAAAAAACATATAGTAAACAGTATATTTATGTTCATTCATTCATTCCAAACATTTTGGAATATCTGCTATGTGCCAGGCTCTGTTACAGGTAATTAATATGTATCTGGAAATTAAAAAAAAAAAAAACTACAATAAAACACGTTGCCCTCAAGATGCTGGTGTGTGTGTGAGGTGGGGTGGGGGGCAGGGAAAGAGACAATAAGCAATAAACCTTAGCTATATCAAGGCCCTCTACTGTTAGAGGATTACAGTTACTGCCTTTCTGCCTCAAGGCTTGCCCATATTCCTTGCTTTGGCTAATGAAATGTCAGTGGGAATGATGGACTCTGCTTCCAAGCAGAATTTTCTATTGTCTCTTTTTTCCCTTTGACAGGAGAAAGGCAGTTCAGCATGAATCCCAGAATGAGTGAGACACTGAAGCAGAACCTTAGTCAATTGACAGAAATAAAATGTTGTTGTAAGCCAGTGAGGCAGTTTGTTACCACAGTATGACCGAGGCTAAGCTGAGCAATACTGTAAATAACATATATAGTATAGACACAATGATCAGTACTATGAAAAAAAGAAAAAGTAGAGCAGAATATAGGAATCAGAAGTAAGGTAGGGGTGTGCCCAGGTGGCAGTGCTAAGTAGGGTGGTCGGGGTGGGCCTCACTGAGGAGACACGATTCGAATTTTGTATTCTGGAAGAAAGTGAAGAAGTTCAGCCAAGAAGATATCTGGGGAAGAAGCAGTTTGTGTAGAAGGGTCAACTAGAGGAAAATCTCTTAGATGAGAGCATGCTTGGATTATTTGAGGAACACTAAGGAATCTTCTGTGGTGGAGCATGTGAGAAAGGTATAGTAGATGAGTTCAGAAGGTAACAGGGGCCAGATGGCCTAGGGCTTTTGAAGTCAAGCAAAATGGGCATCACTGTGAGTTTTTAGTCCAAGTAGAGGGTGCTAAACTAAATTTTAACAAGATCATTTTGCTGTGTTGAAAGTACTGTTCAGGGGCAAAAGTACCAGAGTGCAGAGACTAGCTAAGAGGCTATTGCAATAATCCAGGCTAGAAATACTGTTTTTTTTGCCAGGGAGGTTGTAAGATATGGTAAGATTCTGGATGTATTTTGAAGAGAGAGAAAACAAGATTTACTGATGGATAGGGTAAGGGATAAAGAGAAAGATAAAATGCAGTAATGTACTAACAACAATGCCCATTCTGCTCCCTAGGTGAGCAAGAGAAATATTTGGCACTCTTTTTTTTTAATTATTATTAATTAAAAAAAATTAACTAACACAACATTTAGAAATCATTCCATTCTACATATGCAATCAGTAATTCTTAATATCATCACATAGATGTATGATCATAATTTCTTAGTACATTTGCATCGATTTAGGAAAAGAACTAGCAAAACAACAGAAAAAGATATAGAATGATAATATAGAGAAAAAATAAAAATAATAATAAAATAAAAAATAAAAAATATATATAAAAAGAAAAAAAAAGGAAAAAGAAAAAACACAAAAAACACAAACAAACAAACAAACAAACAACAACAAAAAAAAACTATAGCTCAGATGCAGCTTCATTCAGTGTTTTAACATAATTACCTTACAATTAGGTAGTATTGTGCTGTCCATTTTTGAGTTTTTGTATATAATCCTGTTGCACAGTCTGTATCCCTTCAGCTCCAATTACCCATTATCTTACCCTGTTTCTAACTCCTGCTGGTCTCTGTTACCAATGACATATTCCAAGTTTATTCTTGAATGTTGGTTCACATCAGTGGGACCATACAGTATTTATCTTTTAGTTTTTGGCTAGACTCACTCAGCATAATGTTCTCTAGGTCCATCCATGTTATTACATGCTTCATAAGTTTATTCTGTCTTAAAGCTGCATAATATTCTATCGTATGTATATACCACAGCTTGTTTAGCCACTCGTCTGTTGATGGACATTTTGGCTGTTTCCATCTCTTTGCAATTGTAAATAATGCTGCTATAAACATTGGTGTGCAAATGTCCGTTTGTGTCTTTGCCCTTAAGTCCTTTGAGTAGATGCCTAGCAATGGTATTGCTGGGTCATATGGCAATTCTATATTCAGCTTTTTGAGGAACCGCCAAACTGCCTTCCACAGTGGTTGCACCATTTGACATTCCCACCAACAGTGGATAAGTGTGCCTCTTTCTCTGCATCCTCTCCAGCACTTGTCATTTTCTGTTTTGTTGATAATGGCCATTCTGGTGGGTGTGAGATGATATCTCATTGTGGTTTTGATTTGCATTTCTCTAATGGCCAGGGACATTGAGCATCTCTTCATGTGCCTTTTGGCCATTTGTATTTCCTCTTCTGAGAGGTATCTGTTCAAGTCTTTTTCCCATTTTGTAATTGGGTTGGCTGTCTTTTTTGTTGTTGAGTTGAACAATCTCTTTATAAATTCTGGATACTAGACCTTTATCTGATATGTCGTTTCCAAATATTATCTCCCATTGTGTAGGCTGTCTTTCTACTTTCTTGGTGAAGTTCTTTGATGCACAAAAGTGTTTAATTTTGAGGAGCTCCCATTTATTTATTTCTTTCTTCAGTGCTCTTGCTTTAGGTTTAAGGTCCATAAAAATGCCTCCAATTGTAAGTTTCATAAGATATCTCCCTACATTTTCCTCTAACTGTTTTATGGTCTTAGACCTAATGTTTAGATCTTTGATCCATTTTGAGTTAACTTTTGTATAGGGTGTGAGATAATGTCCTCTTTCATTCTTTTGCATATGGATATCCAGTTCTCTAGGCACCATTATTGAAGAGACTGTTCTGTCCCAGGTGAGTTGGCTTGACTGCCTTATCAAAGATCAAATGTCCATAGATGAGAGGGTCTATATCTGAACACTCTATTCAATTCCATTGGTCGATATATCTATCTTTATGCCAATACCAAGCTGTTTTGACCACTGTGGCTTCATAATATGCCTTAAAGTCCGGCAGCTTGAGACCTCCAGCTTCGTTTTTTTTCCTCAAGATACTTTTAGCAATTTGGGGCACCCTACGCTTCCAGATAAATTTGCTTATTGGTTTTTCTATTTCTGAAAAATAAGTTGTTGGGATTTTGATTGGTATTGCATTGAATCTGTAAATCAATTTAGGTAGAATTGACATCTTAACCATATTTAGTCTTCTAATCCATGAATACGGTATGCCCTTCCATCTATTTAGGTCTTCTGTGATTTCTTTTAACAGTTTTTTGTAGTTTTCTTTGTATAGGTTTTTTGTCTCTTTAGTTAAATTTATTCCTAGGTATTTTATTCTTTTAGTTGCAATTGTAAATGGAATTCGTTTCTTGATTTCCCCCTCAGCTTGTTCATTGCTAGTGTGTAGAAATGCTACAGATTTTTGAATGTTGGTCTTGTAACCTGCTACTTTGCTGTACTCGTTTATTAGCTCTAGTAGATTTGCTGTGGATATTTCAGGGTTTTCGACATATAGTATCATATCATCTGCAAACAGTGATAGTTTTACTTCTTCCTTTCCAATTTTGATGCCTTGTATTTCTTTTTCTTGTCTAATTGCTCTGGCTAGAACCTCCAACATGATGTTGAATAATAGTGGTGATAATGGACATCCTTGTCTTGTTCCTGATCTTAGGGGGAAAGTTTTCAATTTTTCCCCACTGAGGATGATATTAGCTATGGGTTTTTCATATATTCCCTCTATCATTTTAAGGAAGTTCCCTTGTATTCCTATCTTTTGAAGTGTTTTCAACAGGAAAGGATGTTGAATCTTGTCAAATGCCTTCTCTGCATCAATTGAGATGATCATGTGATTTTTCTGCTTTGATTTGCTGATATGGTGTATTACATTAATTGATTTTCTTATGTTGAACCATCCTTGCATACCTGGGATGAATCCTACTTGGTCATGATGTATAATTCTTTTAACGTGTTGTTGGATTCGATTTGCCAGAATTTTATTGAGGATTTTTGCATCTATATTCATTAGAGAGATTGGTCTGTAGTTTTCTTTTTTTTGTAATATCTTTGCCTGGTTTTGGTATGAGGGTGATGTCGGCTTCATAGAATGAATTAGGTAGCTTTCCCTCCACTTCAATTTTTTTGAGGAGTTTGAGGAGAGTTGGTACTAATTCTTTCTGGAATGTTTGGTAGAATTCACATGTGAAGCCGTCTGGTCCTGGACTTTTCTTTTGAGGAAGCTTTTGAATGACTGATTCAATTTCTTTACTTGTGATTGGTGTTGAGGTCATTTATTTCTTCTTGAGTCAAAGTTGGTTGTTCATGTCTTTCCAGGAACCCGTCCATTTCATCTAAATTGTTGTATTTATTAGTGTAAAGTTGTTCATAGTATCCTGTTATTACCTCCTTTATTTCTGTGAGATCAGTGGTTATGTCTCCTCTTCCATTTCTGATCTTATTTATTTGCGTCCTCTCTCTTCTTCTTTTTGTCAGTCTTGCTAAGGGCCCATCAATCTTATTGATTTTCTCATAGAACCAACTTCTGGTCTTATTGATTTTCTCTATTGTTTTCATGCTTTCAATTTCATTTATTTCTGCTCTAATCTTTGTTATTTCTTTCCTTTTGCTTGCTCTGGGGTTAGTTTGCTGTTCTTTTTCCAGTTCTTCCAAGTGGACAGTTAATTCCTGAATTTTTGCCTTTTCTTCTTTTCTGATATAGGCATTTAGGGCAATAAATTTCCCTCTTAGCACTGCCTTTGCTGCTTCCCATAAGTTTTTATATGTTGTGTTTTCGTTTTCATTCGCCTCGAGATATTTACTAATTTCTCTTGCAATTTCTTCCTTGACCCACTCGTTGTTTAAGAGTGTGCTGTTGAGCCTCCACGTATTTGTGAATTTTCTGGCTCTCCGCCTATTATTGATTTCCAACTTCATTCCTTTATGATCTGAGAAAGTGTTGTGTATGATTTCAATATTTTTAAATTTGTTAAGACTTGCTTTGTGACCCAGCATATGGTCTATCTTTGAGAATGATCCATGAGCACTTGAGAAAAAGGTGTATCCTGCTGTTGTGGGATTTAATGTCCTATAAATGTCTGTTAAGTCTAGCTCCTTTATAGTAATATTCAGATTCTCTATTTCTTTATTGATCCTCTTTCTAGATGTTTTGTCCATTGATGAGAGTGGGGAATTGAAGTCTCCAACTATTATGGTATATGTGTCTATTTCCCTTTTCAGTGTTTGCAGTGTATTCCTCACGTATTTTGGGGCATTCTGGTTCGGTGCATAAATATTTATGATTGTTATGTCTTCTTGTTTAATTGTTCCTTTTATTAGTATATAGTGCCCTTCTTTGTCTCTTTTAACTGTTTTACATTTGAAGTCTAATTTGTTGGATATTAGTATAGCTACTCCTGCTCTTTTCTGGTTGTTGTTTGCATGAAATATCTTTTCTCAACCTTTCACTTTCAACCTATGTTTATCTTCGGTTCTAAGATGTGTTTCCTGTAGAGAGCATATAGAAGGATCCTGCTTTTTAATCCATTTTGCCAGTCTATATTTTTTGATTGGGGAATTCAGTTCATTAACATTTAGTGTTATTACTGTTTGGATAATATTTCCCTCTACCATTTTGCCTTTTGTATTATATATATCATATCTGATTTTCCTTCTTTCTACACTCTTCTCCACACCTCTCTCTTCTGTCTTTTCATATCTGACTCTAGTGCTCCCTTTAGTATTTCTTGCAGAGCTGGTCTCTTGGTCACAAATTCTCTCAGTGACTTTTTGTCTGAAAATGTTTTAATTTCTCCCTCATTTTTGAAGGACAATTTTGCTGGATATAGAAGTCTTGGTTGGCAGTTTTTCTCTTTTAGTATTTTAAATATATCATCCCACTGTCTTCTAACTTCCATGGTTTCTGCTGAGAAATCTACACATAGTCTTATTGGGTTTCCCTTGTATGTGACGGATTGTTTTTCTCTTGCTGCTTTCAAGATCCTCTCTTTCTCTTTGACCTCTGACATTCTAACTAGTAAGTGTCTTGGAGAACGCCTATTTGGGTCTATTCTCTTTGGGGTGCGCTGCACTTCTTGGATCTGTAATTTTAGGTCTTTCATAAGAGTTGGGAAATTTTCAGTGATAATTTCTTCCATTAGTTTTTCTCCTCCTTTTCCCTTCTCTTCTCCTTCTGGGACACCCACAACACGTATATTTGTGCGCTTCATATTATCATTCAGTTCCCTGATCCCCTGCTCAAATTTTTCCATTCTTTTCCCTACAGTTTTTGTTTCTTTTTGGAATTCAGATGTTCCATCCTCCAGTTCACTACTTCTAGCCTTTGTCTCTTTCAATCTACCATTGTAGGTATCCATTGTTTTTTCCATCTTTTCTACTTTGTCCTTCAATCCCATAAGTTCTGTGATAGGTTTTTTCAGACTTTCTATTTATTCTTTTTGTTCAGTTCATGTCTTCTTCATGTCCTCCCTCAATTTATTGATTTGGTTTTTGAAGAGGTTTTCCATTTCTGTTCGTATATTCAGAGTTAGTTGTCTCAGCTCCTGTATATCATTTGAACTGTTGGTTTGTTCCTTTGACTGGGCCATATCTTCAATTTTCGTGGCGTGATCCGTTATTTTTTGCTGGCGTCTGCACATTTAATCAGATTTCCCTGGGTGTGGGACCCAGCAGGTTGAAAGATTTTCCTGTGAAATCTTTGGGCTCTGTTTTTTTTATCCTGCCCAGTATGTGGCACTCGTCTTTCTGCGGGTCCCACCAGTAAAAGATGCTGTGGCTCCTTTAACTTTGGAAGACTCTCACTGTGGGGGAGGGTCGCCAACCAAAGCGGCTTAGGGGAGTGCCAATCCGAATCTCCCAGCCGGCCCGGGAATCCACGCATGGGGTGGGGGGGCACCGGCCGCCACGGCTTGGGGGAGTGCCGATTCAAATCTCCCAGCCGGCCGGGAAGCCAAGCGTGGCGAGGGGCGCCGGCCACCATGGCTTGGGGGAATGCCGATCCAAAGTTCCCAGCCGGACCGGGAAGCCACGTGTGTGGAAGGGACCCTGGTCGCCGGCCTTCACAGCTTGGGGGACCTCCGCTCCAAATCTCCCAGCCGGCCCTGGAAGGAGGGAGGGAGGGGCTCCGGCCGCCAGCCGCCACGGTCCGGAGAAGCGCACGCCCCTCGGGGATCTCACCGCAGCAGATTCTCCCAGCCGGTTCAGCCGTTCCAGAATGGGATATGCTGTCTTTTTGGTCTCTGTCGTGGCTCCGGGAACTGTTCTGTACCATTTCATTTCTTTAGTAGCTGTTCTGGAGGAGGAACTAAGACCCGCGCGTCTTACTAAGCCACCATCTTCTCCAGAAGTCTCCATATTTGGCACTCTTACTGACCACTTGTCTGAGCACACTGTACCTGGTAGGCCTGTGATGTGCACAATGCTACAAGGATACAAGTCAGCAGGGTCAAAGGCAAATGGATGTGTGACATAATTGGAAAACAGAAACTGACCAGCCCTGCGTAGAAAGAATCTGAAGATTCTTGCTATAGTGGTTCTAGCATATTCTACACCATTATATATCATATTTTATATGGCATAAATCTAAAACCATTTGTTTTATTATTTGGTTATACGTTTATAATATTTTGCTATAAACATTTTTTGGTCTCACTAAGCTGAAAACCACTAAATTCATGTTTAATAAAAAAAGTACTGCATTTCCATTCCTCAAAAAAGTTGATAATAAATATGTTTTAGTTACACAAACTATTAGCAGATATCTTTACAGAGTCTTGATACTACAGGTCACATGAAAACTAGAAGACACAGATCTGATGAAGAAGCATCACTAAAATGATTTATGATGTGCACCTGCCAAATATGTGTTTATATATCATTCAATGAAGAATGACTTTTGATTTAGATCAATGCTCATTACTTTAAATCACTTATGCTGATCTTCCATTTCAAATTTTCTTGTGCTCCAACAGTTGAAAAACTCTGCAAACCAGTCTGTGATGGCAGTGTAACCTGAGTGTCATCAGATGTTTCAAATAGAAAAGTTGTTGACCCAGTAATGGATTGATTACCTTATTCATCCAATTCAAAGCAAAACTTTAAAAATTTCCTTCCTTTTAATGTGAAATTTCTCACATTATTTGAATGCCATTCCATTAAGCCTAACAATGAAGACAAAATTATCTGTTCTGTAGTGAAAATCTGAATGCAAATCGGGGCATACAAAGCATCATGATGAAAGAACAATGTTCTTACTAATTAAAATCCTTGTGAAGGAGAAATACACTTGGGATTGATTGTGGAGCACACATAATTCAAAACTGAGTCCAAATTCGTGGTAATATTGTAAAAATCAAAGTAGAAGTAGTCAACATTTACAAATAATATTTATATATAAACACTTAGAAAAACTGAGCTACAAAGGTAATGTTTAGTTAAAACAAACAAACAGGAAACTTCAGCAAGACAATCCAGGCCATGTTTGATCCTTTAAAAAGCTACTTTGTAGGTCAACTTACATGTTCTCCAAATCAGTGAACTTTTTATGAGTTCTCTAAATTTTGGTTGAATTTTCTTCAAAATCAGTTGGAAGTCTTTAATAGAAGTAGTCAATGAATGGAGGAGAGAAAAAAAAAAAAAACCTACTGGCTTGTAAAGATTTTAGTGAATTTCAGCTAACTTAAAAAAATAAGCCTGAAGATTTTCAAATGCACCTCGTAAAATAAGAAATAACCTGAACAAACTAAGGATGACAGGTCAAATGATGTATAAGGTTTAATTTTTAAATTTGACAGCTGTTCTTTGCAATATATGAGGATGGACTAATCCAATTCATGGAACTCCTATGTTTAATTGGATATATGTATATTCTGTACCAATGGAATGAAATTGCAAAGCCCTACAAATCTGTGGCATCTAAATGTGAGGAAACTTTCAAAAGAATCTGATGTTGAGAAAATTGTTTAACAAGTTTTGCCTTGTAAAAATCTTTGTCAAAGGAAGATCACCTTGATGGAGGTAAAAAGATAGAACTTGTGAAAATTTGGGGATGAATCATACATGTACTTTAGTGAGAAAAAATTAGAATTGAGGTATCATTTAGTAAAATTCGCTCGGATACTCCTAGACACCTTGGCAGTTTCTGAGATAGGTTTTTACCAACAATAAAAAATATTATGGTGTACAGAAAAGAATCCGTAGAATATAACAGTAACCCATAATTCCTGTTTCATATCATTTAGATGCAAGGATATATTATTGCTATATAGAAAAAAAATATTATTGTTGAAAATAGCTTTTCAATAAATTCATTTCCAGATTCATAATAAAGTCATCAGTCAAAAAACCCACTTCAAAAGGAGTATGTAATTTCAATTATTTTTCACTTCTCTTTTCTCTCCCAAATGTGTCTCAGTTTGGATAATAAACTATATGGTTACATGAATCCCAGGCAACATCACAGATTTTGCTGGAGTAATTAGAGGACAGAATTGCCCTTAATTGGGATGAGGAAGGTGATGGGTGGAGCAATTTTTCCAGAGTTAGAAACATTAGGGGCTTAGTTTAAGACACGTTCACTTTTGATTTTCATATATAGAGATTAAATAGGCAATCAGATATACAAATCTGGCTCTAATAAAGATGTGTGGCAGAAGATATATTGGAGAGTCATTGTCATATAGACTTTTCATGTGTTTGGATTGCCAAATACAGACACAGATTCATCTTGTCCAAGTATGCATGCCCTTTGCAACATACCTTTGCCACTTCCCATTAAGGGACAAAGTCTATTTTCCCATCTCTTGGTTCGGATTGGCTTTTGTAAATTGCTTTGACCAACAGGTTGTGACAAAATGGTGATATAGCTTCTGTGACTAGGTCTAAACAAGCTTTCAGCATTCGCTTTCACTTTCTTGGGATGTTGGCCTGACACTGCCAACCTGACCTACAGAAGGATGAGGATCAACTAGGAAGAGAACCAAGGAACCCAGTTGACAGCCTGGCCTGTATGGGACCATCTTAGACTTTCCAGCCTATCTTCCAACTGAATATAGCTGCATGAGTGAGCCCAGGTGACACCAGAAAAGGAATCATCCAGTTAATGCACAGAATCATGAAAAACAGTCAATTGTTGTTCTTTCAAGCAACCAAGCTTTGGGATAGTTGTTTGCACTGAAAGTGTTAGAAGCCGTGAGATGTTTACAAGTCATCAAGAGAGAAATTATAGTTGAACAAAGAAGAAATGAGGACCAAGAATAAGCCCCAGGACATTACAATACTAATATTATAGTCTCTATCTGTATTATATGATATCTGTCAGCATTACACCTACATTATATTAAATTTTGACTATATTTTGGAAAATATATTTGTAGTTAAGAATGGCCATGGATGTGATTCTCAAGTTTCCTAAAATATTTGGCTGATGTGATGATTTATAGTGACAATGTAACTGTATGATTGCATCTTTTGTCTCAGAAATCCTGACATTGTTACAATGGGGCAAATATGAATGGGTTTATTTAAAATATTTTAAATATTTACTGATGGCCTATAAGCATTGCAGTATGCATCAAGAACAACAAAGGATATATGGCTTTAGCCATGGTGAAATTTGTGATATAATGGTGGATGTAAGCAATTAAATGAGCAATTACAATATCAAGGGAAGTGCAACTTGTAATGGGAAAACACACATGGAGAACCTTAACCACAGTCTTAGGAGAAAGCTTAGGTGAGAAAAGCTTTCTGAATGAAGTCATGTCTCAGGTGAGACCTGGAGAATAAATAAATGGCCAGCTGAAGCCATAATACATGTGAAAACCTGAAGGTCAGAAAGAAAAGAGATTGTGCTATGTCCTAAGGACTAAAAGAAGATGTGGTACCCAGTGGGAAGAGGGGGTATAGAAAGACTCAGGAAGGCCTGACCCAAGCTGAGGATCAAAAGGCATGCCTCCTAATCCTTATTAAGTCATACTATGAATTACGACTTCATCTCAAGGTTAATAGTTAGAGCTTTAGTGCAGTAGTAGGGGTAGAAACTAGAATATAGCAGATTGATGAATGAGGAGGAAGAGAAGTAGTAACTACAAAGGTAGACAACAGTTTCAAACACTGTATCAATGAAGGAAAAATGATAAAGAGGGTGGTGGCTAGAGAAGAATGTGATATCAAGAAGAAGATAATTTAAAGTTAGGTAACATTTGAGCATGTTTAGTATGGATGGAAAGGAATCTCCAAATAATGGGAGAGTTGAAGACATAGGAGAAGGAATTCTTCCCCATTCATACAGTGAGAATGCTAAAAAGGTAAGAAAGAAGGAGATGAGGAGCATAGGTAGAAAGATTAACCTTGGTCAGTTAATTCATACCCTGAAAGGAGAGGGAAAGAAAGGAGGATAAGTGCAGGTGCAAATAAGCTGTTTTGGCTGCATGAGGTTTAGAAAGTTAAATTGGTAGGCTTCTATTTTCTCCTTGAAGTAGGAGGATAGTACATATGCTGAGGTGTGAGAAGCAAACTGGCAATAACAGAAGTTTTAAGAGAAGGGAAAGGTTGAAAATAGTCATTGGAAAGAACTGGGGAGAGAACTAATGAAGTCAATGACAGTCCAGTGGAGGTTATGTAACATGAATATAGAGTAGCATCCGTCTGCTAGGTTATAAAGTTATTCCCAGCAGCGCTCAGGATTAGAGGCATAAGTTTAAAGAAGACAGACAGTTAAATTCAATTAGAATTTGCTTTTTCCAGGTGGAAATTTTAGAAAGACAATGGAGTCACAAGACCCACATGCTTCAATATAAGGCAGATTAGGGTGAATGCTGCATGAATGATACAGACAATGATGTCTCTAAGTATTCAGAGAAGAGGTAAGTCACTGTTGGCTGCATTTGTCAGAGAGAACAGTGAGCATTTGCTGAGATGGATGGGAAATGGCAGGGCATTCAAGATGAATGAAATTTGTAGGTGATGGTCTGGACGTAAAAAGAGCACAGGGCCTTAGAGGTAGTGAATGTAGTTGCTGAGCTGGAGGGTCCTTGGTGAAAAGCAATGCTTACTATGTTAGACAGATGAGTGTGCCCAAGTCTGGAAAGTCTTAAACACAAGGGTGTGTGTGGATGTGTGTGTGCCTGTACATTTGTGGAAATATTGAAGCAAGGCAATACATTGCAGGCAGAGGTGGTGAATAAGGAACAGAAACACCTAAACATCATAACTCATGTCCATTTAATAACATCATTATTTTATCAAGTCTTCAGAACAAGAACTAGACCTCATTTTTCTTTCTTTTCTTATATAGATGATTTTATTTAAACTAATTAACAATCACTGGACAGTCTAGGACTATGAAGAAAAATGATATTCATCTATCTTATAGTCTTTGATATCAAGTAAAAGTATCTTGAAAACCCCATTTAATATTAATTTATATAAAATCCTTCTTTCATTCCTTCAACAAGTAATTATCAAGTTATCAGGTACTGTTTTAGGTGCTAATATTACAGCAAGGAACAAAACACATAAGAAAGAAAGACCTGATGCCAATGAACTTACCTCTTAATGGAATAACCAGACAATAAAAAAAAAGGATAAGATGCATGTTAAGCAACAATGTGGTAACTTCTGTGGGGAAAAATTATTCAAGATGGAAAGGGAAATGGGCAGTGCCAGGGCCTGGAGGATGTTTTACAATTTTAAATTAGATCAACAAAGGCCTCACTGTGAAGCTGACATTTGAAAAAGACCTGAAGGATGCAATGAAAAAGGCCTGGGTGAGCTAGAGGTGATTGTAGGGACTTTGAGCTTTTGCTCTAAGTGAGAGGGCAAGTAGTCAGTGGTTTCTGAGCAAAGTGGGAGGACATGATCTGATTTATGCTTTAAATGATAACTTTAGCAGCTGTGCAGAGACTAGAGTGGGTGGGTGAGGGTAGAAATAGTGGAGTGAGTTTTAAGACTGTTAAACTTATTTTAGTAAGCGGTAATACTTCTTTTCACAAAACACAGCAGTATTGTGAGAAGCAGTCGGAATATAAATATATTTTGAAGGTAAAGTCAACAGGATTTAAGGGAATGGATATAAGGTATGACAACATCTCCATTTAAAAATCTTAGTGAGCATCTGAGACATTATAGATCCAAACATCTTCCCCAAACCTGAAGTTCCCCCCATCTTAGTAAATGGTGAATCCATTCTTTGATTTGAATTGGAAAAGATGAATCCAGAGTTCAGGAGCATGTACAGGCTGCAGATACAAATTTGAGTACTGTCTATTGACACAGGTAGAGCAGAAAAGAGCCTTGAGGACTATACATCTCTAAATTACAAAACTTAGGTAGATATTGAAGAAAATAGACAGTAATATAATAAGACCCAAAGAAGAAGGTGACTATCTGAAGCTGAGTGCTCAGTTTCATGGAGGAGATATTGATTGACCCTGTTAAAAATTAGAGAAGTGGTGTCACATGGAGTCAGAGTTGACTATTAGATTTAGCAACATGGGTAATGTCTGTAAGTTTGACTAGAGCAGATTTGGTGACTAGATAGACTTATTGGGATGGATTAAATGAAAGATAAAGAGAGAACATTTTGATTGGAAACAGCCTCTGTAGATGATTTTTTGGAGGAGATTTTTTTTTTTCTATTAAAGGGAAAAGAAAAATGAAGCATTAGCTTGAGGGTGATTAAAGATGAGATACTTTAAAAGACAGAATAAATTTCAGCACTTTTGAATGCTAATGGAAATGACCTAGTAAACAATGTAAAAACCAATGATGTAGAAGTGGGTTAGAGAATTGCTTTTTGATATATTTGAATAAGGAGGAGTATAACGGACTTTGTGGACAAGGCATAGGTGTTGGTCTCTGGCAATAGTGTAGACACTTCATCTAGACTAGCGGCTGAGTAAGAAGAGTTTATGGGTAAAGATGTAAGTAAGAGGTAAAGGTTGTAGTGGGATGCTTTGGAAACTATTTCCTGACTGGTTTCGTTTTCTCTGTAAAAGGGAAGTAAAGTCATCAGCTAAGGATGAGGATGGAGAAGACGAGTTTTGGAGAGTCTGGAAGAGTGGTGTATGAATGAAATACGATGGTACATTGGAAATAATAAGATATCTGGAAAGTACCAAGAGCCCATATGAGATTAATCATCATGAGTTAAAAGCTGGACGAATTAGTAAAGAATGTATTTTCACCCTACACTTGCAGCAGTTCAAGTTAGAATAGGCAGGGATTTAGATTAAAGCAGGTTGAAGTTTTTTCAGATAAATGTGATAAGGCCAGAGGGATTTATGGGAGTTGAAAGTGCACATTTGAATGTGAGTAAATTTGTCTGGGAAAAGAAGAGTAGAGAGAACTTGAGATAAGTGAAGAGCAGTAGTAAACATCATCGGTCCTGGTGAACTGTAGGTCCTCATGCAGCCAACATTGTACTTAGAATTACTGAGTTTATCCAGAACTTTGAACAGCTTGGCTAATAATTTAAAGACTAAATTATTGAACTCAAATATTACAAAAATAGAATGTCCTGATCAAATCACAAGAAAATCCTAAGTTGAGTCAACTTCTGGCCATCCATAAATTCCTTCTTCTTACAAATAGGAATCTGGAAAGATTGTTCAAAATTTTTTTTAATATATTGGGATATAACATAGCACCTCTCAAATGATAGTTATTATCAAATAAATTAGAGAGGGCACGTGTTGTCAAAATACTCTCAAAGTTCAACTAATTATATTTCTTTAATATTTGTAAGCACTGTTCCTTAAGACAAAATCATTGATTCTGACTTACTTCTAGCTTTCTACCCCTACATCAATTGCAGACGTGCATTTTATAAGTTTTCAGGATGGTTAATTGAGAACAAAAACTAAATATAATGTTTTTTCCTCAAAACGGTTTTACTCACACATCATACAATCCATCCAAAATGTACAATCAATGGCTCTCAGTATAATCACAGAGCTGCGCTTTCATTGTCACAATCAATTTAAGAACATTTTCCTAGCACCAAGAAAAAAACCTCATGTCCCTTATATTCCCCTATCATTGACACTTAGCTTGGTATGATACCTTTGTTACAGCTTATGGGAGAACATTAAGATATTAATATTAACTATAGTCCATAGTTTGCATTAGGCGTGTTTTTCCCATGTACATCCCCCCGACCCATAATTAACACCCTGTAGCTGTGATACATTTGTTCTAATTCATGGAAGAACATTCTCATATTTTTACTATTGTCTACCTGTGTCACACCCAACAGGATGTCTGATTTTTTTTTGTTTTATTATAATGGCACAAGAAGGCATAAAAGGTATAATTTTCATTCTCTGCCCACAACAGTGCAAATGTATGTCCTCCTAGAACTAACATATAGAACCAAGGAACTCTGAGGCACCGAAGTCTTTTTCTTTGGTGTGAGCATATGGTAAAAATCCTGTAAAAGAATCAGAGAATAGCAAAGCTGTTTTCCAGCAATTTTGCAAGGGAGTAAATAAGATAGCTTGAGACATGTTCACTGGCTGAACCTCAGCTTTTTCTTGCTGTGATTGACACATCAAGATAGAAATCGCATCAATCCCTTTATATCATTTAATACCTACTTGAGGATCCTTGAATAAAACTAGGAACTAAAAATAAATATTAAATCCATAATTAATTATGAGCCCCCTATCCTGTTGATAAACCTCTAGTCTTTAAGTATTTTGTCACTGACACTCAAACCAAAGATAGGAGAGGACGCCAAGTTGAGGAGCTAAAGGATGGACTTATGCTGTTTTATCTTCTTATTTGCCTAGCTTAAAAACCTGATGTGATCAAGCTTGAATAGATTAAAAATAGAATCTCTTAGCTACTAGTAGAGTTGTAGAAAGTAGTTTCTTACACCTAATTTTACTATTCCTATCTCTTATTTGCTCTGTTTTTATGCAGACACACTTTCCTTGCCACTTATAAATCTTGGACATCAAAAGGGATCAGGTCAGAAAGATGACATTCTCAGAAAAGTTTCAAATAAGTTTGCATTCAGATATCTTTTAAGCTGTAGGCAAAATGTCAAGTAGGTATAGTTATTTTTCAGTGACAACTCCGCACAGAAACTTTGCATTCCCTTAAATAACTCAAATAAAATAAAATAAATGAAAAAATTAAAAAATGGAAAAAACACATGAAGCAACAGTTTTCAGAAACTAGAAAACAGGCAGGCACTACAGTCATTCTTGAGGAAAGAGGAAGAAATGAGGGGAGCGCTGTCATTGCAATTTTCAAGTCATGGTACACGAAAGGGGATAAGACCCAGCAGTATCAATGTGTTGAAGAAACAGATTTCAGCTTTCAAGGAGATCAAATCTATTAGAATTCACAAGGCAGAGTACCAAGGAGAACTACACAGAAAGACAGAGCTCCAGAGATCTGTAGATGTTTCTCTTTGAGCCTTCAGCTGAGTACTCATTAATATATGCATATGTGGAACTAGCAAAGTTGAGGAAAGAATCACTAAAAATGAGCACGTTCAAGAAAACTCAGAGAACTTAAAGGGCAGAAAATCATTTGATTTCTTAATAGTTGGAGTGGAAAGACCTCTCAATCCCAATACATGGGGCATTGTATATAATTCTCAGAGTGGTAATACCTCAGTAATAGGCCAAATTAGCCCTAGACTAATTCCAGATATGCTTAACAAAGCCTGAAAACAAGACTTAAAAGGATCAAACTTTTCCCACATAACTACATTCCAGAACAAAGCCCAAAATTTTTTAAAGTGAACAGAGATGTATCAGCATCACCATAAAACAAAGCTCACAATTTCTGGTAATCAATAAAAAATTATTATGTGTACAAAGAAGCAGGAAAATAAGACCCATAAAATGGAGAAAAATTAGCAAATAAAAGATAACAGATCCAGAAATTATATGAATGATTGAATTTGTAGAGAAGTCAAGAAGGTAGAGGAGAGTGAGAAGGACAAAGGGAGATATGATATAAATATAGACAAATGAAGATAGATAAAGGAATAGACGACATATATATATATATATATGCATATATCCAAATCACACTTTCAGAAATGGAAAAGTAACCTAAATGATATTAACAGAAGTTTAGACACTGCAGAAGGATAGAATAGAAAATAAGGAAACCTAGGAAAAGAAGTATTCATACTGAAACAAAGACAGGAAAATAAATGAACAGAGCATCAGCGAAGTAGGAGACGAAATGAAGCAGCCTAATGTACAAGTAATTGGACTTTCAGAAGAAGAGTCTGGAGAATGCAGAAGAAATATACTTGAAAAAATAATACTTGAAGAAAATTTGGAAAAAGAGTCAAAGTTTATGAAAACTGTAAGCACTCAGATCTCAGAAACTTGACAGAGCCCAAAGTAGAAGAAATATGAATAAAAGTATGCAAAGATACATCATAGTACAACTGTTTAAAATAAGGGATAACGAGAAAGCCATACAGGCAGCCAGAGAGGAAAAAAGACACATTACATACAAAGAAACAAAGGTAAGGATGACAGCAAATTTCTCCTCAGAAGCAATGCAAACTAGAAGGCAGTGAAATACCATATTTAAAGTATAGGGGGAGAAATAGACCATCAGCCCAAGGAAAATACCTGTCAAAAAATGGAGGTGAAATGAAGACATTTCTAGTCATAGATAAATTGAAACAATTAATTACTAACAAAGTACACTGTAAGAAATATTAAAGGAAGTTCTTCAGTCACAAAGAAAATAAGATTTCATAAAAATCTAGAAACACAGAAAGAATGAAGAATACTAGGAGTGGTAAATGTGGGAGTAAATGTGAAAAGCACCTTTCTCATTTTCAAATCTCTTTTAAAAGTAATTAACTATTGAAAGCAAAAATAATAGCAATGCCTTAGGGCTTTACAACATAGGTAGATGGAAAATGTATGGCAATAACAGAAAGATTAACAAGGGGGATAATGAAAGTACACTATCACAAATTCCTTTTATTACATGAAAAGGGTTGTAATATTGCTTGAAAGAGTCCATGATTCTTGAAAGAGTCCATGATTCTATGATAATACATAGTGTAAACCATGAAGCAAACACTACAATAATCAAAACAAAGAGATATAGCTAATAATCCAATTAAAGAGATAAAATACATTTAAAAAATATTAGATTCATCTGAAAGAAGGCAGAAAAAGAAGGAGAAAGAAAAGATGAAAAAACAAAAATCAAAGTGCAAGATGGTAAATTTAAACTCAATCTTTTGAATAATTCCACAAAATATAATGGTCTAAAAAATACAATTAAATGCACTGATTATCATAGCAAATTAAAAGGGAAGACTCAATAGTACGATGTTTAAAAGAAAACCATTATACTCTGGGCATTATACATGATGCCTAATGAAAGCAGGTGGCTGAAGGATGCACTGACTGAGCAGTGGATTGGTGAATGATGGTGTATACTTATGGTTGAATATTATGCTGCTACAAAAAGGAACAAAGTCGTGAGGCATGCGATGGTGTGAATGAACTTGTGGGACATTTGGTGAAGCAAAATAAACCAGAAATGAAGGAATAATTATTGTATGGTCTTCTTTAGAAAATACTAATAAGAAAATAAGGACCTAGATTGTAAGCTGTTATAGCAGACACATTTAGTCCAGAGTAATAATTATTATTTCTGGATTTTGAGATGCTGTTTTATATATCTATAACCTGGTATTCAGAGATAGAAATGAAGCTGAACAGGTCAGGATTGAGGTAATTCAGAGCACAAGGATAAGGAAGACATCGTCTACATTTTAGAACCATACCTACTCTTTGAGACCAAAGAAAGAAAGTTTTATTTTGTTTGAAACCTAGATTTTCTATAGCTCATAATTTTACTCAACCTATCTGGAATGCTCATTTGAACAAGTGAAACACAGGGAGCCCAGAATAAGAATGAAGGCCATTAATCCTGTATAGCTTAATGTAATGCCTGGATATATCCTAGAATACATTAAGCAGATAATCAAAAAGTATTGGCAAAGTCTCTTGAGAGATGGGAGAAAAAATATGGAACTATTAAATTTTACCCTCAGGGACTCCCCTGATACTGTGTCAAACTTTAGAGATACCCAAATCAATAAGCCAAGCCCTTGATCTTGAGGCTTATTCTTGTGAAGCTTATGCAGGTAGTGAAGAAGCTTAGCCTACCTATAGGTATTCCTAAGAGTTACTTCTGGAGGACCTCTGTTGTTGCTCAGATGTGGCCTCACTCTCTCTAAGCCCAACTCTGCAAGTGAAATCATTGCTGTCCCTGCTACATGGGACATGACATGCAAGAGTAAAAGTCTCCCTGGCAGCATGGGAGATGATTCCCAGGGATGAACCTGATCTTAGCACTGTGGGATCAACAATTCCATCCTGAACAAAATGGGGAAAAGAAGTATAACTAGTAAAGTATCAGTGGATGAGAGAGTTCAAATAGAGTCAAGAGGATGCTCTGGAGGTCACTCTTATGCAAACTTCAGTTAGACATTGCTACCTGTCATAGCTTGCCAAACCCCAACCAAAACCATTCCACCCATCCTAAAGAACACCTAGGGCAATATATAAAATTTTGCAAAGGTTTCATGCAGTAGGGTAACTTTCCAGAAACTTACAATCTCCAGATGGGTCCCAGGTGCAGAAAAGTCCTAAACCTAGAAGTCCTAGCCTCTCCAGAACATCAGCTAGTCCATCTTCCTACCCATATTATTGACAGCCCCTTCAACATGAAAAAGCTAGAATAGCCATAGTCCAAATATCCCTAAAGAGAGGGATAGAAAGATCAAAGGTGATGAGCGAGTTATACAGAACAGGTAGGGTTAACAAATGAATATGATTACTGAATCATTAAATTGATATTTCTTTTAGACTCCAGTATCTTAGAGCAACTAGAAGTAAAAAACAAAAATTATGGAATTTTAACCCATACCAAACTTTGAAATCTGTTCTACAATTAATTGTTGTGCTGTACTTTGAAATTATTTGCTTTTTTGTATGTATGTTATTTTTCACACAAAGAGTCTATTGTGATGATAAAAAAAATTATTTATTTCTTCTAGCCTCCTATATTCCGGAGCAGCTAGAAGAAAAAATTTGAGAGGATGGTATGGTAGCCCATGACAAACTCTGGGATCTGTCCTATAACTAGCTGTTGAAGAGTGCTTTGAAAACTATTGCTTTTTTATTTCTTTACTTTATATAAATGCTATATTGTAGAATAAAAACAAGTTAAAAAAAAGAAAACCATTGTAAGTATAAAGACACAGATTTGTTGAAAGTAAAAAGATAGAAAGTGATATGTCCTGCTAATACTGGTCAAAACAAAGCTGAAGTAGCTCTATTAATATCAGGTAAAATATATTTCAGAGCAATGACTATTACTAGGGATTAGGAGAGTTATTTCATAATGATAAAGAGGTTAACTAATCATGAGGATGTAAAAATTCTAAATCTTTAGACGCTAATAACCTGCTTAAAAAAAAAAACTGAAACAACCACAACAAAAAGTAGAGAAGGCCAAAATTGCAGTTGGACATTTCAACATCCCACTGTCAACAATTTATAGAAGAACAAAAGTCAACAAGCATGGAGAAGACAAATAAAGTTATCAAGCAAGTTTACCTAATTGATATTTGTAAAACATTCTAGCAAGCATTTTTTGTCAAGTGCACATAAAGTGCTTGCCAAGACCATATTATGGTCCACAAAACAATGCTTAATGAATTTTTAGTGATCAATTATTACAAAGCATATTATCTGATCACATTGAAATTAATGTGGAAATAAATAACAGAATGGTCTCTGTAACTGAACAACAAATTTATAAATGACTTGTGGGTCAAATAAGGAATTACAAAAAAATATTAGAACATATTTTGACCTTAATGAACTTAAAAGCATAATATATGTAAACTTATGGAATGCATCTATTGCAGTGCTTAGAGGAAAACTCATAGCATCAGGCACTAATATAAATAGAAAGATTTCCAGGCAATGGACTAAGTTTTCAATGTAAATATACAGAAAAAGTTAAACAAATTACACCTGAAGAAAGAGGTAGAAAGGAAATAATTGATACGAGAGCAAGAATCAGTGAAATAGTCATAACAATAGAGAATAAAAAATTGAAACAAAAACTAATTCCTTTCTTTGTTGGTTTGAAAATGTTTTGTACCTCAGTACAATTAGATCTTTTAATACTAATCTAATCTTGTGGGCACAGGTTTATTGTGGTTGGGACATTTGATTAGATTATCCACATGTAGTTATGGCCCCTGCCCATTCAAGGTGGATCTTAATTAGTTTATTGGAGTCCTTAAAAGAGCTCACAGAGAGAGGAAGTTTGCAGAGCAAATAACAGAGAGCAGATGTCTAGATGCAGATGCTTGGAGAACTGACAGAGAAAGCCACTGGAATCAGAAGCTGAAAGCAATGCAACCCAGGACCAAAGGATGAGGAGATGCTAGCCACATGACTTGCCAGCTGAAGACAACCCTGGATGTGGGTATTTCTTGAGTGAAGGCATCCTCTTCTTGATGCCTTTATTTGAACAGTGTCATGGCCTTAGAACTGTAAATTTTTAACGTAGTAAATCCCCTATGTAAAAGCCAATCCATTTCTAATATATTGCATTCTAGCAGCATTAGTAAACCTAAAAAATTTCAAACATTGAAACAAGTGATAATATCACTTCTATATGAACACTTTTCATAAACAGAGGGGTCACTTTCCAAATCATCTTATGAAGTCATCATTCTCTAGTACTTGACCAAAGTCATTCCAAGAAAATAAATCTATAGACCAATATTTCTCATAGCATAAATGTATAAATTCTTAATAAAATTTTAACCACTTATAAATCTAACAATGTATAAAAATGAGGATATAACAAAGTTAGGATTATTCCATATAAGCAAAGTTGGTTTAACATTCTTAAATCAATCAATATAATTCATCATAATAATATAATAAAGAAGAAAAAACACATGATCATCACAATAGATGTAGAAAAATGTATTTGGAAAAATCTGAGATCCATTCATGATATAAAATTCTCAGCAAAATAGGAATAGAAAGAAACTTTATTATATTAAGGCTATCCATAAAAATCTTAGAGTTAACTTCATATTTAATAACAATAGTTTTAATGATTTTACCCTATGATTGGGAATAAGACAATGAATTCCACTGTCACTACTTCTACCAGCCATTGTACTAGAAGTCCCAACCAGTACAATAAGGGAGGAAAAAGAAAGAAATAGAAAAGAAGAAGTAAACATGGCTTTATTCACAGACCACATAGTCTTCTCTGTAGAAGATTTTAATGAATCTATGAGAAAAGTCACTAGGTCTGATAATTGAGTTTAGTAACGTAGAAGGATTAAAGTAAATATAAAAAAAATCAGTTTATTTCAGTAGGCAGTAAATAAGAGGAAATTTAAATTAAAAAACTTACATCATTTACAATAACATACAAAATATAAACCATTAGCAGATAAAACTGACAAAGGATAGGCAAGACCAGTTTAATAAAAACAACAAAATTTGATTGAAATAAATTAAGGAAACACCAGTAAAATGGAATAACATGTTCATGGATTAGAAGACCCACCAGTGTTAAGATATCAGTTCTCTCCAATTGTCCTACAGATGCAACGTAAACTGAATCAAAATCCTAGGAAGGTTTTTTTTTTTTTTGGTAGAAATTGAAAAGGTGATTATAATATTTATAGAGAAATGCAAAGGCCATGGAAAAGTTCAAACAATTTTGAGAAATAATAACACTGTCTTTAGGGCATACATTGCCAGATATTAAGACTTTTTATAAAGCTACATTAATCAACACAGTATGGTAGGGCATCAAGATTCATTGGTAAGAATAGAAATTCCATAAATAGACTCACAGTTGTATGATCAATTGGGGAAAAAATCTCTATAAATGCTGCTGGAACAATTGGATGATCACATGTTGAAAAATTGAATTATGACTCTTCAAACCATATGCAAAGTTCGTAAAATCTATTGTATACATAAATATGTGTTAAAACTATAAAAGTTCTAGAAAAGGACAAAGGAGAAAATATGTAGGACCCTGAGTTGGGTATTTATTTCCTAAATAGAGCATAAAAAGTACAAACTATAAAAGAAAAAGTTGATAAATTGGCCCTCATCAAAACTAAAAAGTTTTGCTGTTCAAAAAACATTTTCAAGAAGTCACGATAAAAGAAGACAAATAAAATATTTGCAAAACATACATTTGACAAAAGCTTCTATCTAGAATACTATAAAAGATTCTTATGACCCAATAAGAAAGACAACTTTCCCCATAAAAAAATGGGCAAACCGTTTGAGCAGGTACTTCACCCAAGGGTATATATAGATAGCAAAAACAAAGCAAACACAAAAAAATGCTCAACATCATTAGTCATTAAATAAATGCAAATTTAAACCACATTATGATTCCTCTACACATCCACTAGAATAGCTTTCTGGACTAAGAGATCTGTCCGCAACTATTTAGTATTGCCATTGTATCACAAAAGCAGGCTTAATAATGCATAAATGAATGTTAGAATCAAACTTTATTCATGGACACTAAAATATGAATTTCATATAATTTTCAAATTTTACAAAATACTCTTCTTCATTTGCATTTTTTCCCAATACCTTGAAAATATAGAGAACATTCCTAGCTCATGGGCCATACAAAAGCAGATGGCATGTTGGATTTGGCTCAAGGGACTTAGATTGCTCATCCATGTGGTAGAGCAACTGGAACTTTCATATGCTGCTTATAGGAATGTAAAATAGTAGAACCATTTTGGAAAACAATTTAGTGATTTCTTATAATGTTAAACATATAACTTCTATATGATCCAACAAATTATTCTTAGGTATTTACCCAAGAGAAAGGGAAGCATATGTTCACATAAAGATTTGCACATGAATATTCATAGCAACTTTAATTGTAGTAGCCCCAAATTAAACTCAACTCAAATGCTCATCAAAAGTTGAGTTGATAAACAAATTGTAGAATAACCATGGAATGGAATCTCAGCAATAGCAAAATACTGAACTGTTAATACATACAGCAGCATGAATGCATCTTAAAATAATCATGCTGAGTGAAAGAAGCCAGTCAAAACAGTACACACTGCATGACTCCATTTATATTAAAATGTACACTGTGCAAGCTTATTAGTGAAGAAAAACAAACAGTAGTTGCCTGGGGATAATTTTGGCAGGATGGATTATAAAAGGCCACAAGGAAACTTTGGGAGGTGATAGAAATGTTCAATATGCTGAATGTGGTAATGATATCAGAAGTGTATATCGTGTCAACCTCATCAAATCGTATACTTCAAATATGTCAATTGTATTCTGTATCAATTATACAACAATAATATATTAAGAAACAAACCTGTCCTCAGGAACAGTTTTATAAACCATATATTCTATCTTAAATGTGAGTTAATGATTGTTCTTCTGTGAGCAACCATTCACTGCTTTTTAAACCTTGCCTTTAATTATGGAACAGTAGGATTTAATTCCTTCCATTACGGTTACCAGTCTGTGCTGGTTTGAAATTGTTATGTACCCTACAAAAAACATGTTCTTTTAATCCTAAACCAATCTTGTGGGCACAGACTTGTGGGTAGGATCTTTTGATTAGTTGTTTCCATAGAGATGTGATCCACCCAATTGTAGGTGGGAACTTTGATTAAAGCATTCTCATGGAGATGTGACCCTCCCATTTAATGTGAGTCTTAATTAACTTACTGGAGTCCTTTAAGACGAGAATATTTTGAAGAAAGCTTAGACATAGATGCTTGGAGATGCTGAAAGACCCTTTTGAAACAACAAGCCAGGAGAGGAGGACAGCAGATATCTCCATGAGCCTTTGCATGTGACAGAGAAACCCCAAACTCAATCAGCCTTTCTGGAGTGATGGCATCCTCTTCTTGGTGCCTTAATTTGGACATTTTCATGACCTTTGAACTGTAATTTGTAACTTAATAAATTCTCTTGTGATAGTTAGGTTCAAGTGTCAGCTTGGCAAGGTGGTAGTGCCCAATTGTTCTTTTGCTTTGGATTTAAATCATCAGCATGTAAAATTCATTTATGGCTGATTACACATCTGTGGCCAGCTAAGGGGAGTGCCTTCTGCAATGAGTGAGGCTTCAAAGGAGAGGTCAGAAGAGAGAAGGAATATGGCACAGCACAGCACCAGCAGCTCAGAGCTCAGCAGCTCAGGCCCAGACATTTGGAGATGCAGACAGAAATCACCCTGGGGAAAACTGTTTGAACCCAGAAGCCTGGAGAAAAGGTCAGCCACATCTGCCTTCCCAAATTACTAAATTTGTAAATAAATAATTCTCCTTTATAGAAGTCATCCCAGCAGCCTAATCAAACAAGACCAACCCTTTATAAAAGTCAATCCATTCTGGCATACTGCATTCGGGCAGCTTTAGCAAACCCAAACACAGGTTTTAGCAAGTAAATGGGGAATGTACCAGAAGAGTCAAACAGATAATAGTCAGTCATAATGATTTTTGAATGGATGAAGGAATATATTACTTTTTGACTATGCATAAAGCCAGATATTCAGGGAAGTAAGATTCCAGGACTGTCATTCTTTCATTCCAATTTAAAGATGAATTTTGATTTTCCCAAATATTAAGACTGCTAATGAGACAAGATAAATTTGTTGCAGATTATGCCAACTGGTAGATTGAGTGTGAGGAATTTAAGTTGCACCTGTAAAAATTCTAAGTGACAAGTAAGAACTTATAGATCGTTTAGCCTCACTCTCAATGTAGATAAGAAAACTGAGTTACAGAAAGTTCAGGAACATTGTTATGCCTTTTGGTGACATGCCAATAAGATATCAGCCAATGTATTATGGGCAAGAAGTAGTAGACAAGCTTATTTAGTTATTTTAACAGGAAAAGACGAGATCATATCAAAGTATCTCAATGATCAAAATAAATATCTGCCCTGGCTACCATTTGTTTCCTATACATGTCTTGGAGCTGATAATATACGACAGTAAAATGTTCCTTACAGAGTGCATTTTGGTATAATCAATTGATTGGTATACATTTCCTAATATACTGCATTTAAAGTAGTTGGGTATAAAGACCATCTAAAAAAATTGCTGGGCACATATAAATTAACACCTTGGCCCTAAAAATCAATAACAGTAATTTCAGGTTAAGCTATGATCTCATCTTGAAAGATAAGACAGGTGTGAGGAGATAATGCCATGTTTTCTTTTATATCTATGTTCCTATTTAAATTCAGCATTGATTAAAAGGATAGAATATGTTTGAAATTCATTGCTTTCATTTTTAGTAGTAAGGCCCAAATGGGAACTCTGAAGCCCAAATTGATTTACAAAGCTCTATTATCTCATGTATCTTTTTGTATAAAACTTATAACCCAGCACAGTATTATTTCACAGACAAAAGCTTTGCAAGGTTATCTTTTCGTCTGATCTGCCTGGTAGCTCCCTTGTCTCATAGGCAAGCATTTCCCATTCTGAATAGGACCCTGTGAATATAATTAAGGGTCAGACATATGGTGTGAAGGGTAGGGGTTGAGGAATTAATTTTTCAGTTTGTCTTCCCTGGGCTGCAGATTGGTTTGCAAGTTACTATTCAGTTCAGCAACACAAAGCTCAGAGGAAAAGACCAAGCTGCTACAGACGTGCTGCATTATAAAGCAAGAAGAGAAAGGGAGAGAAAGATTAGATTTTATTTGCCCACAGAATGAGCATCCACAGTCTGTCCACTCTGGTTGGGAATACCTTTGTGTTTTGAGTTAGGTAGTTTTTTCAATGTTCTTTTTCTTTTCTTCCCAAGTTTTACTCAGTTCACAAACATCATTAACACTCAGAGAAACTACCCCTCTGGGCCTCATTCATGCATATTGTGGACTATTCACAAGAAAGAATAAAAAGGTCGTAGAGATTGGCCAGGAAATTGAACTCTGAGGGTGCTTATTCATGACATGTTAGAATTTGGGGAGCAGGATTAAACCACTATCACAAACATTTAAAACTACCAAGATAGAGCTTTACTGTGCAGTACCCATGACTTATTTTCACCAGAAAATAAAGATTAACATACTCTGAAAGGAAAGAAAGCATTAATATCAGCGGGCTTCTGTACTATTTGAGAACCTCCCAGCCATTAATGCCAGCATGACTTAGAAAGTCAGGAGCCTAGGAAAAATTATTTATATAGTTCAGATTAAAGAACATGTCTAAATGGGCATAACTTCCCCTTTTAAATAGGGAATCTTTGTGGAATTTGTCATACTTGTCATCTTTTCCCTCTGTGAAGCCATTGATTACGCCTCCAGGAAGTCAAATGAAACTAGCCTGGCTTCTACACGCCTGACATGACACTTGGAACAAATATGGTCACCTTAACATTTGGATCTATCAGCTACACAGCATTAGTGAGCACTTGATAGGTTCTGTCCTAAGAATGGTAATAGCATTTCTAGACCCTTCCCCCAAATTGTCATGCAGTCAAAGCTTGATTTGTCTCCCTGTGCCAATCGTGTAAGCAGTTCTAGTCCTTCCGATATGTCCCAAATGAGATTCCACATGAATCCAAGGGTTTCTTTTCCTTTTTCCCTACTTCTGTTAACTTTTACCCTGTCTTCACCCTCATCTTATTGTTCAAGATAACAGCCCAATGGCAGACATCCATTTCCTTCCTCCTCAAGAAGGAAATGATAGAACATACTTTCAAATAGAAAGAAACCAGAGTAGCTCTGGGATGGCAGCAGAGGGTAGTGGGAAAAGCAAGTGAAAAAAAGTAATAAAAAAAGAACCATCAGTGAAACAGAAATTTTGAGAGCTTCTTGAAATAAAGACATCATATAGGAATTAGATTGATAAAGAAAGCAGAGAGAAAATATCTGGAGAAGTCAACTAGCATCCTCGATCATATTGAAACCCAAAAAACTCAAAGTCAAGAAATATAAGAAATGACAATGTACTCTGGGTCAACAGGAATTTTTGTAAACTAAAAATGTGATGGCAATGTTTAGTTTTGGTTTTGACAACCTAATAAATAGACAAAATAATTAAAAGGGCTAACACAAGAAGTTGGTAATTTAGAATATAAAATTGAGGAAATTTCCCAGAATGAAGTATAAAAGAGGATGAGTCAGAAAAAAAATGAAGATTCATGCCTAGCTGATCTGGGCAATTGAATATCAGGGTAATAGGAATTACAGAAGGAGAGGACAGAGGCAAAGGAGAGGACAATCAAATCACATAAATAGAAGTTAATTTTCCTGAGCTGAGGAATAGTAACAGCCTTTAAGTTGAACAAAACCACCATGTATCACACAGAAGAAATTTTAAAGATCCACGTTTATACAGACCCCATTTACATTTCAGAACTCCAAAGACACAGAGAAAATGCTAAAAAATTCTGAGGGAGGTGAGATAGTTTTTCTACTAAGAGATGGAATTATCAGCAGCCTCATTAACAATCTTGGATGCTAGAAGAAAATGGGACAAGGTCTTCAAAGTATGGAGAAAAAAATATTGAGACTTATTTAAGTATTTAGGCTTTAGACAGTCTTTGCAATTAAATCAGGGACGTGAACAGAAAACATTTACTTTATATTTTTATTTTAGACCAGATATCAGAAAACTATGACCAACAGGCCAAAATCAGCCTGCTACCTATTTTTGGATATCCTGCAAGTTAAGAATGCTTTTACATTTTTCTCCGGTAGAAAAAAACTTAAAAAAGAATAATATTTCAGGACATATGAACATCATATGATATTGAAATTTCAGTGTCTGTAAATAAAGTTTTATTGGAACATAACCATGCTCATTTGCTTATGTATCATTTATGAAACTTTTGCACAATAACTTCAAGTTCAGTAGTTGCAATAATTATATCTTGCAAAGCCAAAAATTTTCCTATCTCGTCATTTACAGGGGGAAAAAAAAACCCGTTAACCTTTATTTTAGACTCTTTGTTTTTTAACCACATTCAGGTTAAACAAATAAACAAAATTAACACAATCCCAGGTCCCATTCCCTCAGGACTACTTAAATCTTTGCTAGGCAATATCGACTAGCAAAGAACACATTGGCAGTGATCGAATTAACAGATTCTAGCTAAAATGAACTCCAATCAAATGTGAAGGCAAAATAAAGACAATTTTGGATACAACCTCTCAAGGCAGTATTCCAAAGCAGCAGAAGAGTAATACAAGAAAAAGTGTGATGAGATGGAAAAAAAAAAAAAGAATGACAGCAGAATATAATCTGGACGAAGAGAGTTGAAAAGAAACTAAAAATGAATCCATTGGCTCTTGGCACACAAAGCATTCTCATTTAAGCAGAGATTTCGGTGATGGAATTATACTTCTCTATCAGTTCAGTCATACTACAGAGATCTAAAATGAATAATATTTACACAATCAAAAATTAAATTTTACTTTTTATTCTGTTTAAGCTAGTATACTTAACCTATAGACAAAGAAAACATAAGCATTTTATTTATATGTATAGAATCAAACATCATAGACTTTGACAATGAGGCAGTAATAATATAATTATCAAAAAATATGAGGTAAAAATAGAATTATAATGTTAAAATCTTCATATTTCTGGGAGGTCACAACTCTCTCAGGAAATAGAAGTTGAAATAATAGCTACCAGAAATATTAATTGTAGTTAACTATAGAGAATGTGAGGAAAACTTTTACTTTTTCTTTTAAACTGTTTTTTATTTGACCATGTGTTGGATACCAGTATGACACATACCCTATCTCGTGTCCCATGCCCTCAGGACGATCTAACATTTTGCTGGGTAACATAGCAACCAACATATTAGCATACATTGGCCTGGGCCAAATAATCAAGTTAAAATAATTCTAGCTACAATGAACTGGTTGAGAATGGGAATGGGAATCTCAAGTACTGTGAAGCCTGGTAGGAGAGTATCTGGAATGCAGAGCATTTTGCTCGCCCTCCAATGCTGCCATGTAGGTAGGCACAGATTCCTTTGACCCAGCGCTGTTCTTGGGTCAAGCAATTATAGAAAAAAAGTGATTGATGGTAAGCAGGCTGTGCTTGAGTCAAATTATGATTATTACTGGTTAAACCTATACATTTAAATTTGGATCCAAGTCCAGACACGGCTGTAGATAAATGCATGACTACTCATTCCAAGGGTGACAGCGAATCTGGGTGAGTTCTCAGACTGATGTGGATTTTGACCACAAGGTTAATGGCTCCTTCGACCTAATTTGTTTCAAGTTTTCCGTAGCCAAAGTTGTCATAAAATAAGCCACCTTCTCAAAATGACCACTGAAAAGAGTCCTGAGGTCTTGAAGTCAAGATGTATAAGGGTGCACATCAGGCTAAAGTCAAACAAGTTTCTACTGAGCCCAGGAAAATGGTTCACTCAGCGTGAAAAAAGAGCAGCCCAGCAGGTTTCCTCCCTTCAAGTGCTTTTCTGTGACTAAAGCAACATGAAATGGAAAGAGAATAGCAACCAAAAACAAATAGTTCAAGCAAATGTCTTTTGCAGATAAATTACCTGGAAAGCCAGGCTAATTTTCATGACTACTCTCTGCTCAACCCTGTTTATTTCTTGTCCTCTCTCAAATCCTTGCAGGATTCAAGCTTTGTGTATTGCCCATGATTCTGAATAATTTCATGAGAAAGTCTAAATCCTCGAGGGATTTTTTTTATCTCTTTGTTTGTTTTTATGGACTTTGTTTGGCCTTGCAGTATTTTACAAATAATTTTTGTTTCCAAGTATCATTGCTACTGACTTACAGAATTCTACTTCCTTCTGATTTTCCCCACTTCCTTTTCTTCCCTTGAGGAGTTTTTTGTGCTTGAGGAATAAAGTTCTGACTCTTTCTCTCACCTCTTCACTCCAGTTAGTTTCCCCCTGCTGGTCCCAGCTGCTAATCGGACCATTTCTTTGCACTAAATTACAGAATTATCCTGAGGCAACAAAACTTCAACGTGAATGGTTCTTTGCAGTTCGAAAGCATTTTAGGTACTAGGTGAATGCCTAGTGAGAGTTCGTCCCAAAATGTAACAGCAGTATTCTTTGGGGTTTAATTTAGGCTATGAAAGTAAAAGATAAAGAAACATTACTTCACCAACATGGTTTTCCCTCCTTTGCTGTGTGTGTTTCAGTGCCTCAAGGTCATCCTCTGATACTGGCTGCTTTAGACTGGTTCTAAGGCTTCCTCTATTAACAAATGGCTTTCATGACTCCCACCCTAACCTTATGTGGGTGGAAAAACAACTAGGAAGCCTTGCTCTTTCTTTCCTCGGTCTCTTAGTTTTGCTTCTGAAACTCTGCTGAAATTATATGTGAATAATTCATCCAACTCAATTTTTTAGTGAGTGACTAATGTGCTAATTAAGAAGAAGAGTCATTTTAAGGTTGGGTTGGATGCTCATTACTAAACATCACTATAAAATATTCATGTTATATTTTGGGATTTGGAGGGAAATGTGGAAAGGACAGGCATGTGTAAGCATGTTAATACCTTTTCAGAAACCATGACCGGAATCACCATTTTTCTGCTTCTGGGAGTGTAGATGTTATAAATCTTGGGCTCTGCCATTTCTTGCTGGGTAGATATGCATTTAGGTAATAGATGATACAATTTAAAACAAAAGTATCCAAAACTGCATCTCTGCCTAAATTGCTCAAGTGTCTAAAGAGCATTGGGATCCAGTAAACCAGGGTATCTTGATTCCAGGAAGGGCTCTTCATTTGTCAAGCCTTGCCTTGAATATATCAACACATTTCTACATTTTATTGTGCCTTTATATGTATGAAGACACACACAATCACAGAAATAATGACATCTCTGTCTGGCAAGGAAATGAGATTTTAGTGACAATTGTTTAAAGATTCTGTATGACATTCTGCAGGCAGATAGTCTTTGACCAGAGAACTTTTCCTAAAAGTCAGGGGCTAAAAGCCCTGAAAAACACATTTGAAATCTTTGATAAGTGACATTTCAATCCAGCTGACTTCTCAGATAGTCTTGATTATACTTCATATATAAACCTTGATTAGCGGAAATGCTTGAAGAATGAGGTGTTCTGGCTAATTTAATTCTGTAATGAAACAGAATTACAGAATTTCTGTTTCAGTTCTTATTGCTGAAAATCTTTCTCAAATACATGGTTCCTCTTTCCTCAATACCAAAAGTATCAGAAATGCATTTTTATTTGATGGATGGAAATTATGGAATCCTCATTGTGAATACTTAGGATCACTAAAAATTACTATAGACACACAACATTAAGAAGGTTGTACTGAATGTATAGTATAAATGTAAAAAGTTATGGATTTCATAAACTCTCTAACAGTTTATTAATCTGGCCTTTCACCCTTTTTCCATGGAGTGTAGTTTACATAAATAAGTGGTTGCATTATGTACTTGGTCAAGATTTACTGTGTACTATTCTCAGAAATTAATAATGAAGTCATTATTTCCTGTTAAGTCAATCCTTGGAATTAGGGCAATATGTAGGGAGGCACATGAGACTGCCTTGAACATTGTTGTTGTAGGACATTAAATGGAGACACAATCTAAGTGTTAAAATTATTAAAATAAAATTCTTAATATGCAGCTAGAGCCTTCTTCACAAAGTAACCATAAAATAGTAACAGGCAAATGCCTCATAGTTGTAGTTGGGGGTGAGAGAGAATAAATGTTGTTTCATAAGAACAGAGAATCTCTTGGGAAGTATCATATAACATTAGGATGCTTGTGCAGAAGACTTCTTTGTGAAGACCAATATTAACCTGAAAACTGCCTTCTCTTTGCCCAAATCCCAAAGGATTCCATAACTCTTCCCACCATCATGGAGATTAAAGAGGGAACCCACACACAATGCTGAACTAAATTAAACAGATAGCAGTCAAACCAAGATATACAGGCACAGAGGCGGGGATTTTATAGGGAAGACAAACATCCCTGGAAATATAAGAAAAAATTAATTCCAAATATGGGAATTAAACTCAGAAATTCCAAGCAGGGGATCTGAGAGTTTTAATATGAATGTTATTTATTAAAAAAAAACCCTTCCCAGTTCAAGCAAACCCTCCAAAAATGGAATAGTACAAAGTAGAATATTAAAAACATACAGGAAAAACAAAAAAAAAACAAAACAAAAAACATACATGGCCGCCTTTTGTACAGGAGACCGGGGCTCAATTCCTGGACCATGCATCTGAACAAACAAACAAACAAAAAATATAAAGGACATGCTAATGAGAAAAGAATGAAGAGTCACTCCCCTGCCCCTTAGTTCCGACTAAATGAGTGAATCTGAACAATTCTGTTATGAGGACACTTTAGATGCTCACATGTGAAAGGACTTGGACTTGGTTTGCAGTCTAGGCACAGGGTTATTTTAATTTGGTGGACTTCAGCAAGTTATTTGGCCTCAGTTTCTGTACCATAACAATATGGACTTTATAAAGCCATCTATTTATTGATATTGCTTCAGGATGAAAAAGATAAGGCACGTACTATGTCAATCATATAGGAAATCCTCAAAGCATGTTACCTATGGGACTACTACTGCTGCCATAACTATGGATGCACACAAAGGACAAAGGGGCATGGAGGAGAACATGGCTTCTTTCCCAGAAGATGTAGGATGGCTTCACAGAGGAAATCATCTTTGAGCAGGTTCTTGAGGAATGAATAGGAGTCTACCAGATTGGGAAAAAAAAATTAAATAAGGAGGATATTTCAAGGAGTGGGAGAGATGTGGAGGTAAACATAGAAAAAAAAAAAAAGGCAAGGAAAGTTTAAAGAACAAGGCCCTCTGGCTGAAAAGCAATTATTTTAGAGACTCAAATATAAGTATGCATAAGATAAATAATTTACAAAGGAATTTTACAGAAATTATTTCGTCTGATATTCAGAGCAGCTTTGAGGAAGTAGGTTAGCAGTTTTTACAAATGGCAAGGCTAGGATTCAGGGAAAATTTTCCAAGGAAAAGTACTTAATAAATAATTATTCAATGTACCCTCCTAACCTCACATAAGTCAGTAAGGGACAGAGAATTTGTTCAGACAAGCAGAGGTTGAGTTGTTAAGATCACAGCTTTAGCACAGTTCCCTCTAATGTATCAGGTTATGATCAGAGTCAAAGATGTCACCAAGTTCATCTGAGGAGAAAAGCAAGGACTTAGGCTAGAGAGAGCCCAAATGGATACTTACTCTGGATGGGTTAAAGCTTAGCTCAAGGTTGGGACCTCAAGTTCAGAAGCAAATTGAAATTGGAATAAAAGCAAAATAAGTAAGGGAGTTGACAAGGGGGAATCCTGGTTATTAGGTTGAACTTGCTTTTGTGGGTTGTCATACATGTAGCGTATGGAGTGATCAGATTCATTAGTGTTCCAAGGAGGAGACTAAAGGATTTATAGGCGCCTAATAACTAAGATATATAAATACACCGCTTAGTGAATGACTTGGTAGATTCAGAATTTTGAGAATTATACAGAACATATAGAAATAGAAGGAATTTTAACGATCATCCAATTCAACTCTCACATTTTACAAATGAGAAAGCACATTTGCCAAAAAGTCAAAGAATAGGAAACCTGCAATAAAACCCCAGGCTTCCTGTTTCCTAATGCAGTGCTCTGTTGTAACACAGTAGGGATCATGGATTACAGTACTTTTTGCTGCCTAGATTCTGCCAAAGTGCTCTTCATGCAAATACATGTCTCTCCCTTTCTCCATCCCCACCCCCATATTTCTAGGAAATAAACAGAGATCAGATTCAAAATGGAGATGAAATGCTCTATCAGAGAAAAAGAGCAAGAAACTGTTTAAAATTACTCAGAAATATCCACATTCTAGACATGGATATTTCCATGCTATTTACCTCTACTCTATACATTGTTTCCTAAAATGCCCAAAAGATTGACAAATAAAATTCTACTCCTTTGGCTTTCCATGAGCACTGGTTAACAACAATAACGAATAAGGCTCTGCATCAGCCTAACAGAGAAAAGTTTTATGAATCTCCTCACTAATTAAGAGTTAGAAAATTTATCATAGGCAATTAGGAATTTATAAGATGTGGAATTGTCTCAATTCTCTTTCTTCAAGTGCTTCCTCTGTTGATATTTTAAGAACATGAGAGCAGATGTAAAAAAGTGTTTGAAATTCCTGTTGACCAAGATGGCTCCGGGGTACTGTTCTCCCACAGAATCTCTGAACAACTAGCAATAACTGGCAGAGGTATCTTCCTCAACTTAAAAAAAAAAATTAAAAGGTTGTAGTAACTGGGTCAGTGCCAAATCAAGAAAGCACAGTTTTAAAATGGTAAGAGAATTGCATGGTGCCCTGGCTATCCCCTCCACCATCATCACCTCCATAGTGCATTATGGATCCACTCTGAGCTACCATCATGGGTCTCTGTCCATGTTCCAGAGGGACCAGAATAAATCTTGTGCACACACTGGGGTGGCTGGCACATCTGTGCCAGTCTCAGGGGTGGCAGACTGAAGGACTAAACCAATGAACTCATCTCTGGCTTTCTCTCCCTAAACTTGCCCGGCAGGCAGAAACAGCTGTCAGAGCTAAAGCAGTGTGAGAAACAATTCAGTCAAAGTGTCCTGGGACAAAAATTTCTGACTTTACAACATGCAGTTGAGAACCTGGAAGCAGAGGTGGAGGGTATAGGGGGTGGGTGAAGTCTATCATATAGGGAGTGGAGAGGTCGGTCAGATTCCTGTAAATGGAGAAATACCTAAAACCATAAGCAGATACAAGCACAGGATAAGACAGCTCAGAAAACATGAAAAGGACACTTCATTGCACTTCTGTATCCAAATTGCAAAGGAAGAATTAGATTTTTCCCTATTTGCAGATGACTTGATCCTATATACAAAGAATCCTAAAAAATGCATAACAAAGCTACTAGAGCTAACAAAGAAATTCAGCCAAGTGGTATAAAGTCAACTTGCAAAAATCAGTAGTGTTTCTATATACTAACAATGAACAATTGGAAGAATAAATTTTAAAAATCAATTTATAATGGCAATTAAAATAATCAAATAACTAAGAATAAATTTAATCCAAGATGTAAAAGACTTGTGCAAGGAAAACATACTACTGAAAATATTTTTTAAAAGGACTAAATAAATGGAAGGAAATTCCATGATCACACATGGTAAGACTAAATATTGTTAAGATGTTAATTCTTTCCAAAGCAATTTTCAGATTCAATGCAATATCAATCAAAAATTTCAACAGTTTTCTTTGCAGAAATGGAAAAGTCAAACATTAAATTTATTTGACAGGGTAAGAGGCCCCAAATAGCCAAAACCATCTTGAAAAGAGGAATGAAGTTGGAGGACTCACACTTCCCAATTTTAAAACTTATTATAAAACTATAATAATCAAAACAGCATGGTATTGGCATGCAAACAGGCCTATAAACCAATAGAATCAAATCAAGAGTCCAGAGACAAAAACCTCATATCCATGGCCAATGGATTTTTGGCAACTATGTTAAGCCCACCTCAATAGGGATACAATAGTCTCTTCAACAAATAGTGCTAGGAAAACTCCATATCCAAAGCAAAAGAATGAAAATGGGCCCCTACCTCATTCAATATACAAAAATTAACACAAAATAGATCAAAGACATAAATATAAGAGCACAAACCTTGAAACTCCTAGAAGAAAACATAAGAACACATCTTGAAGGGCCTTGTGATAGGCAATGGTTTCTGAGGCTTTACACAAAAAGTACAAGTAACAAAAGAAAAAGTAGATAAATGGGACTTCATCAAAATTAAAACTTTTGTGCATCAAAGTACTTCATCAGGAAAGTAAAAAATACAACCTAAAAATGGAAGAAAATATTTTGAAACCACATACCTGATTAGGGTTTAACATCCTGACTATATAAAGAAATCTTACAACTCAACAATAAAAGATAACCAGCCCAATTAAAAATAAATGCACAAAAGACTAGTATAAACTTTTTTTCCAAAAAGACATACAAATGGATAATAAGTACATGAAAAGATGCTCAACATCATTAACCATTAAGGAAATGCAAAATTAATACCATTCTATATTCATTAGAAGGCAACGATTTTACAAACAGAAAATAACAAGTGTTGGAAAGGATGTTGAAGAATAAGAACACTCACTCATTATTGGTAGAAATGTAGAAAGGTACAGCCACTGTAAAAAACAGTTTGGCGTTTACTCAGAAAATTAAATGTAGAATTGTCATATGGCTGGGTTCTGGAGACCTAGGGCCCAGGCATCCCCTCCATATTGAAAATAAGTTATTGCACATAACCACCAACAATGACCAGACAGATGTTAAAGGTCATCAGACCTCCTTAGCGTGGGGAAGAATGTACAGATGGTGTGGTTAAAAAAAGCGTTATAACTCTCCTGCCTTGACTACTGTTTATAACAAAACTCCAGACCCCTGTGTCATGAGACCCTGCTGAAACTCTTTCTCATATCCTATGGAATGTCTTTGTCCTAAACCCTTATAAACTGTCCCTTGCACTCCCCGGCCTTTTGCAGAGCACTAACTTCCATTTTCGAGGTGGCCACCATTGAAAGAACTTCTACTGTTCGTAAGTCCCCCCAAATCTACACCTAACTCTACTTAGTGTATTCTTTGGTCTTGAAGCTGCACCACCCAAACTCTCCAAGAGCTGGGTTGGAACAATTGGTGAGCCATACAGGAGACCAAAGAGCAACAGGCCATAGTGGGCATGAGTTCTGGGAAGGGAGAATCCATGGGGGCAATCCTAAATTGGCATGTATAATCCTTATGGGAGGGGTGGCTGCCCTCCTGGAAAATGGGGACTGCAGTGAGAGTATAGGGACATCCTAAAGACTCTGGTGGAGTTGCTGTTTTGCAACAGATAGGAGGACAACTGAATTTTAGCAAAAAGAAAAAAAATACATCAAGTAGTAACAGCTATAGCATGGCCTCTTTTAAGAGTCTTACATAGGGCCACAGAGGAAGAACAGGTGACAAAAACAACAGCCCATCATCTAGAGGAGGAATTAAAACTAGAAAGAGATACACATCTTATCCAGGCACAAATGAAGGACTCATTGTTACACTAAGTGGACTGTCAGTTAGACTGCGGAATGCAGATATGCCAGCATCAGAAGCCTTGAGTTTCCTCAGCTCAAGTCCAGAGGATTTTAGCTACTCTGGAATAGGACCCCAAAGCATGGGACTCCATAGACTTCTCCTTGAAAGGAGAGGAGTAAAAGCAAGGTAGAGGAGGGTGAAGAGCCCTAGCAGGTTCATCCCATAATACAACAGAACTGGAAGGCATCACAAGATCACCACCCTGGGACTCGTCAATTCCAACTTCCTGAACAGTAATTAAATATTACATGTTTCTAATAAGACATTGTGCCACAGCTGGACTGGGTGATTTCAGGCAGCTGTATAGATAAAAAACTAGGGAGTACCTATCCAATTGGCTTCTGAGGCTATGGGACCCCCAAGCAGAGGGGGTAGTGCATTCTGGAGTGGAGATGAGTAAATTGGTGTCTATTTGTAGCAAAGGAGGATGCAAAAACCACTTCCTTATTGGTATGTATGGCTGATTAATGCACATAAGGCTGCATGGCCCAATGAAGAGGATATACCACACAAAACCCCCATTGGCAAAATATGGAGAAGCTATAACATGTTTTAAGGGAGCTGGGGAAAAAAACAGCTCATTTAAGTCCTGGCTTTCATAGGCCCTGACCCTGAAGCTTTTACCATAGGAATGAATGACAAGGTATTGCATACTGCCCCCAACCATTTTTATGGGCTTTTCATGTTTATTCTAAGCCCACTAGTTGGACAGCCCATTTCCCTTGCCACTCAGAATAGCTGACCTTGAGAGTTATAGAAGCTGTGGAGAAAGGGGATGGAATTAAGTAAAGGCTCCTCATCAAAACATTGGCCCTAATTGGGTATCCTGCAAACAAATGTCAGTGAATCTCATTGCTGCAGACATATAGATAGAGGATATAGATAAGCAACCTAATGCAGTCCTTGTGGAACTATGGAGCAAATTGCCTAAGGACCAAATATTTACCAAAGTGAGTTCCCAAGCCTCTGGGGGAGAAAGGAAGTCTGAAAAGAAACTACAGTTAGAGCCTGCTCTCCCAGAAGAGGGTTGGCAAGCCCCTCTCCCTCTTCTGTAGGGGGGAGTTTGAGATTCCTAGGTGCAAATAATAGCTGAAACCCCCAGGGATCGGAGGGCACATCTAGAATTAAACATCTACTGGTCTCCTACTGACTAGGAGAAAGTGTTAGCAATAGTAGATATGGGAGTTGAATGTACCTTAATCAATTGGAATGTAGTCCAATTCCATGGACCACTACTGCCTAAAGACAGCTATGGGGGAAAATGATACAGGCAAAATGGCTGTTTAACTGTACAAATTGGGAGATTGCCCTCTCCAGGGGTACATGCATTTATTTCCCTTACTGGAATATATTTTAGGAATTGATCTTCAACAGAATGCCACATTGCAGACCAGTATAAGGGAATTCCACCTCTGTTGTACAGTGATCAATGCTGACTTAGAGGGGCAGGCAGAATGGCCCCCTATAAAAGTACCCCCACCTCAGAGGATCATGGCTACAAGACAATATAAAGTTCCAGCTGGGCACCAAGAAATCTCAACCACTATCAAAGAGTTGAAGCAGGTGGGGATAATAATACTCACCCATAGGCTTTTCAATAGTTCTGTTTGGCCAGTACAAAAGCCTAAAGGAACATGACATATGACAGTAGATTACTGGGCGTCAAAGTAACATCACCATTGTATGCTGCAGTCCTGAACATTGCTGTTTTATTAAAAGAGATTAGTACCCAATTGTGTCAATATCATTTTGTATTGGATCTTGCTATTACTTCCTTTAGTGTCCTCCTAGAAACATCAAATCAGCCTGCATTCATTTCACTTGGGAAGGCCAACAATGGAGTTTTATTGTATTTCCTGAAGGCTATGTATCTAGTCTGACCATCTGCTAGAATCTTGTGGTACCAGATTTGGTTAAGTGGAATGTCCCACAAGTGTAACTCTTTAACTACATTGAAGATGTCATGTTAACCAGTAATTCTCTTTTAGAAATAAAAAAAGCGTCAGTCTTATTGCTGTCTGACCTTGAAAATAGAGGATGAGCAGTCAATTGAAACAAATTGCAAGCCTTGGCTGCTCTGTCAAATTCTTGGGTGTTGCATGGTCAGGTAACAAAAAGCTATACTTTTTTGCTGTAATTGATAAAGTACGATATTTCCCCATGCCACAAATGCCAAAACAACTAATGACTTTCTTAGGGTTTTGGGAATATTGGAGACCCTTTTTGAAAGGTCATCCCTTGGAATGGGATACCCACCAACAGGACTGTCTTTGGAAAGATAAAAAGGACAACAGCACAGGCACAAGCACTGAGGGGTATCTACCCTACCCTGTGAATTGGATATAGCCAGCACTGACATTGACTTTGGGTGGGGTCTGTGGCAGAGACAACATTCTAAATGATTGACTTTTGGCTTTTGGTCACAACTATGGAAAGGGAAAGCATGAAGATATAGCCCCTGGAAAAGCAATTGTGTGCTGCATATAATGTCTTAGTACAAGTAGAAGGACAGACTCAAAGATGCCCAGTCAGCTTGAAAATGGCCATCCCTATTCAGGGTGGACAACTGACATAGTTTCTAATCCATGCTCTGGCAGTGACCAACTAAGGACACTGACAAAATAGAAAGCCTACTTGATACAGCACAGCATTTTCAATACCAGCCCTCTGAGTGCAGAAATGGAGGAGATTCTCAGACTAGTGTCCTATATAGAAGATTCAACATTTAAAGTCACTACACCTGAAATAGCTGTTGAAATGCTCACTACAGAATGCCTGGGAACCATTCCTGTCTGCTTGGTACATGGATGGGTCCAGTGGTGAGCAGCCTCTCACTTGGATAGCTGTGGCAGTGCAACTCAGTAATGGCACTGTTCTAGTTTGCTAGCTGCCAGAATGCATCATGCCAGAAGCAGATGGGCTTTTAATAAAAGGGGATTTATTTTGTTAGTTCTTCGGAGGAAAGGCAGCTAATTTTCCACTGAGGTTCTTTCTTACGTGGGAAGGTACAGGATGGTCTCTGTTGGCCTTCTCTCCAGGCCCCTGGGTTCCAACACCTTTCCCTGGGGTGACTTCTTTCTGTATCTCCAAAGGCCTGGGCTGAGCTGCGAGTGCTGAGATGAGGAATGCCAAGCTGCTTAAGCTGTGCTACGTTGTGCTCTCTCATTTAAGCACCAGCCAATTAAGTCAAATGTCATTCATTGCAGCAGGCCCACCTCCTAGCCAACTGCTGATGTAATTAGCAACAGATGAGGTTCATGTACCATTGACTCATGTCCACAGCAACAGTACTAGGTGCCTTCACCTGGCCAAGTTGACAACTGAATCTAACTACCATAGGCACTATATGGTGGAAGACTGGTACTGTGCAAATCAGTCAATGGACTGAGTTAAGAACAGCATGTTTAGTAATAATGCATGAGCCAGAAGACATGCTAACTATCTGTACTGACAGGTGGGCTGTTTACAAAGGCCTTACAACCTGGATGGCAACCTAGAAGCAGGAAAAATGTACAGTCATAGGTTGCCCCTTCTGGGGGACAAGAATTGTGGAAAGACATCTGGGATGCCTGCCAATGACAAAATGTAACAGTCTATCATGCCCTTACCCATACTCCCAACATGTTACCTGGAAATGTGGAAGCAGATTCACTCGCACAGTTGTGAGGCAGCCCAGTTGAAACCAGGGAATGACTGGTTTCAGAATGACTACATTGGAAAAGTGGATGCCAAGGGTATCCATCCCTCCGACACCTAGTCTAGCAATTCCAGCAGCCAATGACACACCAGCAGAGAGTGGACATCACTAGAGAGTGCCCTTCATGCTCCCTACCTCAACCATGTGGGCTCTCACACCTGATAGACATTCTAGCGGCCATACAAGCCCACAGGTGCAGGTTGAATAAATTATTTATTTAAATAATGAATGGTTTATTAAAGGAACAGCTAAAAGATGATAAGAGGTCCTTATAGCAGTGGACTAAAAGGCTCTATCGAGCCTTAACTCACATGAATGCAATGCTGTGGGCTGCTGAACCTGCCCCTGTTGACATGCTAACAGCAGGAACCAGACAGGCCCTCAGAACACAAATTAAAGGGCCAACCACTTTACAGCTTAAAAGGGGAAATAATAATAATTTGTTGTTGCATGTGCCTTAGACCATACGAAAAAGGGAGAATGAGTTCCTTTGGCTTTGAGCTGGCCCTTGCAGCCATGCTGGTTGGGAATCTTAAACCTATAGAGAATAAAAGTCACCCAAAATATTGTAATCAGATCATCTTTTATATAGAAAATGCCTGTTAAAATCTTTATTACCAATCTGGGGTCTCCTATTCCCATGGGAACCTTATGTGTCACTATATTGACTCTTCTTATACCCATATTAACAATTCTTGTAAAAGTGGAGGACTCTCCAAGATTTTCAGGGAGAGAATATCTGGTATTTAAAACCTGCCCTTTATATGAATGAAGCTGATATGGATAGGACAAAGGTAAATTAGAATACAGGTTAAAGGCTGATGTCATTCATATTTTAAAGCTTCAACTTTTATGTGAGACCAAAAAGGATATGCACTTATCTGGTACAAAATTTATATTTTGGGTATTGCGTTTCTTAATTTAACTTGTATGGTCAGTTTAGTTAAACACTATAAGTACATGGAATCTTGAATAGGGCATGAGATCTTGTTGACTTGTCCAGGTTGATGTGATGCCCCAATATGTCCCAGAGTAATTTGGGCAGTGAACAGCAAAGTATTCACAAAGTCCTCTCAAGGGACTGGGGAGAGAGGAAGAAATATTCAACTCCCTCATTGGGAGAATTGCTGATATTCTTGCAAGTAGTAGGGATAACCAAATCAATAGGCTAAGCCCTCAATCTTGGGGTTTACCCCCAGGAAACTTATTCTTGCAAAGGATAAGCTGAGCCTACTTTAAATTATGCCTAAGGGTCACTCACAAAGAACCTCTTTTGTTGCTCAGATGTGGCCTCTCTCTCTAAATGAACTTGGCAGGGGAACTCACCACCCTCTTCCCTATGTGGGACGTGACTCCCAGGTGTGTAAATCTCCCCAGAAACATGGGACAGAACTTCAAGGATGAGCTGGGACCTGGCATCAAAGGGAGAAGAGAGAAATGAGACAAAATAAGTTTCAGTGGTTGGGAGATTTCAAACAGAGTCAAGAGCTTATCCTGGAGGCCATTCTTATGCATTATATAGATATCACTTTTTAGTTTATGGTGTATTATTGTGGCTGGAGGGAAGTACCTAAAACTGTTGAGCTATGTCCCAGTAACTTGATTCTTGAAGATGATTGTATAATGATATAACTTTTACAGTGTGACTTTGTGATTGTGAAAATCTTGTGTCTGATGCTCCTTTCATCCAGAGTATGGACAGATGAGTAAAAAAGAATGGATTAAAAAATAAATAATAACGTGGAGGATAAGGGGTAACATAAATTGGGTAAATAGAAATACTAGGGGTCAATGAGAGGGAGGGGTAAGGGGTATGGTATGTATGAGTTTATTTTTAATTTTAATTTCTTTTTCTGGAGTGATGCAAATGTTCTAAAAATAATCATGGTTATGAATACACAACTATGTGATGTTATTGTGAGTCATGGATTTTATACCATTTATGGAATGTGTGTGTGAAGATTTGTCAGTAAAAAATATTTTTAAAAAACCCTCCTTACAATGTTTTTCTGCCTGGTACCTTGTTGTCAACTGGTGGAACTCTAGCATGTATTTTGTTAGATCAGCGGGAATTACCCCTTATTATTCTCTATCAACATCTCTGTTTTCACCCACAGTGCCCTAGAAGACACCTTCCAACAGTGGGCTTCAGTGGTAATTCATGCCAACAATTGAACCCAATGTTGGGTTTGCATGGACTTGCCATCTTCAGGTGCAATCAGCCTTCCTTTGACTGTGATCCCTGTGAATTGGATTGCTGGCATGGCAGAATTCAGCACATGAATTCAGCACAGACTCAGCAGAAAATCTGGAAAAGAATTTTCTCATTTAAGACTTGGTTTTAAAAATGGAGTCCAATATAGTCCCCTCTAAATTCCCTGTGGATATTTGAGTGAAAAAGTGCATCTGAGTAAAACAGTCGCCTAATGGTGTTTTAAAATCCATGTAAACTTATTTTGAAATCCAACTGCCATTCTATAATGAGACCGGGGCTTACACCTTCTCCTTTGTATAGGAACAGGAGGATAAGGTCCAACCTGCACTGGGGTATGCTGTGGATGATGGTTTAGGATGGCTGACAGCAGAAGCTGTATCTGTAGACCATGTTGCTCCTGTCTTTGTGAAATTCATGACGTGGGGTGGCTGCCCCCTGAACTGTGTAATTTTACAGGTAAGCTAAAAGCAATAGTCTTTTCTGCTAGGAAGACATCTCCAACCAACATGGGGCATATGTTTCCCCTAAGGGATGGGAAATATGGTTGGCCATATTTACTTATAAGTGAACAGGATGTTGTATGTGGGGAGAGCTCTATGTTCCTGCTACCTTATATGACTCTTTATCCCATAATCCTAGAATTGGGAAAACGGTTAAAGTTAGACATAGGATAAAATTCCTTTCCTGGTGGTATTATCCTTTAGCCATTCTTGCACCAGGCGGAGTTAACAATAATTACTGAAAAACATGTGGCAGCTATAGCCAATCATACTGCCCAAGCACTTAATGATTCCAAAATAGTATATCCTTGCTAAATGAAGAGTGCACACAGCTGAGAAAGGTAATTTTACAAAACAGAATGGCCTTAACTACCCTCACTGCAGCTTTACGTGGTACCTGTGCCTTAATTAACATGCAGTGGTGTGTATATATCCCCCATCACTTGCACAATGTTTCATAAGTTTTGAATCATATGCAAGAGCACATTCATAATTTGATCAGTAGACCCCTTGTCTAAATGGTTTAATTCCCTTTCTTGGCCATTGTGGTATCACCACAATGTGGGGTTATCTCTGTGGGGGGGACCCCTAGTGATCTGTTGTCTCTTATACTGTGGTTGTGGAATATGGATGCAGTGTCTGTCCTATTGTAAATGTAGTCTGCTGTGTGCGGGAGGATTGTGGAGCACAAGACCCAAGCCCCCTCCAAATTGAGAATAAGTTATTGTACCTAGTACGTATAATGACTGGGACAGAAGTTAAAGTTCATCAGACCTCCTCATGGGTGGAAAGAGTATTCAGATGGCATCATAAACAAACATTAAAACTCCCCTCCCTTAATAACTGTTGACAAAGAACTTCCAGACCCCTGTGTCATGAAGCCCTGCTGAAACTATGTTCTCATATCCTACAGAATGTCTTTGCCCTAAACACCTATAAGCTGTCTCTTGCACTCCCTGTCCCTTTGCAGAGTACTGACTTCCCTTTTCTGGAGAGCTGCCACCAGAAAAGATATTCTCCTGTCTGTAATTCCCAATAACATCCATACCTCACTCTTTGCCTGGCATGTTCTTCAGACTTGGGGTTGTGCTGACCCAAGCCCTTCAAAAGCTGGGTTGGAACACCAATATTCTCTTCTAAGTCTAAACCCAAAAGATTTAAAAGCAGGGATTTGAACAGACATTTACACACCAGTGTTCATAACGACATTTTTCACAATTGCCAAAAGATGGAAGCAATACAATTGTCCATCAACAGATGAATGGATGAGCAAAATATGGTATATACATACAAGGGGATATTATTCAGCCATAAAGAGGAATGCATTTCTGATACATGCAATAACATTGGTGAACCTAGAGACATAGTGTTAAATGAAAAGCCAGATCCAAAGGACAAATATTCTATGATCTCACTGTTAAACAATAATTAGAATAAGCAAACTCATAGAGTCAGAAAAGCTAAGCTGTAGTGGGTATAAGGAATGTGGAGTTAATGCTTAATTGGTACAGAGTTGCTGTTTGGGATGATTGGCAGTTTTGATATTTGGTGGTGGTGATAGTAGCAAAATATTGTGAATGTAATTAACAGCACCGAATTATATATTTGAGTGTGGTTGAAAGGGGGAAATTGTAGGTTGTATATATCTTAGTAGAATAAAATATTAAAAAAACAGGAGTGTACAAAACAATGAATCCTAATGTAAACTGTGGACTCTAATAAATGATATAATTATAATTTTATTTCATCAAATGTAACAAAAGTAGCACATTAATGCAAACTATTTATAATATGGAGAATTGCATGTGTAAGGGGGTACATAAGAACTCTGTACTTTCTGCATAATGTTTCCATAAATCTACAACTTCTCTAATGAAAATCAATAAAAAATATGTTTGAAGAATGGGTATGCAAATATATAAAGTAACATAAATGTCTTTTAATACCTTAATTTAGAGTCAATGGAAGAAAACTTGCTATTTTAGAAGAAAAATTAAGAGTGGCATCAATTACACATAGGAGAGACACCAGTAGCTAGGAAAGGGGACTCTAAGAAAACAAGGACATTTTACAAATACTGTAATGAGAAAAGAAATACCGAGAGAAAATAGGTCCACTAATAAATGAGGAGCATGAAATTAATGATGAGTCTAAAATGGTCGAGATAATGAACTCATTTGTAAAATCGGTCCTTAACAAGAAAAATGAAGATAGGAAGTTCAAACAATTAAGAAAACCTTGCAAAAACAGCTGTTGACAAAGAAATAGGATAGAAAAGGCCAATTCTATTTTGGGCTAGATCAAAAGAATTATCCCATGACAATAAGGGAAGAGAGTTTTTATTATATCATTGATAACATACCTAAAATCCATACTAACTTTGTGGCCATCTTGATCAGCTGCATTCTCATATGCAAGAGTGGGGTGAAGAGTCAGGAATTAATGGCAGTATCATTTGTCAGGTTTAGACTTGTATAGAAGAAAGTACATATACTACGCTTTAAACGATGCACAACGAAAGTTTGTTTTTTCTGTCTTGTTTTCACCCTCCAAGCAGTATTGGTAGGCATGCACTGTGAGTAGCTGAAAATATGTTTTATATACATAAAGTGTGCGATACTTTTTCCTGAATTATAAAGTGAAGTTGTCTCTCTCTTTCTCTTTCTTTGTCCACTATCATTGTGTGTGCATTTGACTGCCAGCTTTGCCAGGTCTTCTCATAAGACTTTTAGAATCAAGCAATTCCTGGTTAACAAACAAAAGCAGAGTCTTCCCATTCCTCACTTGATTCAAATAAAAACTGGCAGTAAAATCAAGTATAACTCCAAGAGGAGACATTGGAGAAGAACCAAGCTGGGTCTGTAAAGTATCACATGTGATGATACACATATTGATGTTGTATCAAGTTCACTAGCACCTTCAATTTGAAACAGCCATCCTTTCTGAACAGTTGGGCTTATTTTATTGGGGAAAAATTCTATTTTTTCTTTGTTTTTATGCTTCTGCATAAATAAGTTGTTTTGGTAATGAATATATGAATATATGAGAATTTTTGCTTGACAAACAAGCGTAAATTGAAGAAATGTAAGTTCAAATTTGGCAACCTTAAATGCAAGGTAAGATGACATCATGATAGATTATCTTGTCTGTTCTGTGAGTATCTGCTTTCTACTTATTGATGACTAACCCTGAAGCTATATGCCAAAACTGCCTTGAGAGAAAGAAATACTTGACCTTCTGCATTATCAAAGCATTGGTGCCCCTTCCTGATGCAGTCATTACGGATGAGATGCTAGAAAAGTTTAGAAAATGATTTTGCCACTTTATGCCTCTCTAAAGACATATCAAACTTTAGCACCATACATGAGGCTGGAATCTCCTTCTAAAGAATGGCTGAGAAAATGCGGGATCTAATGTAGCCACTGGACAATACACAGAATGCTGCAGAGCCCACCAATAGTCTTGGGACCGGCTTTTATAATAGAAACTCATACTAGGTGATGTCATCAAAGCCGGTGGAAACAGAGTATATGCTGTATAGAAATTACATATATTGGTAACTTTTAGTGTTTGATTCAAGTATTTATTGAAAGTGTACGCCAGGAAAAGCCTGGAGAGGGGGGGCTGAGATTTGAGCTGACATCTTGTTGACAAGAAGCCAGTCTTTCTAAGATCCCGGGTAAGAGCCTTTCAGGCAGATGAAACACAAGTAGAAACGGGCAAGCCCCTATAACAGGAGTGAATTTGGTGAGTATGACAACCCTTTGGAAGGACCATGTGATTGGAACATGTTAAATGAGAGAGGAAAATGTTCCTGGAGGAAATGGGAGAGGTAGGTAGGGACCACATCAAGAGAAACTTGTAAAACCATGACTACAAATGGGCATTAAATGCTGAGCGTAATGGAAGACATAGAGGCATTTTAAGGTAAATTGCAAGAATGGCATTTATAATTTTGAGAATTTTATCTTATTTTAATATGTAAGGGGGACTGGCTTCTATTTTGAGGGTAATAAATGAGTATGTTAATAAATGAATAAGTTTTAGATTATAATTGAAAAACATACCAAATGAATAAAAAATTCAAGTGCAACATTAGTAATTGCTGCATGTTAGAGAAATCCTGTTTTGAACATATGGTGGTATCCATGAGGCCTCTACAAACTGTTGGAGAGGGTCGTAGGTTAGGACTAAAACACTCGGCTCAAAGTTCAGCACTTCGCTAGGGTGGTAAATGAGCAATTGAGGGTAGTTGAAGGAACAGATGGGATTCAAAAAAAAAAAAGGAGAGCCCATCATTCTAAGCACGTCATTAATTTTCTTTCTGGTAAAAACGGGTGAAATTCTTTTCATATTTGCCATTTTCAATCCCTAGGGTTCTTCCTCTGTAAAGAAGCCTCAAGAGAAAAATAAATGCTTAGCTATTCCAAATAATTCTCATATATAAACAGAGAAGAACCAGTGTCCTGAGAAAATAAAACATGGTCTGAAGCACCAAATCGCCAAAAGTACTTCGTCTTCTCTGAGGGTGAATTTTGAGCACAGACTCACCAGTGCAAGGCACCGCTTCAGTATGAGCGCCCCCTACAGGAGATCCTGCGCGGAAATAACACATCATCATGGAGACTGGTGCTGGGACTCAAACGGGCTGAAATGCCCAAACAGTGCCAAGAATAAGCAGTAAAAGGAAACAAGACACACAGAGAGGTCAGGCTTTTAAAGCATAAGACAACTGGGTGGTGCAACGGTGGCTCAGGGGCAGAGTTCTCGCCTGCCATGCCAGAGACCTGGGTTTGGGCCGGGGTGCCTGCTCATGTCAAAAAACGAACAAACAAAACCATAAGAGAACTGCAGAGAGTCAGTAAGGGAGGGTGGAGAGACCAATGAAAAGGAAAGTGAAGAAAGAGGGAGCCGAAGGAGAAGAAAATGTTGCAAATAGTTTCAATGCTTCAAGATAAAACATCTCTCTTACGGTTTTGCTGTTCTTGAATTGCGCTTTGGAAGAATCACATTCCAAGTATAATGTATGCCTGTGCTGACAGAGCTAAGAGGCTGTTGCCACATGTATTCAGAAGAGCCTGACTATGAAACCACAACACATTGAAAGGAGAGGAGTATTTAGTGCTCATGTAGTTAGCTCTTTCAAGAAACAGTAATCAGTCTGTGTATGTAATTTGGAGAGTAATGTAAATTTGGATAGGACTTGTTTATAATTGGGTACTAATGTAGGAGTATTGTGCTTATGAAAGAGTCAAGAGGGAGGCAGAGGCTGCTTTTTAATGGATGGTTTGTAATAGTAGTAATTGTAAGACAGCAATTTCATTTAACAATTAGGCCATTGGCTGGTTTGTGGAAGCCTCTCACATTTTTCTATGACACCTGTTCAATCATGGTGCACGGTGGTGAATTTGCCTAGGTTTTAGTTGGGGAATGGATTCGTGCAGTAGTTATTTCTTTCTACGGGTGGGATATTTCAGGAAACAGGTGCCCAAGGTGATGCCAAATGTCACTACACAGCACAGCAACAGCCGAGGGTAATTGCCTCTGTAAATGAGAGACAGTGGGGAGATGGTGACCCTGGGGGTTGCATTACTAAGGCAGCTTCTGGGCACAGAGGGGTCACTGTTTCTTGCTCTATGTCTTGCCCTTGGCCAGGCATTTGGAGTCTTGATCTTGAAGAAAATTGAATGAGATGAAAGTTAGAATTCACTAAAGGTAGGCAGTGCACTGTAATAGAAAAAGCACAGAATTAGAGTTACAAACATTTGCATTGGAATTCCATCTCTGCTACTGACTAGCTGTTACCTCTGTGAGTAATTTAAACTCTCTGAGGTTCATCTATAACATAAGAATAATCATGCACATTTCCTCGTATTGTGAAACTTAAATACATTAATATGTAAAGTACTCAGTTCAGCATCTAAGCTCATAGAATCAAGTTACTGCCTTTGTTAGCAACATTTCAGAAGAATTAGAGGGATACTTACCAATATAGGTGAATTTAAGAAATATAAAATTGAACAAAGGAAAGCAAGTTGCAAATGACCTCATGAGGTATGATAGAAGGTATAGGGATGATAAACAAATACCACTATGTATTATTTAGAGATTAGAGAAATAAATGAGAATGATAAATCCCAAGCCCAGCATAGTTGTTGCCTCTGCAGTAGGATGAAGCAAACCGGGTAGGAAGGAATGTAATGTATAGGGTAGAAGCATATGTAAAGGCTGTGGGAGTTTCAACTGTCATTGAGTTTTGGGTATATGGGTATGCATTATTTATTATACTCTTCTAGCATATACTCTAGTGTATACTCTTACTAGACATAGGTCTAGAAAGTTTCAAAAGAATTGTTCACTCTCATTTTCTCCATGTTAGTGGAAAGATACAGTTGCGAAAAATACATATAAGAACTATCATTGACCATTTATATACGGCGTGCTATTAGTTATATAATTTACAGATAATTTTGTGTACGTTATCTCATAGGACATGCAAACAGCACATTTAGGCAGGGTAGTGTGATAGAAAGAACATTGCTGTAAGTCAGACAAACTGGGCTCAAAGCACGGCTTTAGTGGGTTGAGCCATGAGATCTTGGCTAACTTCCTTGGTTTCAATGATTTAGTTTCTTAACCTATCAAAGTACAATAATAATGCTTTCTTCATAGGGCTATTGGGAGAATTAATTAAAATAGTAGACCCAGTATATAGAAGGCACTCGACTAACATTAGTTCATGTAATACATAGCTTGGAGAAACCCACAGGGATAATATGCGACTAACTATGCAGTCACCCCTCTTAGGTAAATGTGAACTTTGAAGTCGTTTTAAATATGATTACAGGCAGCAATATAGTCCTTAAAAAATCACCAGAGGAGTGGTCTTAAGGCACTCAAAAATCTAGAGGGAGCATGGGAGGTGGGTATTAGAGAATTGGTAGGGAGTCCACTACTAATAACATTTAGGAAAAATTACTCATGAGTAATCTGTGTTCTATCACCAGTTGAGTCATGAGTAGGGAAATATTGAATCTAGTTAAATATAATAGGTAAAATGCAGTTCACATCAGAAAATAAAGCATCACCTTTAATTCTGGAAAACAGGATTCATTTCCTTTTCTCTGAGAACCTTCCTATGGCAACCATTTGCTAGCACCAGAGAATCTAACAAAATAAAGGAAAGGGGATATCTAGGCTTCCTTCTTAATTTATTTCTCAATTTATCTTTGTAAACAGACTCTCTCTCTCTCACACACACACACAAACGCACAAAAAAACACATGCACACACACAATCTGAGGTCTTATAAGAACTCACCTGCTTTTAATCCTGTACAAATAAATTATTCCTGGCTAAGGAATCATTTCAATTTGAAATATTGCAACAATTATTGGAAAATCTGTAAGCTAATCAAAGTATTACCTACAAAAAAGTAAAAGAAAGGTGAAGGTAAAACCATGAGTCAAAAACCAATTGATTAAAATAAGTGACCTTTAACTATACCTCATTGGTATTTTCTCCTCACAAAACATGACCGCTTATATAAGACACCATGAAATTACATACCTGTTATAGTTAGCTTTGCTCTTTGCAGATAGAGCTGCTTAAATTGAAATTAGAGTAATGTTTTGTATCCAAGTGGATATCCTTTAAAAGAACCGAATGTATGTTTGAATTTTACTGCTGAGGTTTAACAATAAGAACATAGAATTTCTTTTTCTCTAAGCTTGTTAGATGAAGAGTTGACTGGAAGTGACCCTTTGGCTTGTCTCTGTGATTGTCCTCCCAAACAATAAATTAAATTAACCTTGTCCTGATAGTATTTGCAACAACACTGAGAAAGTGCACTTTAGGAATCTACTTTTCAAGAAGTAAAATTTTAAAGAAAAAAATATTTGATATTATGCAGTATTGGTAAAGGTCTAGAGAAACAGGCATTCTAAAATGCTTGGTAGTATAAATTTTTTATAGAGCACCTTGAAAATAATTGAATTTCAATTGCACATACCCTTTGATATGGCATCTCCACTTCTAGAAATGTAGATTACAAGGTAATAAAAAAAAAATGACATGATATTTAGTGTTTTCCTAGTGTCTAAAGTCTTTTTTGTTTCTATAACTTATGGTTGTGAACAGAACTTCTTTGCACAATATTGTTTAGCTTGACAGTATAGCCATATCCATTTCAGTCACTCAGAGTATGAGTAAGGATGTCATTTGTTATTGGACGATTCCTAAAATGGAGTCAGCCATTTTCTCTAAAATAATATCCAACAAAACAAAACAACAAGAAAAACTGGCAAGCTTTTGCGAGAGAAAAGAGATTCAGAAATTTCGCACAAGGGAACAAAGTAAAATTTTTACTCCTAATTCAAAACTGAATGGCAATGTTAACATTGGAGAAGTTGCAAGTGAGAAGTCACCTAAGTCATGCTAAAGAGCAAACTTTATTCACTCATCGCAATGACCCATCTTGCCCTATCCACTTTCTTTGGTTTGTACCAATAGGTCTGCATTGTACAGAAGAAGGATACCAAGAAGACATACACAATGAAGTGCATAAACAAACAAAAGTATGTGGAATGCAATGAAGTGAGAACTGTCTTCATGGAACCCCAGACCATGCAGTTGCCTGGAGCAACCTTTCCTGGTTAATTTATGGAAAATGGTTTTCCTGGACCTCAGAGTGAAGATATACCTCCGTCTTCCCCACAAAAACTGTTACTTAAGTGGATTTCAATTTCTAAATGTCCCTGTGCAAAATCCTCATCAGGATTTTCCTCAAGGGTTTTTGTTCTCCTTGGACTCTTTGGCTTTTATAATTAAACAAATTCGTTTTATTGTTACCAGTAAATATCTTTTGGTGCAGTTTTCACAGTCCCCCTTGTCCTTGAGCCCAGTTTTTTTTTTAATATAGCATATCCACTTCTAGGATTTTAGCTACAAAGGCTATTATTGAATCAATATTTCAGTAGTAAAAGAAAGGAAGCAACCTATATGTCAATTAATGGGTTACTATGAAATACATTGGTACAGAATACAATGGAATGTCTTACAGCTTTTAAAATGAATGACTCTCTAAGGTACATATTTAAGTGAAACAAGCAAGGTTAAGAAACAGTGTATGTGGAATAATTATGCATATATATATATGTATTTGATTATACACAAAATTTTTCTAAAGAAAAAAACAAACAGGCCTAAAATAGTTTTTGTCTCTTGGAAGGGATTTAGAATAAAGAGTGGAAAAAAATACTAATTCTTCATTGTATAACTTTTTATCACATCGTGTATTACTTATTTCTATTAAAAATATTAAAGTCACAGTTGGAAAGAGAAATATATAAGATATGATTCCTCTTGACTGCAAGGTTTGAAATAAAATAAGACAGACAACTGGAAAATTCTGCTTGCCCCTGAAATAGATGGGCTTATCTACTCAGTCATAGGCAACATTGGACACCATGGATCTCCCTTGTAGGCACTACAGAACAAGAGAAGGTCTGTGCTCTAGAGACATTGAAATTGAAATAGAGAAAGACTCCAGAGAGTAACAAGCCAAGTGTATTCAGTTCTTGTTTGGACTTTCTCATTGGAGAAGTCACTCTTTCTAACTGCAGTAAGTTTGCTACCATTATTTCCACTGAGGAATGGAATGAAGATTCCATTTGTTCAATGGAAACTTGAGGAACCAGGAATACATTCTCCCTGATAACAACTGAGGAAAAAAGGCAATGCCAACTTAGTGTCTTATTCCAAAAATGCAATTTCTCCAATTTAATATTTTGCCCTAAACAATGGGCTTTTATGAACAAAGTCTCTAAAGACAAGATTCTCAAAACAGAGTTCAACAGGTAAGTTCTTGTCCAATATAGCCATCTTGGAACCCTGGAATATCTAGGATGCAGATAAAACTGAAAGTAAGGCCTTGGCTATCAATAGAAACTGAATCTCTCTGGCTTTTAGTTGTTCCATCTACATAGGCCAACAAACTGATGTCTTGCCATCTTGCCCACTTGCCCAGAGATGGGTAATTGATTCTTTTTGCTTGAGATCTGCATTCTGTTCTGTCCATTTGGAGCACTACAAATCATCTTCAATGTGATCTTGGATGAAGGAAGCCCTCATTTTTGCCTACTCTGAGTGGGGTATTGCTATCCTTAATTATAGACAGCCAAGGGCACCTATGCTGCCCCACTTACCTCTCATCTGAGGGCTTCCATATTTAGAAAGTGGATAGAAGGAGAGATTAATAACAGTTCATTTTAGCTTGTCTTTTTCCTAGATATATTTCTTCAAAACTATTTCTGAGCTACTAGAGTATCATTAGAATGACACTATATATTCTTGCAACAATCTAAAAAAGTAATATTCAAGTATAAAAGCGCTGTGTCTTCCCCATAATTTCCTATCTAGTCTCCTAAAATGAGGGAATTGATCTTCTTTCCATTCATGTCTGTGAACATTTTATTATTCTTTTAACTCTAAGGCCAACTTCCCAACCGCCAGTGAGTCATTAGCCTAAGAAAAACCTTTTATGGTAGTCAAGTAAAGAAACTGTAGACAAAGGTCAGGGAAAGTTACAGAAGGAAAACATAGTTATGTACTAACCATTACACTTTCATATCATTGCGTCAACTTCAATGCTGCCTTGTAGTTGACTCAAATCCTTCATATTGAAATAGTTATAGATTATGCATTTCTTATGGCAACTTTCAAATGGCATGAAACATTTTCAATCATGGAAATAAAAACCCTTCATCTTGCCTGTGTTAATTTTTTTAACAAAATGATCATTTTTTTAAACATTTCACAATGTAACTTCAAGAAATACAATTAGCTTGTATTATCCATGACTAAAGATAGCATAAGGGAAGCATAATTTAAATCTTTTCATGAGATTGACTGAACCTGAATAATACTGAAAAATAAACATTTCTGTTTTTCCTCTGACCTTGAAATGATAGAAAACACTACCAACTTGGATATGTTACTGTTTATACCTCAAAACTCTAGGAATAAGAAGGATAAACAAGTTTAAGATGACAGACATGCCACGTATTTGCATCATGTTTGAAATGTTAGTGGCATATTGCACAAATGGCCAACATATTTCTTTCGCATTATTTGTCTCAGTTCTTTCTGTCAAGCATGGGGAGCAAAAGCAATGTGACTCTCAGACTTAGATAGAAAAAGAGATTTTCTTTCCTGGTCATTCTGCTCAGCGTCCATGAACTTATACTTCTAGAATGCAGCAACCCTGAAACCTGCAATAATTCAGCATCATACTTTTTGGTTTCCCATTTATTAAAAGCACTGGCTGTGTTCAAGACTGAGTACAAGAATGGTCAAATTTTTATTCACCTATATGTTAAGCTCTGAAAGTTTTTTATCCTCACCTTGTTTATTATCTTTCATCTCGCCTCACCCCTTCATTAGATTTTCATTGCTTATCTCCTAAATTCTTCAGGTTAGCCAGTTTGGGCAATCTGACTTAAAAGAGTCCCAAGAAAGTAGAATATAGGTCAGATCATTTTTATTGGAGAGAAAGGGGAAAATTCTAAAGTATAAAAGTCCGGTTCTGGAAGTCTGTCTTGACAGAGATGCCTTTATGATAGCAAGCAAAAAGGTGGAGAAATCATCAAATTATATTTTTCATCATTTACAATTTTGCCAATCTTTCCAAGGGCCAATCAACATACTGACATTTCAAGAATTCTTCAGGGTATCAATTTCCAAAGGCACTGTCTAAATCCTGACATCCCAGAATTAAATGAGAGGCATATTATCTTCCCTCAGAGTGGTGATATTCTATGGAATTCCTTAACAGACAATCAGAATCAAGTATTTATAAATGTCAATATCTTATCTGTTTATCCTGCTAAATTTATTTTTCAAAGGTTCCCTTTTTCCCATGAAAGTGTATGAGAACCCTTTTCTTGATTTTCGGGTGTTCGTAATCTGGTCCCAAATTAATTTTCTGTTGTTCCCTGAGCTAAATATTTCCTCCAATTATACCCACATAATCATCCCACTTTGCTAAGATTGTTTCCTGCTTTTAGAACCACCTTCCTTTATCAGTATCAAAATTTCAAGAACAGTTCAAAACACCCTTCCATAAATCTTCCTTGTCTATTCATTTAATTTCCTGTAAATTCTTTTGGCATTTAATTTGATCAAATAATTCAGCTATATAGTTGCAGTAGCTCACAGTAAGGGCTTTACTAATACGGGAAAAATGCCGAATCTAGATGATAGGTAAATGGGTGTTTATAGTATTATTCTTGGCACTTTTCTGTATATTTTTTTCCCAAAAGTTTGGGGAAGAATCTTCTTAAATAGGCCAGCCTATTTTCAAATATTTATGCCTGAACCTTGTTGGCCTACAAGATCTCTCTGTGCTTCAGCCACCTTTGTAACATGAGAATAAATAATGGCACCTATCCTATAGATTGCTGAGATAATTAAATGAGATTTTAAAAAAAAGCTTAGCTCACTACTTGCAAAATATGTTTACTATTTTAATTTATAGTTTGAATTGTCAACATACGCAGTTCAGTATCGCACTGTGGTTAAAACCATGTCCTTTGTAGTCCATAGTCAAAATGGCGAGCTCATATCCGGGCACCACCACTTACCATCTTTGTGACTGGGACCACACTTCTCTGAGCTTTGATTCTTCTTCCTCTAAACTAGAACTTTGTAGTGAGGATTAAAATGGTAATGTACCTTAAAGATTTAGCATGATATCTGGCACATAGTAAGCATCAAAAAAGCTATCTCTATTTGATCTTATCATAATTCTTGATTGCTATATGCATACAATTTTTATCATAACCAACTGTAAATTTCTTACAGCAAAGATTCTACTATATATTTATAAATATTCTGTCTCACCAAGCAGAAGACTGATCATGTAACAGGTATCTGATAAATATTTTTTGTCTTACAGCTGGACCCAAATAATTTCTTCTGCCTTAGCAAGGAGACCTAGAAAGCATGAAGTACTCACACTGGAAAAAAGATGAAGGAAGGCAAAGGAAAAAATTCTGCTCAGATTTTTCAATTAACATAATGAATAACTTGCTCACAAAGTATTCTTTTGAAAGTTTATTGCAGTCAACTGAACAATGGTAAAAGATATCAACTTTTGAAAACTGGGAAAAGATTGTCGTGTGAGAGGGTTAGAGTAATATCCAATATGGAGTTAGAAAGATTTTAACAATATCCTTGTACCACGAACAGGAGTTATGTTTTCCCTGGTGCCAATCATGATGGGAGTCAGAAAGCTAGACAACAAATTTAGGTCTCATTGAGAAATAAACTCATTAATATTAGTATAAGTTAAGATAATGTTAGCTGCTGTAACAAACTTCAAACTCTCATGGCTTAACACAATTGAAATTTGTTTATTGCCACAGTAAAGTCTCAAATTGGGCATTCCTAACTGGTGGGAGGATGAGCACAGTATGCTTTCTGCTCCATGAAATCCTTCAGGGACCCAAAGGGATGAAGCCTCATTCATCATCAGCACATTTCTTTCGAGGGTGTCATCTTCATTCCAACTAGTCAGCAGGGGAGGAATCATGGAGGACCACTCATAGATGGTTTAATGTGACAGCCATAGAAGTATATCACCTCTACAAATATTTTGTTAGTTAGACCTTGGTCACATGGTCACAATTAACTGTAAAGGAACCTGGGAAACATGAATTATCTGTAAGCCTAATAAAGATCAGCTAGCCACACCTGCCACCAACATGGCCAATCAATGACTCCTGTGTGAAATACCAGATTCAGTTGGATATCAAAGGGTATGCATTGATGCTCGGTTACACATAAAGACACATATTCCTATAGGGAAATATCATGGAATTAAAAGTTGGGTCTTTTATACCTTCAGTGTAGAGATTACAAATTAGAAAATTGCAAGGTTCTTAGGCTTCCTGGTCTCTGAGGTTTTTTACTGAAATGGAGTGAAGTAGAGAAGTTTAGGGGTGAGGAGTATCTTTTGCTTGGAAAGGATATTTGATTCTGTAATAATAGAAGACCAGGTTTCTATACTTTATTACCAGAGTGAGTAGAAGCAGGAAAGAAATTTTAAAAAATACTTCTTAGGATTGGCTTCAAGCTCAAGGGATGTAGGAAAATAGAAAAGTTCAGGTTTCCCTCTAGGTTATGAAACTTAGTGGAAGTGAAAAAGAATAAGATCATGTACTGGTCTAGAACTGTGTTTTTTTTTTTTTTTTTTCCTTTGGTGTTTTTATTGTGGTGGGTAGGACAGTAGATTCTCCACTTTTAGCTAAAGGCTCAGATTTCACTCTCAAATTAACTTAAAACATCACTAACTCTTGAAAACTTCTAATTCTTCCATAAAATTAATATAAACACCATAAAGATTTATAGCTAAGCAAATAACTTTTTCATTCTTTTTGGTCATCCCAATCACGCCAATGAAAGAGACATTTTCTGCTCACAGAAATATTGGGAGTGTAGCTTCCGTGCTTCCTTCCCAAAGAAAGAGAAATTATTCTCCTTACCTGGTTGGTGACATTAGTGAAAGGACCTTAGGCTTCAGACTCTTGTTTGGGACAACCCATTCTTAGAATTTGAAATCTTAAGGAATGAAATGGGGTATGGGGTAGTGTGCTGGTTTGAAAGGAAGTATGCCCCCTAAGAAAAGCCATGTTTTAATATGGATCCCATTTCTTAAAGGTAGAATAGTCTCTATTCAATGCTGTGGATTTGGGACTGTGATGGGATCATCTCCCTGGTTGATGAGATTTAGTTAAGAACGGTTGTTAAACTGGATTAGGGGATGACATGTCTCCACCCATTTGAGTGGGTCTTGATTAGTTTCTGAAGTCCTATAAAAGAGGAAACATTTTGGAGAATGAGAGACTCGGAGAGGGCAGAGAATGCTGCAACACTACAAAGCAGAGAGTCCACCAGCCAGCGACCTTTGGAGATGAAGAAGGGAAATGCCTCCCGGGGAGCTTCATGAAACCAGAAGCCAGGAGAGTAAGCTAGCAGATGACACCGTGTCTGCCATGTGCCCTTCCAGCTGAGAGAGAAACCCTGACTGTGTTCGCCATGTGCCTTTCCAGATGAGAGAGAAACCCTGAACTTCATCGGCCTTCTTGAACCAAGGTATCTTTCCCTAGATGCCTTTGATTGGACATTTCTTTAGACTTGTTTTAATCGGGACATTTTCTCGGCCTTAGAACTGTAAACTAGCAACTCATTAAATTCCCCTTTTTAAAAGCCATTCCGTTTCTGGTATATTGCATTCTGGCAGCTAGCAAACTAGAACAGGTAGGGACTGTAAATGGGTGAGCATTTTAATTTTGAGAAGGAATGTATGATGAAGCCATATTATATTCATATATCCAATCTACTTTTCTAATCCTACCCTGCCATCATTAAGCTTGTATTTTAAAAAATCACTTATTTATATTTTTAAAGGATTAAAAAAAACTTTTCTTAAATATTTCCCAAATTTCCTAACATTCTAGACCTACCAAGCAACAACTCCAGCCCCTGGTAATGGCTAATCTATTTTCTGTTTCTATGAAGTTGCTATTTCTAGATATTTCATGAGAGTAGAATCATACAGTATTACCCTTTGTTGCCTGACTTTTTTCACTCAACGTGTTGTCCTCACGGTTCATCCTTGTTGTAGCATGTATCAGAAATTCACTCCTTTTTACAGATGAATAATATTCCACTGCATGTACCTGCCACATTTTGTGCATCTGCTGATGGACACTTGGGCTACTTCCACCGTTTGACTATTGTGAATAATGCTGTTGTGAACATTAGTGCAAACATCAGGCCGAGTTGCTGCTTTCAGTCCTTTCAGATTTATACCTAGATCTGTGATTGCCGGGCCTTACGGTGATTTTATGCTGAACTTTCTGAGGAATTGCCAAACGGTTTTCCACAGTGGCTGCAACATTTTGCATTCCCACCAACAACGCGTGAGGTTCCTATTTCTCTGCATCCTTGTCAACACTTGTTATTTTCCAATTTTTAAAATAATAGTCATTCTGGTGGGGTGAAGTGGTGTCTCATTGTAGTTTGGATTTGCATTTCTTTCAAGGTAATGATGCTGAGCATCTTTTATCTGTTTATTGGCCATTAGTGTATCTACTTTGGAGAAATGTCTATTCAATTCCTAATCTTTTTTTTTTTTTTTTCTTTTCTTTTTCTTTTGACATGGGCAGGCTCTGGGAATCAAACCTGGGTCTCTGGCTCGGCAGGCGAGAACTCTGCCACTGAGGCACCATTGCCCACCCTAAACCATTTTTAAATTGAGTTATTTGTCTTTGGGTTGTCGAGTTGTAAGAGTTCTTTATTTATCCTGGATATGAAATCCTTATCAGACATGTGGTTCCCAAATATTTCACCCATTCTGGAAGTTGTCTTTTCACTTTCTTGAGAATGTGTTTAGATGCACAGAAGTTTTTAATTTTGATGAGGCCCCATTTATCTTACTGTTGGTGTGCATATATTTAGTGTAAAGTCAAAGAATTTGGATTTTTCTTAGATGTTTGAAAAATTTTGAATAAATTTCTGTATACAGTGTGATGAGAGGGTCCATTTTCATTCTTTTGCATATAGCTATCTAGTTTCCCTGCACCATTTGTTGAAGTAACTATTTCCCCATTTAAGAGACTTGGCATCTTAGTGAAAAATCAATTCACCATAGATGTGCATGCTTATTTTTCAATAAGAACCCCCAATTTTATTCCATTGATCTACATGTCTGTCCCTGCAACAATACCCTGTTTCAATTTCTGTAGGTCTGTAACAAGTTTTGAAATTGAGAAGTGTGAGTCCTCCAACTTTGTTCCTTTTCAAGATAGTTTTAGCTATTCGGGGACCCTTGCCCTTTCAAATGAATTAAAAATCATTTTATTGTGGTAAAATATGCCTAACATATAAGTCATTTTAACTATTTTGAGTGAACATTTCTTTGGTAATAAAGACATTTACAATACTCTCTTTCACCATTATCTATTTCCAGACTCTTTTCATCACCCCAAACCAAAACTCAAACTCATTTAACAGTAACTCCCTATTCTTTCCTCGTGCTGCCCTGGTTAACCACTATTCTGCTTTCTCTTCTATGAATTTACTTAGTCTAAGTATTTCATATAAGAGAAATCATACAATGCTTGTCCCTCTATGTCTGGCTCATTCCACTCAATGAAGTTTCGATTTTCATGTTGTAGCATGTACCAGAACTTCCCACTTGTTTTTACAGATGAATGCTGTATTATACCATATTGTGTTTATTCATTCAGCATTGATGAAGACATGGGTTATTTCCACCTTTTGGCTACTGTGAATAATACTCAATGAATATTAGTGTACAAACACCTGTCAATTTACCTGCTTTCAATTCTTTGGGTATACACCTAGGAATGGAATTGCTAGGTCATATGGTAATTCTATATTTAACTGTATGGAATTGCCATATGTTTTAACTGGAGGAATTACCAAACTGTTTCCCATAGTGGCTGCACTCTTTTACATTCTTATCAATAACATATGTGGGATCCAATTTCTCTAATGGCTAATGGTATTGAGCAGTTTTTCATCTGTTTATTAGTCATTTGATTATGTTCTTTGGAGAACTGTCTATTCAAATCTTTGGACCATTTTTAAATTGAGTCATTTGTCTTCTTGTTTAAGTTGTAGGAGTTCTTTTTATATTCTAGATATAAAATATTATATATATATAAATATTATATTAATATTATATATCTTATTGGACATATAAGTTTTGAAATATTGTCTCCCAATTTGTAGGTTATTTTTTCACTTCTGTAATAATGTCTTTTGGCCCAGAAAAAATTATATTTTGAAGTTTCTTTGACTTGTGAGCATTTTCCTCAGATGGTTCTTAAACATACAAGTAGGGGATGCCATTTATTGGTTCCCCAGACCCAACATTTGCCAATATTGCTATTTCTTCCCCCAAATAATTTCAAGCTTATTCTAATGCTTCCATAGTTATATATATTAATAATATTAATAGTAATAATTCTAACATCTGCAGCAACTCTGATCCCCTTCTGACAGAAGATGCTCAAAGAAATGTAAAAAAAAAATGGAAAAAAGCAGAGAATTGAATATTTTATTTCTGTGACATTTGGGAACTTGATTTCCCTGTAAACTCAATTTCTTTTCAACCCTGACTATTAGTGCTAACTAGGTGAAGTGACCAGGAGATACACTCAAGTTCAGAAAGCCATGGTTTCTTTGGTGAACGTTTCTGGACAGTTTCAACTTCTACCTCCTCTTGCATACCAAACAAAAGAGAATTTGGGTAAGGTTAAATTCTAATCTAAATTGTTAGACCCTAGAATATAATTTTATTCTTTGATCTACTTCATCAGAGTCATCAACATGGCCAGAATATACGGAAAATTAATAAATTCATAAAGACGAATGATTTGCTTGCTTCAAATACCCTGATTTGTTTTATGGCTAAAAGGCAATAACCAAATCATCTAAAACTACTTAGACAGGGAAACTTGCCACTCCTTAGATGCAAAATTGTAACACAAATGTTAATCGACCTCTTTAAAACAAGTCTGTGGCAGAAAAGAAAATTCTCTACTCCTACTGTGTAAACTAGCATTTCATCAACTGACAACTCCTTTTATATCCTTGTTTTGCTCTTCCTCATTCAGCTTTACATCATCCCACATGCTCATTTCCCTAAGCAGAACACGTGGCCCAATCTTAGGTTTTATAGGTTATGCTGAAAGCAAACCAGGTAAAAATTAAAAAAAAAAAAAAAATCAGATATTAAATTCTAATCAGCTGCAAAATCCAGAGCCAGAAATTTTGGTCATGTCGTTTGGCTGGTTTCAGTTACCATTACCCCTAAGGTGGTCACTGTTTTCCAATTTGGCCTGAAAGAGAAAACAAGTGCAGAGGGGGTGGCAGGATTCCACAAGGAAAGCAGCTTCCTACTCTACAAGGGGAGGGCAGAGAGAGAAAAGCTCCGTTTTGCTCCCCTTTTTGCATGAGTAGCCACACTGTTCCACAGATTTGGTTCGAAAGATAGCTCGTGCTTTTTTGATCTGTTGCTTTCCCCAATCCTTCAGGATTTATTTTTGAAATAATCAACCCTAATTAAAATTACTGCTTTGCTGTCATCGTGGCCCTTTGACGCCCTAGAAAGACACGTAGATTAGGAAAAGGACTGGGAAACAAAGCAAACATGGGGCTCTGCAGCTCTTCATATGTGAATGAATGAGCAGGAAGAAAGGGTAATGCTACTGAAGAAGCCTAGAATCTGATGACAGGTGTTAGGACCTGCGGCAAGACTTGAGACTGTGGGAGATTATGTGCCTGGAACGAGGGTGGATGCCGGTCTCAGAAGATCCAGCCAGCAGTCCTGACCTACGTGCTCCACGGGAGTGACGGTGTTATTACTTGCGGTGTAGTGTGTCAGCCTCCATGCTTAGTGAGCCCGAGATGCTGATGGGTACACGCTTCGTGGGAACCTTGTGGTGCTTAGGTGGGTGGTTTCATTTCTCTGCTGCTCTTTAGAGAGTCTGTTTCTAAGCTATAGCATATTTATTATGAATATTAAATGATAAAACTAGCTATGTTTGGGTAAAGAGTCATGCCCACTGAAGACTGAAAGGTTTAGGAGGCGAAAGGGTGAGAAAGAAAGAACACAGACAATGAAATTTAAAGTGTGGGGGGGGGAGTATTTCTGCACTCCCGGGCTGAGCTCACCAAACCCAACATGGAGGGAGGTGAGTCAGCGCCTGGGGTGATGGCCTGGGCAGTTTTTCAGCAAGGGGGCATCAGGTGACGTCCGGAAGGGGCGGTTCTCCGGAAGTCAGGTATCCGGAAGGGGCGGTTCCAGAAGTCATGTTGGGAGGGGCAACACAGCCTCTGCAGCTCCAGTTGCAGTGCACTTCCGGGTTTCCCTGACCTAACAAAGGTCGAACATCCCTGGAGAACTTAATGCTTTACATCTTAATTCTGTCATCTACTAGGCTTCTTTTACTCCATCACCATAAAACCGCAGGGTGAAGAAATATTTCTGTTAATTTAAATAGTAATATTTTCAAAGAGATTTTCTTTCTTTTTTTTTTTTTTTTTTATTGGCATGGGCAGGCTGCGGAAATCGAACTCAGGTTTCCAGCATGACAGGCAAGAATTATGCCACTGAGCCACTGTTGCAATACCATTACCTGCAATTTCAAAACATTTAGGATTGTTCTAGCTATAGGTAGGATGACAGGCACAGAGCATATTGCAACGTACAATTTTTTGGAAGCACCAAATTTCATTTTAAACAATAATCTTGGCATTTTACTTCCCAACCAAAACTTTGAGCTTCCTTACCCTAATGTCTCAAAAGAACAATCACTTCAGAACATTGTCATCCAACTTTATAAGCAGCACAGAAACAGAAGATGCAGCAGGTGGGTGTCCAGGAAAGCCAGAGGAGCTACTTCTTTATATACTTGGATTTCAAATTACTGAAAAGAATTGATAACTCCTTTATTTTTTAAGTTCCACAAATTTTAGCTTTTCAGTTTCACAAATTTTAGTTTTTCAGTCTTGAACTTACCACGTATAGGACAGTTTCATGGTCCTTTCTCCAGGGCAAAGCAAAGATGATTCCTGTATATCTTTTCCAAAGTCTCCTGGGTCTCAGGACATTACTGTCCAAGTAGCTACTCGATACAAATATGAGATATGTTTCCACAAGAACAAGCAGCAGATTTTAGGTAACTAAAGCAATGCTTTTCAAAGGGAGCACTCTACCATGATGCTAGTCTATTTACTAAATAGATGACCTTTTCCATGATCACCCAATAGAGCTTTTATCTTCTCAAACACCTCCATTTCTCATTACAATCTGATTTAGATTTGCATAACTGAAAGACCTATGCAAAGTTATCCCTCAATATGTAGAAATAGTGGACATCAAAATTGCATTCAAGTCCTAACCTCTACAGAAACAGAAAAACTGCTTGTAATTTTGACATGACCTTTCCTCAGTTTCCATTGCTCTCATCAAGTTTTTAGAGCTTGACAAGTGCCCACCATCTTCAAACTCAAGATACTACATACTTTCCATGCTCCTTTCAGTAGTCTTTGCAGGAAACTAGTTGAAAGATGGAACTCCAAAGTGGAGGTGATGACAGTGGAATCACTTTCATGTCTTGTTTTGGGAATTGCTGTCTTTTCCCAATGTGGTCAGCAATTGAGCTTTCTAGAAGATAATCAATTTAATGTTAGTTACATAATAATAGTAAGAACTTACATAACGGCATGTGCCAAGCACTTTTCCGAGTGCTCCGTGTATATTAAATCTGTCTTAAAAATGACCCTATGCAACACACAAACACACGTGCACATACCGTACACACACATCTTCAGAGATTCTACTGATTTTATAAACTAGAGAGATTAAATAACTTGCTCAGATCATACTGAGTCTAAATATGGCAAATAGTAACAATTTGGTTCCAGAGCCGATCTCTTACCACTCCTCTGCATTGCCTCAAGAGAACTGGATAGCATACTGCTTTTCATGAATTCCCAATTTAAAAAGTGGCCAAGTTGACAGGCATTTCAGCCACCATTCCGCTTCATGTATTTCCTTTACGTAGTTTCACAGTCCCTTTAGCACATATACAGCACAGCCATTGTAAGAGGAGCAAAAATATTGCCTATGTCTTCTATGTTGTTATGATTATTATTAGTTATCTTCAAATGAGCAATAATAATAGCTACCTATGTTTTGGAGCTTTCTGTGACCTCAGCACCAAGCTAACTACTTAAGATGAAAGGTATCATTTAACTTTGAAAAGCCCATGCAATAAGTGCTATTATTATTGCTTATTTTGAGTAATAGGAGACCAAAGTTCTGAGAGATGAAATAACTTCCTGAGGATCACATGCCTGTTGAGTTTGAGAATGAGAACTTGAACCAGGTAATTTGATCACAGATTCTATGCTTTTGACCATTATGCTATATTACCTCCTGGATATAATTATTATTCCAGGAAGATGGAATTTAATTTGAGTCATCACTGTATAATGAGGCCAGTCGAATTATTTTACAAAATGAAATTCACTTTCTCTTGTGCATGAGAGAGATGGTCTCAGATTTTTCACTTATGACGTATTTTTACACCATTTAAAACATTGTGTCTAAAATTAAGAAGCTGGTTTTATGGAGAAAAGAAAGATACCTTGATTCAGGCTATTTGAAGTATGAGAACTCTGTTATTAGTTGTTTTGGTTTCCTAAAACTGCTGGAATGCAGTATATCAGAAATGGGCTGGCTTTCATCAAAGGGATTTATTAAGTTACAAGCTGCCTTTCTAAAGCCATGAAAATGCCCAAATTAAGGCACCAAGAAGAGGAGATGTTTTCAGAGGAAAGGCCTCTGGCATCTGGGGTACCTTTGTCACATGAAAGTCACATGATGACATTTGCTGGTCCTTTTCTCCAAAATGTCTCTGTGGGTCTTTTCTTTCTCTCTCAGCTTTTCTCTGCTGAGCATTCTCCAAAATTTTCTCTCTAGCAAGCGGATTAAGACCTACCTTGAATGGACAGGGGTCACATCTCCATGGAAACAACCTTATCACAGGTCCCACCCAACAATACGTCTGCCCCCACAAGATAGGATTAAAAGTGCATGAGCTTTTCTGGGGTACGTAGCCAATTCAAACCAGCACATTAGTTTTTCCATTTTTTTATTCATCTCATGAACCTGAGATTGTATTAATTACCTCCTTGGCAGAAAGCCCCAATTTACATGCATGCAGGCAGTCTGGTATGAAAACTGTTGTTCTTTGTTGTATAATTACTTTGACCTGGGATTCAATAAATAGAAACATGTTTATAAGATTGTGATGCTAATTTACATGAAACTGGAAAAATTCCAATGTTAAAAAATTAACAAAGGAAGTATGATATCCAGAACAGTTGGAGGAGTCCAAATAATATCAGTTCTGCTATTACGCTTGAGATACCTTTGTTTTCTTAAGGTATTCTTACCTGAAGAATTCAGACTTTTAATTTACAACTATACTACAGTCTGCAGGTATGTAACATAGGAAATAGAGCTGTGCTGAAGAAAACGCTGTGTCCAGTGGCATAATAACCCAGTGTAGTAAGAAGAGCATCAGCTTCAGAAGCAAGACATTTGGGTGACATTTACAGAAAGCAAGCATATCAAAATCTTACAGTTATTTTCGTCATAACAGGATTGCTGTGCTTGTCTAAATTGGCTGCAAGAAGGCAGTGAGAACAAATCAACGCTTTCAAAGAACGACTACTTCCAAATGGTTTACTGACACATGCATTCTATGCACCTGATGCTGCTTTCCTGGGATACGTAAGGTCAGAGCAATGACTCATTACAACATATTTTAGTCACCCAGCTACTCAAATGGCTGTGAGATGAGGCCTGTGCTCTTTCTTCTTCCTAACTAGCTTGGATTTCAAACTGGTAGATACCTACCGACCTACTTACCTACCTTACTACCTACTTATCAACCTATAGACATACATAAAACATTTGGACTAGATCTTTAAAAATGTATCATGTAAGTCTGAAACACCACTCAGGAGAGTGTGAATGGTTACAACCACTTTGGAAATCTATTTGACAATATTGGCTAAAAGTGGATATTTGCATACCCTGCAACCCAGAAATTCTCAAAAATGTGCATTTTCACAAAAACACATATATAAGAATTTTAGAGCAGGGCAATTTTTAGTAGCCAAATACTGAAAACCACCAAATGACCTTCAATAGTTGAACAAATATAAACTGTGGCATATTCGTATAACGGAAAACTACATAGCAATAATAATGAATAAACTACTACTACACAGCGACATAGACGAATCATAGAATGTAAAGTTGAGTAAAAGAAGCCAGACACAAAAATGTGCATGCTCTATGATTCAATTTCTATAAAGTTCAAAAACAGGCAAGACTAGCCTGTGCTTTTAGAAGTCAGAATAGTGGTTATCTATGGTGGAAAGTAGTAACTGGACCAGGTCGTGAGAGAGCTTCTTGGGTTTAGTGATGTTCTATTATTTCCTGAGCTGCTTGGGTGTTGCATAAGTGTTCTCACCTTGTTGGAAAATTTATTGAGATGCTCACTTAAAATGTACACACTTTTTTGCATATATATATATATATCATACTTTACGAAAAGCTTACATTAAAATAATTCTGTTTATTTCTGTATTTATATTTATAAAGGAATTTATGTATTCTGTGTCAGATTACCTCAGAGCGTAGGTTATCAACCTGAGCACAAATGAAATTTGGAGAGCCAGATAATTCTTTTAAGGTGGTCTGTCCTATGCACTGCAGAATGTTTAACAACCCCCTGGCTACTACCCTGTAGATGCCAATAGAATCCCTCACCTCAAGTTATGACAACCAAAAATGGATCCAGAATTTGCCAGATATCTCCTGGGAGGTAAAAATGCCCCCAGTTGAAAAGCACTGCCTTAAAGTAACTTGCACAAAAGAGCCACATTTTACCAACTTTAGTGATCAATTATGCCATCCATATCAACTTCTAAACCCGTACTTAAATATCAAAAATAATTTTAATAACAGTCAAATTGGAATCAATCTGGAAATTAAGAAGCAAAATCATCCACATCCCCCAAACAGAATTGTCCATGTTGGATATTGTGCGCATGGGATTGGAACATAAGATTGTAAAAATCGCCTCAAAATTCCTCTCTCTGAGAAGACTGGGAAGTAATGGGAAGTAATCTGCTGCATTTGGACCTAGCTAAAATCCCATAATTTGAAAAGCTGGGTACTGGAGCGGAAGGGAGGCAATTGATCAGAGAAGGAACACTCCTAGGATTCCCTCAGTCACCGAAGTGTGCAAGGAGGCATAGAGGTAAAGGGACCACATCCAGTCAAAAAAGTTATGGCAGGGATTTTTCCTAAGGCAGTAGTAGAGCAGCCCTTACATGACAAACAGCCAGAAATGAAAAACGGGTCCCTATCTTTCCAACTTCAACAAGGCAATAATGCAAGAATATGGTTTCATTTCTCCTCTGGGACCCAAATCTCTCAACTCCCTCAGTAGACTACTCCATCACTGATTAACTCTTTAATCTAAGATCTCAGAGAGCAACAGTATTGTTCAACAGAAATACAATGCAAACTACATATATGATTTTATATTTTCTAGTTGCCACATAAAGAAAAGTACAAAAAAACAAATGAAATTAATTTTTGCAATTTTATTGAACACAACAAACCCGAAATATCATTTCAATTGTAATTAATAAAGAAAATTAGTGAGGTTTTTTTTTCATACTGTCTTTCAAATCTCATGGGTAATTTACAGTAACATCACATCTCACTTCAAACTAGCCCCATTTCAATTGCTCATAGCCATATTTGTCTGGTAGTCACCCACCAGGCAGCGAAGTTTAGAATATACAGAAACATTGTGGACAGCAAAGGCATCTGGGCATACCTATCCTTTTGTGTTGTTGCAGGCATACATATGCCAGGCGTAAACAGTTTCTCATAAGAAAAGAATCAATAAAGAGAAAGCAAAGTCAATGTGAACTCTTCCCATTGATGTTTTTAGTTCTAAACCTTTCCTAATTCCCATTATAATTTCTTCTTTGATCCATGAATTACTTAAATGGCTGTTTACGTTTTCTAGCCTGCTCAAGCAAATGCCATGAAGTGGGTCAAGTTAAACAACGGGAATTTATTTGCTTATGATTTTGAAGTGAAAAGAAAGTGCAAATCAAGATGTCATCAGGTGATGCTTTCTTTCTGAAGACTGGCATTCTGGGGCTGACTACCGAAGGTCTTTGTCCCTTCGCTAGGCAAATGACTGCCTCTCCTGGTCTCTTTCTTTTCTTCTGTTCCCATTGAATTTCTGCTTCTTATTTCTGTGACTGTTTTTTTCTCACAGCCTCATCAAACAGTTCTACTTACAATGGGTTCATACCCACATGAATGGATTAGATGTAAGAACATGTATTTTCTGGGGTGCGTAGCTCCAGCCAAACACAATAAAGTTGATAAGAACTTTGGTCATTGATTGCCTTCATTTCTAAACTTATAGCCTGTGTTTAATTGTTCAGATCTTCTCAAGTCTTCTGCCCCGTTTCTTGCCCAGGACATGTGGTACAACTTTTAAGATTGCCCTTCTATGTGCAATTATTTCACCTCCAAGACATTTCCTTTCCTCTGTTCTTTCTCTGGGTGTCCTGGACTATTCTGTTTGTTTTTGTGTGAATTTTCCTCCCAACAATTATGATTTTCCCAACCGTTCTCTCATACTTTATGTCCCCTTTACCATTACAATTCTCAGTCTAGGGGCCTGTCCTGCCTTACAGCAGTTCTACTTTCCTTTTTATCCCATGGGGCTTTTCTGCCTCCCTTAACTTCCGCATAAGGGTAGCCAACTCCAAGAGTCAGAATGGGTTAGTGTTCAAAAACACTTATTTTGTTTTGTTTTGTTTTGTTTAGGCTCTCCAACAATTAGGGATCAGGTTGGGTGCATGCTTCCTTACCTACAGTTCAGCTGTGGGTTTCTTTTGTTTCTGAGGACTCTTTTGTATGCATGTACTCACCAACCGGCTGGGCTGTGCCTTAAATCTATGTGGTCTTGGGTGCCAGTGCCTGGGCTGAAGGGGTGTGGGGTTCTAACTTACTTCGGTGTATGGTTCTGTGGTCTGCTACCAAGGCAGTGTGTGCCTGGGCTGGAGTGCTGCTGCTGTGTGACCTTAAGTCACATGCAACCAAGTGAGGGGCAGGGGCCTGGACTGGCACACCTGAGACACAAATCTCCTGCCTTGTTTTTTGGTGTTTTTAATGTTTTGTTCAAGTCAGCATTTGTGGATTTCTTCTCCAGTCTCTGTCACCCTCCAGAGTTCCAAGTAAGTGGGATTTGATCTATATTTAGTTGTTTCTGAGAGGACTTTTCTGGGGATGTCTTATGTTGCCATCTTGATGACATCACCCCTTCCCCCTTACAGTTTTTTAAAGATCAATTTTGGAAAACTTGTAGACACGTTCTCTTGGAATACTGCCTTGCAATGATTCTTTCTATTCTCTTGTGATGAAATTCCTCTAAATATATGTCATGCTACATTTTATCCTCAAGGGTCATTCAACCTCTCTTTTCATTCTCCTATTCTCTTGCTGCTTCATTTTGGTAAATTTAATCAATTGTCAAGTGCACATATTCATTATTTAGCTATGACTAATTAGTTGTTTAACATATTCATTTGTTTTTTTTTTTTTAGATCAAAACAGGTATATTTCTATTGGATTACCTGATACAGAGGATAGTGTGGTATGGACGGATAGTATGAATGACAAATAATACAAATATATTTTATTTGAAATAAAAATGCTTACACAGCTCAACAGGTCACTTGGAAACACTCTTGCTTGACTGTATTACTGAGCAAAAACAAAGCTGAAGCACAATCACCCTTCTTTTTGACATATATTTGGAGATAAGTAGGAAGACACTACTTGGTTTTTAAAAAACTGACCTTCCTTTAAGGCCTGGTCATAAAAAGTGTAAACAATGTAAATGAATCCATCATTAACAGCTGTCATATCATATCTATGTCACCTGTGTACTCTGAGATTAAACACACATACCTGCCAATATACCTGGGAAGGGTTGCTATATCACAGTTAGGTATGAATTCTTGGCAGGCACAACTAGAGAAGAGTAATTAGGAAAAAGTTTTACATCCTATTTGAATAAATCACTAGTATTCCCTTAAATAACAGGTTACAATAGAAAGATACCGACTGAAAGTTACCCTTCTCACTTTGGTTCATTTTTACTCTTTATTTGTGATTTACATATTTGTTTAATTCAATTGCTTATAGTACAATGCTGCCACAAAAGCATTAAAGCACAAGATACTTATTATTCCTTCAACATCTGTGTTTTCAAGTTTTGTATTTACTCTACTACATCCACAGTATGTCAGCAGTTTTTGAATGTTTGAAAAAAAAACAAAACAAAATGGGTAAAACTCTTCTAAAAATGCAGATTTATATAACTATAATGGTACTAAATGGGAAGGAGATAATTAACGAAGGAAGGGGAAAAAAGCAAACACGTTCATGTGCAGGGATTGTGGTTCAAGTCTTCGGATTTAAAAACAACTTCCCAGAGAAGCTGGCTATAATGGAATTTCCAGAAAACTTCCTTTGCCCCCCCCCCCCCAAAGAACCCGAAAGCCCTAATCCAAAATTTTTGAAAACTACAGTTATGAGATGCCCTAAATGATGATCAAAGCAGTTGGAAGGAGAAGGATGAATGTGTCTTCTATTTAGCTAGGATAGCCTCTTTGGCTGTTGGTGGATCAGTAAAAACCAATGAAGTACCAGAAGGATCTGAAGGAAAGTACTGAACACATTACCTGTCTATATTGGTAACAGGACTTCCTGGCTAGGAAAATTTTCTAAATGGTAAAATGACTCCTGGATAGAGCTCTCTCTCCAACATTAAATGTAGCCAAAAAAAAAAAAAAAAAAAAAAAAGTACAAACAGAAATAGTGGAACAGAAACTTACAAGGCAAAGAACACAAAAAAGTCAAGACAATGCTAGAGGTTCAACAGTATTCCATGAGGCTAGAAAACCGGTTAACTTTAAAAGCCCTAGCAAAATATCACTCTTGTTTATAAACCACCTATTTATCATATGACCACACGTTGAATAAATCCTTTCCCCCTGACATGGTGAAGAATCCCACATTCAGCCTTTTAAGCATTCTGCATTTCTTTGCCAATCTTGTAGCTGAGTATCTTGTTCCAGTCAATTTTGGTGCGGGTAACTGGAAGCTGCCGGCGCAGTGCCTTGAATGTGGTATCTGACATTGTTTGATAGTTTTCACTAATTGCTGTCTGATACTCATTTTCTGCATGCTCTATGATTTTAATAAACTCCTTGGCAGTTTGGACTTCATTCGAAACCGATATTGAATCCTGTACATCTTTATGACTAACCAACTGAACATTGCCATCTTCATAATAGTGAACCTGAATCTTATGCACTCCAACCACCTGGGCTGTAGGTGGTGTGACGGTGAACTTCCACTCTGACCTCCAACGACCATTCCAGAAGTTTTTAGGCTGAAACTGGTGGCTTTCAATACATGCAATAACAGTCTGATGCCCATCTATAATTTTAGCGTAAACAGTACAGAAACCGTTGGAATAATGGTCTTTCACATAGGCCTTTAACGCACTGTCACAGGATTCTCTCCAAGACTTCAGACCTCCATCCAGTTCCTCTGGTTGGGGGTCACTTGCTTCTTTCCGTAAGTGATCAAACTTAAAGGAAATTTTGCTTCTTGGATCTAAAAATCTGCTATTACCCAGGTCACCATGTTCTGTAATTAAGACCTGATCGTCATAGGCTTCTATCTTCACAGGTGTGAACTGATCCATGTTATATTGGGCAAAGGCATGTGCTGCCCCTTCCCTGAGAAGATTGTCATTATTAAGTAGTAGCCGGACATCATTAAGCACTTCATTAAATTCTCCAGGGGGTGCATGAGTGATGAATTTAGCAGCTATGCGTACCTTCTCCTCCTCCGACACCCGATCCTCGAAGTCGGCCATCTTGGGCTCCTCTGCTCATTTGGTTTTTAATTTCAATTATTGAAATTTTCATTTTTCAATTCAGGTTGTTCTTTGTTTCACCATTTCTAGCTCATTCCATTACATATATACATTTTCATTTCATTAGATTTTAGTTCTGACTTTAATATCTTTCATCATAGTTAATACACTGATTTTATTTTCTCTTCAAGACTATTGTTCTATTATTTCAATTTCTTTGAGATATAATCATTCCATTATTATCTATTTCCTAAGGAAAGATTGATAATTTTTTCAATTCTTTTGTACTTTTTATTGTGACATAATCTTTACCTAGGTTGAATTTTTCATTGGAAACCTATGTTGCCGGGTCTGCAATGAGTATCCATTAAGAATGGTTATATGTCCTTACTCCTACCAAATTTCAATAGAATCATAAGCTAAGGCTCTATTTTATTTTAGTATTTTTGTTTCTATTTCTTGGACTATGTGTGCATCATAAATCCAGGCCTGACACCCATGTTTGATTTCTGATCTCTTAGTGGGATTTCCAATTCCTTTCGCCTTAGATCAGTTAAAGGAAAGCCTTCCTCTTCTCCCTGCTCCCCTGGGTAGATTTTGTCTAAGCCATTCAAGAGTCACAACTTTCTGTAGGGTTCTCACTATTAAATATACTAAATACACACTGTGAAAGAGTCCAATGTTTTATCTCTTTTCCACAAGTGAAATGAAACCAAAGCTACTGGCTTTCTAACCATCAGCTGATAACTCCCACTCAGCCTCTCCACCCAGAATAATCTCAGCTTCAATACATGCATGCAATTCTGGTTTTCAGTTTCACATGGAAAAATCTTCAACTGGAAACTTTTCTTTCCCTTCTGAAAGTTTAATAATGCATAAAGAAATGTTGTTGTTTGCAAATTGTATCTAATAATTCTAGTTACCCAGTTATTTTGGTCTGTCATCTTGTTAGAATCTTAAATCCCCTTTTAATGCTTTTCTACTTCAACATTCTCAGGAGTTAAGATATATTCCTATCCAAAATAGTGATCGACTGTGCAGCAAATTGTTTCCATGCACAGCACCATATATTTATGAAGTGCCCCTAGATGGTGCCTTCCAAACTTTAATGGGCTCATGATTCACATAGAGGCTTTATTAAAATGCAGATTTTGATTCAGTAGGTGAATCATGGGATGCAGCGAACTCTTGGCTCACACTTTGAAGATCAAGGCCAAGGAAATTCTCTCTCTACAGAGGTATCTTCCCCCAATGCTGTCCTGTTCAGAGTTGCTGTTTAAAGTAAATACTTGCAATTTCATTTGGTGTCCATGACCTGTTTAGGCCACAAACGTTCTACCTTATTTCTTTAATAACACCAAATAATCCTTTCCTGAAGTTTTTGATGTGGTTTTCTAGTTATTTCAGATTTTAAAAGTATCACTTCTCACAGCAACATTGACTATTTTACTTATCTGTCCTGTGCCTCAGTTTCCAAAATTCTTTGGGTAAATTAAATTCCTAAATTGCGGAAATACTGTCTCCACTTTCTGCATACCCAATATTGCCTACTCAGGGCAAGGTATATAAAAGACACTCAAGACACAATTGTAGATTTCCAAAAATGAGATACTGTGTGTGATACAGAAACAAACCCATTGCCCTTGGCTTTGTTCTGAAATTTAAAAAAAAGAGAGAGAGAGAGAATTGCTAGTGATTGTGGGTAGAAAGATGGGGAGTAGGGAGCTCCACAACTCACTCCTTCCTCCAAATCAGCTAGGAAGCAGATGGGAACTGCCTGAAACAACTGTTCTGGGACTCTGGAGGCCAGAAGAACACATCCAGCATCCAGCGAATAGTGGGAAGAAGAGGCAAATGAACTGCAGTAATGAACTGTGAGTAGCTCTCTCTTTGTTCTGATTGCCACCACCCATTCACCACTGTCCTGGCAGGCTGCCTTGGGATCCAGTCCCTAGCTAGCTGCTGCTGTCAGAAAGGAATATAAAACTCCTCATTCCCAAGAACAAGGAGGCATGACTGAGCACTGATCACAGCTTTTGATTAGTGAATTCAGATCACTGAGTCCTAGCTCTGAGCTACTGCTTCAACTTGCCCAAGACAAAAGCTGTGGGAGCCACTGTTTCAACCTTGCTCCCCACAGGAGCAGAAGCTGTGGAGGTTTGAAGATACAGTGCCTCCTTAGGGCTGCAGGGAACAGTTTGCTTAAGGGTGCCAGCTATTGGGCAAACCAGGAAAGCACAGCTTTGGGGAGCTGACAAAAAAGCTTTTGGTGTTTTTTCTGACCCTCACTCCAGAGCACTTTGGAGCTGGTCTTCATTCCATTTGTGAGTCCCTAGCCCTGTTTTGTCTTGGAAATGTTGACTTGGGAAAATCCTCTGGGTGATTGCACTCCCAGAATCTGCCTCCAGGCAAAAGCATCTAGAGGCAATAAAAGGAGTGTAGACAATTTTTTTGAGACAAAAAGAAAACAAATAGAACAAAAGATTCCCATAGAATGAGCAGAGGAAAGTAAGCTTTCTCAATTGCACAAATAGTGCAATTTTGAAAATTGTATCACATATACAGGACAAGAATCAAATGAAGAGGAGCTGAAAACTTCTGATCAATTAAACTTTGACAATTCTAAAGGTAGATCTAGGATGAGTTAAACCAGGTGTCAAAGAAGACTATTAATGTAAAGCCAAGCAACAAGAAAGCTTTAGGTGACAGAGAAACTGATTTTAAGAGTAAACTTATCTAGATAATCAGATGCCTACACATCAGCAAAAATTACAAGCCATACTAAGAAGTAGGAAGATATAGACCTGTTCAAAAGACAAATTTAAACTTCAGAGGAGACACAGAATTTGGAACCAATCAAAGATGTTCAAAAATATCTCCTAAATCAGTTCAAGGAGATGAAGGAAAATATGACAAAAGAGATGAAAGATATGAAGAAAACACCATGTGAGCATAAAGAAGAATTTGAAAGCATAAAAAGAAACATAACAGAAATTATTGGAATGAAAGGCAAAATAGAAGAGGTTAAAAATACAATAGAGGCATACAGCAGCAGATTTGAACAGGCAGAAAAACTCATAGAGAAAAGAATGAAAAATATTGAACTGGATCCCAGGGATTTGAATGACAGCAGAAAGTGTGCAAACATATGTGTCATAAATGTGCCAGAAAGAAGAGAGAAGGGAAAAGGGAAAGAGAGATTATTTGGGGAAATAATGGCTCAAAATTTACCAATTCATATGAAAGACACAAATATACCTGCCCAAAAAGCTCAACAGACTCCAGACCCAATAAATCTGAATAGACCTACTTTTGAGATCTGTACCAAACAGAACCTCAAAAACCAAAATTAAAGAGAGAATTGTGAAAGAAAAAGAGAAAAGCAAAGGGAACTCCAATAAAACTACGTGCTGATTTCTTATCATAAGCCATGGAGGTAAGAAAGAAGTGGTATGATATAGTTAAGGTACTGAAAGAGAAATACTTTTATCCAATAATTCCTTATGTGGCACAATTATCCTCTAAAAATGAGAGCTTGAAATATTCACAGATAAACAGAAACTGAGAGAATCTGTCAACAGGAGAGTGTGCGACAACTCCCTAAAGGGAGTTCTACAGACTGAAAAGAAAAGACAAGAGAGAGTCTTGGAGGAGAATGTAGAAATGATGATCACCAGTAAGGGTAACTAAAAGGGTAAGAAAGAGAGACAGAAATAAAGATATGACACATAAAAAATAAAGAATGAAATGGTTGAAACGAGTATCACCTTTACAATAATAACATTGAAGTTAATGGATTGAACTCTCCAATCAAAAGACATAGATTGGCAGAATATATAAAAAGTATGAGCCAGTGTATGCTGTCTACAGGCAACTCACCTTAGACCCAAGAATAAAAATAGGTTGAGGGCAGGCAATGGTGGCTCGGTGGCAGAGTTTTTGCTGCCATGCCAGAGATCCGGGTTCAATTCACAGAGCTTGTCCATTCCGAAAAAAGTAAAAAAATAGGTTGAAAGTGAGAGGTTGTAAAAAAAGATATTCCATGAAACAAGAACCAAAAAAAGAGCTAGGGTAGCTATATTAATATCAGACAAAATAGAAGGACACTATATATTAAGAAAAAGGGCAATCCACCAAGAATAAATAACAATCATAAATATTTATGCACCTAACTATGGTGCATCAAAATACTTGAGGAAAACACTGGCAAAACTGGAGGGACAAATAAACGTCTCTAAAATGCTAGAGACCGCAACACTCCACTCTGTCAATGGCTAGAACATCTAGACTGAGGATCAATAAGGAAGCAGAGAACTTAAATACTATGAAATGAACTAGACCTTGCAGACATATGTAGGACAATGCATCCCCAAAATAGCAGTAATACATTCTTTTCAAGAGCTCATGGAACACTCTCTAGGATAGACCAAATGTTTGGTCACAAAACAAGCCTCAATAAATTTAAAAACATTGAAATTGTGCAGAGCATGTTCTCTGACCTTAATGGAATGAAGCTGGAAATCAATAACTGTCAGAGAACTGGAAAATTCACAAATATATGGAAGTTAAACAACACACTCTTAAACAGTCAATGTGTTAAAGAAGAAATTGCAGGAGAAATTAGTAAATATCTTATGACAAATGAAAACAAGAACACAACATACCAAAACATATGGGATGCAGTGAAGGCAGTGATGAAAAGATTTATAGCCCTAAATGGCTACATTAAAAAAAAGAAAGATCTAAAATCAAAGACCTAACTGCACCCCTGGAGGAACCAGGAAAACAAACAAACAAGCAAACTAATCCCAAAGTAAGCAGAAGGAAATAAATAGCAAAGATTAGAGCATAAATAAATGAAATTGAGAATTTAAAAAAACAATAGAGAGAACTAACAAAACCAAAAGTTGGTTGTTAGAGAAGATCGATAAAATCAACAAACACTTTGACTGAAAAAGAGAAAAGATGCAAACAAATAAAATCAGAAATAGAAGTGGGGACATTACTACTGACCCCACAGAGAAAAAAAATGATCATAAGAGAATACTCTGAACAACTGTATGCCAATGTTTTAGACTACATAGATGAAATGAACAAATTCCTAGATACACAGGAACAACCTACACTCTCTAGAAATAATAGAAGACTTCAACAGACCAATTACAAGTAAAGAGATTGAATTAGCCTTCAAAAACCTCTGAACAAAGAAAAGTTCAGGGCCTAACTTATTCTATGAGGCCAATTTTACCCTAATAATAAAGCCACATAAAGATACTAAAGGAAAAGAAAATTGCAAACCAATATTTCTAATGGATATAGATGCAAAACTCCTCAATAAAATACCTGCAAATCATTTACAACAACTCATTAGAAGAAGCATACATCATGATTGAGTGGATTTTATCCCAAGTATGCTAGGCTGATTCAACAAAAGAAAATCTGTTAACATAATATATCACATTAACAAATCAAAGGGGAAAACACATGATCATCTTGATTGATGCAGAAAAAGGCATTTGACAAAGTCAAGCATCCTTTCTTCATAACACCTACAGGAATAAGAATAGAAGGGAATTTCCTCAATATGATAAAAGGCATATATGACCCACAGCTAAGATCATACTCAATGGTGAAAGACTGAAAGTTCTCCTTCTAAGATTTGGAACAAGAAAAGGATGCCCATTGTCCTCACTGTTATTCGACATTGTGCTAGAAGTTTTAGCTAGACAGTTAGGTAAGAAAAAGAAATAAAAGACATCTGAATTGGAAAGGAAGAAGTAAAACTTTCACTATTTGAAGATGATATGATCCTATACATAGAAAGTCCCAAAAAATCTGTGGCAAAATTGCTAGACCTAATAAACAAGTTCAGTAAAGTGGCAGGATACAAGATCACATGCAAAAATCAGCAATGCTTCTACTGTATTTTTAAATTCTCAATTTCATTTATTTATGCTCTAATCTTTACTATTTATTTCCTTCTGCTTACTTTGGGATTAGTTAGTTAGTTTGTTTGTTTGTTTTCCTGGTTCCTCCAGGGGTGCAGTTAGGTCTTTGATTTCAGATCTTTCTTCTTTTTAATGTAGTCATTTAGGGCTATAAAACTTTTCATTTATAGCTTTCAATACTAGTAATGAGCAATCTGAATAGGAAATCAAGAGAAGAAATTCATTTATGATGAAAACTAAAGTATCAAATATCTAAGAATAAATTTAACAAAGGGTGCAAAAAGCTTGTACATAGAAAACTATAAAACATTGCTAAAAGAAATCAAAGAAGATAAAAATAAATTGAAAGAAATTCTGTTTTCATGGATTAGAAAACTAAAAATCATTAAGATATCAATTCTACCCAAATTGATTTACAGTAAATTCAATCCCAATAAAAATTCCAACAGTTTATTTTGCAGAAATGGAAAAGCTAATTATACAATATATTTATTTGGAAGGGTAAAGAGATTCAAATAGCAAAAAATACCTTGAAAAAGAAGAAGGAAGTTGAAGTACTCACACTTTCCCAACTTTTAAGCATATGTCAAAGCTATAATGGTCAAAAAGCATGTTACGGGCATAAAGATAGATATATTGACCAATGGATTTGAATTGAGAATTCAGAAATAGACCCTCTTATCTATTACCAGTTGGTACTTGACCATGCTGCCAACCCCATTAAACTCAGAAAAAGTAGTCTTTCAACAAATGGTGCTGGGAGAACTTGATATCCATATGTAAAAGAATGAAAGAAGACCCCTATCTCACACCTTATATATGGTTAACTTAAAATGCACCCAAGACCTAAATATAAGAAACAGGAACCCAAAATTCCTAGGAGAAAATGTAGGGAAGCATCTTCAATATCTTGCGGTAAGCAGTGGTTTCTTAGACTTTATACTTAAGGACACACAATGAAAGAGAAATAGAAAATAGGTCATTCTCAAAATAAAAACTTTTATGCTTCAAAGGACTTTGTTAAGAAAGACAAGAGGCAACCTACTCAGTGGGAGAAAATATTTGGAAACCAAATTTCCAATGAGATTTTAATACCCAGAATATATAAAGAAATCCTACAACTCAACAATGAAAAGATAAACAACCCAATTTAAAAAAGGAAAAATACTGTAAAGACATTCTTCCAGAGGAAATACAAATGACTACAAAGCACATGAAAAGATGTTCAATGTCACTAGCTATTAGGGAAATGCAAATCAAGTCCACGATGTAATACCATTTCACATGTACTAGAATGGGTACTAGTAGAAAAAAACAACAACAACAGAAAACAAGTTTTGGAGAGTATGTGGAGAAATAAGAACACTCATTCATGGTTGGTGGCAATGTAAGATGGTGCAGTCACTTTGTATAACAGTTTGGCAATTCCTCAGGAAGCTTAAGAATAGAATTGCGATGATATCCATCATTCCTGGTACTAGACAAATGCCCAGAAGAACTGAAAGCAAGGACTTGAACAGACATTTACCTGCCAATGTTCATAGTGGTACTATTCACAATTGTCAAAAGATGGAAGTTACCCAAGTGTCCATCAACCAAAGAACGACTAAATAAATATATATATACGTATAATGGAATATTATTCAGCTGTAAAAATGAATGATGTCCTGATGGATACCACAACGTGGATAAACCTTGAGGACATTATTTTGAGTTAAATAAGACAGAGACACAAAAGGACAAATATTGCATGATTTCACTGTTAGGAACTAATTATAATAATCAGGCTCATAGAGTTGGAATATATACATAGGTTTAACAAGCGGTAGACTGATATTTGAGAATGGAGATATGATCCTTAACTTATACAGACTTTCTATTTAGGCTGATGGCAAATGTTTGGAAATGGGTGGTGGTTATGGTAGCACATTATTGTAAATGCTATCAATAGCACTGAACTATTTAGGTGAATGTGGTTAAGAGAGAAAACTAAGATGTATATATTACTAGAATAAAAACGAAAAGATACATCATAAGACTGTACAGCATAATGAACCCTATTGTAGATAATAGACTATATTTAATACTACAAGTATTAGAATGTTCTTTCATGGGCTATATAACAAATGTATCATACTAATACAAGGTGATAACAACAGAATGGTATATTGGGGAAAAAAGTATATCTAATGTAAATAATGATGATAGATAGGACAATTGTAATAATCTTTCACCAATTATAACAAATGTAACTGCTAATAAAAATAGCATAATTATTTTTAAAAAGTGTTAACATTAATAGTAGCAAATATTTCACACCAATGTAAGGTGTTGGTGGTGGGTTGACGTATGGGAATTTTGAGTTTTATGCATGATTGTTTTGTAAACTGGCAGGTTCCCTAATTTAAAAAAAGTTAAGAAAAAGCAAGACTTTCTTGCTACCAGAAGATGATTGCCTGTCCAGTACCAGTGTTAGGTACTTGAAAAATGAAGCAATAAGGAGAGGAGTAACTATGGGGAGTGAGTCTGCCCTCCTCAAAAATTGTCTGTCTTAAATCCCTCAAGATGAGCATCATTTCCTTAAGGTGAGCATAATTAATTGCTTCCTCAGTTGTGATGCAGTGTCTGACTCTACTGGCTTCATTCATCTCCAGTCTCACTGGGGAGGAGACCTCAGAGGGGATCTTAATGAAACCCTCTTTGTTGTTTTATATACTCTCAGGTACTTCGCTGACTTTCACCACCAGAATGCAAAAAGGAAGAAAGAGGTTTAATACACTTGGCTGAATCTTGGCACTGAAGAATGACTTTTTGTGCCCATCCCCATAGCAGAGCTCTAGCATTTGCATTTGAATAGTCTCTTTCTCTTACTCTTTCATCACTGAGCTCAACTTATAGTGATCAGATTTTTTTAAGTGTATGTATGTATATGTATGTGTGCATGTGTATGTGTGCTTGTGTAGAAAAAGAGAAGAGGGATTTAAAGAAATTAAAACATCTCTCTCTCATTCCCTTCCACCATTCATTTCAATTTTGACCCCTCTGTATTTATGAGAATGGATCTTAGATGACCACCATCTCCCCCACCACCAACACTAACACCACACACACACACACACACACACACACACACACACACACTTTCTGTAGAAATGGCCACTTAATTTAAGTTGCATTTAGAACAATTTAGGACCCCTTGCTACAGAACCAAGGGTGAAGAATAATAAGTAACAAAAGAAAAGTTGGAATTAGGTTCTCAAATTATCAGGAACCCTAGTTTGATAGACACTTAGTAGGAGGTCTGAGTCATCTAGGATAAACCCAGCATCTACCCACACTGTGCTTCCCATAACAGTACCAGTGACATTCTAAAGCAAATAGAATAAATAAAATAGGCTCTGCTTCCCAAGGAGGCAGTCTAAGAAGATGTCACTCACCACAGCGATAGGCCAGGCTATACTGAAAATGCATTTCAGTGATGCAGAATATACTTAAAGGTGTTCAGTCTTTAAACTATCCAGGAGTATGGTGTAATGTAGAGTTGGTTATATTCTCTTACTCAAGTCAGTATTTCAGCTCTTTTTCTCACTGACACCCACTCCTCTTCTGGCTCTATCAAGTAACTACAATTGTTTGCTCAAAAAAGAGACAAAAAAGCAGAAGAAACATCAATCACTGCACCACTATACAAATAGAAGTGCCCCAGTTGAAAACAACAAAGAATATTTGTTCCTTTAACCTAAGAATCAGCCTGCAAACCTTCTATAACTTTATTTTCAGAAACAGTCTATACTGCATGCCTGGGGACAAGAAAAAACTGGAACATTGGCATATTGATGATTCCAAAATCCCATTTTGTTTGATAGTTCCTACCAAAGCCTTTAAAAGAAGAAAAGCAAGGTAATTTATGAAATGTGATTTCCTCTCCCATCCCACCATATGGTGAGAGATATAGGGAGAGTAGAAATTCCTAGAGGTGGACAGCACCAAGAACGAGAGATCTGAACGCACAGAAAGCACAAATAGCTGCCACATTTTCAAGAACAGACTAAAATTCTTTGTGCAGTAAAGTCTGAGGTCCTGGAATCTTTCAGCCCATAAGGGAACACATTTAGCAGAAAGATCCATAGAGACAACTGCATTGGACTGTATGCTCCATGGGGGCGGGGGATGGGGTTTCTATTTTCCTTTACCCTCACCACCTAGCATTGTTTCTGTCACATGATAAGCACCCAATATATACTCAAAAGTTTTGCAAATGGAAAGAAGGGAGGAAAACTAGAAGATATTAAGACATATTAGCAACAAATGTTGCTTCTTATTGATGGGGGAGGCATGGTGACCTCTGTTTTTAATTTTACAAAGCTACTGTCATTTATTGGACATTATGGTGCACTCTTGACTGATCCTTTATCACCATATGCCCCAGTCACCCATTGAGGTCTGAATTGGCAGTTACTCAGTGTGCCCCAAGTATAACTTCGTGACCACAAGAGCCAGTGTTTTCTGTAATTACGCTCCTGGGTTGTGAAATCTGTTCCCTGTTGAGATTAAGAGAGGAGCATCTGTTGCAAAAATTAGGTTAAAGTAAAGGAGATACATGCATTTGCTGACATCTTTAATATTTACTATTATTTTCTTTATTCACTGCATCACTACATGATAAAGTGGTAAACATTATAATAACTACCAACACATATAATCTTATCAAATGTCAGATTTGGTAGTCTGTCTGACTCGAAACTCTTTGATAATTATATTTTAACTATATATAAATATATGTTGTATGTGTAAGAATGTATACTAATGTGCATTTTAAATTAGAAAACACTGTAAACTTGAACAATTACTGATATTCTTGGAACTGTATTTTATAGCAATATATGAGCAATTATATAGTAACAGCAATCCATATTCCAGGCACTATGGTATCTGCTTTACATACTTTGCCTTAATACATACAAGTGAGACCCCATTTTCCAGAGGAGTTTATTGGTTTGTATGGCATCCTTTCTGGTATCTCCTGGTAAATGGCAAGCTCATAAATTAAACCCAGGCTGACTGCAAAAGCTTAGATATGTAATAGAGTTTGTTCACATAACATTGAAATCCTAGAACTGCTTTATTAGGAATATGAGTTGAATATTGGAAAATTGAGACATATTTTGTCAAGCATATTTTAGACTTGGGGTCTCATCTCAGATCCCTTCCCCTCCTCCTCCATCTCCAAACCTACAGTCTGTAATCATCACCATATATGTAGTCACAATACTACATGCACACACACACACATACATGCAGAGGCAAGTACAATGAATCCCCGACACTGACAGGGTATAACCCTCTAACAGGAACACAGCATAGAGGCACTGGGAAAAGATTACTGGGAGTATCATTTTAACTAATGATGGCTATTAGGTAATACTGTTTGTCCCTTCCTTTTTTTATTAGAAAAGTTGTGGGTTTACAGAACAATCATGCACAAAATACAGGCTTCCCATAGACCATCCCACCACCAACACTTTGTATTACTGTAGAACATTTGTTAAAATTGATATTAGCACATTTTTGCAATTGTACTGTTAATTAAGGTCTGTGATTTAAGTTACGGTTCACTGTTTGTGTGGCGTAGTTCCATGGATTTTTAAAAAATGTATTCTGTTACTATTTGTACAATCTAACATTTCCCCTTTTAATCATGTTCAGATATATATATTTCAGTGCTATTAATTTTGTTCACAATATTATGCCACCATCACCCCACCCATTGTCTAAACACTTCTATCATTCCAAATAGGAATGCTGTACATTTTAAATCATAAATTTCCATTCTTTATTCCCACCCTATCCTCTGATAAACTGCATTCTACATTCTGACTCTATGAGTTATATATAGCTTATACTGTGGTTTCAAATCAGTGAGATCATAGCATTTGTCCTTCTGTGCCTGGCTTATTTCACTCAGCATGTTGTCTTCAAGGTTCATCCATGTTGTCGTATGTATCAAGATTCCATTCCTTTTTATGGCTGTATAATATTCTATTGTATATATATGTGTGTGTGTATAACATACTTTCTCCATTTATTGATTGATACACTTGAATTGCTTCCATATTTTGGCAATTGTGAATAACGTTGCTATGAGCATTAGTGTGCAAATACCTACTATAGTACCTGCTTTCAATTCTTAGAGATACATACTTAGTAATGGGATTGCCAGCCCAGATCATGCACTTAGCATTCTGATGAACTGACAAACTGTCTTAAGCAATGTCTGTGCCATTTTACACTGCCACCAGAAATGAATGAGTTTTCTTCTTTCTCTGCATTCTCTGCAACAATTGTTATTTTTTGTTTTTTGTTTGTTGTTTTAATAGCAGCCATTCCAGTAGATATGAAATGGTATCTCATTGTGGCTTTGATTTCCATTTCTCTTATGGCTATTGATGTTGAGCATCTTTTCCTTTTTTTTCTGGCTATACATAGATAGATAGATGGATGGATAGATAAATAGATAGATAGATAGATAGATAGATAGATAGATAGATAGATAGATAGATAGATAGATAGATAGATATCTTCTTTGGAGAGAGCTCTTCAGTGTTTTGCCCATTTAAAAATTGGGTTGTTTGTCTTTTTGTTGTTAGTTGATGGATTTCTTTATATATTCTGGGTGTTAAAACCATATGGTATATTCAGTTTCCAAATATTTACTCCTATTCTGTAAGTTGTCTTTTTTACTTTCCAGATGAAGTCATTTAGGGAACAAAAGTTTTTAATCTTGATGAAGTCCCATTTATCGATTTTTTTTCTTGTTGCCTGTGTTTTCGTGTGAAGCCTAAGAAAACCATGCCTTTCACAAGGTCCTGAAACTGCTTCCCTAACTTTTCTTCTAAGAGTTTTACAATTTGGGTTCTTATGTTTAGGGTTTTTTTATCCATTTTGAGTTCATCTTTCATAAGATGTGAGATTAGGGTCCAACTTAATTCTGTTGCATATAGATATCCAGTTTCCCCAACACCATATGTGGAAGAGGCTATTTTCACCCCACATTGAGTGGACTTGGCACCATTATTAAAAATAATTTTTTTTCTGAACTCCCAATTAGATTTCCTTGGTTTAAATGTCTGCCCTTGAGCCAGTACCATGCTATTTTGATTGCTGTGAGTTTGTAATAATAACACTGGAGAGTGTGAGTCCTTTAAGTTCATTATTCTTTTTCAAGATGGTTTTAGCTAGGTAGGGTCTCTTACCCTTCCACACAAATATTATGATTGATTTTTTATTTCCGCAAAGAAAACTGTTAAAATTTTTATTTATATTGTGTTGAATCTGTAAATTCCTTTGGGTAGAAATGACATTGTAACAATATTTAATATTCCAATCTATTGACGCAGAAAGTACTTATCAGGGCTTCTTTAATTTTGTTTAGCAATGTTATATAGATTTCTGTGTACATGACCTTTACATTCTGGGTTAAATGTATTCCTAGATATTTGGTTATTTTAGTTGCCATTGTAAGTGGACTTCTTTTTCATTTTCTCTTTAGATTGTAGTTAGCTGGTGTATAGAAATATTACTAAATTTTAGTGTTGATCTTGAACCCTGCCACTCTGCTAAATTTGTTATTAGTTCTAGGATCTTTGCTGCAGACTTTTCAGAATTTTCTATAGGTAGGCTCAGATCATCTGAAATTAGGGAAAATTTTCCTTCTTCCTTTCAATTTGAATGTATTTTATTTCTTTTTCTTGCCTAATTTCTCTCACTAGAACTTCCAGTACAATGTTGAATAACAGTGATGCAGTGGGCAGCTTGTCTTGTTCCAAATCTTAGAGAGAAAGCTTTCAATCTTTTACTATTGAGTATGATGTTAGCTGTGGGGTTTTTCATATATGCCATTTATCATGTCGAGGAAATGTTCTTTTATTCCTATTTTTATAAGTATTTTATCAAGAAGATATGCTACATTTTTTCAAATGCTTTTCTCTACATCAATTGAGATGATCATGTGGTTTTTGCCTTCATTCTGTTAATGTGGTATATTAAATTAATTGATTTTTTTATGTTAAACCACCTTGCATACATGGGCTAAATCCCACTTATAAAGGTGTATAATTATTTTACTGTGTAATTCTTTTACGATATACTTGTTTTATTGCGATCAGTTTGCTAGTATATTCTTGAGGAGTTTTGCGCTTATATACATAAGGGATATTGGGCAGTAATCTTCTTTCTTTACGTATCTTTATCTGCCTTTGATATAAAGCTATGTTGGCCTCATAGAATTAGTTAGGAAGTGGTTTCTCTTCTTAATTTTTTTGGGAGAGTTTGAGCAGGATTCATGTTAATTCTTCATGAAATGTTTAGTAAAATTCACTGCTCCTGGTTTTTATTTGTTGGGAAGTTTTTGACTATTGATTCAATCTCTTACTTGTTATTGGTCTTTTGAGATCTTCTATTTCTATTTTTTCTTGTGTCTGTGTGTGATTTTCTCCCTCTATTATTATTATTTTTTTTCATAGGCAGGCACCGGAAATCAAACCCAGGTCTCCAACATGGCAGGTGAGAATTCTGCCACTGAGCCACCGTTGCACCGCCCTCTATTTTGCTATTTGATCTTTGTAAGTCTTATACCATTTTTGTCCTTCAATTCTTCCAATAATGTCTAATTTCATGTTTATTTGATTTTTTTTGTAGTGTGCCATCTTGTGTCCCTTCTTATTAATTTCTGTATGTATTTTTTATGTATTCATTTGTGGTTACCATGGGGCTTCACTTTAACAACCTAAATCTGTATCAATCATTTTTGATTTGATACCAATTTAACTTCAGTAACATACAAATACACTGTCCTTATATCCTTCCATCCCCCACCTCTGTAGTGTACTTGTTACATATTACATCTTAATACATTTTATGGCCATAACCATCTATTTATCATTATATTCTATGCATTTGCATTCTAGAACCCTCAAGCTGTAAAAAAACGGAGTTACCTACCAAAAATATACAATACAATAATCCTGGTATTTGGTTATTTTTACCAGAGGTCTTTATTTTTTTATGCTACTTTGATCCACTGTCTAGTCTCCTCACTTTTCAGACTGAAGTCCCCCCTTTAGTATTGCTGGTAGGTTAGGCATAGTGGTAACGAACTCTCTCAACTTTTCAAGAGAGTTGTGAATGGCCTGAATGTCTCTCATTTTTTAAAGACAGTCTCCCTGGATATAAAAGTTTTGGTTGACAAGTGATTTCTTTCAGCACTTTAAATACTTTGTCCCACTGTATTCTTACCTGTATGGTTTCTGATGAGAAATCTGCCCTTAATCTAACTGGGGCTCCCTTGCATATACTACATTATTTTTCTCTTGCTTTCAGAGCACTCCTTAGTTTTGACATTTGACGATTTGACTTCTCTGTGTCTAGGTCTCGGTCTCTTTCAGTGTATCCTGTTTGGGGCTCATTGGACTTCTTGAATGTACATATTCATGTCTTTCAGTACATTTGAAAGTGGGAAGTGTTTTATCATTATTTCTTTGGATATTCCTTATACCCATTTCTCTTTTCTTTCCCCTTCTGGGATTCCCACAATGTGTGTATTGGCTTGATAGTGTCCCACATATCTCTTTGGCTCTATTCACTTTTTTTTTTCTCTTTCTGCTCCTCACCCAGAATCCTCTCAATTGTCTCTTCTTTGATTTCACTGATTCTTTTCTTCTGCCAGTTCTGATGTACTGTTAAAACTCTTTAGGGAATTTTTCTTTTCAGCTATTATGGTCTTCAATTCCAGCATTTCTGTTTGGTTCCTTTTTAAAATTTCTATCTCTTTATTAAGATTCTTATATTGTTTGGACATTGTTTTTTTGTTCACGAAGTTTTCTTTTACCTCTTTGAACATATGGAAGATAAGCTTTTAAAAAATTTTGTCCAGTATGTCCAAAATGCAGCCTTCTTTGTTCTTTCTGGATTTTTATCTTGTTCCTTTGGGTCCTCATTTCCCAAGTGTCTACTTTAACTTGTAATCTTTTGTTGTACACTGCACACTTTAGTATGTTAAAGTGTAACTCTGGGATTTAGTTCTTGAACTGTGTGTTCTTTAAGTTTGTATTCAGCTAGTGATATGACAGAGCCTCCCTTGAATGCCAGGAGCTAATAAAATAAACAAACAAATGCAAAAAGCACCTTTCTTTGCAAAAGACTCTTCTTTGCAAATTGGCTCTATGTTGGTTGTAGTTCTCCTGCAGAGGGTAGCCCTCCTATCGTGAAGACTGGTGCAAGACTAATGTGAAGTGCAGAGTCCTCTGTCTTCTCTGAGTTTGCATCTGGTCCTGGGCTTATGTTTCTTTGTGGTCTACAGAATGCCTCTGTTTATAGTAATTCAAATGCCCTCTCTACTCCCTATCAAATAGACTTTCTCCCCTTCCTGGATGTTCTATTGTATATGTTAAAGTAGGTAATCCTTTGCCTTGGCCACATGGACTTAATTGTTTGGTATACTGCCTTATCTGTCTGTAAACTGCTTCTGCTCGCAGGTCAAGTTCTGGGAGGGTAAGCCAGAGATCAGTTTCATTCTTTCGGTTTGCCACCTGATACACTAGTGTGGACACACAGGCACCCTAGTAGGAACACAGGGGTTACTCTGCTCCCTCCAGAACAAGTCCAGGGACCCATAATGGGAGCACAGATTGACTCTGCACCATGCCAAGGATGGGGTGGGGGGAATCTAAAAAGGATGGCATGAGCTTCTCTTGAGACTGGAAACCACACTATTGCTTAAGTAGCTTTTACTTGATTCAGTGTGCATCCTGTTACTGCATTCCTTTAACTTTTTTCTGAATCTTTGAAAAGATGTTTCTGCAGTTTGCTCAAAGCTTCTGTTGGACAACAGAGCCCTCGGGTGTCTCACTTTACCATAATGATTGGGGTGGGAGTTCATTTATTTTTAACGCTCTACAGTATTTCATTGACTAAATATAATGCAATTTACACATCCAATCATTAATTGGTGGATATTTGTATCATTTCTCTACTTCTTCTATATATATATACTCTTCCTACTACTGCTGGTATGTGTTAGTTGGGTCTTATAGTTTCTTCAGGGTAGTTCCTTTCCTCTTTTACAAGGCTCAGCATTTCCCTGGCAAGGTTATGATTTGACTTTATTTACTCTTGTACATTAGCTGAAGCCAGGAAGCTAATTGGGATATGCTTAGTTCATGCTGACTTGAAAGGCAGACACCTCTGCCTCATCTCCCTCCAAGGGAGGAGTGGCCATTTTTGCAAGTTCCAACATTCAAGGGGACCTTGGGTTTTAAGGCTGTTTTTTAGACACGGGGAATCGAACCCAAGTTTCTGGCATGGCAGGCAAGAATTCTGCCTGCTGAGCCACCATGGCCCTTCCTGGTTTTAAGGCTCTTGAGTACTGCAAATAGGAAATCTACATCCCATTTCTTACGTTTCTTACTTCCCAACCAGGACTCTGACTTGGACATAAGAAACTTGCTGACACTGCAAATCAACTTTCTTTGGAGTCTTCTATCATAATTGAATTCTGAGATAGCTTCTCAGCTTTTTTCTCCCCTCAGGCTACAGGAATTGAGGGTCTCTTTAAAACTTGCCAGAGAGACCCTTTGACTTTCACACTTTGCCTTGAATTGGTGATTAATCATACTTAAGCTTTCATTGCCTTTTTCCCTTACTTTGACAATATTAAGAAATATCCCCAGATTTCAGTATCTAACAATTACTACTAACCTAGCACATCTCAGATACTTGAGGTATTACACCTGTCAATGGATTCCCTTCCACCACTATCCAAATCCATTTCATCACTGGTACATGTTTTAATAATTCCACCATTATAACTTGCTGAGGGCTGTAAGAGCTCCACCTAGCACTAATAATTGGTGCCCTGTTGCCATTAACCATAGGTGATCCAGGCCCCAAATTCTATTTCTTGGTCTGGCCTCACTCTTGTCACCACTTGTCTTGGATTAGGTTCCTCAGGAAACATACTGAGACAAGGGTAATATGAAGAAATTTTATCACATCTTTGGAACAATAACTGTAAGATGTGAGGGAGGTATGACTAAACAGAGGGAATTGCCATTGAACAGAAATACTTTCACAAGTTTAGATCTAAACTGATAACAAATAAGTTATGGAGCTGAGAATGGCCTTTATAATGCTCCTGAATTGAGGCAAGGAGGCTTGACCTTTGGACTCCATATGTGAGTCATTGAATGTGGGGTGCTCCTTGAAGAACAACCTTTCATAATGCAGCTCCCTTTTGCTGAAATGTATCCCCAAGAAATTACTCAATCGTAAACTGTCAATGATTGACATTTCTGCAGGTTGAATAAATGAATGCCTGATCCTGAAAGGAGGCAGGAGTGGATCTGGGTGGCACACCACAACATGTACAGTGGGTGGTAGACACAGGCTTTGAACCTAAATTATCTCACTTCATGTTCGTAATCATTGCCTCCTGCGTGTCTATTTTTTCTCATCTATCCCACACTAATTGCCATACTTTGGACCTTCATTATCTCTTTGCTGGAATCTGTGATCTGCTCTCTAAGGTTCTTATCAGCCTGGCTTCCACATTTCCACCATGGTGATCCTTGCAGATTTTCTGTATGCTGCTCCCATTTGTCCAATGACATTACACTGCCTATAAGATAAACTCCAAACAACTCAATATGACATGAAAATCTTCATCTGTTCCCACCTATTTTTACATTTCTGAAGACTCCAAATTTGTTCCTAGGTTTTAGCAAAATTCTGAACAACTTAACAGTTCCCAGAGCTTTCACCATTCTTGAGATTTTGTTCACATGCTAAACCCTCCCCCAGAAAGTCTTCCCTCCCATCATCAATCTGTGGAACTCATACTGACTCTTCAGGATCCAGCTCAAGCTTACTCTACCCATACATCCTTGGATGGTTCCATCCTGGGTTCCCAATTTATCTGGTATACCTGCATTAATACCATAATATTTTTCGTATTTTTATGTCTATTTCCAAAACTCAACCTCTAGTTCATTGAAGGCAGGTACCACATCTTATTCATTGGTGGCGCCTCAGTGTGTAGCATTTATTTGGTACTCGTGAATGTTTGTTTAATCAAATCAGTGAATGAATGTGACTTGATTCCTCTTCCCTTTATATACATGTACTCTATATGTCCCACGAAATCTTTATGTAAATAAAATCAGTTGTATAGGAAGTCAGAACTTGGTCCTTCTATATATCTTTCTAAAGGCTTGATCTTATGTGACAACTTAACTTTTTCTGCTTTTTCATTTTTCTTTTCCTTCCAGCTTCTATTGGTCTTTATGAAATATATATATGTTAACAGAACAAATGAAATATTCAACAAGTAAATTAGTTTGTAAGAATGGGGTCAAGAAGAGAAAAACTTATTACTCTTGCCAGACATATCACTTCAAATTTTAAATACCACTACACTTGTAAAATCAGTAAAGCAGACAAAATGCATTTTCTGGATGTATTTTATCATCCAAAGATAACCACTATTTCCCCTTTAATATTGTTTCTTCCAGTTTTTGCATGCACACACATATGTTTATTTTTATTTAAAAAATGTGGATAATACTATGCATATATTTCTATATCCTGCTATTTTACTTACCATTTTACCATGGCCATTTCCTTATATCTTTCCAAACATGAATTTTGATGGATACAAAATTTTCCTTTGTGGGAGTTTGTATAATCAACTCTTGCCTTTCTAATCTAGCAGAGACAAATTACTGCGAGAATGAGATAGCTGCTTAATACTTCCTAGGAGAACTAGAATCTGTCTAGTAGTACCTGCGCTATAGAGAATTGAAAGGAAAAGGAAAATATTAAATCTAAACACACAGTTGTTGAGGGTTTTTCTCCCCTACAGAAGGAAATTTATTGGCTAGCATTTCTTTTATATTAAATAATGAAGAAGATTTTTAGCCAAGTTACCTAAAGGTCTTAAATTAAGCATTGATTGATTAATATTTCTATATAACTTTTTCCAATTTCATTTCATCAATATGGTACTTGAGGCCTTTTCTCTCTTGCATCATTATGCACTGACCTTTCCATTGTTAATGCTTCTATGCTATGCCTGAGCAGAGAGAATTTTTCCCTCTTTTCAGGGATTAGCTGCAAAGTAAATTTATGAGATATTCAAAAGAATTATATCCAACCTACCCTTTCAAACACGCTTTTGACATCTAATGATGTAATTGAGCTACATTAATTTTACAGAGCATCTGTATTTGCATAATAAAAATTTTGATTTTAATGTACTTCACAATGATGCATTGATTCAAAATTAATGCAGCACTTTTTGCAAAAGATACTAAACCACATTTACTTTTGCCATTCCATTACAATATACTTTGCTCTTCATCATTGTTATAAATCTTGTGTCAGTGTCATTACTGTAAGGTTTATTCATTTCCAGATTTTTCCTGCCACCAAAATGCAACTTTTCTTACTTTGAGTCATTTGTTGATATTTTAAGGCCCCAGGCATTAAAAATATTTTTAAAACGAATTGTATACATTATAAGATTGATTCTGGAATGTGTTTCCTAAGGCTGTTGTAACAAAATACCACAAACTTGGTGCCCTAAAACAACAGAAATTTACTCTCTGACAATTCTGAAGTCCAGAGGACTGAAATCACTGTGTCAGCAGGAACATACTCCCCTTTGAAAGCTCTAGGGAAGAATCCTATCTTGTATCTTCCTACCTTTAATAGGTTTCCAGCAATGCTTGGCATTCTGCATTCTTTGGCTTGCAGCTGCATCACTCCATCTTCTGACACATTCCACATGGCTGTGTGTGTCTGCCTCCAAGTCTTCCTTTCCTTAAAAGGACATCATCCATTGGATTTGGGGTCCAGTATGAGCTCATTTTGACTTGATTACTTCTGTAAAAACTTTATTCCAAATAAGATCATATTCATAGGGACCTTGGGTTAGGAGTTGCACATTTCTTCTTGGAGGACACAATTGAACCTACTACAACTATCTAAGCCAAAGTTTCTCAGTATCATTTTGTGCCACCTTAGTTCTTATGAAGATAAAGGGAATTATCTGAAGTAAGGATTTTTGACCATATAAGTCAAGGGAAAAACTGGGTTAAAATATTCTGCAGTTCTTTACTGATAGTACTTCTTGGAGCCATTGAAGAAATAAGAGAATAGGAGCAAAATCAATTTTGCTCTGCCCCTCAAAGAAGATACACTAGTCTTTCCTCTTGAGTCATTACTATAGAAAGCTTTTCTTATGTTTGAGGTCTGATTGTTCTGGAATATCACAGGCAAAGCACATCCTTACTGTCTCAAACATTTCAATTTTTCAGTTTTCTGTTTAATATGGAAGATCTCAACAGACAGGGTAGGAATATTTTAAGTTGCTGGAGAGAAAAATGAACCAAGGTCCACTTAAAGGGATCATCCGATTTTGCATCTGGTGATCACTTAGGGCTAAGTATGTCTGAAAATGGCTGTGTCACTCTCACTCTATTCCCCGGATCATTCAACAAGTCTTAGCTCATGCCTACTTTGGGACAGTTCCCAGTTTAGAGTAGTTTAAGATTTGTTTTTCCTTTTTCTCTGAGCAAGGTTAACTTTCAAAACACATGCTTAAGCTGATTATTTCTTGTTGCCTCCATTAAAACAATCTGGGCCAAGCTACCATCATTTCTCTCTAAACTATGACAATAGTTTATTTATAGGTCTCTTTCATCATTGCGATTAGAGTCTATAGTTGACACAATAACCAGAGTTATCCCTTTGAAATGTAAGTCAAATCTAGCTAGTCTGACCCTTTCATGGCTTGGAGTTAAATCACAATTCTACCATGACCTACAAGTACCTATGTGAGCTGGTACATGTCCTTCCCCCAACCTGATCAACTGCAAACATCCCTTCCCATATTCACCTCTTCCCTATTCCTCAAATGCACCAAGTGTTTTGGAACTCTGTGTCTCTGCACTTGCAGTTCTCTCTGCCTACAATATTCTTGCCCCAAATATCTCCATGGGATGCTTTTTTTTTTTTAGAAAGTGACTGAATGAATGACATTTCAAAATTAATAGTTGTTATGTTCCGTAACAGAAGCTGATTTTGATTCTTAGAATCCACTGGGCTACAGTTAGAAATGATTTTGGAAATCATCAATGACCTCCCCATTTTCAAAGTAAACTGAAATACAGAAATTTAACTTATTTTCCCAAATTATCACAACTTTTATAGGATGTTTTCGGTCCAGGCTGATTTCCACTACTCCATGCATTTGACATCTTGGGTTATACAATAAGATATGCAGAGGTACATGCTGTGTTCATGGGCCTATAATCATATCTACAGGGTAGAAAGGAAATGAGAATTTGACTGGATTTCTTTACCTTGGACTGAGAAGAAAACTTGACTAAGCTGGGTATCATCTTTTTCTTGAAACCTAAGGAACATCTTCTAAAATGGCTTCCGGCTTTACGTTGTTTTCTGCAAAATTTAAACTCAAGTTAAAAAGCACATAAAGCTGCTGAAGTGGCTCACACTTGTATCTTTTTCCATATCAATATTCTTTATGAAATTTAAATGGTTTTAGTCAAACATTTATATGTCCCTCTGGCAGAGAATACCCAAACTTTCAAGCCACTTTTCATGCTTAAGTTTTGGACAATGAACAAAATATTCTCAGTTGTGAGATACTCTTTAAAGCAAAAGTTTTAAACACAAGAAAAGGAAAACATTTTTGTTTGAGAGCAGATACCTGCTTAGTTTTGTGTTCCCCTCCTCCACTCACACTGACTTTATGATTTGATATTTCAACTTTTGCAAGAACCTTCTCAAGTATGGTTACAAATTGTCTTGATTTTTAAAAAGAATCGCAGTGTCCTCAGTCATACAGAATAATAAAACCAATTGTTAAGTTTCCTTTCTTATTCTTAGAATGCTTTTAAGCCCCATTGTCAAAAATAGGGGCCACCTCTTATGCCTCTCAGCTAATGTAGGACAGGAAAATATGAAAAATTTGGAGCTGAATAACTTGTCAGAGACATTTATAAATAAAAACGGACTTGAGGGCATAATATACTCTGATGAAAGAAATCTTGGTGAATTCTAAAAATAGCTAAAGAATAATTCTGTTTCATTTGTGATAGAGCATCACAGGTTTTCTTTTCAATAGTGCCTCTCTCCATTTTCTCTCTTTCAACCTACTCTGGAGGATTGTGATAAAGATGAATAAATTTTAAAGTAATTTCAGAAGGGACAGGCTCTATACATCTCATTGTCCTCATCAACTCGCACATGAGCAGGTTAATTTCTATTTTAGAGATCTTTGTTAAAATTGATTTCTCTATAAAACTTTCATTTGTTGATGATGTGGGGGGTCATTGAGAATCATCAGCAATTTAATGCATGCACCACGAAAGTAGCTGTATATATGGAAAATCAGTTGCAGTTTGAATGATATTTTATGTCCTTCACTGCCATGCTAAGCTACCCTCTTCCTTACAATTTCAGTATTCAGCTGCTGGACTCCATGCAATTTCTATTACCCAGTCACACAACTGCTATATTGTTATTCCTTTCTGTCATAATTGCTGAATTGACTTAGTTCCACTAAATGCTATTGTTTTTGTAAATGTCTGTTTGTAATAAATATACACCATAGCTGCTCTTCACCCAGCAAACACCCTAAATTATTAGTGGAACTCCTGAATAAGTCAAGATGATTGTTTTCCTAAGTCTACCCATTTAAAAATACACACAGGTACACACACACACACTTACCCTTGGACAGACCACTAAATGGTTTCAAGACAGTAGGAGTGATGATATCTTTCCTAGAAGCCAGAAACTAGGAAAAGAGACATCTATATTCACAAGGAGGGCTTTTGTTGGTTACTAATTACAAATTAAGCAGATTTTAATATTCACAATCTCAGTTGGGAAGTTACTATGAAATGAGAGATTGGAAGGGGCCATATCCATTAATTTTTTTTCCCCAATGATTACTAGTTTTGGCAAAAGGCAATGCTTAGCATTAAAATTTAGAGAATCAAGAAAGGTCAACTTTTGGGAAAAGTGAAATTTCTGGGGGTTTCCACAAAGAGCCTATGAAGTAAAAATTAGGCAATAGACATGGTCTTTGAGGTTTATGGTTCCACTTTCTCCCACCTTTGTGATTTCATTCTTCCTCTTTTCCTTAATTTGTTAATGAGAGTTTTCCACTTCTCTTGAATAAGAAAAAATGTGCTCATCTCTTATTTTTCATTTCCAGTTTAGCCAGAAAGGTCACAAAGACATTTTAAAATTATGCTTCCTGGTAATATCTAGGGCTGTTAAAATCTCTTAATTCTCAGAGGTTCTACCAGTATCACCATTCATTTTATTTGATGACTATCTGCAGAAAAAAATATCATTCTCCCTTTTCTCTTCCTTTTGCATAAGAAAAAAAGTGACAGAGAGCAGAAGTGGGTTCTAAATGGTCTAGGTTAGGATTCTGTAGAGACTACAAATACCAACACATGATAATCCATTTCAGTTATCAGAGCAGATTCAGAAAGGGTCACACAGTTCAAATATAACCTTTAAAATTAAATCAGAAGGTTTTCCCCATTTCACCACTTTCTGCAAAGAATGATGTTGCACTCTAGATACATGTCGATCCATCCTGTGTGTTAAAGCTGCTTCATTTTTCTCCCTGGATTCTTCTCCATTCTGGGGAAATGATGGCAGAGATTAGGGGTCTTCCCATGATTTGTTTCTCTCAGCCCTGAAATCCATTCCTCAGCTTCTCCTCCGCACAGACACACTTAATAGGGTAATGTTAATTGGAGTGTAGATTTGAACGTCTTCCTCAAAGATCTTTAAATTGTCAAACTGTAGTACAAATATTCTGTTTTCTTGGACTCAGTATCTGCATAGTTTATAACTTTTGGGCTCCAGTGTAAGCTTAAAAAAGAAAGTATCCAGGTGTGGTCTTTGTTTTGTTTTGTTTCTTTCCTCAATAAAATCTTCTTGCTGCTTTTTCTAAAGGCATTTTTCTCATCCTATCCTTTTCTAATGGTGGAAATGATGAAAACTCTTGATTGCGTAATGTGACTGGCATTCCGTCTGCACCGCCTCCTACATATCTGAACTGAAATTGGAGTTGGTCATCATAAACCCATCACCTATATAAAGTCACCTTGTGAACAGACACAGTACAAGCAGCAGGGAAGAGGAAGGAATGTTTATTAAATTCCTACTACGTGAGTCATCATGCTGTTTCTTTTATATGTGGTATTGTATTTAATCTTTACAGCTATTTCTTGAGTTACATTATCTTCACATTGTACAGTGATGAGATTTAAGGTCATGTAGGGCTGCATGACCCCAAATTCCATAGAATGAAGCCTTTATATAAGGCATGGAAAAGAGATTTCCTTGCTCTACTTGGCATTCTATTTAGAAAGCTATGGAAGACAATAGCAGTTACCTAAAATTGTGGAAGAAAAAAATGTATTTTATAAAGTGTTTTGAAACTCACTGACCTGCTACCTAGAAATTCAGGGAAATTCTCAGAGACCAGAAATAGGAAAATGACAATTCAGAGACATTTGAAAGCACTCAAGCAGTTATTTGCCCTTGGGCATCTGCCAATACTAGGTGGCCTAAAGAACCTGAAAAAGTTTGAGGCAGGGCATCGTCCAAGGCCCACCTAAGAAGGAAGATAAAATAAGAGAGTCAATACAAAGCCAGAGCCCAAGATAGGAAATAGCTACAGAGGCAAATACCACGCAATGTGTTGGCTTACACATTTGGAATTTATTTACTCATGGTTCTGAGCACAGGAAAATGTCCAAATCAAGGCAAGCATTCTCCCTGAAATGGTAGCATTCTGCAACTGGCTGCAGGTGACCCTTGGTTCCTCTGTAACATGACAAGTTACTTGACAATACCTCCTGGTCTCTTCCTTGTCTTCTGGGTCCATTTCAGCTTCTTGATTTCTATGGCTTTCTCTCTTTCTGTCTGAACTTTATTCCATTTATAAAGGACTTCAGTATAAGACTAACACCCATTTTGATTGAAATGGGCCACACCTTAACAGAAGTAGCTGTATCAAAACGTCTAACTTACAATGAATTCATACTCACAAGAATGCATTGAATTTAAGAACATGTTTCTATGGTTTCAAATCCAAAGAGGGTAAACTTAGAAAAAAAAGAAAAGAAAAGATGGAGATCTTGGGGATAAGTACTTTTCTTCACCTTAACTCTGAGTGAAATGGGGAGAAAAATTTGTCTCTTCTGAGAATTTCTAAGCACACACCTACCTTTATGCAAATGAGGGCCAGCATCCCACCCACAAACAAAAACCCACTTTGAAGTAGTTCTGAATCAAGCTTTAGTCATAGTTATGTCATGGTTCTGCAGATCAACCCTTGGCAAGTTGAGATATGGGCAGAGAACCATGCTGGGTCCCTGCTCTCGTTCGAAGGTAAATCTTAAATGGAAGGGAAAATAATGAGTTCAGTAATGCACCAGATGCTCTATGCTCACTCATCAATTTATTTTCATACCCACCTGTGCGATATACTTTTCTTTTACCCGTTTAAAGATTAGGCCTCTGAAATGTATGAAGGGTAATAATTTGCTAAATTACACAGGACAGGGAAGTGGTGGAGCCACAGTGTTGGTCCAGTTCTGTGGACTTCAAAGTTCTTTATTTGCTATTTAGAGTGAAAACTTCATCTCATGACAACAGCTATAATGTGTAGACCAAAGTTTGATGACTCGAGAGTATGTATTTCAGGCGGATTTCATTTATACCTAAGTGGGTTTATTTTTGTTTTTGCTTTGTTTTGTTTTACCACCATATTGTCCTCAGGCCACATTGGAAAGATCTTTTAAAGGTTCCCAGGTCCTCAGGAAGTTACCTAACTGGAAATTATAAAATAAATTGTTGTGATCAGACTATTAAAATTTTTCCTTGCTGAATTCGACTACTTAATTGCAATGAATTTAATTGATCGCAGGAAAACGTTCCTTTGAGCTGACACAACAACTGCTTTTTTTGTGTGTTTAGCTGGAAATGGAAAATGGTGCAATGACTATCCATGTTAGGTTTTGCAACAGCAAAAGTCTTGGGGGGGGGGACAGGAAGGGATTGAAATGCTTAAAGTTACTTGAATTGTTCCTTAAAGGATCCTTTCAAAATATGTTAATTTATTGTCTCCCTGTAGCCTCCCTACTTAAATCTTACCTTGATTCCATTTCCTCAATCTTAGAATTTGTTTCTTAGAGTAGAGATATGATCAGGGGCAAAAAGTTGTTCCAGTCTCAGCTCTGCAAATAAGCAATTGTGTGGGGCTTAGGTAAAATTCTGACCCCTCAGTTGTAACATGAGATAACACCTATCTCATATTACAAGTGACCTACTGTTGTCAGAATTAAAGAAGGTAATATCTTATTAAGTGTCATGGAACATGATAAGAAGCCAATAAATACTAGCTAATATTATTAGTAATAACAAAAAGAACCATCAGCATCTCTTGGAAATTAAGATAACAGCTGATATTATTGAGTATTTGCAGATATAATCCTTGAGCTGGTTATCAAGATTTATGCAGGAAACGAGAAATTACAAAAACTGGAGATAATAGAAAAAGAGGGATACAAGAAACTATTTCTAATAAGACAGATACATACACATAGAAAGAGAATTTTCTAGAGAGTGAGTGGATCTGTACCTTGTATATGCCATTTGTCTAGCCCATCTCCAGTCTGACCAGGTGGATACTGGCCTTCTGGGCTGGGCCAGGAGTCAGAAAAGTATAGGAATGGAAATCTATAGATGCAAGCATTGGTCCAAAAGAAAGTCGTGTGGTGTGATATCTAGGTTATTTTGGAAAATAACATGGATATCTTGCTTATTACCCCCCTCAAAATATTTATTCCAAAGATTGAAAATAGGGAGAAAAAGAGGAATATTGGTGTTTCAGTTTGCTAGTGTTGCTGGAATGCAATATACTGAAATGGATTGGCTTTTACAAAGGGGTTTTATTAGGTTACAAATGTACAGTTCTGAGGCCATGAAAATGTCCAAATTAAGGGATCCAGAGAAAGACAGCTTGACTTTGAAGAAAGGCTGAACACTTCCGGGCTTTCTCTGTTGCATAAGAAGGCATATGGTGACATCTGTTGTCTTTCTCTCCTGGCTTCTGGTTCACATGGCTCTCTCAGCTCCTTCTGTGTCTCCAGACCTCTGTTCTCAGTGTCAGCTTTCCAAGCATCTGTCTGTTCTCGCCAAAATGTTTTCCTCTTAAAGTACTTCAGTAAATGGATCATGACCCATCTTGAAAGGGTGGAGTCACATCTCCATCTAATAATTGTCCTGCCCACAATTAAGTGGGTCACATCTCCATGGAAACAACCTAATCAAAAGGTCCTGCCCACTAATAACTCTGCCCCCACAAGATTGGATTAAAAAACAGGCTTTTCTGGATATATAATAGCTTCAAACCAGCACAATAGGAAACTATATTCTGAAAAGTCTGATGTGTATAATATCTAGAAAAATCATCCTGTAATGAAATGCAGAGCCTCAAAAAGAAGTGAGAATGTATGACAAAATTATGGCAGATTGCAAAACAGACTATGTTTTGTACTGAATGGAAGGAATGATCATAAATTGTAAAGTACCTAAAACCTCAAAACCTAACTGCCACCCCTTCTTTCTAAACAACAATTTCTTACAGAAAGCACCAAAAGTACCTAATGCACAATTTTGCCCACATAATACCCTGAAAGCATTTATGTAATCAAAAGCAACCTTTGGGAATGGAAACTGGAATCTGGAAGTGAAACTCAAGAAAGATTTCATCACTGCACAAACAATTTCAAATTAAGTACTAATCAGAGGGGAAAATTAGGTTTATTCACAGGGGCCACCCAAAATAACCCTCTTAATAATGTAGAAATTGGCTGTAGCTGAAATCTCACAAGTCTAGACACAAATACATTTAAAACACAGCAAAGCCAGTCAATATAAAATGTAGCAAATCCAAGAAGTCAATGTAAAATAGATTTCCCAGATATGAAGAACATAGTTCCAGGATTGTAAGCTAACAGCTCAGGAAAAAAAAATATATGTGATTTAGCAGAATTTTAGACCTATAAGAAATGTGCTCACTTTTATTAGTGCCCTGGTATTGAAATGTCTTTTTATAGTCCCCTCTCTCTAATTAGGGCAGATACTGACCAAAAACAAGGTAGTCACTAGACAGCAAACTCATATTTCTTGCGCTGATAGAGGAAAAAGGGGAAAAAGAAAGAAAGCAGTCAGAAGAAAAAAGGTAAAAAAAAAAAAAAAAAAAAAAAGAGAAGGACACAAGATAGTGGCCAGTCAACCTAAGGGAAGCATTAAACTCTCCTGGGATTGAATTCAGATAGACTCCGGGAATATACACAGATACAACTGAGTCCCCACACCTCGGCACCACCTGGGTCAAACCCAGGGACACTGTATCTGTGGATGACTAAAGTAAAGGTTTCCTGGTGAAAGGATCAGGCTTCCTGGGAACAGATAACCAGAGGCAGAGCTGTGAGGCATCACTCTTAGTAACATTCCTGTGTGTAACATGAGTATTCTGACTCTGTCCTTTTCTTTTGTATTTTCCTTCTCCTTCCCACTGCCTCCTTTATTCCTTCTTTCCCTTCTCTTCATACTTCTCCTGGATCAAAACACTTGTCCCAACATTGTTTATTCCTGCAGATGGCCAAAGAGGTTGCTGAACTCTGCTTCGGTTCATGAAATTTTCAAATACATCTGCTCCCAGGCCCTGCAATTGAGCCCTATCTGAATCTCCAAACACACCAGGGTGCCCTGCATCCCTAGCTGGAGAATATCTTATCTGGTCTTCAGACAAGCAGAGAAGGGAAGCAGTCTGCCTACAGGAAAAACACTAAGGTTTCTCTTTCCCTGGGAGCCCTGTAAGGTTGAGGGGAAGGTATGGAAGAGTTTTAAACAAACTTTCTCTCATAATAAGTGGATTCAAAAAGAGAAAAGAAAAGGAGATATTAGGCGAAGAAGATAACAACTCTCAGTCACTTGAACCTGAATATTGTAGATAATCTCAGAGATAAATAATTGGACTAAAGCAATAGTGGACAACTTGATACCCATTGGCTACATGTGACTACTCAAATTGAAATTAAATTAAGAAGTTGCACTCATCATATTCCAAGGTCTTAGTGGGTAGATGTAGTTAGTGGCTACTGCATTGGACAATGCAAATACAGAACATTTCCAGCCTCAGAAAACTCTATTGCACAGTTCTGGAAAGACCTCTGGAGGCAAAGTGATAGAAGAGGGAGAAGGTGAAGACATGAAGGGGAGAGAGAGAGAGAGAGAGACAGACAGACAGACAGACAGACAGACAGAGAGATAGAGTTAGAGAGAGAAAGAGAGAGAACTGGGAAAGAAAGAGACAAAAAGAAATGAGGAAAGAAAAAAGAATTAATAGAGAGAACCACACTGCAGGTCTGGGATCAAATTATTTTCTCTAGGTTTAAATCACTTGACTTTAAGAGGCTGTCTTGGGCTTAAGCAAAATGAATATGAGGCCTTCTCTATAAGGGAGGTTAGAATTTTTGCAGCCAAGTAGTTGCTGTGACCTGAATCCCCTCATTTTCATTTAGATGTTTTTCTTGTAGCCTACCAGCAAGCACCCTACATCCCTCCCCTACCCACTTCTTTCTCTAAATCTGGGAATGACTATAGCAATGAGGCTGGAATAGCACATGTATTAGAAGTAAAGAGCATCACTGAGAATTTAAACACTGTGTCTAGTTTGGAAGAACCCAAGGGAACTTCGAGAAAAGTAATCAGAGTGAGTAAGGAGAGTATACATAATGCAAAGTGTTCCCTCCAGGAACTGTACTTCAACAAAAACAAGTGTGTTTCCCTGAGGGGCATGATTAATGTCAAATTTAACTCTTTCCGAGTCTTCTCCAAGGCACCAAATGGGTTTTTAAGCCACACATTTTGGGGGCTTAACAATGGATTCAGAACAGGAACTGTTAATTTGTCCTCTAACTTTCTAAGTTGACAATGGAAAGCAGACAATATCAGGGTAGTTTGCAGCCTGACTGGGATAACTGCTTACAATTTAGTGGGAAGTTGTAAAAGATGAATTGGTGATACCTCAGAAGTCTTGCATTTTTGACCCTCTATTTTATGCGGTGAACTACAGAGCAAAGCTTCTGGTAGCCTCTGAAGAAATTCACAAGAGGATATTTGTGGAGCATAGAATTAATTTATCAATAAATAACAATAAAGAGATATAACTAATAATCACTTAGAATTATAGAACCTAATTTTTAGCTATTTTCTGGAAAGGAAGAGAACATCAAGGTATAAACCCCCTTTGAGGACAGAGAACCACCCCCTTATGCTTATACACAGATATTGTTACAAGGAATTCTAACCTGAAAGGTCTGCTGCCCATCACCTCTGGCCCTCCAGTTCCAGGCCCCATTTTTGCATCAATCTCTCCATTCCCTGTGGCTTTCCAAGAACCCCTGTAATCCCAATTGCCAACAGAAACCTCTTGCTATAGACACCTGCTCCCTACTATTTCCGGTCAAAATGACTTGTCCCTTCTCCCACTAGTTTTGAACTCTGAACTCTTAGCATCTTAAAGGAAGGTGGTCCTAATGCTAAACATCCATGCAGCACAGTGAGGTTGCTTAAAGACTCTGAATCCCTTGCTCTGCTGTTTATTATGTGTGTGACGTTGAACAAGCTATTTAGTCTCTCTGTGCTTCAGATTCTTCCCCTGTAGAATAAGGTAGTTAGGAAGATCAAATGAATTAATATTTGAAAATCACTGATGAGATGCAGAGAGATAGATGACTGATAAGCATGTGGATAAATAGATGATGAAAGAATGGATGTATAGATTGGATAAAAGATGAGTGATAAGTGAATGGAGATAGATGATAGATATGGATGATGACAGAGATAGATAGATTAGATAGATAGATAGATAGATAGATAGATAGATAGATAGATAGATAGATAGATAGATAGAGAAATAAATAGTTGGGGATATTGCCAAAGTCTGGCATTCATCCTTTCTTCATTTATTCATCTCTTACAGGAAAGGCACTAAGGATACAAATAGCTAAGATGTAGTCCATGAAAATAGCAAGTCAACATTGACTGGAATACAAACAAAAGGCGTTAGAATGACTGTAGTAGATTCAGATACTAATTGCTTTAGGAGTACAGAAGAAGGAATAATTAATCCCTCAAAGGGTTTAGGGAAACATTCATGCACAAGCCTGTGCTGCCCTGAAGTTTCAACACACATTCAGAGCCCACTGGATGTGAATTCAAAGACAAGATGAGGGAAGACCAGATGTGAGATATCTATGGATGACCCTCCTAGTACAATCCTCCTTCAAAAGTTACTCCTGCACACACACTCTTCCCAACTGAACCAACCCTTTGCCCTACTTCTGCTGACAACACTTGAAGAGTTAAAGTTCTTCTCCTGGATTACCATACTACTGTTTGAAAACAGCCTGCATTTCCCTATTGAGAAGTCCATCATTAGAGCAACAAACAGCCACCCATTCAGGTGTACAGGTGTGTCTATCTATCTCGCTCTCTATCTAAAACTTTATATGTATATATTTATACATTTATATGTACAATTTATATATATATATATATATATTTGGTTTTTGTTCTATTACACAAAGATAGCAGGCCTACTCTCTTTTAAATTTATTTTTTTAATTTTTTATTGTATAATATAACAAATATGCAAAGCAAAAAGCAATAATTTTCAAAGCACTCTTCAACAAGTAGTTACAGGAAAGATCCCAGAGTTTGTCATGGTCTACTAAACCACCATCTCAGATTTTTCCTTCTAAATACTCCAGAATATAGGAATCTAGAAGGAATAAATTTTTTTTATCATCACAATAGATTTTTTTTGTGTGTGAAGGATGGCATACATACAAAAAAGCAGTAAACTTCAAAGCATAGCACAACAACTAGTTGTAGACCAGATTTCAGAGTTTGTTATGGGTTATACGTCCACAATTTTCGGTTTTTACATCTAGCTGCTTTAAGATACTGAACACTGAAAGAAATATCAGTTTAATGATTCAGCAATCATTTTCATAAACCCTACTTTCTCTGTATAACTCCACCATCACCATTGATCTTTCTACTCCACTCTTTAGGAGTATTTGGAGTATGGCCCTTCTAACTTTTTTCATGTTGGAAGGGGCTGTCAATAAGATGGGGTAAGGAGATGGAACTAGCTGATGTTCTGGAGAGGCTGGGCCCTCTAGGTTTCAGGACTTATCTGGTTCAGGGACCCATCTGGAGGTTGTAGGTTTCTGGAGAGTTACCCTAGTGCATGGAACCTTTGTAGAATTATACATTGCCCTAGGTACTCTTTAGGATTGGCTGAAATGGTTCTGCTTGGGGTTTGGCAAGGTATGATAGGTAGCAATGTCTAACTGAAGCTTGCATAAGAGTGACCTCCAGAGTAGCCTCTTGACTCTATTTGAACTCTCTCTGTCACTAATACTTTATTAGTTACACTTCTTTTTCCCCTTTTGGTCAGGATAGAATTGTTGATCACACAGTGCCAAGGCTGGACTCATCCCTGGGAGTCATCTCCTGTGTCGCCAGGGAGACTTTCACCCCTGGATGTCATGTCCCATGCAGGGGGTGGGGGGCAATGATTTCACTTGCAGAGTTGGGCTTAAAGGAAATGAGGCCACATCTGAGCAACAGAAGAGGACCTCTAGAAGTAATTCTTAGGCATACTTCTAGGTAGGTTAAGCTCTGCTACCTATATAAGCTTCACAAGAGTAAGCCTCAAGATCAAGGGTTTGGCCTATTGATTTGAGTGGTCCTAAAGTTTGACACAGTATCAGGGGATTCCCTGATGGTAAAGTTTAATAGTTTCATATTTTTCTCCCATCTGTCAAGGGAATTTGCCAATACTTTTTGATTATCTGCTCAATGTATTCTAGGACATATCCAGGCATTACATTAAGCTATACAGGATTAAAGGCCCTCATTCTTATTCTGAACTCCCTGTGTTTCAATTGTTCAAATGAGCTATCCGGACAGTAGAGTTAGTTTATGTGCTACAGAAAATTTAGGTTCTGGAAAAAATAAATCTCTCTTTCTGTGGTCTCAAAGAGTAGGTGCGGTTTGAAAATATAGGCAATGTCTTCCTTACCCTTGTGTTCTGAATTACCTTAATCCCAACCTGACTGGTTTTGTTCTTATCTCTAAATACCAGGTTATAGATATATAAAACAGCCTTTCAAAATCCAGAAATAATATTTACTGCTCCAGACTAAATGTGTCTGCTATAAGAACTTACAATCTAGGCCCCTGTTTTCTTATAAGCATTTTCTAAAGGAGATCATACAGTAGTTGTTCTTTCGTTTCTGACTTATTTTGCCTCATCAAATGTCCCAAGGGTTCATTCACATCATTGCATGCCTCACAACTTTGTTCCTTTTTGTAGCAGCACAATATCTGATCATATGTATACACTATCATTTGCCAATCTACTTCTCAGCCAGTGCAACCTTCAGCCAACTGCATTCATTAGGCACCATGTCTAATGGCAGGCCTGCGCTTAAGAGAAAACATGTTAGGGTTCAGAGAATATAAATATGCATAATAAAGTATGATACACTTGTCCATAGAGAGCCTACTCTACAGTGAAATATATAGTAGCTTATGCATAGCATATCTACTGCTAGCACAAAGGGAAAAAGCCCTTTTCTGGCGATGTTTTATATTCTCTTTAGCTCAAGCCACTGTCAAAAACCTTGGTGATCATATTCTATGGCATATCCCAGTGTCCTCCACTTGCAAGCACTGTTACCATTAGGTAATAAATAAAAAGGTTTGTGAAAACAAGAACAACTATCAGATACTTGTATATTCTCTTTGTATGTCCCATGACCATCAAGAAGCCAAATACTCTCACCCATCTCTTACTGAAAATCTAAACTGTCTTCCCAGTAATATGTACTATGCATGGAGCATAGTAGGTGTTCAACAATCATAATTATTATTATTAATTAGTGCTACAATAGAAAACTTAACCAAAAATAGAAAAGCTCCCATTGTCCTGCCTTCTGATAAGTGCTAAATTAAATCCTTCAAGAAAGAATGGATGAAGAGTGGATGAATATTTTGGATAATCATGAATGCAACATATAGCATAGGTCGGGGAGAAATCTATAACAAAACCAGAAAGAATAGTTTTCCCTTTAGCATCCATGACTATAGAAGAGTTTTAGTTTAGAAATCAGGAAACCCACATTCTAGACCAAAGACTGCCACAAAACTAGCTAACTGCTTTGGGTCAATTCCCATCTTTTTTTTTTTTTTTTCTTATCTAAAAATGAGGAGGTTGGACTAAATGCTCAAGTAAAATAACTTCCAATTCTGATATTATCCTAAAGAAGCAAGGCAATCATTCCTGGGAGTGGTGCCCAAATTACACCTTCTATGCTTCTATGTTCTTTCTATTCCCCAGCTAAAGTATCCTTTTTTTATGACAAGGACAAAAACTTCAAACTACAATCCTCTTGGGAATGCAGGGAGTGATTGTGACTTCTAAATGTTGACTAATTCAAACTCTCTTTAGGTATTTACTTTCAGAATATCTTGACCAGAAAATCATAAAAGGAAGGTGCTTTTCCCATGAGATTTTGGCAAGTATGCAAGCAAGCTGGGTTTTAGTTGATTAGGCATGCTATTGAAATCTGAATGACTGACAATACTGGAGTATTCAATATTCCATTGGAATATTTCAAGACTATACACATGAACTCTAAATTTCCTGTAGGTTATGCTCCCTAGATAGGCTACTTATATAGCCAGCGGACAGGGCCTATATCTAGCATGAGTTTCTCATAGACTTTCAAACTTCCAGAAATAATAAACTAAATTGGCACGAGACCTTGAGTTTCTCTTTTATGGGATATGATTTGAGGGATCCTTCACACCAGGGGGGAAATAATCAGGACCAGGACATCTATAGTATGACTCCAGTTTTGATGATGCTTTTGTGTCCATCAGTTCTCCCCAACCTATGCTACATGTTGCATTCATGGTTATCCTAAGTATTCATCCACTCTTCATCCATTCTTTCCTGCAGGATTTAATTTAGCACTTATCAGAAGGCAGGTCAATGGGAGCTTTTCTATTTTTGGTTAGGTTTTCTATTGTAACACTAATTAATAACAATTGCTATGATTGTTGAATACCTGCTATGCTCCATGAATCAGTTGCTTCTCGTATAGTATCCTTAATCCTTAAAAATATCAGTTGCAGGCTATTTCACAGATAACATAACTGAGATGCAGAGTGGCTCCAATGTCAAGCGAAATAAAGATTCATATCCGGGTCTGCAGTGTGGTAATCTTCCCACTGCATTTCACAGTCTTGAGCCTGGCAGTCGTTCTCCTTATAACATACTTGAGTTGTTAAATTTTCATTTCTCCAGGCTAGTAATGAGAGCTCTCTGAAATATGTATAGCTGCCAATGGAGCACATGTTATCATGATACTTTGTCAGAGCTTGTGTTCATATTTTTAATAATGCATAATTTATTATGCTGAGTTATTGAACTTTTGTTTTATTAGTCCTTTTATTTCTCCAAAATGCCTCAACCCTTTAATTTCCTAAAAAAAAAAAAAAAAAGAGGAAGTCAAAACTCCCAGACTTCCTCACTAAAACTCCTCCACATCACAATTGATGTCAACTCCATCCAATTGCTCAGGCCAAAAAACTTGGAAACACCTTTGACCCTTCTCTGTGTCTCACCTCCATCTTCAAATCCATTAATTAATTCTGCCCCCTCTATCTTCACACTATATCTGGAAGATAGGCATTTGTCTCCGTTTCCATCGCTACTCTCAATGCTGAACCAGTGACATCTCCCACCTGGGTTATTGTAGTAACTTCATAACTGGTCTCCTCAGTTCTATCCATCCATCTCTATAGACTCTTCTCTTCCCAACACCACAACTGGCAGATCTTGTTTTAAAATGTCAGGTCATGTCATTCCTTTGCTCTTAACCCTCTGATGTCTTCCATTCTGCCCATTGTAAAGGCTAAAAGTTGTGCAGTAGTCTCAGGTTCTACATGATCTGATGCTTCATGTTGGCTAATTTTATGTGTGGATTTGGTTAGGCTATGGCACTCAGTTGTTTTGTTGAACACTAGTCTGGATGTTGTTTTGAAGGTATTTTGTAGATATGGTTGGCAGCTAAATTGGTTGATTTTAAGTAGAGTTTCGCTTCAGTAATGCGGGTGGGCCTCATCCAATCAGTTGAAGGCCTTAAAAAGCAAAAACAGATTTCACAAAAAGAAAAGTCCACCTTAAGAACACAGCATAAAAATTCTGCCTGAGTTTCCAGCCTGCAAACCTGCTCTATGGATTTGTGAATTTTGAGCTTTCCAGGTCCCACAGTTACGTGAGCCAAATTCTTCCTGTTGGTTCTGTTTTTCTTCAGAGCCGTGACCAATATACTGTATTAACTTCCATGTGACCTTATTTCTACGACTTTCCCCCTTCTTACTCTGCTCTGACCATTCTAGCTTCCTTGTTGTTCTTAAATAAGGCTCCCACCTCAGGGCCTTCAACCACCCTTCCCTCTACTTTCAAACTCTTTTTTTATTCAAGTATTCACTCAATGTTCATTTGCTTAACTAAAAGAAGGCTTTTCTGACCACCTGCCTCCCTACACCAAATGCAGACAGACCATATCCCCTTTATTCTATTCTAATATTTTTCCCATAGCATTTATCACCTTCTAACATACTATGAAATTTTCTTATTATAAGAACTATTCAGGTTTATGTTCTACCATAAGCATGTAAACTATAAGAGGATAAGGATTTTGTCTGTTTTATTCACTGAGCCTTCCCAAGTACCTAGAACAGTGCCTGATTCATGGTAGCACCAATGAATGAACATATAATATCTTCTAAATCACAAACTCTTTAAACAGCAACATTCTGTGTGTCTATAAATTTCAAAAATTAAGAAGAAGCCCAAGATATAAGAATGTCCAAATACATGATTTCAGAATATTGAATAGTCCACCCACCATTAATATCTGAATTATTTTCTTACCTTTATATAAACAGACATGACTTCATCTATTCAAATAAATAACCATTTTTGGAGGCAAAAAATATTTGAATATAGACCCACATGGATGACTCCCAAATGTATGAATTGTCCTAGAAGTAAGAAACAGTTGTTTTGTAAGCTACAATGAATTAAAGAAAAATATTATATCCAAAGATAATCTGAAGAAGTGTGCTTCGAAATCCCCCCTGGCACATTTGGTATTGGCAAGTTTTATTCAAATCATCTGCATTAAAACATAGTTGTGACTTGGTTGATACTTACTTCCAAGTGGAAACCACGGCAAAGTTTCTTTTGCATTGATTAGTGTCTTCCAGCTGCCTAAAACCCCACAATGAATTCACAATGCATTAAGGATCACATCAGGGGGTTATTTATGGGTGAGGAGGATGCTCAGCTCCACCTCTATTGTGCTGTGTCTGTGCCATGGATTCAGTGACTTATTAGAGTGCCCTTCTTGAGCATTCTTCCCATCAGAATGAATGACTATTTTTGATTAGTCTTAAATGAGCTTATCTGCAATTTATTTTTCTTTACATTTGAAGCATTCATTTACTTTCTAATAAATAACTGCTTACCCTCATCCATCACCAAGGCTTGCCATAAATCCAAACAGAATGGCCTGGGGGCCTCAGCTACAGTTTAGTCACCAGCCTTAATGGGTTCCCCAACACGCTCATCACTGAGGTGTGAACTCAATCTATCTCTTATCTGACTCGACTACTGAAATACATAAATAAGCAAACTCTGAAAAGTAAATGGAGCTGTACACCATTCAAAATGTTATCTGCATTTGCTGAGGAAGAATATAAGTGAATTCAGCTGTATCATGGAATTGTTCTGTGGTTTTAAAAATTATAGGACATAATGCCTGAGGAGACAATGGATTACAGAACCAAGATTCCCCAGTCTCTGGAACTTACACAAATAAAGTAAATAGTCAACACTTGAGTCTCAGCTGGGCACCAGATCTAGGTTTATTATGGGTGATGGGAATTTTTAAGAAATGGAAATGGAAAGATAAAATCATAGTATAGAAAAAAATGATGATGAATTAAAATGAGTATCAGTTGTCTGAAAAAGATTATTCTATTTCCCTCAAACCAAGACATGCAGAGGGTCTACGAATGCTCCTGAACAATCAATAATCAAAGGTAGAAATGCTTTCAATGCCACAAGTTTCTGAAATAACAGGGAATAGTGGGAGGATGGATAGAAGAAAATAAATGGAAACGGGAGCATTGGGGTGGGTAGCAATTCTATTTTCAAATGGTTCTGAAATTCAGCCTTACCTAATGGGGGCCGACTACATGTCAACAGGAGAAATGGGAGAAAAATAACAATAACAGCAAAAACACAGAAAAATTCTTTTGATTGCATTTTCTAAAACACACAGCTTTTCCAGCTAACTTCTCTTTGAAATAACTATAGTAAAGTGCTTCTGAGTATACACATGCAGTCTAGTGTATGCATTTTAGTTATTCTGTGCCTTTTATTTCTTTGGACTTGGGACTGTACAGACATCCCTCTAGGTTAATATCTTACTGTCACGGAGGGTGCCCCACGGGGAAGTTCAGCCACTTCTTTCAGAAGTTCTTTCAGATCCAATCCCTCATGTCAAAAATTCTGGCATCTTCTATTGGTTTTTTATTCCCTTTTATGTCTCTTCTTTTTATTGTTTTTTTTTTTTCTTCTTCTTTATATGTTTTCCCTCTCTCTCCTCCTGCTGTTCTTATTATCTCTAGTCCCACAGGTTCCCAGCTGTAGCTTTCTTTGTTTTCTATGTTTGACTGGTAGTTTCTTTGACTCCATCTCAGTATCTCCAGGATTCTTTTCCAGCATTTTCTTTACTTCTAATCAATACCTTTCTTGTCTAAAGCTCTGGTGGTCTTCGGTTTGTTCTGTGGGCTGTTTGCTTTATTGTGACAAGAATGCATTGTCGTCTGCTTTCCAAAGACCTAAAGTGCTACCATCCATCAATCTGGAGATGATTTCATATATGTAGGATGTCAGGGGCCAGAGTGATACTACATAAGCCGTACTTGACTGAAAAGTCCCAATGAAATCGTTTTACTCCCTGTGAAGTTTCTGTTCCTGGTAGTCGTGTCTGCCAACAGAGAGATCCTGTATTAAAAAACATTGTCATTAACCTGTACTTTCAATCACATGACATCTATCAGTGTTTCTCAAAGTATCAATGGGAAGACAAAATATGGTATTTGATTTTATGTAAACTAGTTCATGTGTCTGCATGTAATCGGTGGGATTGAGAATTCTCCACGCAGACATGTAACATAACTTTTTCTCAAAACTTTGCAACACTTTCTGGCCCCTTAACACCCCAGTTGCTGAGATGAGATATTTCATTTACTTACTCATTTAAGTATTGAATACTCATCTAAGTCAAAGATTCCTGTAATACAATTTATTTCTCAATAATTCAGTCTTTCTCAGAAAATATTTAGTCAAGTTAAATTTTTACCACATATCTGTCAAGGATCACAATCCATGCCCCCTATCTCTCTCTGAGTTTCCCCTATCATCTCTTTCTAACCCTAATACTCCCCAAAAAGGCCTTGTTTGTTCCCGTGTCCCAGAAACAAGGACAATAGGGAAGGAAGATTCTGTTTACATGACTAAAGCTCATTGGTGTTGGGAAAGCATCTGTCTTTGGCTTGTTCCATTTTTCTGTCCATCACCACTCAAAGGTGAGTCATGCCCCATGTGTATATGGTATGATGTGACTAAATATCCAGCAAATCAGCTATGTAACTTCTTTACTGACCTATTCTTCTATAACTCTGAGAGTCATGAAGTATCTGGAGTAGACATCTCCCTCCATTCTCTTCTTGGGCACATGACTCAAGGACTACATCTCCACTTCTTACCCTGCCAGTTTGGAATACTCTATTGAGCCTCTAGCCTTTAGACAATAAACAGGCACTAATCTCTATGTTCAAGTCCTCCTAACTCCAAGAAAATATGCCCAGTGTCTAGGACCAACTAAATAATTTATGAGGCCCAGTACAAAATGACAATGTAGGGCCTCCTGTTAGAAAATTATTTTAAAAATTCTAGACAGCTACCACAAAGCATTAGATTAAGCATCGGGCCCTTCTGAGTCAGGGTCCTGTATGCCTGCACAGGTAGCATGCCCAGGAAACTGGCCCTGACAATGCCTCACTTTTTTACACTATCTAGGAACTCCTCCAAGTACTCTTTCTAAAGAACAGCCACTCACAAACACTTTCCTAGTCCTTCTGTTCTGTTTCCCCAAGAGTAAGTTGATTCATCCTCTCCTAAACTTGGAAATCACTGAGAATCTCAAATCTATCTCAAATCAAAATTTTTAAATTTGAGCTTTCTTTAAATTTGCATGGTAGGAATTAAGTAACTTTCCTTTCAACAACTCACAAAATTTATCTTGGGTATAATATATTTGTAATACCTCATTTTCTTGTTTGTTAAGCCAGTTTCCACACTCTATAGCTACCATTACAGTTTGAGGGAAGTGAGAGAGAAAGATGCCATCTCAATAACCAGTAACACATCAGGGGAGTAGCCTAGCTATATAGCAAAAGGAAAAAAGAAGGTATTAGAACTATTTTTTTCCAGTTCAATGATCATGGAACAAAAATAGATAAAGCGAGAGGAAAGGAGATAGCCATATGTATATTCTGAGCTCCCCTTTCCAGATTTGCTATGGAAAGAGGGAAAGTCCATGTTTGGGATTTGAGGGCATGACTTTTATGTAGGGCAGCATAATAGAGAAGAAAGAGCGCTAAAGTTATACGATGAGATGGTCCAGTTCACACACTTAACGTCAATTGTAGCTTCTCAGTGTTGTGGAATATTGAGAACTAGAAAATCTGTCTTTGGTTCCAATATGCTGGGTATATGGGGTGAAGTGGTGAGATGATTCTGCAGCAGGGGCTATGAGGTTGACAGGCAAGGCCTTGTGCCAGACAGATGACGTGGAAGAGACTCAGAGGAGTCTCTTGTTTTATAGAGGCTCTAACAGCATATGAAAGACAAAAACATCATCACAGGGTCATTGGCCCTGACCAAGCCAAAGATGGCAGCAAGAGTTGATGATGCTCAGATATTGATAGCAGATAGTGTCGGTATTCCATGTACTAGATCACGTTTCTGTGTCTTAGTAGACACTAGCCAATATCCTGTCCAAGGACTGGCTCTGGACCAGTGGGTTAACTTCTTCTTGTTTCTACAAGGTCATGTAGGCCTCTTCCCCATGAACTCAGATGTCACTGTTAGAAAGCAAAAGAGGAAAGCATCTGAGTCACTAACTGAGCATTTTATCTAAAGATATTGAATTTTCCAAAGTAGATACATACATTAGAGCAGCTCTCACAGTCGGTTAAGTTTTTTTTTTTTTTTTAATTAGCATTCAATTTATTAAAGTTGGAAATTTAAAATATGTATTTACATTTATTCACATATTTATCATATATATTCACACATATATTCACATATTTAACATTTTTATTCTCTCAAGTACCTCAAACAACGAATGAAGGAAGACTTATTAATCTAATAGCTTTGTTTCAAGCATTTAAATATTATTTGCAAATACAATGAACCTAAAGTTTTAGGTTTAATATTGGATTCTCTTAAAATTTAGGATACCAATTAAAGACAAATTAAAATATTTTATGACTTTCAAATTAAAAACACAAGTCCAATATCAATCAAATTCACTTACACATTTCAAATTAAATTATTAAATCTAATAGCACTTAAACTTTCATACTAAATCACAAGTTTATTTCTTATACCATCAAGAATGCAATATTACATGCCCACCCAGAGTAACAATTTAGGCTTCCTGGATGACTGGTTAGGGGCTGGGACCTTTATACATTTACAGATCCAGAGGAAACCTGGACACTACTTACAGGATGAATTTCCCTCAAGCTCCAGGTTGAAATGATATATTTGTTTTACCATAGTGGGGCTTTCACATCCCTGCCATATTCTGTTACCTGGTGCACTGCATTCTAAGTCCCACTATCCCTCTTCACACCTTTTAATTGCTATGTTTAAATTGTTGAGTGTCTGTACTCCTATCAGAATTACATGTTTCCTTATTATCTGTTAGGTATTTTACTTTTTAGGTCTCATTGTCTATCCTTTTATAGTCATTTATTAACAAAAACCACATACAACTTCATGTCTGCATTTCTATTAATTGCCCAGCATCGTCTGATCTGGAAAAATTTGTTCAATGCTTTTGGGAGTTGTACCAAGAAATGAGCAAAGATTGCAAAAGTTGATGTCAGATTCCCAGCAGCTACATTTCTGTCTATTTGGGCTTTCCCTTCATGCAAGGTGCAAGTTTAAGAGTCTCTTGGCTATTTTTTTTTTTTTTCACTTCTGCTGAATTTTTTTTTAACTTTTCTTTATTGTATAGTATAACGTATTTACAAAGCAAAGAAAAAAGCAATAGTTTTCAAAACACTCTTCAACAAATAGTTACAGGAACCAACTTTTGGTTTTATTGATTCTTTCTATTGTTCTTTTGGTCTCCCATTCATTTATCTGTGCTTTAATCTTTTTTGTTTCTCTTCTTCTGTTTGCTTTGGGGTTAGTTTGATGTTCTTTCTCAAGTTCCTCCAAGTGTGCTGTTAAGTCCTCGATTTTTGCTCTTTGTTGTATTTTAATATAGAAATTTAGGGCAATAAATTTCTCTCTGAGCACAGCCTTTGCCACATCCCATAAGTTCTGATAAGTTGTATTCTTATTTTCATTCATCAGTAGATAGCTACTGATCTCTCTGGCAATTTCTTCTTTGACCCACTGGTTGTTTAAGAGTGTGTTATTTAATCTCCATTTATTTGTGAATGTTCTCATTCATTTGCAGTTATTGAGACCCAGCTTCATCCCATTGTGATCAGAGAAAGTGCTCTGAGTAATTTCAATGTTTTTAAATTTATAAAGACCTGTTTTGTGCTCCAGAATATGATTTATCCTGGAGAATGTTCCATAAGCACTAGAGAAGAATGTATATCCTTGTGTTCTAGGGTGCAATGACCTATATGTGCCTGTTAGGTCTAATTCATTTGCCAAATTATTTAACTTCTCTATTTCCTTGTTGATCTTCTGTTTGGTTGTTTTATCTATAGAAGAGAGTGGTATATTGAAATCTCCTACCATTATTGTTGAAATATCTATCGCTCCCTTCAGTTTTGTCAATGTCTGTCTCATGTACTTTGGAGCTCCTTGATTGGGAACATAAACATTTATAATTGTTATATTTTCTTGATGAATTGACCCTTTAATTAGCATATAATGTCCTTCTTTGTCTCTTATGATGTCTTTACATTTAAAGTCTATTTTGTCTGATATCAGTATAGCTATTGCTTTCTTTTGGTCACAGCTTACATGGAAAATCTTCCATCCTTTCACTTTCAATCTATTTGTATCCTTGTGTCTAAAATGGAATCTCTTGTAAGCAGCATATAGCTGGATTATGTTTCTTAATCCACTCTGCCAATCTGTATCTTTTAATTGGTAAATTTAGTCTGTTAACATTCAAAGTTATTACTGAAAAGGCGCTTCTCGAGTCCACCATCTTATCTTTTTAAATTTTATTTGTCAGAGCTATATATTCTTTTCCCTCTTTCTCTTTGATTCTTTAAATTACCCTTAGTGGTACTCTTCAATTCTGTGCCCTCCTCCAGACCTCCCTCTCCTGCCTTTTTTTTTTTTTTTTCAGCTGGTAGAACTCCTTTTAGTATTTCTTATACTAATACTTGTTGACAAATTCTTTCAGCACTTATTTGTCTGTGAAAACTTTAGTCTTCCTCTCAGTTTTCAAGGACAATTTGTCTGGGTAGAGAATTCTTGGCTGGAAGTCTTTCTCTTCCAGGATCTTGAATATATCAAAGCACTGCTTTCTTGCCCCCATGGTGCTAGTTGAGTAGTCTGAACTCAGTCTTATTTGATTTCCCTTGTATGTAGTAGATTATTTTTCTCTTGCTGCTTTCAGGATTTTCTGCTTCTCTTCAACATTTGAAAGACTGGTTAGTATGTGTCTTGGGAAAGGCTTATTTAGATTTATTCTGTTTGTAATTCATTGGACTTCTTTGACTTGTATATTTATGCCCTTTATAAGGGTTGGGAAGTTTTCCCCCATTATGTCCTCAACTACTCTTCCATTTACTTCTCTCTTCTCCTTCTGGGACACCAGTGATTCTTATACTTGTGCCCTCTGTTTTGTTTATCATTTCCCCGAGATCCAATTCAAATTTTTCATCTTTTTTTGCCATTTGCTGTTTTTAGTCTTCAAAGTCAGTTATTCTGTCCTCTATATCACTTATTTTTCTTCTGACTCTTCAAATCTGGTGTTGTGTGACTCTACTACGTTTTTTATTTGGTCAACAGAAGTCTTTAATCTCTGTGATATCTGCTATTTTTCTATTTGTTCTTTCAAATTCCTCTTTATGCCCTTCTACTATCTTTTTGATCACCTTTATTTCATTTGCCATTCCACTTATTTTAAGTAGAGTTGTATGAATATCTTTGATTAGTTGTTCCAATGTCTGTGTCTCCTCTGGTGTTTTAATTTGGTCATTAGACAGGGCTAATCTGTCTGCCTTGTGATATGCTTAGTTGTCTTCTGCTGACTTCATGGCATGTAAATCTCTTGATTGATTTACTTTGGGAGTTGATTTCTTTCAGTAGTCTAAGGCCTCGTGTTTCTGGGATGGTTGTACAGCAGGGAGCAGTGGATTATGTTTCTTAATCCACAGGGGTGGGGTGCTCAGTGCGGTGAGTTGTTTCAGGGCAGGTATAGGTGCAGGTTGGGGGATGTTAAGCTGATGCCTGTAAACGTGGGCACCCAGCGGCCAGAGAGGATGTAGCTGTGTGGGTGCACCAGTCTGGGAGGCATAACCCTGGTATGCACTGGTCTAAGGCACAGGGCCCTTTGTGCACATGCGTAGAGATGTGGCAGCAAGTCGGTGTTATGCCTTCATGAACTGGGATTGGGGGCATATGTGACCTGGATGCACAGGTCGGCACTTTCTCAGAGCTGGGAAGTGTGGCTGAGGGCCGTGCGCCTGAGCAGTTCTAAGACTGCTGTAAACTGAGGTTCCCAGAGCTGAATGACGGGATTAGGGGTCCATGCACATGCGTGGGTTTAGGAGTGTCGTAAACTAGTGCGCAGAGCTCAGGGAGAAAGGTGGGGTGAGGCTGTGAGATACTATGGGCAGGAGGGTGGGGGTAGCCTGAGTATGGAGGTTAGTGCCTGCAGTCTTTATGTGCTGGCTACAGCCTGCAGGGAGAGGGTAGAGGAGAGGTGGGTTGGGCTGCATTTGGGGTGGGGGGTGAGGCAGGTATGTGCTCTGAGGGCTGGTGGTGTGGGGGCGCCTGGAGCAAGGGGAATGGGATTGAGTGACGGGGTTTGGGTGTGTGGGGTGTGGGGAGAGTCGCCTGTCATGGGCTGTGCTGGTGAGGGTAGCATGCCCAAGGAATGCAGCCTGGCTGCTTTCTAGATCTGGGCTCCCGTCTGTGCACTCCCACAGGCTCCACACCTCCGCGCCAGGCTCCAGCATTCTGCTCTCAGTTTCTTGGCCTCTTCAGCAAGGGCTACCTTATGCAGTGCAGAAGGCTCTCCTGGGTCAGCTATGCTCCCGAATCACCACCGCAGTTGTCCTCCTGTCCCTTCTCTAACTTTTCCACAGAGCAGGGCTGATCTCGAGCTACTCTATTTGCACATCTTCCCGGAAGTCTCCAGTTAAGTTTTTTGTGTGTGTATTTGCTTGTTATTTTTTTTTTTATGCATGGACAGGCATCAGGAATCGAAGCCAGGTCTCTGGTATGGCAGGTGAGAACTCTGGCTCTGCGCAACCATAGCCTGCCCTCCAGTTAAGTTTTAAATAGATTAAATGCTGAAATGAATGGAAGCTTGTTTGAGTCAGAGTAGATGCTGATGAGGTATATTTGAGCAAAGAACTAAGCAAGTTGAGGGACTGAGACCTGAAAATATATATGGGAAGAACATTCTAAGCAAGGGAAAGAGCAAATGCAAAGGTCCTGAGGTTGAGGGAATTGCTAAAAATTCTAAACAAAATAAGTGCTGACTGGAATGGGGTGAAGAGAGTTTATGAGTAATAGCAGATACGATCAGAGAAATACTGGTCAAATAAAATCCTGAAAAATTTTGTAAGCTATTGTAAGGACACTGGCTTTCATTCTGAGTGAGAAAGGCAAACATTAGATATTTGACCCATAAGAGAATTTCTTTGGATTATAGGTATTAAGTAAGGCAGAAGCAAAGAAATTGTTTAGGAAGACAGTATGATAATCCAGATGAGAGATGATGATGTTTTAAATCAGAGTGGTTATGACAAAAGGGTGAGAACTTTAATTTGAGGCATTTTAAGCTTAAAGTACTGATCATGCATTCAGGTAGTGACACAAACCTATAGTCCAAGGAAGAGGTCTGGAAATCACCAGCTGCTAGATGGCATTTGAAACTCTCAGATTGGAGGAGAGTATCAAGGAAATGAGTGTAAAGAGAGAAGAGAAGACATATAAGCCCAAAGCCTTGGGAAAACACTCCATTTAGAAGACAGGGAGGAGAAAAGGAACCAAGGAAAGATACATGAAATGTGTCCAGGAAAGCAAAAAGAAAACCAGATGAGGTTTCTTGTCTTGGGCACCAACTAAAGAAAGACTTCCAAGAAAGAGAAAAATATTATGACATCAAATGATACTGAGAGGTCTAATAGAATGAAGGTTGAAAACTCACTGTACTTAACTACATTGAAGCCATTGGTAAATTAAAAAAAAATAAATTTTAATGCAGTGCCTGACTGATTGCGATGCCTGACTGAAGTTCTCAATTTATTAGCCATCTTTAAGCAGCAACCTCGGTTGTTTTGATCCTCTCCTTTTATGGTGAAATGTAACAGAAAATGAATAATTAAGGTTATGTATCACTGAATAAATCAGATTATGAGTATCTGGTCTACTGATGTAGAATATCTGGTACTATAAGGTTTAAATGACAACTAGGTCACAAGTCAAAATATTTTCAGCTATAGTCTCTAAACTTTATGTGGACCTACAGTGGTGGGCATTTTCAATTAGCAATATGATCATTGCTACCCGGCATTTGCTTAATTTCTCCAATTCAAGAGGAATCCAATTTTCTCTCTTATACCTTTCTGCTTATTTAATTGGAACATAACATTAGGAAAAACTCTTTAATATTCAAGAAGTATATCGCAAATAGCATCATGTCATGAATATTCCCCACTGTAAAGTCATACATCTGCTTTGACCTTGTTATCATTGTTTTGCTACATAAATTATTCAGCCTGGTGTGTCTTATAGATTAAATACTCTGGAAACAAATTAAAAAACATCCCAGTGGCTTAGAAATGTCAAGGAAGTATTTTTTTTTTCCAAATACTTCTTGTAAAATGGGATGGTAAAAAATAACCCCACAAAACAGGCAGGATGATTTGGTTAGAGATCAAATTGCCAAATGAAATGAGCATCACTCCTCAAAAAAAAAAAAAAAAAAATACACACACACACACACACACACACACACACACACACATATATATATATATAATCCTGTAACTCACTTCTCATTGTTGAATTTAGACAGGTATATGCAAGTTGCCTATTGATATGTGGAGGAGAGAAAGCAAACTGCTTCTCCTGCCCCAGTTCCACAGGCTTGTCATAATCAGAACATGTACACTTAAAGAAGAGCCATTTCCCCCAGAATGCAGCCTGCCCAGAGCTTTCTTTGGCCTTAGAAGAGAGTTGCCAGGAAGACAATAGAATTCCAGAGTAGAACTTCCAATAATAAAATGGACTGCTATGCTAAGGAGATCTTGCCATTAGGAATTTTCTCCTAAAAGGTAGATGACCAATCATGGCAGAAGGTGTAAAAAGGATTTCTTAATTGGATCAGAGACTCATGCACTCATCCCTTTAAAAGACATCTATTATATATTTAATCTGAGAATAGTCATGGAAAATAATAAGCATAAAAAGATTATTCCCTGAGAAGCTACTAACATTTATATAGCACTTTCTAAGTGCCAGGATTTGTTGTAAGCTTTCAACATGTATAAACTCATTTAACTCTCACAACAGCTCTAGGAAAGTGGTCTTATTAATCTAGTAATTTTAAAATGATGAAACCGAGATTTACAGAGATTACAAAACTTGCCTGAGTAGCTCAGATAGTAAATGTAAGAAGGGCATTGACCCAAGCAGGCTGACTCCAGAGTTCATATTCCATATCCCGCCCCCTCTGTGCTGGGTTGAAGCCCAGTAATCTTGACAAACAGAGAAATGAACCCTTTGATTGATTAATTGATAATCAAATTACCCTTTGATATTAGAAAGAGTAAAGGAAGCTTCAAAGATCAGGGATACACCTGTCTAGAAGAGATTTTCAGGTCGCTTTTAAATCTGTATGTCTGATATTAGGGACGAATTGGCTTAATAGAGAGAGCACAAAGAGCTGATTTTCTATTTCTGCAATTTGTCCCAAATTTATAAGATAACACTATTACTGGATAGAGTAGACCTCAAGTAGAAGCTTTACACATGTGCAGAAGCGTATTTATTCTCAGCCTCCTCACTTCATAGCATCACCACTTGTACTTTGCAAAACCTCTCTTTGTAGAAGTCTGCCATGTCAAGCCAGGGGTCTTTCATTCAAAATCAAGAGGAAAAGACTCATTAGGCCATGATTCTAAGATTTTTTTTTTCAATTTAAGGTTTGAGGGAGTCATCTTTGTATTAAAATGAATTTACTTCAAGAATATTTTGATAAGCCGAATGAAAAAGGACCATCAGATGCTCTAGCAAACTGATTCCCCTACACAACACAGTTCTTTCTGAAGCTGTTCATAACCTCAGCCTGCCATAAAATGGCAAAAACTGCAAAGCCCAGCCAATGAATGTGGCCCTCTGTAAACATGCCTAATGCATTTGTTTCTCTTTTCTCTGCTGCATGCTTATACCATACCCTGACAAAGATTGATCTGCATTATGCTAGTCTTCCAAAAGTTCATTCCTCTTTAAAGTGGGCTGCAGCTAGTTCTGACGGAAATTCCAGCAACAAGTTTGTTGGGCTTTTTGCTTCACAAATAAATCTCTCCATTTAACAATAATAATTACCATGGTAACCCTTACAGCCTAGGAATCATTCAGGCATGCAGTTTCTAGGGACCAAAATAAATAAAACAACTTAGCATTTCTGAAGCTTGTTTAACCCTTCAAGTTTCAGTGTCCATGTTCTATGGCACAGTCCATTTGATTTAACCTCTTTGCCAAATAGATACAAAACATCTTCACGGAGGCATCGGGAAGAGATGAAAATGAAAAGAATGAGAAATAATGCATTCAAAGTAATCTAATCTCATTTAAAGACATACAAGCCAAATATGGCATTTGAAACAGCATTTGGCTTAGACACAGACAGTGCTTTCTTGCACATCTCAGCTCTCAGAGAGGACGATAGAAGTAATGAATAGCTCCGTCGTTATGCAGTCAGTGGGAACGTTGTACTGCAAGCCATTCAAATGCTCCTTTCCTTTTCCTCATGTAGCATAAAACTCAGATCATGTAGGAAATGAACAATCTTGATAGCATAATTTGGTGGTAACTATGCCTCAGGAACAGAAGTCAGAGGCTGGACCACATCTCATGGCTTCTCTGTCTGCCTTTTCTTAATACCTCACTCTGCCTAATGGCGTTTTGCCTGCAGAGCTAGGTTTGAGAGCCAAATTAAAGCCTGAAATGCTTGCTGCATGTGCAGGAGCAAATGCATACCAACCAGGAAAGCGCAATTCATACAGAACAAACACCAAATTGCATTAGCACGTCCATATGAGAATAACGAACTCTCAGCTTATCTATTAGACTGTGCCCCAAATCTTTAACATTCCTGATAGTCTTGCTAGCATTGCTTGTCAATAGTTAGAAGAAGAAATTTCTGGTCTTGAATCTTGGTAAAAACACCATTCTGCTGGTGCATTTGAAAAAACAGTTAGAATGATAAAGGAAGAAATGGAAAATTATACTGCACGTGTACGAGTGCATTCATCTTGCCTCAGTAAACCTAAGCTTGATTCATGAGCCTCTTTGGTTAATATCTCAGAATACATTTTTGCCTCATTTATTTTACATTATTTATTTATTTTACATGTTTACAATTTCATTACATAATTTAAATTGTATTGTCTGTGAACACTATAGCTCCTCTGTTGAATTTTTTTTCTGTCAATAAGATTACTTTTGTGTATGTAACCACATTTTAATAAGTAGTTTCATCACTAGGCAAGGTAGTAGTACTTTCACAGAATTTTTTAGCACATGTCATGACTTTGAAGCTGGAGAAAAGAAATGAAAAGGATAGAGGGATCTGATTTGAATGCAATGTTGTAACAAAAATTTGATTATGATGATTAATTTTATTGTTATTAGTATTAGTATTTACCAAGAGTTTCCTTATTCTAGCTAACCTCTCCTGAAGGAGGGAAAAGGAAAATCTATTAAGAAGAATGGCCAGGCAATTTTTTTTCCTTCACATCCCCTTTATCTTCCCATCAAATCTTGATGCTCATACAGGGCAATGAGCCTCTGAAAATAATGGTTTGTGGCCTTGGTAACTGAAGGCAATAAGCAATATAACCATTGCCGGATCTCATGATGGGAATGAAATAAACTTCTGTCACTACTCTTTATGTTTTTTCCAAGCCTTTCACATCTTCAAATCATTCTTCATTTTCTACCCTTTAGCATCGCACTTCATTATTTTTTTTTTCTTCAGAAGTGTTGTACCAAGGTCTACAGCCACAGGAAAAGCTAGCAATGGACTAAACAAGATCCTTTTTCAAAACTTCTTTAGGTGAGCTTTTTGCCTTTCGTTGGTTTGCTTCTTGGGAGCTTAAATGGCGTTGGATGCATGTCAGCAACCACACAGTTTTAATCTTCATGTTAAGATGAAGATGGCCTGAAAATAGCACCTTCTCAAAATGATCCAGAAGTCCTCTGTTAGATATCTGATCTCCCTTCTTGCCACCTCCTTCCCTGTGTCCTCCACTCCTGCCTCATAGCCTGTTTGTCTTTATTCATGGCACTTTTAAATTAGTGAATTGATGGGATTTCATAGTATCAGAAGACACTTTACATAGTGTCTACATAGCAGACTGCAAAATGAGAAGTATCAGAAATGATTGTGCTTGCAGATCTCTGCCTATCTCCCTGCCATAGCACTTCCAAAGTTGAAGGCCCGTTCTTGGGTATGATGGTATTTTTTGTTTAACTATAAAGCTCCCTCTCTTAAAATGTAAATGTCCTGGGGAAGAAAAAGTTATTAAGCTAGATATTTGTTATGGTTCCTGTGAATTATTGCATCTGAACTCATTTTCTTTCCCTGACGTGTTTGGTATTTTGCTATCGGAAAGGCCATTGTGACTATTTTGGGAACACTGGACACTCTCAGGGGAAGGAAAGGCTCAGTGAAAAACCTACATGAAAACCGCTGAGGGATTGTAAGGATGTTTGCAAGCAGTGGTGAAAAAAAAAAACCCAGAAAGGAGATGGAAGATGGAACCAAAGAAGGCTGCTTCCTCATTCTGTTGCGTAGGCCTGTGAATTACAAGAGGTCACTGCATAAACCCATGGTGAAATGTTTGAATAAACCTTCTATCCCCATGCCTTTTAAACTCTATAGCCTAATGGTACATCTTTGAAATAATTTCTAATTATTTGAACTACCAGGGCTGGGTTTTTACAACCAAAAAGAAAGTCAACGATCCTACTCAGCCCCAGATAATTCAATAATTGTCTGCTCTTAGGTAATCATTTAGCTTTCATCAATTGTGTAAGCTAAATGTGTAATCATTGTGAAGCTAAATGTGTAAAGCTAAATGTGAAGCTAAATGTGTAATCATTTAGCTTCATCAATTGGATGAAGGTGGTGCAAATTGGAGTGATGCAACTTTATACTAGGATACAATTCCTAGTATAACCAATTCCTTTGCAAGATACCTGGAACATGGATTCTAATGAAACAACCAGAAAGAAATGTGTTTAAAAGAGTCAGGTGGCCCTTTCCTGTGGCAGGTCTTGAAGAGTGCAGCCCGGCTCTGCCCTACCCCACCGTAAGGGAGGGGGATCTCAGGGCTGGTCATTTACATGACCAGCAGGTGAGAGAGCTGAGGCACAGACACCGCCACCCCACCCCCACCCATGCTAGCGCCTCACCAGGCACACCAAATCCATGCAGGAATAATCCCAGGGGTGTCACCCCTTACCAGCAACGTGCCATGGAGTTGCTCAAGGTCTCCAAGGAGAAGGAGGCCCTCAAATTCATCAAGAAAAATGGGGCGCACATCCTTGCCAAGAGAAGTGCAAGGTGCTTAGCGGTGTCCACAAGGACAGCGGCTGCCGAGAGAGACTGGGCTCCCCTCTTTGGGCATAATAAATGCTTGCAGAAAGGTAGGAAATCTACTTCCCTCATCCCAAAAAAAGGTGGGAAACTGGGTGATGGGTATATGGGATTGTCTGTACTATCTTTGCAACTTTTCTATGAATAAAGACATTGCAAACAAAACATATTTTAAAAAAAAGAAAAGAAGAAAAAAATTGAAGTTGGAAGGAGAAGGAAAGAGTGAGAGAGAAAGATTCGTATTAGGACTGAGGGAAAGAAAGGAAACCTGGGTAACTTTTAATGAATCCCCACTCCCTCTCAGGCACTTTACATGTTTTGCTCACTAATTCTGACACCATTCTTATAAAGTGGATATCATTATTCTCACTTTAAGATGAAGCACTTTAGAATGCTAGAGGATGAAAATGCAGCAAGATCCCAGGGACAGGAAGCAGTCCAGCTAGGATTTGACTTCATGTGTGTGCAGATCTCAAATTCTCTGATGTTTCCCTCCCGTCCACTTTCATCTCTTCTTGCTCCCTGTAGATTTTGCTCTTGCCAAGCAACGACATGGAAGGTAAGTGTCCTCTCAAATCCTCAGCCTATTCATTTGACTTTTTTTTTGCTTTGTCATAAAATGTACTAATCTTAACACCCAGGTCTGGGTTTAAATTTACAAGGCAATGAGTTCAAGGAAAACCCAGCTGAGGTATCCAACCTTCTGTGCTGTGATAGTTGCATTTTATATCAAATAGTGCTCTAATATTCTCTTTGACAAGTGGAATCCATATTCCCTCATGTTAAATTGTTAATGGCTTCCCTTGTGCTTGGCTTCTGGTTGTAATTTCATCATAACTTGGTCTCCTTATTTGATGTCAGTAAAATTGTTTAGAATAACATCACAGCCCTTGGCGTGATGCCCTTGATGTGTCCAAGAAACAAAGGTAGAGCTTCCCATAAGGACAACACTCTCTCTCTCTTGCTCTTTCATTATTTTCCCCTTTCTCCCTGTCTGTTTCCTTTCTCCCTTATTTTGTCTCTAATGTTTTGGTTGTTTCTTAAAACATACACCAAGTGAATCAATAACACAGCCATGTTACTTGTTGGCAGATATTTCAAAAGGATGAACCTTGTCTCAAAACCTTCAGTTACAACTGAGTGATATATGTCATTATAGATTGTGCACCCTGGTTCTGGAAATGTTAGCTATCTTTTCCTTCTGATGAATTAGGCAACGTTGTTTTTTAAAAAATTCTTGAAGAAATCTGCTCAGACAATGACCTTATTTCCATGTGAATGTACAATTTCCTTCAGTTTTCACAATAAGCTCCACACTATTGGCGTGACCTTCCGTTAAACACAGCACAGGAATTATCCATTCCTCTCAACATTCCCTCAAAGGCTGAAGTTACTTAAAAGGAAGGATTTTATTCCTCAGCTGTCCTGGTAACTACTGGAGTTGACACAGTGTACTCTCAAAATCTGTTCTTCTAAACGGGGGTTAATAGCACTGTCCTCTGAGCCTGGACGTATAAACACGTGATGCCATGCTCTGAGACAAAAACGAATTAACAAAAAACATGAGATGAAATTAAAGGCAAGCTTACCCTTGCTTCTTTCAACGAGTCTATTAGTGATGGCCCGACGTATTTTCCCCACAAGGCATCACTTAACCATTTTCCCACAGAACTTTGTGTCCTGGAGCTCTGTGTGATGGCATGCCTAGAGAGACGTAGGACGAGACTACCAATAATTAATCTGATATGTGGGTGTAACACATAGATTAATTATCAGATTAATTAACCAGGACAGCCACACAGCTGATTGTCCAAACCAGGACATTTGGAAGGTGAATTCGAAAGCTATTTTTAATATACATAAGGAAAACATGTATAAACTGGAATAGTCCTAGGCAATCTGGGGTATATTGTCACTTTGCTATCTGATTAAGTTACACTTTTACCCCATTTGGGTGCTAGATTTTTTTTTTTGAAGTTACAAACATATAATGCTTAATTATTAAAAACCCATAATGAAATTCTAGATTATTTCAATGGTTCTTAAGCTTTTGGTCTCAGGACTCCTTTACCCTATTAAAAATTATTTAGTACCTTGAAGAAGTTTGTTTATATCCCTCAGCATTTATATATTAGAATTAAACTAAGAAAAATTTTAAATATGTGTTTATTAATTCATTTAAACATAAAAATAACACATTATACTTTTATGTAAACAGCATTTTTTTTTAAACTACTGTTTCCAAAAACAATCAGTGAGAACGGTGGCATTGTTTTACATTTTAGCAAATCTATCGAATGTCTGGCCCAATTGAGACAGCTGGATTCACATATTTGCTTCAAGATTAACTATTATGATATCATGTTATATAGCTTCTCATGAAAAAATGAGAATGAAAAAGGCATCTTAGTATTATTATGAAAATAATTTTGACCTTGAAGTCTCTCTGATTATAATTTGAGGATTGCTGGATTATATGTTACCTTACCTAGGGCAGGAGGTTTCTTCATGGAGCTTCCGAGAACTGGCACATGTGCTTTTATTGTTTTCTCTGCCTAAGACACACTCCCTCCTCCTCTTCATTTGGTGCCTTCCTTTATATCTTCCATGTTTCTATTTAAATATTTTCCTACAGAAAGTCTCCCTGACCTCAAGGAGACTAGGACAAATTATTTTGCTGTTTTTCCTGAAAGAACATGTGTTTTTTTCATTATAGTACTTTCCATAATTTAGTATCATTGATGATAGACGTATCACTAACCAAAAGTCTCAAGACGGTGAGAACTGCATCTATCCCCACTATTATGTACCTACCACCAGAATAATGCCTGGCAGAGAATAAAAGCTTAATAAATATTTGATGTTCAAATTATTTATTGAATGAACTAATGATGAATGTACCTAATCTTCATATTCTTAAAATCAGCAACATCTGTTTGCAACTGGCCAGAGATAAGGGTTTATCTCTAACAATTAAACGAATTATCATACACAAATCTCATACTTCTAGTTGCACTAAACATGGAGAAACAAATGTACTTATATTGCATCCAAACTAAAGGCATCCCAAAGACTGGAAAAGTTATAAGATTTGGACTACTCTATACATATAAGTCAACTTGGTTGCAATTTCTACATATTTATTACCTTACTTATAGGACATGGTCCAAGCTTCTGCTTTCCCACCCACTGTGAACGACCATCCTATAGTCTGGAAACTTCCTTGTCCCTTTAGCCTTTACTGGCTAGTTTGCATAGGCCTTCCCTGTGGAGACCTTCTTCAAAATCTTATCCTCACTGAACTCTCTGTCTGCTGAATTTCTATAATTCTGAGTATTCTATATTCCAGGAGTCCTTTTCTTAAACTGCCAATATATGTCATTATTTTTGTTGAGCTCTGTCATGTCTTTTAGTAGATGATAAATTTGAAAGCTTATTTTCAGTGGCTTCTAATTTTTTTCTCCCCACATAAAACCTATATGGGACAACGTCTTGTACATAGTTGAACCTCACAAGTAGGTATGTGTCATGTGAAAGGAGGCACTAATAAAAGACTGAATTGCACCACGCTTATTTGATCAAAACAAACCAAAATAATAACAACTGAAAACCTTTTATGTGGGTTATACAACAGTGTGGAGACAAAAAAAAAAATCTGTTCTTGGAACCTGCCACATGTCTTGATGCAGACTCTTTGTGATAAATGCCTAACCTTTAGCAACTTTGATACCCATGGGTATTCATGAGGGAACTGAGCTCCAATTCCACAGTACATTCTCAGCCTCAGGGTTCAGCCCATCTCATCCTCTTTGAGTTATGGATCCCTGTTCTTTTCCTCAGATTTATGAATTCGAACGGCATCATAGGAGGTGGGTGTAACACATAAATCAAATAACACAGGCACATAGGGCAAGCTGCAAAATTATCATTGTACCTTTCCACACTTCACAGGGTCAGAGTGAGTCCCTGCTTGTTACATGGGTTTCATTTAGGAATGAGAAAACGCTAGCTTTGTATATTTCTGTACTAAACAATTTATTTATAACCTCACCAACATAATATGCAGCATGTCATACTTTTGTTAGAAAATAGGGTTGGATTAAATATTCTCAAGGTTTCTTCTAGTTCTAAAATTCTAGAACTCAATGAGAAAATATTTCAAATGTTTGATATTGTTTGATTCAGTAGCATTGAAGTCATTAAAGACAATTTCCCTTCATCAAATATAATGAATCAGTGTTTTTCAATGGCTCTCCCAAATATCAGACAAATTCCACTGTTCAGAGAAGAAACAGTGATAAGTGTCAACAAAGAAAAGCATTAGCTTTATACTAATGGATTTTGAGTGGCTTATACCAAAATAATTCTATATAAGCATGACAGAGATGAATGGGTTTCCATCAAAGATTGGTGTCCCATCTGCGGTTTTGAGTTGTTGCTGGGAAGTAATTGCCCAAATGGTGTTTTTAAATCCAAGTTCCCGTTGCACTAGTTGTAGCCATACAACTGCAGCCCATGGAATTTGAGCACTGCGTCACTTCCAGAACTAGCCCATAAAATCTCCCATGTAGTCCTACATGGCCTCATTTTGACAGTCAGAGCAATCTTGGAAACCACAAGATGAAGATAACAGAGCCTCCATCAGCTGGTACCCTGAATTATTGCATGCAGCAGAGCTTTCTTTCAACCCCATAAACAACCTGCTGTACCCCCAACCTCTAATGATTGACCCATCTGTGCATGAGAAAGATGCACCTATTTGTAAGTTACTGATATGTTGGAGATTATTTGTTATATGGCAGCTACTACTAATGCAGTCAGTACAGGTGAGTTTATGCTATTTCTGCTAAAACAAATCACAACAAAAAGCATTGTTTTTTCCTTTAGACTTTTTAAGAGTGTCTTCTCTTTCCACTCAGGAGTCTTAATGTGGGTGCACATTAGTGAAAAGCAAAAGGATGTGTTTTGGATGAAGAGTTAAACTTTGATTATTATAAATGTCTAGGAAATGGATTTTTAAAAAAAATAGGATGAAAAGAATTTAAGATTGGGAATAAAGCTAAAAAGAAAAGTTAGCAGGGTTAAACACTAAATAGTTGTCTTGCACTTTATTTTGAAGTAACCACATTCCACAACCACCCCCAGCCAGGATCTTTTTGCCATTTCAATTAAACCAACCTGTTCTTCTACAATGGTAAAAATGAAATCTGGAGTAACAGCTCTCTTTGTCTTTCTTTCTGTTTTTGTAAAGTGAAAATAACTTTTTGAATGTCTAATTTTTTAATTAAACAAAAATTTGTAGAGCTGTCCAGAGAGATGAGGTCACATTCAACTCTCTATCAGACTGAGTACCTGCACCAATCCACACCGCCCATTTCCTCTCTTTTTCGGGTTGTCTTTGGTGCATATACACAGCTGTATTGGTTTTGTTTCCCTGTCTCCATTTCTTCACCCCAGATTTTTCCAGACATGATTAGGCTTCAGGTTTGTGCATTTCCACATAGGCAATTTTCTAGGTAAACACGGCTTCTCTGCTTCTCTTCTTAATATGTCTTAATCTTTGGAATTTAATGACTCTTGGTTGAGTTAGTTTTGTTATGGATGCTACTGAATCAATTTACCCATACTGTCATATTCATGTTATTACTTTACAATCTCAAGTTCACTCTCTTTACTGGCTGCATTTGGCATGATAATTTATAGATATTAGAGACACTAAATACTGTTTGCAGTCCTTTTGCCAATTATTTTCACTTGTGATCACTTTCATTTATTATTATATCCATATCATGCATTGAATTGTCAAGTTTCTTTAGAGAATTCACAGGAGATTTTGTCAAAGGTTTGAGAAACCAAGTCTTCTAAGATATTTTTTTCTGAAATACCAACATAGTAATTATATCTTGTAGAGAAGCTGAAGTTGTTTGCTTGAGATTCTTTGATATTCTTCTCATTGTCTTATACTTCGATTATACATATTTATTATTAATGATCACCATACACTTTCTGAAAGTTATTTACTTTCTAATTGATATTAAATTGATGCACCTGAATTTCCACAGTTTTCTTTTGGAAGATTTGGAGTTTGTTCATTTCCAGTCTTTTGCCACCAATCTCATTTTTTCATATCTCTGTTCATGTTCAAGTTTAATTGGTTGTGAACTTATGTGCAACTTCCTGGTATAAATTAATCTGAGTCCTGTGCTTTCTTCCTGAACCTTGACTTATCTGGTCAACAATTCTTTCTTCTTTCTTCTTTCTTCCTATGACTGATATTATTGTTCAAAAATCTGAAGATGTTTTTCCTAGACGACAGTAAGAAGGAGTTGAGTGAGTAGTTTGTCATCCTCTGTTACCTGTCTATTATCAATAGCAAGCTTATTCATTCCTTGTTGGCCTTCTTGGTTGGACAGTAATTTAAGAACTATTTTTGGCCGATGTTGTTTGTAGGTATATAACAGATTATCTGAAGTTTCAGCCAGTTGTGCATAATTCTGATAGTTCTAGGCTGCTTCTTTTGTTTATGCCCTTGGTCATGTGTAAATTTATTGATCAATTGTCCACATCCTTTTTAAAGTCTCAGTTCATGTGAAAGTTTTTATCATCTCTATATTAACTTAACAAAGGAATTCTTTGAAGCCTAGAAGTTAAATGACAAAAGAATGCAGCAAGCACAGATATATGTTTACAATGTCAAAGGGGAAAAAAATCTTTTAGAATCCATTCCAGTGACCATTCTTGGGTTTTACTTGTAAGCTTTTCTAAGGCAATATTGCTTCATGACATACATGCAAGTATCAAATGCATTGTATACGGTGATGCCCACAGCCATGCGTCCTTGGGACTTTCAGGAATAAAGGTCACTGAGCTTCAATCCCAGTCATGCTGGATTAGCTCCCATCCTGAATTTCATTTTGCTTTCCTTTACAGTTTCAATGAAATCTCTACCTCAAGAGGTTTACCTGGTTTTAGATCAAAACTTTGCAAAAGGTTGATGTTATAAAGCTTCCAAGGGCAGCTTAGGGTCTTTATCAATCTTTCAGTGATTTTCCTGGTATCTAGAGTTTATCTTCAATGCCAAAAATATGTTTCATAGACAGAGGAATTTTCAACTTCATGGCTTGCAGTTCCTTTAAAACTATATTGCATTCAAAAGCAGGTTTTCATTTGGTTTCAGTTTTTCAGTTTTACTGAGACCATTGTTCTCTGTTAGATCATATACTCCGTCCATGTGATTTCAAAGTGTACATAGAAAGAGCAAAACCCTTTCCTACTCTTCTGTGGTTGTCGGTAACTCATAGAGGAAAATGAATACTGAAACCTGTTGATACAGTGACCACAAAGGAAGTTTTTTTAACTGTTGTTCCAAATCATTGTAAAATACCACTGGGCTTTGTGATCACTGAAGAACTGCAGCTTTTTTGTTTTTCATTACTTTTTATTGGTGTTTACATAGCTACTTCCTTGTTTTGTCATTCTGTACATTTTACTTTCCTCATTTTGCCCAATATGTTAAACGGAAACTCTGTTTCAACAATTCATATGAAAACAAGAACAGCTTTATGCTATTCCTTCCTGAAGAAGCTCCTAAAGAAGCTCTAGACATGTTTAGATTACTAAACTGATTGCATAGTAAATCACTGATTGCATAGTAAATATGAAAGCAATATTACAAAATTTCTTTTCATTTCTCAAAAACAGGTTGCTTCTAGGTTTGAATTTATTTTAGCTGAATGCTGGCTTTAAAACAGAGGAAAGCAGTTCATTTGCGTTTGAAACAAGGATGCAAACCCAAATGCTCAGGAAGGTCACACTGAAACTCTAATTGAGTGAAGTGGAAAGGAAGGACTCAGGAGTAAACTGGAGGAGAGGCTCAGGCCTCATGAAAGGGGCTCCTGTCGAGAGCTAGCTAGCTGATGGGAGCCCTATGGGACTTTAGCTTTCTGTTCCCAGGTCTTCCGTTTTTTTAAGAGATGCCAGGAACGTGGATTTTTATGTGAAACTTTATACTTTTTAAATGTTGGAAACCAACTCAGAACATTTTAAACCCCTTGCACACCAAAAGAAAAAAATAAAAAAGGAAAAGAAACACATTTTGAGGACAGATTAAGCCTGGGCATCACCTTTTTGCAACCTGTGGTCTAGGTGAGAAAATAAGATTTTCTCTAGGAAGAAGTGATCTTTAGCTTTGTGTTAAGGTCTCATTTTCTCGTTTTGTATTTTTTTCATCTCATTGCTATATGTCACTATTGAAAGAAGTTTAGGTGACAGGAACATTTATGTGAAAACAGGATATATATATAAGTGTGCATGTGTGTAAATGTATATGCTCATATATATTGTATGTATATGTGTATATATGTGTGTGTGCATATGTGTATATGCTTAGGCAGCCAGAGAAAAGAGGAATGCAAAGCAAATGCTTGTTTCTTTAGAAATTCTGAGGTAGGAAACTTGCCTGAACCTATGAAAGGTAGTGACATTCAGGAGACACATGAACATAAAGTACAGCACACTACATCATTTTGAAGGAAGGCCATCAAATCTGAGCATGTGTGGATCTGTGTGTATTTATAGTAGCAACCTTACAGCATTGGATATGCTCTGATTAGTTTGCACTGTTCCATGACAATTTATTCCATTGTGGGACTCAAAATAGCTTTCTCTGTCTTTTTTTTCTCTTTACCTTTTAAATATCCATATCTGAGCTTTTAAAATTGTGTGGTGGTGGCATTATTTTGTATATATGTGTGAAAATTTTCGCTAAGCCCAAATGAGATGACCCTAGATAGTCACAAATCTAATTAATCTCCTTCCTTTTCCCGTATTAGAAATTATGTAATTGCTATATTAATATTTTCTTATTCCTACATCAATGTTTTTCTTTTTTTCCTGAAGACATAAAAAGAAGAACACAAGAATAACAGCATTACTTAACTAAATGTCTGTATTATGAGACCAAGTGTCAGTTTTAGTTTAGTTTTTGCAGACTGTAAATCAACTGGTTAATTTGATGAGCTGATTCTAAAAAGGGTCTTCAAGGAAAATAATTCTCCAAGTCAATTTTATTTGTTGCCCATTAATTATTGTATTTTATTCACCTAAAATATTTTGGATGATATAAACACAACTTTATGTATCAAATGGCCAGTTCATAAGTAAAACATATCCATCATTTGGTTTCTTTGTCGAAATTAGGTTAAACAATTTTTTTATAAATTATTAAATGAATTCTCTACATTTTATTCTTGATATTGTCACCCTAATTTTTAGTATTATTTTGGGCCAAACACTTATAGATAATTATTTTCTAGTATGTATTTTTATTTCTTTGTTTTAATTTTATTTGGCTTTTCCCTAGGCCTTTCTTTATCCAATTTTTTCCTCCTTAGAGTAATATTACTGATGAGTCCTACAACTAATTTTTACTTAGTTAATGCAAAGAAACCATTTACTCCCTCCACGTCGATTATTTACTCTAACTAGCCCCAAGTCATTATCCGCTATTTATCAACACTCAAAAGAAAAAGGAGTTAGGCAATAGTTTCTTATATATAACAACAAAAGCAATAATAGAAAAAAATAGAAAATTGGATTTCATCAAAGTTAATAATTTTATTGCAAATTATACTATTAAGAAAGTAAAAAGATAAGCAAAAGAGAGAAAATATTTGTGAATCATATCTGATAGGAGACTTGTGTAAAGAATATATGAGAATATATAACAATATATAAAGAACTTCTCCAACTCAATAATAAACAGATAAATAACAATTAAAAATGGTTATAGGATCTGAATAGATATTTCTCCAAAAGATACGCAAATAGCCAATAAGCATATAAAAGGTGCTCAATATCATTAGCCATTAGGGTAATGCAAATCATCACCAAGATGAAATTTAACTTCATGTCTACTATAATGAGAATAAAAATTTTTTTAAAAAGACTAATATCAATAGTGTTGGCAAGCAAGTAAAGAAAAAGGAATCCTTACACATTGCAAGTGGGAATGTAAAATGGTGTAGCCATTTTTTTTAATGCAGTTGACCATACCTCAAAAATTTAAACATAGATATGCCATGTGACTCAGCAACTCCACTGCAAGCTATAGCAATTCTGCTAGCTTTTTCCCTATATATGGAAGAAACTTTCACTCTTTCACAATTAAATATGATGCTAGCTATAGTTTTTTTAAAACATGCTCTTTATCAAGTAGAAGTTCTCTCCTATTTCTAGTTTGTTGAATGTTTTATCATGCAAGGTTGCATGAAATGTTGGTCGTTTATTCTATAAATATTGTGTATTACATTAATTGATTCTTAGATGTTACCTGACCTTGCATTCTTGGGAAAAAATATTCCTTGGTCATGATGTATAATCTATATACACTGCTGAATTCTGTTTGCTAGTATTTTGTCGGGGATTTTTGTCTCTACATTCATAGGAAATGTTGACCTTTAACTTTCTTTTGTTGCAATGTTTTTATCTGGTTTTGATTTTAGTATAATATTTAACTCAGTTAAGTTGGAGAATGTTACTCCTTTTTTATTTTTGGAGGCATTTGTGAAGAATTGGTGTAACCTCTTCTTTAAATGTTTGGTACAATTCATTAACACAGCCATCTGGGCCTGGGTTGTTTTTTTTTTTTGTGACTGTATTGAAAATTACTAATTCAAGCTCTTCATTTGTTATAGGTCTATTCAGATTTCTTATTTTCCTTTGAGTCAGTTCCGGTAGTGTGTCTTTCTAGGAATTTGCCACTTTTATATGAGTCATCTAAGTGTAGGCATATAGTTGTTTGCAGTATTCCTTTATAATTGTTTTTATTTTTGAAGTATCAGTCATGATGCTCCCTCTTTTATCCCTGGTTTTACTAATTCGAGTTTTCTCTTTTTTTATTGAACGTTCTAGTTAAAAACTTGTCAGTTTTGTTGATCTCACAAAGTCAACTTTTGATTTTTCTCTCATTTTGCTACTTTCACTCTAATGCACGCTAATCTTTATTATTTCTTTCCTTCTTCCTGTTTGAAATTTAATTTTCTCTTCTTTCACTAGTTTCTTAAGGTGGAAGCTTAGATTATTGATTTGAGATCTTTGTTCTTTTTAATATAGGTTTTCACAGTTATAAGAGATGTCCACTATAAGCTTTGTTATGTTGTCTTTGATCTCATTGATCTGAAAGTATTTTCCAATTTCCTTTTTTTGAGTTCTTTTTTGACCCATTGGTTAATCAGCAGTGTTTCGTGTAATTTCCACATATTTGTGAATTTCCCAAATTGCCTATGTTATTGGCAATTCTATTTTGACTGGAGAAAACATTTTATATAGTTTCAATCATTTTAAATAATTAGGACTTCTTTTATGGCCTGGGTCTATAGTTTATTCTGGAGATAGTCCAGGTGCTCATGAGATAAAAGTTGGGTGGAGAGTTCTGTAGATGCCTGTGAGGTAGTGATGTCGCCCATGGCGTCCACAGCCTCGTTAATCTTCTGCCTAGTTGTTCTGTCAATCATTGTAAATGGTGTATTGAAGTCTCCAATTACTATTGTTGAATTGTCTATTTCTCAATTCAATTCTGTCAGTTTTTGCTGCATTTTTTGCTTTTGTTTTATGGCTGTCTTATTACTCGTATAGATGTTTATAATTGTTTAGTTGTCCCTTCATCATTATAAAGTGTTCTTTTTTATCTCTCAGAGCAGGTTTTGTTAAAGTCTGTTTTGTCATGTATTAATATAGCCTGAACGCTTTCTTATAGTTGCTGTTAGCACAATATATATTTCTATCCTTTTGCTTTCAACTGAGTTGTTTCTTTGAAACTCATGACTCTCTTTATACAGCGTATATTGGACTGTACTTTTTATTGCAGTCTGTCAATCTCTGCCTTTTGACTGGATTTTTTAATCAATTCACATTTAATTTTATTATTCACATAGTTGGATTCATGTCTACCATTTTACTTTTTGTTTGCCATGCCTCATGTCTTTTTTGTTCCACATTCCTCCTGTACTGCTCTCTTTAGACTGAAGTGAATATTTTCTAGCACAAAAATTTAAGTGCTTTAATGATTTTTAACTATATTTTTAAGTTGTTTTTTCCTAGTGGTTGCTCTAGGACTTGCAATCTGTTTTGCAGTTTCCATATTTGTGAATTTGTCTACCTGCTGAAATGTATTTGTAACCACAAAATTAATACCCACATTTTTCATTCATTTGCAGATATGCACAGAGTGGCAAGAAAAGTTGAATTTCCTGATAAGCATGTTTCTAGCTTAGGTCCAACAAAGCAATGCTCTGGTTCCAGCCCTGATGCAATAAAAAGGGTCCTTTCTGCAGTGTGTCTAGCTCTTTTTTTTTTGCTTTTCATTGGTGATTTCAATGAAACTTGGTTCCCAAGTTCAGTGCCAAAGTGTTGTCTGGTGTTCCCAAGTACAAGAAGGCTGTGATATGCTTCATGGAGAAAAATACCTGTAATAGGTAAGCTTCATTCAGGTATAAATTACAGCGCTGTTGGTTATGAGTTCAATATTAATAAATCAATGTCTTATTTAATGAACTCCAATTACCTCTCCCCTGCTCTTACCCCACCATATGATTTATGATTAAACTTGCTTCAATTTGGCATTCAAAAACTGTGGTAGGTTGAATTAGATATCCCAGGGAAAAAACGTGTTCTTTTTTTTTTTTGATTTCCTAAATACAAGGTTATTTATTGACAAACCAAAACAACATGCAAACATAACATTCTTAACATATAAACACTCCATATATAGCATACAATCAATGGCTCACAATATCATCACATATTCATCACCATGATCATTTTTTAGAGCATTTGCATCGCTCCAGAAAAAGAAATAAAAAGGAAAAAGAAAAAACTCGTACATACCATATTCCTTGCCCCTCCCTTTCATTGACCACTAGTATTTCCATCTACCCAATGTATTTTAACCTTTGTTCCCCCTATTTTTGAAAAACATGTTCTTAATCTTAACCCTGTTCCTATGGGTCTGAACCCATTGGGAATAGGATCTTTGAAGATGTTATTTTTAGTTGAGGTGTGGCCAACCGCATCAGGAAGGGTCTTAATTCTATAACTGAATGCCTTCCTTATAAAAGAGAAATCCTCAGGGAGGAGGCGGAAACCCAAAGGAAGTCAAGAACTTGGAAGAGAAAGGAAAGGCTATCACCATTTAATAGGAAATTCAAGGAGCACAGGGATTGCCAGCCAGCCAGAGTGCTGCTGGCCCAAGGAGGAAGCAAGCCCTCTAGGCTCTGGAACCATGCGACAGTAAATTCTCATTGACAAAGCCGAAACATCGTGTTTCCTTGCTGTTGAAGCAGCTGGGAAACTAAGACAGAGGCTTTTTAAAAATGTTGCTCTAAAATATTCTGAAGAAGATGATATTGATTCTGGATGGAGGTATTAGATAGAGGTGTCTAAAGACTGATGAAACTAACAATAGGAATCACTATGCAAATTTAAGGAGGAAGCAAAAGATATGGGTGTCTTGATGCAGAAACATATATATATATATAGCAGTTTATCTGTTAATTGATTGATAAAATGTTGTGACCAGAGGCTTTCAGAAATCTAACCCTGTATTTCACCTAGGGGTAACGGCTCAGCACACTAATTCAGTGTGCACAATGACTTTATGGAACATTACCAGTAATAATGAGAATTGACTGTACATTTAATTTATTTGAGATTTGTACTAACCTAATTCCAGTAAGATATGGAAGCTTTAGATAGCTCTATCCCTATCTTTTTGTGCTATTATCGCTGTACATATTACATGTGCATGTTACAAACCCCAGAATATATTGCTATAATTATGACATTTAATTTTAAGTCTTTTAAAGGTAAGAGAATAAAGGAGAAGCATGTATATATTTATAAATATTGTTATACTAACTCTCTTATTTACCCTTTCTCTTTCTCTTCATTTCTCTTGTGAATTCAAGTTACTGTATGTTCCTACCTGCCTCTTTTATGCTGTTTTTGTGTAATATATTACATTTCTATATGTTATAGACCTAACAATACAATTATATATATATATATATATATATATATATAGTTAGCTTTTTATTTTTTTTCAACCTAGGCAACAGCTTTTTAAATCAATTAAGAGAAAATAAGAGAAGGAATATACACTTATACTATCTTACACAATTGCCTGCATAATTACCTAGGTTAGCACTTTGATATGAATTTGAATTACTATATGGAGTCACCCATTTTTAACTGAAGAGCTTCCTTTAATATTTTTTGTAGGACAGGTCTGCTAGCAATAAATTTATTCAGTTTTTGCTTATCTGAAATCATTCCTATTTCACCTTTGGGTTTAAGTGAGAATTTGGCTGGATGTGAGAGTCTTACTTGACAGTGTTTTTTTCCCAGCTCTTTGAATATGTCATCTGAGATGGTTAATCTTATGTGTCAAATTGATTAGATGATAGTATTCAGTTATTTAATCAAACACTAGGTATTGCCATGAAGGTATTGTAGAAGGTACTACAATCAATTATTTTAAATAAAGGAAATTACACTAAAAAATGTGGGGTGGGCCTCATCAGTCCACTTAAGGCCTCCAGATCAAAAGTTGAGTTTTTCCAGAGAAGAAATTCTCCCTCCTAACTGCAGCATCAACTTCTGCATGAGTTTCCACCTGCCAGGCTGCCCTACAGGTTCGGATTTTCCAGCCTCTACCATCATGTGAACCAATTTCTTAAAATAAATCTCATAAAATAGATATCTTTTTGGTACTGTTTCTCTGGAATACCCTGACTGAGACACCATCCCACTATTTTGTGATGAGCAGTCAGCTGTTAATATCATTGGGATTCCTTTGTAAATGATAGATTGTTTTTCTTTTGCTGCTTTCAAGATTACTCTCCCTTTGCCTTTCAGTATTCTGTTTATTTTACATCCGTATGTAAATTTGGAGTTCATGGAGCCTCTTAGATTATGGTTAACACTTAACAATACATTTGGGGAGTTGTCGGCTATTATAGTTTGAGTATTTTGCATGATCCTTTTTCCCTCTTCTGTTCTTCTGATCTTCCCATTACACAATAGTTGATGTATTTAATGGTGTCCTACATTTCTTCATGGCTCTGTCAATATTTGTTTTTTTCTTTTCCTCTGTTTTTCATATTGCATAATTTCTACTGATCTATCTTCATTTTTATTTGGTATTTTTTCTGACAAATAAAATCTACTGTTGAGCTCATCTAGCAATGTTTTAATTTTAGTTATTGTACTTTTTAAAAACAGAATTTTTGTTTGATTCTTTTCATAAGTTTTATCTCTATTGATATGCTCTATTAGACGTTAGATTCTTTTAATTCATTATGCATGGTTACTTTGTATGTCTGAACATTTTTAATGGCTTTCTTTGATGTCTTTGCTAAGTCCAATATGTGTACCCCCTCAAAGATGTTTTTTTCAATTACTTTTTTCCTGTACATGGTTCACACTTTGTTTCTTTGTCCTTTCTATGATTTTTTTGTTAAAAATTGGACATTTTGGGCAGGCCATGGTGGCTCAGCAGACAGAGTTCTCGCCTGCCAAGCTAGAGACCTGGGTTCGTTTCCCACTATCTGCCCATGAGAAAAACAAAAAAAAAAATTAAATTGGACATTTTAAATAATACATGGCAGCAACAATATACACTGATCTACCACTTTTTGGGGCTACATCTTGTTGTTGTATGTTGTTTGTTTACTTGTTTAGTGACTTGATTGGACTTATTCATGAAGAATATTGCCCTCACAGTGCTCAGCTTCTGATGTTGCTCTTGAAAGGACATGGACATATACGAAGTCTCTTTGATGACCAGAGATGAACGTGATTAAGTATGCTTTTTTTAATTGTCTCTCTTATCTCTTCTTTAAGCCTAGGCTTATCTACTTGTATCACACTCAGCTGCTAGCCTCCACTAATTGTTAGCTGATATCTGTTTGTTTTTTTTTGTTTGTTTGTTTGTCTTTTGTTTTTTTTTTGACATGGGCAGACTCCAGGAATTGAACCAGGGTCTCCAACACAGCAGGCAAGAATTGTGCCACTGAGCCACCAGTGCACTGCCCTCTCTGTTGTTTTTGACAAAGTCCTGGGGCATAAATTCCTTTACACTGTGAGCCAATTAAGTTACAGCCCCTTGATAGGAGGTACAGAGTGTTACCAGTTTTCAAGGTTGTGTCACATCTCTTCCAGGAACAACTTCTGTGCTGTGAAGGAGGAGGGGAGCTGAAGGGGAGCGTGCACTTCACTGGCTGGCCCACTTGGATATTCCTTATGAAGCAGCAGCTATGTATATGTGTCAAAGAGGACGGTCAGCCACTGGCACCACCACCCAGATGATGCCTCCATCACAGCCCAGAACCTAGAAAGATTGAATCTGATGATATTAACTGGCTGCCAAGTGTAGCAGCCAGTCAATACCATCTTCTGCCCTGGGCACATGGGGAAGATGGGAGGTACCATTTGATGATTGTACTCTCCCAGAGGTGCTCTTATACAATAAACAACCGTATGGTAAAGGAAGATCACTTTCTTCACCAGGTGTCCTTCCCAGATCCCTCCTACAGAGCAAAAGAGTTGGGATTAAGGAAACAAGTGCCGCCTGGCTGCCACCAAACGTTCAATATAGGCTCTCCATAGCACAGCAATGTGGCCAATGGACTATGTCATTGTTCACCAACTGCTAAACCACCCAGAATAGCTCTTCTATCCTAAGAATCTTGGAGAGAAGGAAACTGGCCCTTGGCTGTGAAGCCAACTGAGACATTTCTCATGCAAGTCAAAGCTGTTGAGAGCTGGATGCAGCACCTATCTCAAATGCCACAGAATCACACTCTTTTTACAAAGTTTTCCTGGATTTTGTTGAATAAATGATTCTCAATTTGTTATAAACCCTTTTCTCAACCTCTAGAGACTCTGATTGCCTTCTTAATTTTATCAGCATCATCTCTAGGGGAAAAATTTCCTTGAGCTCCTCATACCACCATTCCAGAAGTCTTTTTCTCTTTCTAGATAATTTTGACCTGTTTTATACAAAAAATTTGGACTGGAGACTCTCCTCCAATTTGTGATATTATAGCTTTTAACTAGGAGAAAGTGACATTATTTCTGTGTTTTCTGAGAAAATTAAGAGGATTCAATATCACAGCACAGAAATGTACTGCAGCTTCGGGCTTCTTGATTTCCTTCTGCCATGTACCAAAGGAATAAAAGATCATTCGTTTTTCAATAACACAGTTGTTTTAGTCTGCTAAGGCTGCTGGAGTGCAATATACCAGAGATGGACTGGCTTTCATCAAGGGGATTTATTTAGTCACAAATTCACTGTTCTCAGAGGAAAGGCTACTAGCTTTCATCTGGGTTTCTCTGTCACATGGGAAGGCAAACGGCAATGTCTGCTGACCCTCTCTTTTGGCTTCAGGGTTCAAACTTCTTTCCCTGGGGTGTTTCTCTCAGCATCCCTAAATGTCTGGGTCTGAACTGAGGTCAACTGGGCTGTACTGAGCTCCGTGGAGGTGTGCTGGGGTGTGCTGAGCTCCTTCTCTCTCTTCCGGCCTCTCCTATTAAGTCTCACTAATACTCCCCTCAGCCATTCGCAGATGTAATCAGCCATGGATGAACTTCACATGCTAATGATTGAAGTCCACAACAGCATGACAACTGGGCACCATCACCTGGCCAAGATGACACCTAAACCTATTGTAACAGTACTATTGTCATCTTCATTGTTGTTTTCACTTTGGAATAGGCATAATCAGTCTCCAGAGTTTGAAAGCAGGCTTGGAGAATATCAAAAATTATTTTAAAAAGAGAAGAAGTCTGATAGTTAGAGTGAGTACCCAGTAAGAGAAAATTCTCAATACCTGAATTTGAAGAAAAAATGACTAAGCCTTCAAAGTATCAGAATATTGCAACCAAGGGTTAAGAGAAAAATGAATCAATTGAAACCAAATCATAAATGATGAAGATGATAGAATTATTAGTTAATGACTTTCAAATTATGTATTCCATTTGTTCTAAAAGCTAAAGGAATTAAGAGGTATGGAAGATATTTTAAAATAAAAGTGAATTTCTAGAGATGAAAACTTCAGTGTCTGAGTTAAAAATATGCTGGGATTAAAGGCAGCGTAAATGTAAGGAAAGAATTAACAAACCTAACAACATAACAATGGAAAATATGTAAAATGAAACACAAAGTGAAAAGCAGACAGAAAAAAAAAATGAACAGAGTATCAATAAACTTTGGGAAAAATTTAAGCAGCCTAAAATATGTAAAATTATAGTCAAAATATGGAGAAAAATTTTTTGAGGAAAGAAATAATGGCAATATAAATGATTTAAACCCAGCCATGTTAATAATCACGTTAAAAATAAGTGGACTAAATACCCCTACTTAAGGCAGAAACTGTCAGATTGGATGAAACTAAAGGGCCAACTCTGTGTTACCTAGAAGAGACCCATTTTAAAATTAAAGAAACAATAACTTAAAAGTAGAGGGAAGAGCAAAGGTATACTGTGCTGTGTGGGTCAGGATTTCCCAGAGAAACAGAGCCAATAGGATACAGACACAGACACACACATACACAGACACACATGCATACACAGACACACGTATACACAGACACACGTGGTTCATTCTAAAGAATTGGTTCAGTTTGGGGGCTATCGAGTCTGAAGTACGTAGAGCAGGCTAGAAGGCTGGAAAACAAGGCAGGATTTGATGCTTTGGTCAGGAGGAAGAATTTCTTCTTCTCCAATGAACCTCAGTTTTTGCTCTTAGCACTGAATTAGGCCCATTCACAATTTCAAGGGCAATCCCTTTACTTAAAGTTAACTGTAGATATTACCCACATCTATAAAATACCTCAGAGCAATGCCTGTATTAGTGGTTGGTTAAATAACTGGCTACTATAACCAAGCCATGTTGACACATAAGACTAACCATCACACATGCTAGCACTCATGAAGAGAAAGATGACGTGAGTATATTAATATTAAGCATGGTTTATTTCAAAACAATAATAAAGAGGATCATCATGTAATAAAGAAAAGCCCATTTTGCAAAAATGACATATTACTATTAAATGTTTCTATACCTAGGAACAGAGATTTTAAAATTAAAGAAGGGAAATCACAATTCAAATCCACAAATATATTAAGAGACTTTAAAAATCCACTATTACATTGAGAGATTCTAAAATTCCTCTCTTGATAATTGATAGGACAAATGGAAAGAAATTCAGTAAGGTTATCGAAGACTTGAACAATATTGTCAACCAAATTAATCTTGTTAACATTTATGGAACGCTCAATAAGAGTAGAACACATTTATTTTTCAAGTGTACATGGCACATTTACCAAGATTAAGGATATTCTGAGCTATAAAAATCTCAGTACATTTAAAATGATTAAAATAATTCTAAAAATAATGATATAAGCTAATTACAGAAAGGTATATGGAAATTTACTTAACAACAGAATTTCTTAACAACAAAATGAGATAATTCAAAATAATCTATGGGTCAAAGAAAAAAAATCAAAGGGAAATTAGAAAATATTTTTTAACTGAGCACAAATGAAAACACTACGTATCAATATTCATGGGTCTGAGCTAAAGGAATAAAGGAATCTTTATAGCACTGTCTATATTAGAAAAGAGGAAACGTCTCCAATCAATTCAGCTTCTAATTTTAGAAACTAGAAGAAAAAAGAGCAAATTAAACTCAAAGTAATCAGAAAAAAGGGCATATTAAATATCATAGCAGAATCAATGAAATAGAAAAACCATAGAGGAAAACAGCAAAAGCAAGAGCTCTTTTTATTTTCAGAAGATCAATAAAATTGATAAACCTCTAGTAAAACTGATTGGGAAATAAAGACAGAAGACACAAATTATTCATATCAGGAATGAGAGAGGTGACTTCACTATAGAGTCTATTAAAAAGGTAATAAGAGCAGTAAGACGAAATGATGTCCTGAACCACGTGACAAAATGGATGAGCCTTTAGGACATAATGCTGAGTGAAATAAACCAGACCTAAAATGATAGAAACTGTATGATTCCACTTTTATGACTGTCGTAAAGGTAAAATCAGAGGCTTATAAAACAGAATATAAGGGACCTACAAATACACAGAAGTACAATGGGTGAACAGTTAACTAATGAGATTGAACTTAATTGTAAGCAAATACATAGAAGTGAAGGTGGTTCACTAGTGGGTCTATAAATAATATTACCATATTGAAGGTGAACATGATTGAAAGGGATTGTATAGACTCATGTGTCCCACTGATTAATGCTACAAATATAAATAAAATAAGTTCTTGCGTGAACTACTGCAAAAGTATGAATCTCGTACATAGAGTGTATAATTTGGGGGTATAGGGTGAAAAATGCTATTGCATGCTACGGCATATGCTTAACAGGAAAACATCAACAGTACTGCAGCAATACCGGGGGTACATAATGGGGGGGGGAGACAAGAGTTGGGGGAGGTTTGCATTTTCTATTTGATGAGGGTGTGTTTATTGGCTATCTTTCTCTTGGGAACAATGAAATTATCTAAAATTGCTGGAATGTTGACTTTGGTCATTATACATGAGGCCCAGCAGATGGAGGGGGAGATGCATTGACTGAGAAGTAGATTGGCAAATGAGGGCATATACGTATGATCGGACATTGTGCTGCTACAAAAAGGACGAACTTGTGAGGCACGCAATGATGTGAATGAATATGTGGGACATTTAGTGAGGTAAAATAAGCCAGAAATAAAAGAGCAAATATTGTATGATTTCATTTACGAAAACTGGGGCCTAGATTGTAAGCTCTTATAGTAATCACATTTAGTCTGGGGTGGTCATTGTTATTTCTGGATTGTGAGAGGCTGTTTTATATATATGTATAACCTGGTATTCAGAGATAAAAATGAAGCTGATTAGGTCAGGATTAAGGTAATACAGAACACAGTGGCAAGGAAGACATTGTCTATATTTTAGAACCTCACCTACTCTTTGAGACTAAAAGAAGGGTTTATTTTGTCCAGAACCTAAATTTTCAGTAGCATATAATCTATCTCAGCCTGTTTGTATAGATGATTTACACAATCCAAATGCAGGCAGCCCAGAATAAGAATGACAGCCTTTAATCCTGTATCATTTAATGTAATGCCTGGATACATCCCAGAGTATATTAAGCAGATAATCAAAAAATATTGGCAAAGTCCCTTGAGGGATAGAAGAAAAGATATGGAACTGTTAAATTTTACCACTGGGGAACCCCCTGATACTATGTCAAATATTAGGTACACCCAAATCAACAGGCCAAGCCCTTGATCTTGGGGATTGCTCTTGTGAAGCTTATGTATGTAGCAGAGAAGCTTAGACTACCCATACATATGCCTAAGAGTGACCTCCGGAGGACCTCTTTTGTTGCTCAAATGTGGCCTCAGTCTCTCTAAGCCCAGCTTTGCAAGTGAAACCATTGTCCTCCCCTCTACGAGGGACATGACATTCAGGGGTGAAAGTCTCCCTGGTGGTGTGGGAGAGGACTCCCTGGCACAGTGGGACCTGGCACCATGGGATCAATAATTCCATCCTGACCAGAAAGGGGAATAGAAGTATAACAAATAAGGTATCAGTGGCTGAGAGAGTTCAAATAGAGTCAAGAGGCTACTCTAAAGGTCACTCTTATGCAAGCTTCAGTGAGACATGGCTACTATCAAACCTTGCCAAATACCAACCAAAACTATTACTGCCAATTCTAAAAAATATCTAGAGCATTACATAAGATTCTACAAAGGTTCCTTGCACTAGAGTAACTTTCCAGAAACCTGCAACCTCCAGAGGGTCCCTGGACCAGATAAGGCCTGAAATGCAGAGGGGCCAGCCTTTCTAGAACATCAACTAGTTCCACCCCCCTATCCTATGTTATTGACAGCCCCTTCCAAGATGAAAAGGCTAGAATAGCCATAATCCAAATGCCCCTAAAGAGTGAGAGAAAGATCAAATGTGATAGTGGAGTTATACAGAAAAAGTCGGATTTAACAAATGAGTGTGAGTACTGAATCAGCATATTGATATTTCTTTTAGTCTCTAGCACCTTAGAGTATCTAGAAATGAAAACCTTAAATTGTGGAATCGTAACCCATACAAATTCTGAAATCTGTTCTACAACTAATTGTTGTAATGCACTTTGAAATTTATTGCTTTTTTTGTATATATGTTATTTTTCACAAAAAGAAAAATATGTTTTTAAATGTATTTATCCCAGAAGTAATGGTTGACTTTTACATTGGAAAAATCAATCAATGTAGTAAAACCCTGTGATTATCTCCATGGATGCAGGATTAGCTTTTGACAACATTCAACATCTATCCCTAATTAAACTGCTCAGCAAACTAGTAATGAAAAAAAGAACTTGTTCAGCCTGATAAGAAGGTATAGATGAAAACCCTCCAACTAATGTCATTAATACTTCATGGCAAAGGCTGAATGCTTTCCTCTAAGGTAAGGAACTGGGCCAGAATGTCTGCCCTCACCACTGCTATTCAACACTGTACCAGAGATCTAATCAGTGTAATAAGGGAGGAAAATAAATACAATGCACCATTAGAAAACATGAAGTAAATTGTTGTTTTCTCAGACGATATGATCATCCACATAGGAATTTACATAAGGAGCCACTAGAACGAATCAGTGAGTTTAGTAAAATTGCAGGATACAAGATCTATGTACCAAAACCAATGAGCAATTGGAAAATAAAATGTTAAAATATCATTTTTAATCATTTCAAAATATTAAATACTGGGTGGGCAGTGGTGGCTCAGTGACAGAGTTCTTGCCTGCCATGCCGGAGACCCAGTTCACTTCCTGATGCCTGCTCATGTAAAAAAAAATAATAAAAAAATAATAAATTAAATACTTTGGGATAGATCTGATGAAAATGTATGAGACCTGTATGCTGAAAAAAAAATGACAATACAGTGCTGAGAGAAACCAAAGATGGCCTAAATAAGTGGAGAGATAGACTGTGTTTATTAACTGTTAAGGTACCAGTTCTCTCCAAATTGATTTACAGCTTGAATGCTATCAATAAAATCCCAGCAGCTTTTTTCATGCATATGGACAAGTGCATTCTAAAATTTATATCAAAAGGCAAAGAAACTAAAAAGCTAAAGCAATTTGAGGAAGAATACTATCTGACTCTAGGCCTTATAAAGTTACCGTACTCAGAAAGAGTGGTACTGGCATCAAGATAGACAAATGAATAAATGGAACTGAATTGAAAGTAAAAGTAGACCCCTCACACATCGTCAATTGACTTGAAAAAGCTGCAAAGGCATTTCAGTGAAGGAAGGATAGTCTTTTCATCAAGTAGTGCTGGAACAATTGGCTAGCCGTACGCAAACATGAACTTCTATTTCTGTCTTGCACCATATGCAAAAATTGACACAAAACAGATCATAGACACACATATAAAAACCAAAACTAATAAAAATTTATGGCAGAAAACATAGGGAAAAAAACCTCTGTGACTTTGGGTTAGGAAATGATTTCTTAGATAGAAGAAAAAAAAACATGATCCGTAAAGAAAAAAAAATTATAAGGTAGACTTCAAAATTAGGACTACTGAATTTGAAGGACACTGTTCAGAGAAGGAAAAGGCAAGACCTAGACTGGGAGAATGTATTTGAAAACCACGTATCTGATAAGGGACCTATACAAATAATAGATAAAACACTCCCAAAGCAAAATAATAAGAAACAAACAACCCAATGAAAAGGTGGCAAAAGAAATGGAGAGCCCAAAGAAGGGAAATGGAAGGTAAATGAGCACATGAAAAAATGCTCTGCATCATTACTTGTTAGCAAAACGCTCATTAAGAATCATAATGAGATACTTCTACATATCTGTTAGAATAGTTAAAATTAAAAAGATTGACCATACCAAGTGTTGGTGAGAATATGGAAAGACTGGAATTCTGATACACTGTTTATGATCTTCTTGAAGACAAGCTCTGATTCTAATTCACTATCCCTAATAATAATAGGTTTAATCAGTATTTATGAAACTGAATAGTAATAAGTTCATAATTTATTAATAATCAATTCTGGTAATGTTGTAAATCCAACTTCATATCTATAATCATAGTATAAGATTAAAATTCTCAAAGTCGTATGACATGTCTAAGTCACTTTACCATTTATCATAATCCTAATATACATAACTTAGTATTTATTGAAATTAAGAAATTGTTAACAGATGCTTCTTTGGTCTATTTTTCCAAAAATTCTGTAACTTCATGATGGTAAATTTCCATTCCTTACTTATTTCCAGTTTGGAGATATTTAATTAAAATATGAAAATTGTTATTTTAAGAAAAAAGACAAATTAAATGAAATATGAAAATCCTTATCTTAAAAAAAGAGACAAGCAGAGACAACAGAGAAAATGTGAAAAACAGAGAAACAAAATATCTATCCTCATCATATAAGTTATAAAGTCCTCCAACCATTTCTCCCCTCCCAGCCCAAAGCTACTTTCGCCATTTCTGATGCTTCCGTAGTTTCTCATCATATATATTTGGGATGTTTCTGCCACAGGGAACTGGCTTCATCCCCACAATCGCAAATTTAATATATGCAGCATCCTCTAGTTTTTACAGAGAGGATAAGGGTACCAGTCACTTAAATGTGACTCTTTAGCTAAGACTTGAAAAACTTTAACAGTCTTTCTGAGCCTACTTGCCAGCTGTGAAGTTCAATCTTCCTGTGCCGGAGCAGTAAATACTCCTTGAGGAATGTGATTTCAAATGTTAATATCAGGGTGGTGCATATACCTCATGATTATTTTCCATAATCTGTGCAGTCAAGGAAACTCCCAGACTCCTTCTGCCTCAGGACCACGACAACTATACAAGCATCTTCTACTAGTTGCTTCTCTCCCTGAATTTAAGATGAGATAAAATGGATAATTTTTCACTCTACTAGGTATTTTGCTGCAAAAACTATTTATCATCCTGCAAATATGTGTTTCATGAATTCCTGAACTTGCTGCTATCTGAAAGCTGCACATAGAAATTTAAACAGCTCTGGTCCTACCCACCAAGAGATTATAATCAGTTACTGATATGAAAGTAGGCATTAAATTTACTCTGCAGAATTGGAATGTCAAAGTATGAGGTATGGCTTATAGAACTTCACATATTTGTCTGGCAGAAATAAAGTCCTTAAAATAAAAGATATTGGTGAAAAATTACCAAATAAACCATTGTAAAATGGGTTACTGGTTTTTATGTCCACACTAGGTAAGAGGCATTTGATATTAAAATAAATATGTGAAGATCCTGTAAAGTATGAAGCAACGAACAATAGATGCATGCAGTTGGACCTTCTTGAAGCGGTGGTATACTCCTATTCTTATTAATATGGTGCTTTGAAGAACAGCGTAAAAAAAACTTATTGAATCCTGAAATTCTGCATAGGGGTAATTAATTAAGCAATGAATGCTTTTTCTTTAACTTCACATATAAAGTCCCTGTAAAGTCTTTGTTGTTTTGGAACAGCAATAATCATACTTTCAAATGAGTTGCATTTAAAGGGAAAAGACAATTAAATAATGCTAACCAATTTTAAATGAGCAAAAGATGTACCTAACTCCAGTTGAAATCCCTTGTGAGCTAAAGGTTTCCATTTTGGGGTAAATCAGTTCCCAACACTTTGCATGTCTACTCTGCATATGTTACAGAAAATAATTGTCAAGATGTTTAAGCTGTTAAGAGAACACATTTGTGGTTTCAGGAGCCAAATTTGAGATTAGCGTGGTAGAGAATGGATTGCCATAAAGACCACAGTCTGGTGGGCAAATTCTTCAAGTTCAAAAACCTACAGCTGTTTCGTCTCATGATGATAAAATATGATGTTCCACTAAGCAGCTAAAAGCACTCTACTTGGCTCCAAATGTGAGAGACAAAAGACTATCTTGCTGAATGCTTTGGAAAAAGGAAATTCAGCTCTGAAGAGAGGCAGACTTGAATGAGATTAAACCACTAAATGGGAAAGAGGAAGCGCAGATTTAGGACATGGAGAGATTTGCCAAATTAAGGTGCAGATGGTTGCGTTTTCAGAATTTCTCATTCCTGACTTAGCCACCAGGAAGGTTTCAGGTTCACATGCAATTGACAAAAGTTGGAGGGGAGAGAAGGGGATAGCAGGTTCTCTTATTAAGTCTGGAATTAGATTACATCCCCAAGTTCATCAGGGAGAAGTGACAAAGATGTATTTAAAATTTGCTAAACTCTTGGGAAGAATAAGCCCTTCGTAAAATCTAAAAGGACTATAAAGGACTCATCATTCCCTTTTCCCATTCCTCTAAGATAAGGATGCAGTGGGTTTATTCCCCTTAATTATTGTAGTTAGGTGCCCTCAATTCACCTGGCAACAAATTGGCTTACGAACCAAGGACTATTAGTTGTGCATTAACATCAAGTCAGACACTGTATCAGTCTTCAATAAACACAATAAATAATAACTTTACATTTGAACAGAGAGTCATAATTTGCAAATCATTTTCATAAAAATTTTTTTCTTTGGAGACCCAAGAACAGGGATTGGTTAACCATTGCTTATGGCCCAAATGTGGCCAGCTCCCTGTTTTCTATAAATAAAGATTTATTGTGACATGACCATGCTCATTCTTTCACATATTGTCTATGGCTACTGTTGTACCACAAAAGCAGAGGAGATCCATGTACTTCCTCCAAAACAAACAAGCCAAACAAACAAGCAAACAAAAAAAAACCCAAACAAACAAAACTTCAACAGATGGTGCTGCAATAACGGGATACTCACATGGAAAAATAATGAAATGTGACCCCAACATACAGCATACAATAAAAAAATAATTAAAAAATTTTAAAAAGTAGTTACAGCAGAGTAGTTACAACAGAGACTGAACGTCCTGCAAAGACTAAAATTTTTACTATCTGGCCCTTTATGGAGTAAGTTAGCTGAGTGAGCCCTGCCCTCCAGTTCTGTATTGATATCTTCTTTAAGTCACTTATTTAACTGACTTTTGTTTTATAAGGATATTTGTAGTTATACTATAATTGTCCCAAGTACAAAGTATTTGAAGGCAAGAAATATGATTCACTTTTGTGTTCACTGAAATACTGAAAAGAGATGAATAAATATCTGTAAATTCAAATTATCTGATTTGGTTCTTTTCAAAATCCTCTTAAAATTATGATCTCATTTTGCAGATCTAGAAATGAAATGAAATGAAGTAGTAGTCTTATTTGAACATCTAGCGGTTGTAAAAATACTATTCAAATGCATGAAAAAGTAAGTAGTTTTACTTTGTTTTTAAAATCACTGAACACACTGTGTTCTTTGTGTTTTAAGACAATTTGTTGATGATGGTGCTTTTCAAATGTACCAGAGCTAAAACAGTCAACGTATAATCAATATTTCATTACCTACTATTTACATGGACAGTGTTCCTTTGGTTTATAGCTGCAATAATTGTTTTCAAGGCCTCTCTCTGGCTTTCTTTAGACATGCACTAGGGAGACTCTTTAGAACGAGCTTTTTGCATGTTGAGCCATTGTTAGTAATGGCTAGCTACTATTAGGCAATACCAAATTGACATTGAAACTATGAGATTTTCTCAGTAATAATAATCTTCCCATTTGGGCCTCTTTGGGAATAAACTGTGCCTAAAGGAATCATCTTCTCCCATCCCCTCAATCAATCCCAAAGCACCTGTGGGTTCAGGGAAATGCATGCCAAGAATGGAAATTTTAAAAAAAGAAGAGTTTTTTCCTAAAATCTGAGGTCTCCTGCACTGAAAAAAAATTAGCCTCTGGTTCTGACTTCCTAAATTCTATCCTTGCCAACCTAGATTTTTCCTTCTGTGAAGACTCTTTCAGAGATGGACTTCTTTCTGGGGGAACTTTCTATCCCTTTCCCATCTGGGCAACATCAGTCTTGGCCTTGGGCTCCTTTGTCCACACTCCTATGGATGATGAATTGGCATAAGAATGATCTGTCATCAAATTATAACGACCTGTCTTTTGACAGCCTTTTTGACATGCAGATTTCTGGCACCCAGAGATGTAGAATGTATACAAATAATTGCTACTACACAGGACCCTGGCCCAGAAATAGAGAAGCCTGATGCTTTCTCTCCTGTCCAGCACTGTAAGAGATTCGCTGCAATTCTGGCAAATATTGAACTTTGTCCAGCCTGTTTTAGTCCAGCCCTATAGGTGGCATCACCACAGAGTCATAGGTTAGTCAAAAGTCACGGGTGAGCCAAAGAACACCCCACTGGTTTTCAAAAAATCTTGTTCCATTCTCAGCTCTACACTAACTACTTGGGCTATCATGTGCAAGTTATATTTCCTGTCTGAGTGTCAATTTTCAAGACCTTTGTCAGCTGCTATTTCCTTTCATCTAGGAGCACTCAGAAGGTCAACATTTTCTTAAAGAATTTACTCTGTTTGCTCCATATGCGTCTCCTTATTCTATCTTGCTCTGGTGAGCTTCTTAAATATTTTTTTGTCTCCCACCCTTTTCACAGGCCTGCACAGACATTGAATGGTTTAACATGTAGCATCATCCAGAGCAGTTTCAAAGCAAATGCAAAAGTTACATAGCTGTTTATCTGTATCTACCTTCATTAAATGTTATTTTTTTGGGGAAAAAAAAAACAGACCCAAAGATTTAACTTCTTATAATCTCAATGAACTCAAGAATATGTTCTGGAAAAACTAGAAGTAGTGAAAAATGACATATGTTTAATAAAGAATTTGACCTCAACCCAGAGATGTCTGGCCTTTGTCCCTAGTTACCAGAAGGTAACCTTAAATCCTATGAATTTCCCAAGTGATTGGGGTGTATTTGTTATTCATTCTGGGGCCTTGATAACTTATGCTAATAGGGTGATTCATGGTGAACCTCCCATATTTTATGGTAGCCAGATGACACAGAATGGGGGCTGAAATGGAAGCTTCACATTTGGAACCCTCCCAAACCTCACCATGTAAATCTTTTTGTTTAGCTGGTTTTTATTTGTATTCTTTTATATGATAACATTGTAGTCACAAATAAAGCACTCTTCTGAGTTCTGTGGGTCATACTAGTGACCATAAAATCTGAGATATTATGTGAGGAGTCCCGAATTTGCAGCCAGCTAGTCAAAGGGTGGCCTTGGAGACCACTGACCTTGTGGCTGGCATCTCAGGTGGGGGAAGTCTTACGGAGGGCTGTGCCCTCTAAATGCAGTTTGGCCTAACTCTGAGTTTATAGGCTCTGAATTATCATCCAGCCAAGATTCCAAATTTGGGGAGCTGATAATTAGTAACAACTAAGAATAGATTCCATTTCTTTGAATCATAGTGCAATACATGCTAGAATTAATATTCATACCGTATATGTTAAGTCAGTAGACTTGCCTAGCTGGAAGTCTATTATATCTCTATCTGTACTTGTGGGCTACAGAGGCATTACCAGGCAATGCAAGTTTATTCCTCAAGAAACAACTTTGCAAATATTTTAGCACTTCAATCACTGTTTAGATGCTTATCAGCAATGGCAACTGAATACTATATCAACTGCCTGTTTTGTCCATAACAATGAGCTGTTTATTTGGAATACCAATATTGGAGATTTGAGTCCCTTTTCAGTGTTGTTTACAGCCTAGTTGAAGAGAAAGGGTATATATCCATAAGATGAAGAGCCAATGGATTAAGTGAAATGTCAAATGCGTGACTGTCACAATTTTATGATAGTTTATAACAATGATTAGACCACCCACCTAAGATAAAAGCTTGTCTTTAATGCAATGAAAAATCCAGCTACTACATTGTGTAAAGATACAGGTACAGGAGTAGGAAATTGAATTCTCCTGGCTGGCACAGCACCGTGTAGTCCATTTGTTTCACCCAGTCTCCTTGCAGGGACACCAGGTAGTAAACAGCTCCCTGTAAGGAGGTCACACTGCGTAAGGGAGCTACAGCCCCTGTGATGCGGTCCACTTTTATCCACTCCTCCCCCCAGCAATCATTCTCCTCTCTCTTTGTACTTAACATCCATAACTCATACATGACATACAGCAAGAAACATCTGTAAAAAGAGACACGCACAAGTATATATTTATGAGACAGGTGTGCATTCAGCCCTCTGATTTGGTGCCTTCTTAGAAATTAATTTTAGGGTATCTCTTCATTTTCCAGTAGACCATAAAGGACAATAAGTTATACAGAAATGAAGAGAGAGAAAAAGAACCTGAGGCCCATGGTAGTTGAGCAAAGCTTATGAGGGAAGGGGAACTTGCACTAGACTTGGAAGGAAAAGAAGAATTTAGTTAAGAAGGGAGAAGAGGACACTACAAGTTTAATGAGACACTAGAACTACATCCTCTAAAAGACATCGACTTCTTAATCTACTTTTCTTATTTTTATTCAATTAGCAGAGAACACCTCATTAGAATCATCTAAGTCATCTCAGGCTCTCCTTTCACCAAACCATGAAAGGTCATACTTTGCATGCCCCTGCTTGTCCCTTGCTGAGCCCTGACTGTGACATGGTGGCATGGGTGGCCTGAAGCAGCTGACATCTTCATCAGAACTTTCCTCCACACACCAACAGCCCAAAAACATCACCAGCACAGGTTTTCCCTCCTGCAGTAGATGACAGGCTTCATATGATGAAGAGAAGGTCCTCCCCATAAAAAACAAGTAACTTGGGCGGGCCGCGGTGGCTCAGCGGGCAAAGTGCTTGCCTGCTATGCCGGAGGACCTCGGTTCGATTCCCGGCCCCAGCCCATGTAACAAAAACGGAGAAACAGAATACAATAAAACAAGAAAATGTTTAAAGATGTTTCCCTTTCTTCCTTCTATCCTTCCTTCCTTCTCTCTGTCTTTCCTTTAAAAAAAAAAAAAAAAAAAAAACAAGTAACTTCTGTCTTGACCCATGTGGGAAGGGTAGATCACTTAAGTTGGCATAGGAACTTCAATGTTCATCTCTTGTGGTACTCTTCAGACTGCCAGCGTCTATGATACTTTGCACACTTTCTAATTTTTTGCCTTACAAAGGCAGTCATCAGTATGCACGTTCTCCTGGAAATGAAATCAGGGAGTCTTGAGGAAGCCATATAGTTTGAAAAAAATTTTCAGAATTCCAATCCCCTGGAGGTGGCAATATCTATGTTGCACTTGAAGCAAGAATTGAAACCTCATTCTGTTTTAATATGCAACTTAACTCATTGATTTGCCTTATTTTCTTTTCTAACACATTTGGTCTGGGTAATGGGGTGGGGGGATTAAAGCAGAAACATGTGGAGAGGAGAAACATGCTTGGGTGAGACACTTGGCAGGCAGGGCCATAGAAGGCAGAGCACTAATCCTAGGAGAGTTCTTCAAGAGGGTAGGAAACAGCAAGAAGTTACATTGTTAGCTTCTGGAATCATGTAGATCTTGTTTGGAATCCTGTCACTACCACACCGCCTTTATGATCTTGTACATTTGTAACTATTATTGTGTCCTCAGGGAACAGATTACCTTAGAATCTTGGGGAAATCCTCACTAATTCTAAACATTCCTGGATGTCTGTGCCTATCGTATAAAAAAACTGCGAAAATGACCTGTCGTTGTCTTTCACAAATTTCCTACCTCCCCACAGCTTCAGGTAATTTTCTCTAATAAAGCATACTGAAAAGTTTAAGTTGTAATAATTCAGATGAAGTATTAGTATTTTATCTTCCAACAAAGAAATTTTAAGGTTGGGGAGTTTCAGATATTGATAAATAAACAGGTAAGGGACAAAGGAAAAGTACACCATGGTATTATTGTTATATTGGAACACAGAGATAAATACTGCCTGTTTGCTAAAGCTGCCATAATGCAATGTAACAGAAATGGGTTGGCTTTTTCAACAGGAATTTATTAGTTTACAAATTTAGTCCTAAGGCCTTGAAAATGTGCAAATTAAGGCAACTAGAAGGCAATACTTTCTCTGAGGAATGGCTGGTGGCATCCAGGTTTCCTCTGTCACCTGGGAAGGCACATCATGACATCCTCTAGTTCTTCTCTCCTGGGTTCCAGTTTCAATAGCTTTCTGTCTCAGCTCCAGTGGGTTCTTACTTATTTCTCCCAGGGCATTTCTCTTTAAGCTCATTGAGCTTTTATTGGCTTTTATCCTCTTCAAAAAAGACTCCAGTTAAGGAATAAGACCCACCTGGAATTAGGTGAATTAGGACATCTAGATTACATCCAAAATGAAATCACCTAATCAAAAGGTCCCACCCCCAAAAAGTCTGCCCCCACAAGAATGAATTAAAAGAACATGGTCTTTTCCGGGGGTACATAACAGAATCAAATCCACACAAATACCAAAGTGTTTAGAGGTGAAATAATATGGTGTCTGGAATTTGTTTTAAAATAATCCTTACAGAGAAGAAGAGGGGGGATTAAGGGAGACACATAGATGAAATAGGATAGGCCAAATGTCGAAAATCACTGACATGTTTAATGGGCACATGGGGTATATTTTAATATTCTATCTAAGTGTGCATTGTTTGAAAATGTCCATAATAAAAGGTTAAAATAATTCCACACTACAGTGGATAGGACAGAAATACAGGATGAAGTCTATCCTATATATAACACTTCCGTATCCCCTGCTTCCGCCAGCTCTACCTCATACCTGACAACTTTAACCAATAAGAGGGTAATCAGATTTTAAGAGTTAAAATTTGTCCAGTAAGTTATATAATAGCTTCTTGTCCAATATGTTAAAGTGAAGACCCATCAATGATGTTCTTCTTTAATGTGCTACAGTAGTGAGAAGCAATGGAAGTGCAGTTCACCCAGAAAACAAAAGTTAGTGTGTTGAATGCTAGGCATAGAAAGCTCTCTGCATAAAACAAATTACCAAATTATCATACTTATTATAAGTAGTTGTAGCAGTGCCATTATTATTATGATCACTTTTTTTGTACTCTGATGCGGTCATGAATTTCTTAGAGATACCCAAGATCCCCATTCAACTACCCAGATTCTCTTGATTACACATGCATTGTATGTTTAAAATCCTGGAAATAACTCTAGATAAAATCAGAATACCAGTCTGATTCCAATTTAGCTATTTTCCTGGGAGCCACAATTAATTCACAATTCTCCAAAGCCTTGGGGACAAAACTGTTTACTAGGATGACAGCAGGAAAACTTTGTACATTATCCCTGTGTCAAGGCAAAGCTCTTTCACTGGGAGATTGTTGCTATCCAAATATTGAGAATGCCACTGTCCATCTTTATTTCTATATCAATTTCCTCCCAAGGGACAAGCTCAGGTTCAACCTTTTGCATGGAGACTCCGTTGACAAATTGAGATGACATTGAACTCAGCCTTCTTGAATTTTTGTACATTTATTCATTCAAAGAGTATTTTTGAGAGTTTACTTTTCATACCTCAAAAATAGCACATTATTGCATAATATCTTACTCTCTAAATGTGTATAATGTATTGCTTACTATTTTACTTGATAACTTTTTGTTTTTAATTGTTTTTTTATGCTCACCATCTTTCTCAAACTGAAGCTAGTCATACACACACACATACATATATATGAGGTTAGGAATGTGAACATACATACATATATGTGTGTGTGTGTGCTAGCACTAGTATGATAAAATGATAAGCCAATAATGTGCTATTTGCAGGGTATGAAAAGACAACTCTCAATAATACTCTCTAGTTACTTAATATCCAGAGATACAAACAAGCAGATATACATACTGAAAACTGAAGTGCAAATCACTAGCTATAAGTGAAGGTTAAGCAATAAACTGGGTAAACTCAAGATTCTTTCCAGGATGCTGCAATTCTGACCTCAGGTTTGCCCCAGTATTTTCCAGTAAAACCTACTGACAAATTCCTGGCCCCTCTTGTCAACTCTACTTATTCATAACAGTGCTGATGATGTTATATCCTCAGATCCTGGCCTCACCTTTCATTATGAGATGTGGAATAGAAATTTAGAATCTGAATCAGTAACTGTTTTGCCACTGACTCTCAGTTACTGTTTTTTCCAATAAGCCATGTTTTAATCAATTAATTGTAAAACACAGCAGGGATCATAGAAATGCTGCATCATCACTTTACATAAGTATGTGTTGTTCTTGCCAAGTTTGCAATGGAAAGTGATGTAAAAATTCGAATTTATTTGCTATGACATTTGCTTTAACAGTCCTAATTAATTGGTTAAGAAACCCTTTCTTATCTTCAGGAGGAGGTGAATGCGTGAAAGGTAAATTTCTAAGCACAGGGTTTGCTTAGAGCTGATCTCTATCTCGTTCTATTACTTTTAATGGACTTGTAGGCTCACTTGGACTTAAGTTTTGTTTCTTTTCTCTCCTAAGAAAAAAATCTGAATGAATTTTTATCCATTCTATAATAGAAGCGCACTAGGAAACTACTAAAGTTAAACAAGTCATACAAAATTGACTTCAAGCATGTATCTATCTGTGTCAATTTTTATGTATAGAATCATAACTGGATGTCACTGATATTTAAGGAAAATTGATGAAGGAAAAGGATTAGCTGAAGTGCCTTAAAATAGTGAATAGGGACTTTAATTTTGAGCTAGAAATTTTTAAAATTATTTTGTTTTTATAACACAAAGTTTAAATGATGATTGAAAGAAAAATAAAATGCCATCTATTTTTTGTTTTCACACAATTATAAAACACAGGACTCCACAGATTCACTTTATCATTCCTCTTGCAAGGCAATGGGGAAATTTTTGAGCAAATATTCCAGCATACCATCAGTTTTCTCAAAACCTTTTAAAATCTTTCAATAATCAGAAAAGTTTTTACCTGTTTTTAAATGGGTTTGCATTGAATTTTCTGATGTTTACCAAAAGACTGATGGTGATCAAAGTCTTGGTGGGAAGGAGTAGATACTAGGATGCCTGTTTGAGTGAAAATTTACGTTCCATTATTAGTTTAAGAAAAATTCTCTGAGGACTATTTTTATTTCCTTATTCAACTTCTGTACTTGGAGAGACTGATAAGAGTGATGAACGTTCAAAAAGAGGCAATTGCTATAGAGCACTTCCAAAGTCCCACTTCAGTACTGTGGCACTGATTTCCCCAGCATCTGGGAATGTTATTTGGTGACAGCTCTCAGCTGAGCCCATCTTAAGACTGGCCTGCTGTTGCAGGGAGTCATTACGCCTCTCCTTGGAGGTAGCCCTCAATTAATGACCACTAATGTGGGAAGGCAAAGGCCCAGGAAACTTACTTCAATTGGAATAATTGTGAAGAGTCAATTTTAGCTTCAGATTACCCCATGAGATCAAGTGAGATGCCTGTTATAACTGCATCACAAAATCAACTTTTCTCTCTACCCAGTCCATTTTCATTCTTTTATGTATGTTTTTCCACCTAGCACTCCTTAATGTATCTCTGAATGCAAGTCTCCATTTCAATGACTGTTTGTGGGGAGCTCTACCTAAAACTGTTGGTGTCAGGAGTGCTCTTAGAAAACAAAATCTAGAATAGGATTTGGGATTTTGATCAGCTACTAACCATCATTAGTCATAGGTTTAGTGCTGATAACCTTTCCTGTGATGCAGAAATAATTGTTAAAAGAATGAAATGAACCAAGATTTCACAGAAATTGAATACAATGGCAGTTAAAATAGTTCAGTTATTTTACAGACTTCAGAAAACTAAGCACTATAAAGATTTCTAATATGATGACTACTGCTGGAGCCTATTGCTATGTTAGTAAAAGACATGAAAGGCTGAAGATGAATAATCATCAATTTAAAATAAAGTAAGAAAGGTAGCGGGCCTACTGAGTACCTGAAAATCAGGCCTAGAATGTACATGTCAAATAGCAAAGCTTCAGAAAACTTTGAATTCTCAAAACTGGCAAGTCTGCTCTGCCAAGTCAGTATGTAATTGAGATGGACTAAGACCCTGAATTTAGGATGGGGGCAGCTGATCAATGAATATGAAATCCTTGAAATCCCAGATTCCCCTGACTCCTCTTGGTCTGAGAAGTGAACTTCTCCTTCTTAAAGGTCTTCCATTGCTTAATGATATATAGAAGCAGCAAATTCTTCCTTGCCCTAATCCTGGAATCTACCTCACCTTCCCTCCAGCACAAGACTAATAATTAAGATTAATTATTAACGTCAAGCCACAACAAAAGGCAACTAGGGATCTGCTCAAAAAAGGAATATAACCCAAAAGAGTTTCAGAACCTAGCCAATGTCCTGGCAGGAGTTGACACCTGACAGGTGAAAACATAAATTTGAATAAAGAAGAGTTTATTGATATGGAAGCGCTCTCCATTGATACAATAAAAGACTCCTTAGCAAGGACCCTGGGAGCTGATGCTCACTGCTAGATTGACTCTTAGAATCTTGGAGAAAGCAATGCCACACTAAGTAATGTAGAAATACCAGACAGTAGAAATAGGGATTAAAAGGCTCATGGAAGTGGACATTATAAAATGAATAGGTTGTAAAAAGCTGAAAAAACCAAGAGTCAACTATATTCCAGAGAAGAACACAGAGGTCAATCATTTTACCCAAGTGCTAAAAATGTGCTGGTGTGATGGGCACCTTTACCATTAAGAAGTTGAGTGGGGCATGTTTCAATTTGATAAAGCTGCCAGAATGCAATATACCAGAATTAGATTGACTTTTACAAAGGGGATTTACTAGATTACAAATTTACAGTTTTAAGGCTATGCAAATGGATGAATTAAGGCATCAACAAGATGATACATGGACTCTGAAGAAAGGCTGCCTGCATCTGGAATATGTCTGTCATCTGGGAAGGCGTGTGGCTGGTTTCTGCTGGTCCTTGTACCTGGTTCATTACTTTCAGCTTCTGATTCCAGGGGCTTTCTCTTTGTATCCTGTGGGTCTTCTTTCAGCATCTCTGGGAACTTTCTCTCTCTCTAAGTATCTCTTACATTCTCCTGGGCAACTATGGATTTCATCTTTTACTATCTTCCAGGGTGTTTTCTGTCTCCAAGCGTGCGTGCTTTCTTCAAAATGTCTCCCTCTTAAAGGACACCAGTAAGCAGATTAAGACCCACTTGAATGGGTGGATCACATCTCCATGGAAACAACCTAATCAAAAGGTCCACCCAACAATAGGTTTGCTCCCACAAGACTGGATTAAAAGAACATGGCTTTTCTGGGGGTGCATAACAGTTTCAAATTAGTGCAAGGCACATGTGAGACTGAGCTTGAGCAAAGCCAGATATACAAGAGCAGGTTTCTCAGACCATCACCACCACCCCACCACCACCACCACCACCACCCCACCAACACCCCCACCCCCACCACCACCACCACCCCCACCCCCACCACCACCACCACCTCACAACCACCACCAGCACCCGACCACCACCACTACCACCACCCCACCAACACCCTACCACCATCACCACCACCATCACCGCCACTACTACCACCACCACCCCACCACCCCCACCCCCACCACCCCACAACCACCACCACCACCAGCACCCCACCACCACTACCACCCCCCCACCACCACCGCACCACCACCCCCATCACCACCACCCCACCACCACCCCCACCCCCACCACCACCCCACAACCACCACCACCACCAGCACCCCACCACCACCACCACCACCCCACAACCACCCCACCAACACCCCCACCACCACCACTACTGAAACCACCATCACTACCACCATCACTACCACCATCACTACCACCAATACCACTACCACCACCAACAGCACCACCACCACCACCACTACCACCATCACCACCACCAACACCAACACCAACAAAAACCCCACTACAATCATCATGACCACTCTCAATAATGATAACAACATCATCATGACCACCATCATCACCAACAACTGCACTACCACCACCATCACCACTGTCACCACCACCACCATCAGCACTACCACCATCACCACAATCACCGCCATCACTACCACTGCTACTACCACCACTACTGCTGCTACTACTACTACATGCTTAGCAATTGGGAAAATACATTTATTTTAAAGAGTTAAAAAGTCTCAAAGCCATATGTACAGTTCTTTTTTATTATATGCTTGCCATTACCATCTAACATTTACTGAGTGCTAAAGATGTGCTGGCAAGAACTTTGCAAACATCAAGTCTTACAATCCTCACAACTCTATGAAGTAGGCTTTATTAATAGTACTTTGATGCAGAAGAGGCAGCTGAGACATCAGGAGGTTGAATAACTTTCTCAGGATCATACAACGAGTAAATGGCAGCCGAGATTTAAACACAGGAAATGTTTGGCTCCAAAGCCCAAGTTCTTACACCACTATTATTCTGGCTCCTTCTGTACTGTATGAAATGACTTCATGGTTTGACATTTTTTTTCTCTAATCTCGTTGTGATATTCCCTGTATGTCCTTCTGTTTTTGTTTGATGGAGAGAGCTCAAGATGCATTTGCCAATAGGATAATACTTGTCTTGGACATATTCTGTTTTTCATGGACACGGCTTCCTTTCTTGGGCTATGCTTTTACTTGCCTTAGCACCACAATCATGATGGTTACATAGTATTCCTATGTCTATTCTGTACATTGGTTAATACTGATACTGACATAGAAACTAATCAGTTATACCTTTTCTTATGAAGAAGATCTAGGCTAAACCTATTTTAGTGAATTTGTTGTTTTGTGTGTTTACCCTGTCTTTCTTGTGGGATAACAATAGCATTTTTCAAGCAAATTTAGTCCAAACATCAGTGAAATATCAAACGGGAGAAGTAGATGGACAGTGGAAGGGAAGAATACTAATTTAAAGATGGAATATTTCTAGTATGTGTTTTTTCATAAACATTTGTAAATTTCTCATTACTGGGTAATGCTATAAACAATGCTATAAATGGAATCCTTGCAGGTAGCATAGCAGAGGAGAAAGAGAGCTTAAAGTGCAGTAGGCACAGTACATCAGGACTGTAATGAAATCAAAAGCAACAGAATATGTCTCCACTCTGACCAATTTTCAGCTGAACCTTTTCATCCACACCAGCTGACTTCTGAACAACAGATTGGATTCTAGTCGTGGATCCTAAATCTTTGTGGGGTCCTCTGTGAAAATGCTTTCTACTATCCTAGGCTTTGATAGCTGCCCTCGCTCCTGGAATGCATCACAATCTGGTAGCACTCAGAGCTTTTAGCTTGTTAGTGCAAATCAACTTTTATTGCCTGCCCTGCATCTGAGAGAAAAGGACAATGAAATCTCACATCCATACATTATTTTGGCCATTTGTAAAAGGTTAAAAAAGAAGAATGGAAGTAAAAACTGCAGCATTTCTGAGAGCTCAAGAAATTACTTTGAAACGCACTTGCATGCACACGCACAGATACACACACACCAGCTGCTAGGGGCTCCTGATTGCACACCAAAGACAGACTAAATGTTAGCTAAGTGATTTACTGTCAACATGGGATGACATTTTGACATGGACTGTTTTTATGTTTTCACATTTCCTATCTGAAATTTGTGGAACTTTTAAAGTTGTTTGACTCCAGAAGCCTGTTTAGCCGCTCTGACCACTCAAGCCCTGCAAACATTAAGTGGCAAGGGGTTTTAAAGAATTACCAATAAATTGTGAGTGAGGAAGCAAGAGTGATGACTGAGGCAAGTGTTGATATTAGAAACTTTGATTTGGGGGTTTATAAAGGTAACTGAATGTGACAGTCAGTCATTTGGATTCTGAAATGGGAGAGTGCAAGGATTACAGATGATAGCTTTTAGAGGAAGGCAAAATCTTTTAAATCTTTTATGGCTGAAGTTTCAAGGCAAAGTCAAAACTAGATTAGAAGATAATCAATACTCTGAGGCTTACCAGAAGGTTTAGAACATTTTTACTCAGAATGCCAATCTTAGGGAATAGTTTTGGAAAACAGTCTCAAGTGGAATCAGTAAAGGTGTATCTTTAAGGTGATAACACAAAGTCATATTTTAGAACCAAAAAGTGATCGTTGTTCTAAGCACCTCATTTGTCCACATAAAACACAGTCAACATAGTTACTGTATCTTATTCTGGCATTTCTGATGTGTAAACATCCCAAACGTCCAGTATTCAAAAGTTCGATTTCACTAGTTTATTCACACAAATTAGAGGATTTTTGTCATTAGAAGATGTGTAAAGCTGACTGTTTTCTTCTAGTTATGAGTTTAATATATTCTCTAGGTCACGGCTGGAGTGAATTGTTAAGTATGGTCCTTACAATTGAGCCTTTCAAGAAATGTTTGCAAAAAGGGTTTTTGAACTAAGTCTTGTATATCTGAAGACGTGTCTTAAAGAGTTTTCCATCTGAGCATTACTTGTACCTCTATTGTTCAATATAAAATGACATGCAGCAATCTCTTTGCTCATGTATCAAACAATGTATTAAATCTCTATCAGATGTTAGTAACATTCTTTTTAAAATTTTTTATTGTGAAATATCCATACACATACATCAAACCATATTATACAATCAATGGCTCACAATATCATCACATAGTTGTGTACTCTTCACCATGATCACTTTCTGAACATTTGCATAACTCCAGAAAAAGGAGTAAAAAGAAGAAAAAAAACCTCATGCATCCCATACTCCTTACGCCTCCCTCTCATCAACCCACAGTATTTCAATCTACCCAATTTTTCTCTCCTATCTCCCCCCTATTATTTTTTATTTTTTATCCCTGTTGTTTACTCATCTGTCCATAACCTGGATAGAAGGAGCATCAGACACAAGGTTTTCACAATTACACAGTCACACTATAAAAGCTACATAGTTACACAGCTTTCTTGAAGAATCTATGTTCCTGGAACACAATTCAACCGTTTCAAGTAATTCCCTCTAGCCACTCCAATACATTTTAAACTAAAAAGGATATCTCTATAATGCATAAGAATAACCTTCAGGATAACCTCCCAACTCTGTTTGAAATCTCTCAGCCACTGAGAGTTTACTTTGTCTCATTTCTCTCTTTCCCCTTTTGGTCAAGAAAGCTTTCTCATTCTGCTGACGCCAGGTCCTGGCTCATCCCTGGTTTCAGGTCCCACATTCCCAGGGAGATTTATACCCCTCAGAGTCATGTCCCATGTAGTGGGGAGGGCGGTGAGTTCACCTGCCAAGTTGGTTTGGAGAGAGAGGCAACATTTGAGCAACAAAAGAGACTCTCCACCTTACCTTCCCATTGTAAACAAATGTGCTTCTCTCTATCATTCAAGAAGAATCATCCCTGAGTCTCAGATCCCTCTCCAAATATCACCCTTTTTTTCTTTCTCCTTTTTACAATATAACTTTTCAAGAGTTGTTTATACCTATTATAAGTGGTATATGTTATACCACTTTCTCACATCACATCACTCCCCACTCTACTCCATTTGGGCTACATCTCCCCACTCCACTGCAAAGATATTCATTCCAAGTTTACCAGCAGTGTCTATGATGTTAAGCTTTCTTTTCTGTTCTAGTTTCATCTGCCTGTCAGCAATATTCAGTGTGGTTGACCCATCCTCCTTGAAATACTATTATCCCTTGGCTTCTAGGACACTTCTCGCTCCTGTTTGTTCTCTGGTACTTTTTTACCTGACCTTTTCATTTTTTCCCCTGCTAACTCCAAAAGTTGATTTCAGGTATTCCGTGCTTCTCTGGATAGCCGTTTCTCATCAGTGACCACATCCATTATTATGGCTTTAGATATATTTTATCTCTAACCCTAATCTTCCTTCTGAGCTGCAGACACAAATATTCAACTACAACTAGACATCTCCAGTTGGAAGGCTCACAGTCCTTTTCACGTAAACAAATCCAAAAAATGGATTACTTGATAACTGCCTCCAACCCCATTCCCTAACCTTGTTGCCATTTCCTCACCTCATCCCAATGGTTTCTCTGCCACTCTTCCTCTTCTCACTAAATGGCACCATCTACCCAGTTGTTCAAGTCAGAGGCTGGTAATCACTCTTGATGCTTCTCTTTGCATTACCACCTACATCAAACCATCAGCAAATGCTAACATTTCTTCCTCCAAAATGTATTTCAAATCCACTTGCCCGTCTTCATCTCTACTTTTACATTCCATACTCTAATATTCCATCACCTCTTGCTTGGGCCACTGCCATTTTCCCCCTTTTATTGTCCTGAGTATACTTATACTCTTCTACAATCCATTCATCCCAAAACAGTCAGATTAATTACTTTACATGTAGATCAGCTCTTATTATTTCCCTACCTATAAATCCATTAATGATTTCCCATTACAGTTGAATAAGATCCAAATTCTTTACACTGTTAGAGCTGCTTTCTTTACCTCCAAGATTCTTTATTCTTCATCCTCATTCTGTAGATCTGGGCTAAATGTCACTTCCTTGGAGACTTCCCTCATTACCTAGGTAGATTTCAAGACATCAGGGCTTGTTTTTGTCCCTCATGGTGCATAACATGGTACTTAAGACAATAATTTCTCTATTTTATCTCCATTAATTAGAACCAGACACTTAAGAACAAGGGTCATGATTGTTTTACTGCTTAATACATTACCCAGTGCCTACTTTTTTTTTCTGATACTTTCAATAATTCAATACCAATATTTAAATCAGTGTAGGGAAGACAGAAGAAAGGGAGGGAGGGAGGGAGAGAGGGTGGAAGGAAGGAAGGAATATAGTTCCAGGGAAATGTGCCAGCATTTGATCCAAATCCCTCCATTTTAAAATTAAGACTACTTTAGGCTCAGCAAGTTATTTTCCCAGACGGTAAACTTCACTGAAGGAAGAGCTGGATGTCCCCTATCTTTCGGTCCATAGTTTCATCAGTTTTGACACAGGGCCACATTATATACTTGTTACTTTTTAAATCCCTTTTTTATCAGTCATTCAATTGTCTCTTCTAGAATAATCCTGCATTTCATTTGCAAATTTAGCTTCAAGCAAATTGTAAACATCATATTGTACATATTTTTTTTAAATAGCCTTCATTAAGCAATGAATCTTTATACTTGGTATTGAGTTTTAAGAGCAAATCAAATGTTAAACATGATAATGCAGTTTTGCAAATTCCTCCATTTTTATGGAGTCTGTCTTTCTTTAATGGCTGAATTATTTGTATGATGTACATACTGACAATATAACATTTAAGGATGACTAAATGAATTTCAAGTTTTCAGACAAGTTAACAATTACGCCCTTTGGGCATTTGAATATTCTTAAATATTATTAGATATTAGAGGTATTTCATATTAAATGAGTTGAGATTAAAAATCTCAGGTGCGGCTGAGTGTGTGACATACGTCCATCTGGAATTGAACCAGGTTGGTCAAAGGCTTAAAGCCAAAAGTGCACCAGATCTGTCCTAATGAGAACCTGGGAGGAACTCCTAAGAACTGCAACATGTCTCCACTCCTTTGACCTTTTCACTTGGTTTTTAAGGCAATCTATGGTTATTGAATGGCCAGGAGACTGTATTGATACATGACTATTGAATCAGTCATTTTTGCATTAAATCAGAGCCTTTTCCACCAGTGATTCTGATGGTCAATTTCTCACAGTCAATTGGATTGGACACTCAGTCAATCCAACCAGACAATGGAGAAGTCTCATTTCTAAATCCTTTATTTTACCTGGCTTAAATTAGTTCCTGTTTGACAAATGTTTTCCTTAATTCAGTATGGGTTATAAGAGAAAAATAGAAACATTCACTAAAAAGTGCACATTTGCAAATATTTAATAGGAAGCAAGTTAAAGAAACTTAAAAGATGCAAATAGAGAACTCTGCTTGTTACATGTCCTTGTAGCACATGTATATCCTAGCTTTCAGATTTCTATCTAGGCTGTACATTCCCTAAGGCCATATTGCAAGCTGTATAATTGTCAAAAATATTCAGTGTCCTCCCTTCCTTTTTTACAGGATTATTCTCTCGATCCATTGATGATTGGCTTGTAGATGTTACTTAATTTGGCTAATGAAATGTGACTTGATGTAACATGTGCTGCTTTCAACCAGAAATTTTAAAAGCCAACACATGATTCTACCATTGCCATTTCCTCACTAGAATGAAATCAGCATGAACAGACAGAAGATGCTCCTTCATTCTGCTTTTCAAAATGAAGATTGATATGGAGAAGAGTTAGACATCAATCTTCAAAATATATATAATATAAGCAATAAGAGAGCCTTTGTCATTGTAGGCATCCAAGATTTTCGGTGAGCCTTTGCTATTGCAGAAAAACTGGTCTTAAACTAACATAGCTGTGTTTATCTTATTTACTAGTATAACCTCAAAGCCAGCAGAGTGTATAGTGCAAAGAAAGTGTTAATTTGTTGAATGCAAAAAAAGACCCACAAAAGAGACACTGGAATGCATTTTTATTAGCTGCAATAATTATTCCTTAAAAATCACTGCTCATGCAAAGATAATGTATTCTTGTCACTAGAATAGGTAACAGTTCCAATGTGGAAATATACTTAAGAGTAGGTCATTACCACCAGGTACACTAAGAAAACTAGCAGCAATTTTGATATATCCATAACTGACAATCAGCTAAGGGGAGTGTCTTCTGCAATGACTGATGCTTAATCTAATCACCAGAAGACTTTTAAGGAGGATTCAGAAGAGACAATCACCTTCCTGCTTCAGTCAGCCAACCCCTCCTGAGAGTTCGTTGAGGAACTTCATTACAGCTGCCAGCTTGGGGCTTGCTCTACAGACCTTGGACTCTACATCTCCATGATTATGTAAGACACTTGTATAAAAGTTTATATTTAAAGATATCTCCTGCTGATTCTGTCTCTCTAGAGAGTGATGGCTAATACAGCTGGGTTGTGAGCAGAGTTAACAATTACAAGGTAAACTTTCTTCCCATCCTTGGTGCTCGTCTTCAGTAATGCTTGATTGGGACAAAAGGCCTTAAGATTTATAAACTGTGGTTAAGCCAAGATAAAAATGAAAAAACTTCTGGAGTCATAGTAATGTGAGTCAATATTTAGAAGAGGAGACTACGCCTCTGGCTCTTATTATATAAAAAGAAAAAAAGAAGAAATAATTCTGGTTTCAAATGATACTGAGGATCCAGTTACCCACTCACCATTTGAATTCAAAATGTCTCTTTGAAGGAGATTTTGATAACAACATAGACACTCTATGCTCCTATTTTTGCTCTCTAAGTTGAAGACCCTCTTTGCTGTTTCCCCTTCACTGTATTCCACTGATGACTGAAAGCAAGTAATTTATAATGAATGATGCCTTCAAGGTAGATGAGATTGGACCTGCCTTTATACTTGGTAATGGAAAAACTGCAGACACGGTGGGTATAACTTCCTTCATTAATTTTCTCATACATGTTTTAGGCAACGACTACCTAATTTGAAACTTTGGATATGCAGAAACAACTGTTCCCACAATAACCCAACTGTTGACATTTGTCCTTTTTTTTCTGTAGTGAATTAGGATATTCTGAGTATGGCTTTACCTCCACAGGATAATGTATGTACTATTTTCCCTTGTTCTCATCATGTAACCAAATATTGTAGAAAAATGCATCTGCATCTGCATGGTTTGTAAATGGAACACAAAGGTCATTTCAAAATATTTGCCTGTAATCAGAGGCCCCTATCCATGAAGCTACAAAGACCGGGTGAACCTGCAGACTTGTTTTGAGAAAGTGACTAAAGTGCTTATGTTCAGCCACTGTCAATATGTGAAAGTTTGCTCAATGGATGATTCAGAGAATAGAAATAATGATGGTAATGACAATGAGGAGCATAATGTAAGTGGGAGTATTTTTGGAAAACAATATTCTGCCTCATTCAAATTAAACAAAGCAGGGACACCGGGGGAGCTTGCCAGGCATAGAAACTGTCTACAAAGAGCAGTCATTCCTGCTGCCCTTTTCAGCCAACCCGCTTCTGTGTCTGTGCTTTCTCAAACACCTTTCCAATTTCCACAGAGCCCAAAGACATTTCTTTGTATTCAAAACCACAAGAACTTCCTACCAATAGCACTATCTTGATTGAAGAGAAAAAAATCCATTATCAGGGCCGCTGCTCTCAGCCTGCACCTGAGTTGGCTTCCTTTCCAAGAGAGAGGGAGCTTCACAGAGTCCCTTCCTGGTCCAGAGGGTGCCAGATCCCTCCCCTATCCCCAGGGCTATAACTCCATAGGCTCTATGATTGCTCAGAAGACAATTCTAAATTCACAGCAGGTAATGGAATATATTCAGACACAATAAGAGTTCTCAAGGCAACACCGTTCATCAAACCAGGGAAGCAGAAGCAATTTGTACATTTTCAAGTTTAAGAAAATGTGTCTTTATGCCTCACACAAAGAGCCCCAAGCAAATGATCAAGTTAATTGCTTGCAGCCTTCTGCACCCTTTTTTTTTTCTTCTTTCCTTTCAAAGAGTTATACTCTTCCTTCAACCATCCTGCTACTTGTTCTAGGAGGACTATGCTCTCAGTCAGCTTTTAAGGGAAGAATATTAAATCCAGAGCAGTATGATTAACCCACAGCCATATTGACAAGAGTTCAAGCTACAAGGTTGGAAAGTACCGCCACCAAGACCTAGAATGTTCTCAAGATTTCTGAGGCTGTCACCCTCTGCTTTTTCTTCTTTTTTACTTGCTCCATAAAAATAAACCAGAACAAAACAACTACAACGTCAAAAATAAACAAACAAATCTTAAAACCAATTATCCTTCAGGCCACATGGCAAGTTTGTCCCTCCATAGCAGTCATTTGCTCTTACAATCGCTACTCCCCAAGAGCTATCAAATTACTACTAGGTGCTGTGAAAGTGGCAGCACAGGCTTTTGTTCCCTTGAGATTTCTAATAGATCTGGAGAGCTAGGAGGTCAAGGCTTGGGTAGTTACTTGACAAAGCGGTCAACAGCAAAGGGAATATTCAAGACACTGGTGAAGTGCAAAATGGATTGAACAGTATTGTTTCATGAGCTCAAAGAAGGACTACGTGAGAGCAGTAACTGAGGAAGAGGGTAGGCTCTGGAGAGACAGAAGAACAGTTATGTGCTGTACGGGGGAAACAATACAAGAAAGGTAGACACAGATGGCCTTTCCGGGTGTGGTTGGACAGAACATCCGCATTAAAATGGAAGGTTTATGTAGAGGAGTAGCTAGAATTAAAATGGAAAAATAAGTCCTAGATTGTCTAAGGGCTTAAATTCCAAGTCATGAACCATCCTATATGTCCATTTCCAGTGCTTTCAACAAAAAAAGAAAGGACAGCATGAAAGAAGGCAGGCAGGAAGGAAAGGAGGGAAAGAAAGATATTTAAGTCTACAGTGTTTATCTATCCATCTATAAATATACATGTATGCATATATATATATATACATATATATACATATGCTCCTCGGCCCTTAATTTTAATAAAAGCTTTACCATAATATGGCATAAGCCCTAAAGTGTTGTAACCTATCCAAAAATTCATAAGATGAGATTCCCCTGTCCTTATATTATTTATAATACAAATATATTAACATAATAACATATAAACTTGCATACATTTCTGAGTTTTAGGAACCATAAACATGGATGAAACTTTTGTAGGCCTGCTGAGAAAACATATGGAGCAAAATATTGGAAAAGTGATCACATAGATTACAAAATTAAATGGAAACTTTGCCATGAAAACCGATAGAGACTATTGAAAAAGAAAGACTAAAAATAAGAGGAAGACTGAAGCAGAGTTCTGTAAAAGCAATCAGATGGATCTAGTCAGTACAAAAAAATCACTGAGCTGCAATATGTATGAGAGGCTAAAGCATCGCCACATGCATGGGATCAAGGGTTAAATCATTGATTCTTTAATTGTTTTTATCTGAAAATGAAATGACTATAATTATTTTTATAGTGAAAAATGTGAATATATAAATGAGTTAGTATTTTACTAATGATTATTAAGATCTGCTAGAATGGTATACAGAATGCTAGCTAAAATTGTTTAAAATTTTAAGAAGCTATAGCATTAATTGTGCTCAATAAACTTACTATACCATGGGATTTAAATTTGATCATCAATTTTTTAATGTGCCCAATAATCTGTTGCAGGACGCTGTGGTACTATAGTCTGTTAGCAGTGAGGAAGCACAGAGAGTTTTCAGCAAAAAGGTAATGTGTAGAAAGCTAGACTCTAGGAAGAGCAGCTGGATAAAATCGAAAGGGCAGTGACTAGACTCTTCCTGGAATGAAACCACGTTCGCTAGCCAGATCTCTGCATTTTCTTATCATTCATTCCTATCGACAATGCCAGTGACATTTCTATTCTTTTGTTTTTTCTCCTAAATTCATTTCTGCTCCAGTCACACTGGTGAGTGACTATTTGTATAGCTAGTTTAAAGAACTTCAGGAAGACACTATGTTCTTTTCTTTTTTTTCCTTCCATTTCTGCCCCTGACTTTTCCAGAAGATTTATGAATGCAAAGTTTAAAGCTGCTCTCCAGCTCTTCCCAGTAGTAACTGCATTCCCTATTACTGACACTATCTCAGCATCAGTGGAGAATATATGAGGCTGCCAGCTGCCAGCTCTTTCTTCTCTTCTGTCTTTGATCACTGCTCTTCTAAATAATATAAGAGATTTTCAGGATTGGGCTTTAGTGTCAATTTCTCACAAAGGGAGCACTGCTGCTTGTTATTGGTTCAAGCCGCATTCCTATAGAGGACTATTTTTGTATCAAAATTATTACCAACCTAGTAAATGATGAAACTTCGGTATGTTCAAATGATTGTCACATTATGAGAAAACTTCACCCAAAGAATGCATTTCAGTATCAAGCCTTTGAAAGTTTTCTAAACTAAGCAATCTCCAATTTTCCACCTACAAATTGAATGAGAGAATATTCTTTTAATTTAAGCTTTCAAGTCTCTATTCAGTTCCCTAGGGGAGGGAAGAAAAATAGAAGCTTTTGGAAAATCTGTATCTCTTTTGCATAAAATGAACCCAAACCAGTAGTTTTAGTTTAAGCTCTAGCAGCTTTACAAACTAGCTGATTTAAGATATTTCAATTAACCTCAGACTCTCCAAGAATTCCCTGAAACATTTAAATAACATCAATTAATATTAAATTGACACAAAAAGCTAATGGAGGATCTACATATGTTTACTGATAATGTAATAATCCTTTTCTAACTAGCAGACACAGACGAGCAAACTATTTATGGTTTTATTATTTTTTGTGTGATTTATTCTCCCTCATTTCCTCCTTCCCTTCTTCCTTCCTTTTTTCCTTTTTTCCTTTCTTCCCTCTTTCCTTCCTCCTTCTTCCATTCTTTTGTACCATTATGCATTGAAGATTTCCTATGAAAGTCTCTCATCCCAGACTGTTCATCAAGTAAAAAGTGATGGAACAAATCGAGTTATAGATTTGAAGATGCACTATTTTGCATTATTATGGTGGGATTTGTTTTTGGTTGTTTTGTTTTTTTGTGGGTTTTTTGACATGGGCAGGCTCTGGGAATCAAATCTGTGTCTCCAGCATGGCAGGCGAGAACTCTGCCATTGAGCCACTGTTGCCCACCTATGGTGGGATTTTGTAAAGCAAAGGTCAATCTTCCTATACAAAAAATTATTGATACGTTCATTGTGCCATGGAAGAAAATCGACTTCTCATTCAGGCTTAGTTCGGTCTAATCTAAAGTCTCTCATCTGGTGTTGCTTTCTGTCTAATGAGACAGAAACACAAGGTATGTATAGATAAGGATTTTCCCATATTTTTATCAGCTAATTAAAAGCTGATTTTTCTACAATGCAATGAAAAGAAGAACCAAAGTAGTTAACTCATCCCGGTTCTAATTCTTTGTGTTTTTAAAAAGCCTAAACACTGCTTTAAAAGCTTTAAAACCTTGTATTTATAAAATTCTCAAAAAACATCTAATTTCTTACAAAGCAAGAACAATAATCACCTTGTCCATGACACATTTTAGATCAGGGGAGTCAGTAAGTGCATTATTTAAACCATCTAGCAATATGCTGTTTGTGAAGGGTCACGTTTTATTAATGCATTGCTTTTCCTCACTGTAAAGATTGAATGCTGTGAATTTGAAATATTATTTTCAGCAAAGACAAATGAAAAAAATATTTTGTCTTAAAAAGGGCTTTCATGTTGGGTGGAATTTAAAATGTGGCTAGAATATGATGAGTGACCTTAAGAAATAGAATAAACTCTAGTGTGGGCTTCTAATCAGTAAATAATTCACACTTCAGACATCTTCTTGGCTGATCTCTCATGGACTGGACATCTTTGAGCAAAGATTCCTGAAAGCTCATTAGAGTTTTATTGGCCTGAATGTGAAAGCACTTCCTCAGATAGGAGAGAGGACAGAGAAGGGACACTGGGGAAGGTGGTTGGTGAGACAGTTGTCCACTTCACTGAGACATTCAATGGCATTGTTGGCTATATGGAAAAATGTATTATGTTCATAGACAAACTGAAGTTACATGCAATGGAGGACAACAGATGTGACATAGAGCACTCTAGCATAGTAGAGATTTTATCGATGTCCCCAGATGACAATGTCATAAAATCTGATAGAAATAAATACAATCAGATTTATATAATATATACTCAAATATATAATTTTTGAGTTTATAATTATATACTCAAAATATATAATTTGAGTATATATTAATCCATAGATTAGATAGCAAAATCAATTCAAATTTTGGACAAGAAAGTAAATCTCATCTTATATCCTGAGAATTTGCAGCATAAAATTCATGTACTTAATTTCATATATGCAATGGAGTCACATCACTCTAAGATACAGTTTTAGAAGAAGGAGCTTGCTAAGGGTGGCAAAATCCAATATCTTCTGCAGCCACGACCATTTGGCCCAGAGAACCATCAAAGATTTCATTGGCCTAGTGATAATTTTGGGTTAGGTGATGTCCCAGATCAAAGCTGAAAAAGTTAAAGGATCTCACAAAAATATGTATTACTCCCTAATGACAATAAATTTCTAAATCTCCTCTAAGTACTTTCTCTTACCAATACTGTCTTTTCACTCCCTCTATACATGTTAGGAGTCACTGGAAGACCCAGTTTTTCCTGTTTTTCTGAAAAGTCCCCTATAAGGTGCTCCAAAATAGTCCATGGCAAGACTCCTTCATTCTCCATGCCAAGGCTCAGAAATTCTAAATAAATCTAGTAGACAGGGCAAAAGATACCTCTTTCTTTCCCCACATGTGGCCATATTTATTCAACACGCCTGGCATGGAATGGTGAGGAAACAAGGGATTAAGAGTGAGAATGGACACAAACTACAAATGTTTGTTTAAAGAAGCATTCTAATTTAATTAGAGGGGGCGAAAAAGGAAAAAGAGCAGTCACATTGAATATAATATTTTTTATTGTGAACATGAATTAAAAACAAAAGAGCTAATTAACAAAACAAAGTTCTTAACATAGCATGTATCCATAGGAAACACCACAAATGGTAGTTTATTACTGCCATTTGCCTTTCAAATCCTGGTTCCAAAACTTGAAAGAGGCAAGCAGTTTTGACAGTCCTGATATTTACTGGAAAAACAACAATAATAAAAAAAGTGAAATTCCTCACAGAATAATCTTACCAAATAATGAAAACAAAAAGAAAGCCAAAACCTATATGGGATATTATTTTATTCATGACAATAAACAAAGATAACATCAGATTTTTGTACTTTAACATAATAGTGACAGTGTGTGGATTTTGGAGTGTGTGGACAATTCGCTTAATCTTTCTCAATTTTATTTCCTCACCAAGAAAATAATTCCAACTTTCAATGTCATTATAAAGATGAAATGAGGGACTATTGGTAAAAGCTAGGCAACACTTAGTAAATATAACTCACAGTTTGCTCTGATTTCCCTTCTGGTTAGGAAAGTACATTTCAGATAGGTTAAAGAAAAGACTAGTATGACATCATGACAAGAGACTCTGGCAGAGTCTGTGAGAGACTCTGAAAGTCTGAGAGAACATGGCTTAATAAGAGGAGATTCTAGAAAATGACAAAAGGATGACATATTGCAAATGATCCATAGGAAAGAAAAGGTATTCAAAGAAATCCTGCAGTTGCTCAGAAGCCTATCTGATTATTTCACATTTTAAAAGGATATGTGCATAATTTGGATAGAGGTGTAGAAAACCAAGAGCACACACAAAAAAGATGGCATTAACCTATGAATTTTTAAAATAGATGAACACTCAAAATGATTTAAAATATATGTGGGGAAAAACACAAACCATTCAAAGAGAAAATAAATAAAACTTTTATATCTAAGTTCTCGAAAGAATGACTAATAAAGAAGAGAAGCCTCAGGCTCAGGGGAAAGAATGTCAGGTGATCCAGAGACACAAAATGATCATCTTCAGAAAAGTAACTGGCCTTCAAACTAGTAATGAAAGAGTAGGATAAAGAGGGATCTCATCTCAGGCTATAAGAGATTATTAAAAGCATCTTTCCCTTTGAATTCATGTTTATCCTCTACACACACATAGAAATGTGCTATTAAACCAGACATAGCTGTTGCTTTCATGGAGTTTATAATCTGGTGAGGAGACAATAAATAAATAATCCTATAGATAAATATGTACAGTGCTATATTTCCTTTTTTAAAACCTTGAAGTTAGATGTACTCTGAAATTAAAAAATTTCCAGTTTTATAGTGGCAGTATATCCATATATACATATATATTCAAAGACAAAAACAAATTGGCTTTGGGGTGGTATCCTAAAATCAACTAGTCTGAAATTTTCCCAATGAACTGTATGAATAATCATATCATGTCATTTATGAAAACTGTAAGACTTGTTCCACACCAATACAAGGAGATAATAATAGGGGAGTATATGAGAATCCTGTATTTTATCCACAATTTTTGTGTAAACCCACAACCTCTCTAATAAAATTTAAAAAAACTACAAGTCTTGAGGGTCTAGGAGAAAAGGTTACATCTGTATCACACTGTCATTGGTAATGGACTGGGATGAAACAGAGCAAAATTCCACAGCACAAGGATGGATGTCTCGTTGGGGTAAATTGAATGCCAAAATCACTTCACAAGAAGTTCAAGAGAGGGATTTGTGTCCAGAAATCATAAAATTCTATAGTTTTTCCTGCATTCTAGCTTTCTTGCAATGACCTTTGACTGCTAGAAAATATGTCTGGTCTACATAATAATGCACAGGTAAACTGCACACCCCTTTTCAAGCATCTTGGATGTTGGCTTTCCCAATTCCTGACATCTTCATTCGGTGTGAGCACACCACCAATGGATCCCAAGAAGTGGGTCAGTTGTATCTTTTTCTGGTGGTGCTTTCTTGTAGGTCATGGTTAATGTTTATCTAGGAACACAGAGCCTGTGCATCGGTATTATAAACTTGTTTGGGACTCATGGTTTCTTCCGATATTATCCCGTCATATCCATCAAGGTGATTTTCAGCTGTATCATGTTTTATGTAAATTCTTTCCACCCAGATTTTCTGAAACTTTACACCATGACACCTTTCTAAATATTCTACCCCCTTCACTGTTGTGTGTTGCCTGGTATAGTCTAGCTTGTTTCATGACAAGCAAACCAATAGGTGCTTATATTTTCTTATATCAAATCTACTTAATCAATAAATTGATAAGATGATTAGGTTTTACCCTATACAATGTTTCCTACTTTTCATTGGATTTTATGCATCACTATCACTGAGAACCTTCAACAACCTTTTATTTCAAGTCCCACATGGTATGCTTCCAACCCCTTACTCTCCAGTAAGAAGCCTTTGAGATGCATGCTGTAGCATGTGCGGAGACTCCACTTTCTGTGCTATTGATATTGATAGACACTTCTTTCCTTCTCGGTGTTAACTATAGGTGATATCTTCACCCCTGGGTCATTTTAAAATGAAATGAAACCAAAAGGGAAAAGAAAATAACAGGCAAGACAAAATACCCATGTTCAGCAGAGGCCTATGAGAAATGGTAGTAGTACTGAGATATGACTAATATCTTACATCAGTTCAGGTTAAAAAAAAGAACACTGATACTAACTTCAAGGAAAAACTTCAGTCATTCACAGCCTTTAGGTTTGGGGATTCTGGATTAAAGACTGGACCTGTATTGTATGATGTGTGAATAAAACTGTTTAAAAATGAAAAAAAAGACTGGACCTGGAATGACAGTTGCAACATATGGTATAAAGAAAGTGTGAGGCACTGTGGGATCTTTTAACCAAAGTATTTAAATATCTAGGGTTAAATGAGTTATATCACAGGAGGTGAAACAATTTGCAAATGCAATCTGAGTCACTGTTTGTAAAATTTGGATAGTTAAAAGTAGTCATTAGGACCAGAAATGTACAAATGTCCAAGTCTCCAAAAGGGGAACAAAAGTATATTGCAGACAAAAAAGTACAGAACAACTGAATTTTGAGAGTCCACCCAAGCACATCAACCCTCTAAGGACTCAATCCTCTGAGGACAAGCACGTCCATATATAAGGGAGTTCCAAAGCAGAAACTGATTGCCCATGAGTTATGTCTTGGACTCATCCCTCCATCGTTACCATCCATTCACTTCTGCAGCTGATCAACCACTTTCATCTTCTCTAAGGCCACTATTTTTCTTCTCTCATTTTCTGGATTGGAAAATCACATCTCTTGCCCCTCCAGACCACTGTTTCATCTTGTAGTCCAAGCTGTGTCTCCCTTTATCACTTGTGAATTTCAAACTGAATGGTTATTTATTAGCTCCAGAACCATTTTTATATGATTTTTCCACCATAAGCAGACCCAAGAGTTTAAGTTCAATGTGCCCGAATCCCACTTTTCAACCTGGGTTGCAGCTTTCAAGGGTTCCTATGCCAGAGAGTCAACACATCTACAGTTGATGTGTGCTTACATGGTCATACCAAACTAACTTCCTCTGTCCCTCCTTCTTCTTTCTTCTTGATTACTATGACATTTTATGTTGGTATATTGAGGAACTGTGATAGAAAAGCAATACACAAATTCTTCCATGATATCTTCATGACAAAATAGTAAAATGTGTACTAAATAATTGTTTTCAAAGCATGCTACCCATAAAGCATCAAATAGCAACCAGAACCCTAAATATGTCTCTATTCATTTTTAAATCAATGATTTGAATAAATACAGAAAAATAACATTTACAAAATATGAAAATGACACCAGCTTACATGACGATTGCTTTATTAGGCCAAAGCAAAAAAGTAATCTTTAATAGAGATAAATGTTAACTTTATTCAGTTTTAACAAATTGTATCTAGACCCTTTGGTCTAAAAAATTATCTAGTCTAGTATTCCCTCAGATGTGTTAATGCCCTTAACAGTACCCTCAATCAGCAAGTTTACTCTTTTGAAAAATAAATGGCATATAACTTTTTATGACCCAAAACCACAATGCAACTTTTGAAAAATTCTAATGCTAAGACAATTCTTCCTAATATGGGGCTATATTTTGCCTTTGTCAACATAAATCAATTAACTTAAATTCTATCCTCAGACCTTTCAGATATTTGAACAGAGCTCTTAAGAGATAAAGCTAATACATCCTTTCTCCTTCTTGCTACCTTCCCAGTTCCTCTGACAGTTTCTCATAGATTTGCATAAATTCCCTCTTCTTGTCCTTCACCCCAGAAACGTCCCAGTATGTCAATATGTCCCTAAGTCCAGCACCCAAAAATTAACACACACTTCAGGTGAGAACTTACAGACACACAAGAGATTGGGTACGTTATTCCTCTTTTTTCTGAACACATTCTCTATTAACACAATCTTATGATGTACATAGGCAGAAAAATAATGACATAAGTTGGGCGAAATATATGTGAAAATATCTGAGGTTTTTAATTCATTTCAAGCTTACTATGAGTCAATTCTATGATACAACTGATCAACCATTTAAGCAAATCCAAATGGTATTAGTAGAGATATAATATCTAGACCTGAGAAATCAATATCTCTATTACATGCTGCATTGATTAAAACATATCTGGAATATTGTTTCCATTCTTTCAAAGTATTCATTATTAGGATCGGTATAAGCCAGTGTGCATCCAGGGGACATACCTACAAAAATGAAGATGGTCTCTTCACCATGTTATCTGGAGAACTGCTGATGAAATGTGCATCTCAGAACAGGATAAGAGGAGCTCATCAGAGATGGATGTTATAAAACCCTAAAGCATGACACCTGGCAGACAGTGTGTTTACTGTAGTTGTTCTAAAAGCAGAACCAGAACACTTTTTTGAAATGGCTACTTTGCAACATAATAAATTCCCTGACACTGCAAATTCTGAGGTAGAGGTGGATTTCCATTTAGCAAGAATAATGTGTTCTCAAATACACCTGGTCCTAGGTGTCAGTTGGAGAAAATCTCTATTTACCCTTTAAAAGCTAAGATTCTACAATTACTAATACTAAAATTCTCCAACAGTTCAAGGAAAACTCAAGTATATTGATAATATGGTAACATAGAGGCAGAAAAAGGAAGATGGGTATTCATCATGCAATGCTCCTGAAGAATCATGAAAGATGAAATCATGCCCTGGAACTGTCTGCTACATTGACCTATCCTTTCCCCCTCATCCATGTTGATGTTTTTCTCTGGGAGATAATTTCCTACCAGCCACTTCTGAGACTTTGGGCAAATTTGTCCTGTGCCTCCTGGCACTTTTTTACTCCTGCAAACTATAGCTGGGGGAAGCAAGAGTAAGCAAATATTTATTTGTCTGAATTAATTATCTTACCAATTTAACCTCAGGAGGCCCTTTTGAGAATGTTTTTATGTATTAAATTCTAATTCATTGGTGAAATATTATATTTCATTTAAATCACTAAGAAAAATTATATATGTTAATATATATCTATATATGCATTTAATCAAATCTATACAAATATTTGTTTCAAATACCACCCTGAAAATAATTTCTCAAAGCAAGTACAAGTTAGGATTTTTTATTTCTCTATTCTCATTTAGCAATTTATAAATAGAATTAGTAAAAAAATGGACATTTAGGTATAAAATCATAAGCATGTGAGATTCGAAGCCGATGATAAATTAGGTAGGCAAGTCAATATTAAAGTCCTGAGAAATACCCATGCACCAAATACATATTGTGATTTTTAATAGTTTTTAAATTTTAGATGTTACAGAAGTATCATAGAACTCCTTCACACAAGTAGTCTGCCTGCTGGCAAATAAATATTATAGGTGTTTCTTTCTTCTTTTCAGAAAATGAAAAGAACTGAAATATCAAGTAGTTGGGCATTTTACATTAGACACTGATTTAAAATTTTCCACAGTTTCAGAAATGCTGAACTTGTTATCATAAATAGCCTTTCTCTCTTATCTGTGCTGGTTTGAATCTGTTATATACCCCACCAAAGCCTATTTTCTTTTAATCCGATCTGTGGGGGTAGCCCTATTGTTGGTGGGACCTTTTGCTTAAGTTGTTTCCATGGACATGTGATCAATCCCATTCAAGGTGGGTCATAATTCCCTAGTAATTTATGAGGAGATAAAAGGCAGAGACATTTTGGAGAGAGATGACAGAAAGCAAACACTCCAGGAGAGGCAAATACCCATAGGAGCAAAGAGAACCATTTTGAAACCAGAGCCCAGGAGAGAAGGACCAGCAGACTTTGCCATGTGCCTTCCCATGTGATAGAAAAACCTCAGATGCCAACAGCCTTTTCTCAAAGAAGACATCTTCTTTTTCATGCCTTAGTTCAGACATTTTCATTGCCTTAGAGCTATAAATGTGTAACCTTATAAATCCCCCTTAAAAAAACCAACCCATTGCAGACCTGTAGCTTTAGCAAACTGAAACATCAGCTTAATCATGTCTTGGTATATAACAGTTAAAGAGACTATAAAATTATAATGGCTGGGGAAGTCACGGACATACCTAGTAGCCATCTCTCAGCCCTCACCTACCTCCCACCCCTTGTCTAACATGTGCAGATGTTCCAATATGTTTCCACCCCACAACCCAGAAGTGATGGTAGGACCCTCCTGACCCTACCTGAAACCTGAAACCTGAAACCTGGAATAAGCAGTTTCACTTACTTCCCAGGGTAAGAACTTTCAGTGGCAGGGCCTCTCCCCTAAGTTGTAAAAACACCACCACCACCACCACCACCCACCACCCTAGGTAACACGGATTTGGCTCTCCTGTCCCACACAAAGTGGGGCATGCTCAGTTGCCATCCACTGACCCTGACCCAAGCAGTTGGCCTCTCTGAGAGACCAGTCATGATGGGATCTCTTCCCCTACTCTTTCAGATCCTTTGTGCTGTGTAAGTAATTCAACAATCATTTGCTGAAAATTTCTCCTGTGCTGAAGCCTGTGTTCCCACAACATACCATATGGCAACTCGCTCCACGATCACCCTAAATAAAATTTGTCACCAAATCTCTTTGGGCTGGGCCCCCAAAATGGGTCTCCTGTCCAGTGTCACTTCCAAAACCAGATTTAGTAAAGCAAAGCAGAACTTTATTCTTTGGCCAAGGAATGGAGAATGGTAGGCTCATGTCCTAAAGGTAACTTCTCCCCAAAGGGAGGGGGATTCTTTTACAGTGGATGAGGAGGCATGGCCTTGGCAGGTGTAGATGGTCCTCCTCTGCACTTGGAACTCAGTGCTTTCTGTCTGCACTTGGTGCTTTAGTGCTTTCCATCTGTACTTAGCGCTCCTGTTCAAGATGCTCGGGCATGGTCATTTGGGCTGGTCTTGTGGTTGCTAGCTTCCTGCACTTAGTTTTGAAGCAAACATACCTCAGACAAAAGTTGGGTGAAAATTTTAATGAGTGATAATTCAAGGGTGATACTTCATCGTGGTAACAAAATCATATAGAGGGAAATGCCTATGGACAAAGGTCTTTGGCTACTTGGCCATCAAGACCCAAAAGTAAGTATTGGTGATAGATTCTCAGTAGACAAGCTGTATTAGGGAAAAGGAGAACTCAGATAAGCTCTGTTGCACTTACTTAAGCCAACAACAAAGGAATGTGCCCTTTGTCCTTCTACATCAATCTCAAGAACAGGTGCCTTCTATGAAATAGAACAATAATGATGTCCTAAAAATTAAGTAATGATAACATCATAAATGCCATAAAAGACAATAAAAACCTGTACCTGGGAACATTTATGACTTGGGTATTGTTTTAGTTTGTAAAAGCTTCCAGATTGTGATATACTGGAAATGGAATGGCTTTTGAAAAGGCGAATTTATTAAATTGCAAGTTTGCAGTTCTAAGGCCATGAAAATGTCCAAACTAAGGGATCCAGGTAAAGATACCTTGATTCAAAGAAGCCTGATAGATCGAGAACACCTCTGTCAGCTGGAAAGGCACATGATGACGTCTGCTAGCTTTGTCTTCTCATTTCAGAACGCTTCCCAAGGGGCATTTTCCTTCTTCATCTCCAAAGGTCTCTGGCTGTGTGGACTCTGTTAGCTCTTTTCAAAATGGTTCCCTCTTAAAGTGCTCCAGTAAGCAACCCCACATTGAATGGGTAGAGACACATCTCATGGAAACTATCTAATTGAAAGTTACCACCCGCAACTTGGGTGGGTCACATCTCTATGGAAACAATCAGAAAGATCTCACCCAGCAATATTGAGTGAGGATCAAAGGATATGGCTTTTCTGGCATTCAAACTGGCACAGGTATTATGAAATGGATATGCTAGTGTTTTTTTCTAAGACTGTGCATCAATAGTTCACTTTCAGTTGAATTATTCAATGGGTTATAAATTTGAATGAGTTGTATTTAATGCTAGCAAACCCAACTAATTTTGTGCACTAGTACAGATTGCATGCTTTTGAAATAGTTAAAGAAACAGTGGCGCTAACTGATCATAAAATTCCACTGAGCAGAATTATTTCCAGAACAGACCTGGTAAAGAGAAATGTGTGTATGTCTGATAAAAGACCTGGAACAAATTTGAAGATTGAGCTGCATCAAAGGGAAACTCATCATTTCCGCGACAGGTACGGCTGTGCATGCACTAGTTAAACATCTTAAATTACCCAGAATTTGTTATGCATGGGCTGCTTTTGTTAGTTCAGAATAGAATCATTTTGCATTCCATTTTTCTGTGGCAAAATTTAGAGATTTTATTATCAATAATAAATAATTATAAAGATGTATATGTGAAAAATGATATTTTTATTATTAGGAGTAAGAGCACAGGAAAACTAAAGGCATATGTCTTAATATTTTGTTTACAGTTATTAAGGTGGAAGCCTGCAATTTTATTCTCTACCCAGTGCAACCAACAAGAAAGAAAAGATTCCGGGGCAAAATTACGTTGTAAGTATACTGCATAATGATATAGAATGTCCAGAACATTAGTCTCCTCTTATTGTACTTTCCACTTTACCTCTGTTCCTTTGCTCATCTTCTCCGAGTCTTGAATGCTTCTGATGTATGGCAGAATCTGTTCCTAATGTGTTTTAAGGCCAGGAGTACATATCTGTCCATTGAAGCACATTAAAGCATCCTCAGATCCCTTTATTGCCTTTCAATTCCCTTCTGGAGCCATTACCAAATATCCCTTCTATCTCCTGACTCTTCAGCTCCAATTTCACTTCTGCTAATTTCATCCCAACACAAAGACAGACCATGATCTAGTGGTCACAGGACATGGTGTGGCAGGAACTCATTTGGTGTTTCTGTTCCCCACTAAGGACTGATTCACTCTGTGGCCCGGGGCAGGTTATTTAGCCTCCAGTGCCCCCCACCTGAGTCTTAATAACACCTACTTCACCAAGGGTTATGAGAATTCATTAATAAACTATCATTATAGGCCGTCATTATGCACCTGTGTGCAACCCACAACAATCCCTCTTGTCCTAATTGAGCAGGGTAGTGTGTGTTTTTTCCTGTGGTTTTATTTTTTATGTGTGGGGAAGGACCATTGTGTTTTCTCTACACTTACTCAAGACAGCTATTAGGACCAGAGCGCTGCTTATTGGAATTTTTTAAGTCCTATGGCAATGTAGATATCGACACTGAGAAATTAAGATGATGATTATTAGACTGGGTTCCTATCCATTGCAAAGTGACAGACTCATTTTTTTCTCTTCAAAACTGCCAGCTTTCTAGCCCCTTTGCTTCTGAAAGCAGCAAAGTTTTAAGGAACCAAGGAACATTACCCAAGCCACAGGGCAATAACTCTAATAAACTGCACCTGTGGATGACTCTCTGGTTTATTTATATACTGTATCACAGGTCATTAACAGAAAATAACCCACTGAGATACAACATTCTTGTTTACAGTGAGGTTCTGGTGGTGACAGCAGGAATATAAAACACAAAATCAACAGGGAACACTGAACTAATAAAAAGACAAGGGTCTATAAAGCATAGAAAAAAAAAACAAAGCCAACTGTGCAGGCAAAAATAAAATAAAATAAACTTCCATCATAAAACAATCAAAAGCTACGGTATATTTATAGAGACCAGGGAACCCAAAGACCCACTGAGCTGGAATATTTATGGGAGTCAGATTGAAAGTCAGAAAATCTGTGTGCTATTGGGAGTGGAGCTTGATCAGTTGGATATATCCTTAGAAAAACAGATTTGTTTCCCCTTCTTTCTGTTATTCTTATCAAGATTTCCAGGCAATAACCTTTCAAATGTCCTGGCTATTTGGTTCTAAAATTAACTTTTCATAAGTTAATATATATTGAGTTTATGAAGTGTTTGCAAAGAAATTCTTTTACGAAAAAAATAAAAATTCAAGTCATCTATCACTATTATACTACTTCTTTACTTTATTGCCATAAACAACTCCCTTTCCTTACAAGTGGTTAATCACCGGTAGGTAGCATAATTTTAAGTCCTATTGAAACCATTTGCCTCGGTAGAATTTCCTGACTCTTGAATCACAGTCCTTGAAATTCTATACTTTAATCTTATATATATAATATATTATATGCATATAACATTGCATTGTTCTACCACTCATCTTAAAATGCTTACAATATTCATCTTAAAATGAATATTGCACAATTCATGCCAAATGTTATGACAATAAATATTTAAGTAATTCTCCAATGAAGGGAGGAAATATGTATATAACAGAGGTAGGAAGGGAAGAAAGAAGGAAGGAAGGAAGGAGGAAGGACGGAAGGAAAGGGAGGAGAGGGAGAGAGGAAAGACGAAAGGTGGAGCAATCTCAGTGATTTAAACTATAACCATCATGAGCTTTTCTTTTCAGTTATTTCCTTGGATCAATTTTACCTCACCCTATCAATGTGATGCACACGTGATTTTAATCAAAGTGTTAAGGAAGTTGCCGCAGGATATTTCTTAAACATCTTCATAACACACCTGAAGTTCATCTTATTGCTTCCAGGTTTCTATATTTTTGACTCTTCAACACAAGGACCTAGTTATTTAATTATTTTTTGCTACATACAAAGCACATACACCAAGAAGAGTAAAATGCAGCTTCTCTTCCAGAAACATATCTATTTGGAAGCTAAGCACCCTGAGCCCAGGGATTTTATTTTGCTCACTGCTACATCATCTAAATTTGGAATAATATAAGGCACTTAGTGAGTGGTCAGTAAATAAGTATGAATTGAAGCAATAAATGAATAAATGAAATATAGATGAGAATTGACATTAGTCTATAGAACTCTAAGGAGAGAAAGGATGTATGAATATAAAGAACCTAATTTAATGTCTGTCACATACAATTGCCCAATAAAAGTGTCTTTTTTTCAAAATGGGAGCTAAGATTATTAATGAAATATTATGTAAGAAGTAGTCGAGTTCCTGGGTTAAAAAGAAAATGCTTGCTTAGTATGGATAGGACATACACCTCTCTTCTTGTTTCTAGTAGGGGAAAGCAATCTACATAGAGAAAAATTATACTATCTGGGGAAAGGAGTGGTTAAAAATGCACAGTACTCCATGCCAGTAAGTTTACTTACTTCTCTAAAAATAGTCTCTGATCATCCATATCCAATATTAGAAGCCTTCATAAAATTTCATTTTCTAAGGTAATTCGCAATCTTCGGCTAATAAAAGCCACAGCTGCTGAAAATGGGTCACTCCTTATAAAATCATTAATTATTCATGTGTACCTTTGGACCCTAATTAAATGAAGTAGGCCTCATGTTCCTGAGATTAGAAGGGGTGGTTCCTGCCGATTTATGATAATTTTTCTTCATGGTCAATCATGAGAGAAATAAACAAAAGCAGTGTCAATTCAAACAGAGAAAAGAACCAGAAAACTATTTCAGAACACCAGGGTGTAAGGGAAAGGACTGGGCTTCCATGGTTCAGGGAGGAAACCCCACAACTATCCAGTAACTAGCAAATTGCAAGCACTGGGTACTTTTGAATAAACGAAAGAACATTCAGTTCAAACTCCTTTCCTTTACACGGGCAGACACTGAAGACCTGAAACCTTATGTGACACATTCACAGACCTTGATAGTGACAAAATTAGACCAACATCTTTGATTCTTGCCTGGTGTTTGGCCTGCTTACCTCTGTTTATTCTAGTTTATGGTGACTCTGCTAAAAGGAACTGAACCTGCTAACCGTTGCTCTCTAGACATTACCCTGGTTTGAGTCTTTAGCCATGAGCCCTACCCCTCTCGTCTTGTTTCTAGTGAGCGATGACTGACAACTGCACTTATTTCTGAGGAGGAAATCATTTTGAGTGGAAACAGCCAGACGAAGGAAGTCCTGCTGAGTCCGAAGGAAGTTCATTCATCCTTTGCAAATGCTCTGGAAAGAAGGGAAAATAATTCTTGTCTTTGCAGTTTTAGCTCTCAGATATTGGGCAACAATCCACTGGATTATTTCCTATGCACCTGTATGTAAATAATCCGAATGGAACTGATTAACATTTAAATTCCAAATTACTGAAGTATCCAAGGGGAAACTGATTAGATTGACTTGATTTGGTGCCAATATAGTAAATGCCCTAATGTTTTAAACAAATTGAAGCAGCAATGTGCGATGATTTTGAAACATCACAGTTTTTATCCTCATCTTGAAATCTAGAAGAAAATAGCTGGGCAATCTCAGTCTGTTTCCTTCCCCTTAGTATGATGTAAATTTTAGCATTTATTGTCATAGGTATGATGATACTAGCAGTGGGCCACTATTGTCTTCCTCTAGTGGATTGTTTCTAACCCAAATGACTTTTTTTTTTTTTTTTTTTGGTCCTTTGAAGAAACTGAATGCCTTTGAGGCCCAACTTGCTTGGAAAGCATGTAAATGCTGGCTGTCCCTTGTCAATCTGGGAGGAAGCGACAATTCAGTAAACCCTTCATCCACATCAACTGTAGCGTAATAGCATTTTAATTTAGAGTGAACCTTTTTGCTTAGCTCATACGTGTCTTGTGCATTTAGAAAGAAACTATTTACAAAAGTCCCTAGAGATGCAACATCTCATTTTCAATTCTGTTGGCAGGAATACTAATTACATTATCACATATTCAGCAGCATTCAGCAAAGTTATTTACTCATTCATCCTTAAGACCTGGGATGCCTACCAGGTCAGTTTCAATAAGCAGTACCTTGAGAATCTCTGCTGATGATACAGACAGATAATTAAGTGTAAAGTTGTGAGGAAAACCTCAACTTAAAAAGCTCAATGTTGGAGATTCGCCTACTCTCTCTTTCTTTGACTGAGAGAAAGAGAAAATCCAATAGTTGCTAGAAATGAGGAAACATTTATCACCCAACTCTCTTACCACCAACGGTTCTGGTTTCTTAATTGAAGTTAAATTGCAGTTCTTAGAATAGAAAGTGAAGTTGCTGACATCATATTAAAGTCAGGATGGATGAATGGTCTTCTTAGAAGATTGGCTTCAATACAGAGAAAATATTCATTTGGAAATTCAGAAGACTTTGAAAGTGAATGTCTTGTTTAATACAGTGGACCTTTGAAATCTTTGATAGTCATTGGTTGATGATACTGACTTATACTGCACTCTATTTTTTAGTAATCTTGCTCCACTGAGATGTTAAAAGAGTAAAGGAATGTAAATATATTTATTTTATTATGTATGTCCGATTTTCCCAGTAGTATTAACTCAATGGTCTTGATAAAATGAGTACTTGACAATGAGTAGGTCTTGGAAAAAGATAGTTCTGTAACAAACAAACACCATGACCCCAGAAATTGCCCAATTTCACAAAGCAAATTGTAAGGCTTTGCATTGTGCCAGGATTATAGCAACCAAAACAGCCCTCTGGTCCACCCCACTCAAAATGTGTAGAAAAATTAAAGTTCTCACATACCACAAAGCAAATTCCTTGTCAGATAATTACAGTTTGCTCTTGTCTCACATTTGGATTGTTGTCTCAAGGGTTTTGTGAATGACCTTGTCTTAGACACAACACCTAGAATAGAGCATTTCCTATGTGATGCCCAAGCACCCTTTCCCTTTAATACACAAAAACTCCATCTTCCCTCTCCACCACAGAGCCGAATGGAGATTCAGCAGCAGGAGAGGAGTTTCATTCACAAGGTATGTGCTACACATTAAATGTCAAAAAACAACCGGAAGCCCAGTAAAATATCTGACTCCTTAGACATCTTCAATATCATTTTCCCCTAAGGATAGAAGATAAAAGTGGGTAGTCAGAACAAACTCACAAGGAAATATTTCTGAGACCTAAATGCTACTGAAAATGTAACATTTTAAATCTATTCTTTAGAGATTTAGGAGTCTTACTAAAGATTCCAGAATGCCAAAACTTTCTTGGTAGTGGCAGATTACAATGGGAAAATTTTTCCATTTTCAGAGTTCCCTTTTTTAATGATTACTTCCTTTGCTAGAGTTAGTAGTGATTCTTGGGTCAAACATTCAGCCTTCTTATTAACATCATAAATAAAAAAGCCAAAGAGAATTTGACTTGAGCAAAAAATATATTCAATTTCTCTTTATAAACATGCTTAACTTTTTCGGCAGAATCCTTTTTCTGGTTTGCTCAGGTGCACTGCACTGTTATGAATATAATAGCAGCTCACCAAACACTGTCTATGAGATAGGAAAGCTATACTCTCTCAAGCTGACAAAGCCAGGACAATATTTAGAGTAGTTACATAGTTCAGGCTTCATCATGAAGTTTCTCTTCTCTAGTCAATCGGATAGAATATTGCCACTTTCTTACCATACAGTGGAGCCAAAAAAGGCAATGACAGAAATCGAGAGTGCCGAGAACTTGAGTTGGAGAGAGAGAGAGAGAGAAAAAGATGCAGGGCTAAGCACGCAGGTATGCCATTCCAGAATCATAGGTTTTGGCTAGTAGGCATTTTAGTTTATCCAGAGGAAACAAAACTCATCTGTAATAAAACAATTCATAAAAGCTTGATATTAAAGTGAAATTTCAATGATTACAAATGTATGTGAAAAAACATGTGCAAATAGTAATAAAGATGAATGTAGGTGATGCCCAAGCGTAGCCTTGTGGGGAATGAAGAGCAGCGTGAGGATGGGGGAAAGGTCAGCAGCACCAAGATGATGCAAACACAGGAGACATCCAAACTGATCACACCTTGAGATCATCCTCTTGGACAAACTATCCAAGTGTTTTCTCTAATTCTCTAGTGAGGAATGACGTAAAAATAAATACATCTTTGTGATTTGCTATGAATAATTATGCTTGAGTTGACAGTGAATTGTTTACAGCACTCATTCCACAGTATAGATTAAGTCATTCCGACTTATCATTTCTCTGCCGAAATACTATTGCTCCTGGTATGGCAGGGAGCCCTGGTGATGGCAGTTGTTTTAGTTTCCTAAGTTACTCAAGCAAATACCATGAAATGGTTCAGCCTAAACAATGGGAATTTATTCACTCACAGTTTTGAGTCCAGGAAAATGTCCAAAGCAAGTCTTTCCCTCAGGAGACGGTGGTGTTCATTGCTGGCTGCTGGTGACCCGTGGTTCATCTGGCACATGGCAAGGCACATGGTGTATCTCCTGTCCTCTTCCTTCTCTGCCAGCATATGTTTCAACTTCTTAATTCTGTGGCTTTCTCTCTCACTCTCTCTGAACTGCATTCTCTTATAAAGGACTTCAGTAATGAGATAAAGACCCACCTTGATTGAGTGACCGCATCAAAAAGCCTACTTACAATGGGCTTACACCCACAGGAATGGATTAAACTTAAGAACACATTTTTCTTGAAGATACACACCTTCAAAAACTAGCACAGCAGTGAAGGTCTTGATGCCAGAATTTCATTAACAAGAAAAAAGCTCACCTTCCAGAGGGTCCCATCTTACACATTTTTATTTACTTTATAATGCCAGCCAGAGATACTCTTGGGATCCCATGAAATTAATTCCTTGACTCAACTTTCCTTACAGGAGTAATGGCATTGCTAGCAATACTTCTCTGAGTATGCGCTGATCTTGGAATTCAGTTAGTTTTTGTTTAACATATATTCTAAGCTCATTTGGGATAGAAATAACTAGTTATGATATGATGTTGTTTGTGTATGGTGTATGTGCAAGAACGAGAGGGTGAAAGAGACTCTATTAATGTGATGCTAATGAACTCTATAGCTATCTGTCTTAATTGAATTAAGAAGGTAGAACTCACATTTTGGATCTTTTTTTCTTTTTACTAATTTCTTCGGCAACAAATAAATAGAAAATGAAATTCTGCCTAATGTGACCTTGAGTGAATTATTTTTCAATAGCATCAACATATGCCTGCTTTAATAACCAATTCTGAATATCATGGTTTTATAGCAAGTAGTAATATCTTAGATGCAGTTTGGTTCCCAAAGCCAAATTACCTTTGCAACTCTTTCTGCTTGACCACAAAAGGTTGGTACAGTAACCTTTCTCAGTAACTCCAACACAACCAGTTTTTCCTTCATTATTATGATAGCTTGCAATTTCCTTGGCTGAGAATCAGATAATTTATATACTTTTTTTTTAAGGGGCACGTTGAATAAGAATATGCACCTTTAATCACAAGAAGTCTTCTAAAAACATTTGAATGGGGAGGACTGTTGTATGTTCTCATGGCACACTCACCTGTGTACACTCCATCCAGGAGAATGCCAGGTGAAATATTGGCAAGTATAAAGTTGATCACAGTGGGTATGTGCGTGTATGTGTGTGTGTGTCTTGCTTTTAGCTGAAATGGATTCAGTCTGATCACTTCAATGGGCAGAATCTTTTTTTGAGACTATTTATTCAACCTGATGTTTGCTTCTAAACCACACACAGTATTAGACCTTGCCTAATATTTATTCAAGCGTATCAACCTAAAAATATTTTTTAGCCATCTTCCTAGGGGAGTCCCCACTGTTCCACCTGCTGAGATGCAAAAAAAAAAAAAAAGTACCCATGTATCCTAGGATTGTTGTTTCTGCTGCTGCTGCTGTTAGATACTTCCTCAGGGACCCAAGGAATAGCAAAGACCCAGGAAACTCCATCAGTGTCATACCTACCTGCCCGAGCCTTGGTTAATCTTTTAGAAGTTGGAGCTGAGGTTGAAGGAAAACTCTGGAAGAGATCAGAACATTCTCTGTCTTACCAGTAAATTCCCAGATCGCTGTCCCCCTTCAAACACCCCCAATTCTTTTCAAAATAAGATCATGGCATAGTGCTATCTTCATAGAATAGTGTTTCTCACTGTTTCTCAAAAAAATGAAAATACCACCAGGCTTGAATCCACTTGAGTTGTCTAAAAACAATTACAGGAGCTTTAATCTAAACACATTTTTTTAAATGTCCATTTAATCTTATCATTAGTAGCCACGCTGGTAATGTAGTCTAAGCTAGAGCTTCTAAATAGGAAACGATTTATTTTCTAAACAGGCTTTTGTGGGGAAGTTGTCCCTTCATAACTGATGGCTGATATGATTCAGTGAGCTGGAGTTTAATATGAAGCATTCTGGCATCTTTGTGGTGAAATCTGATAGTGTGTTCTGAAGGGCCTCTAACAGTTATGGGAAGGGATGCCACTCATTTATATTAAAAAAAATAAAAATGATAATTTTTCCTCTTTTTTTGGGTAATTGAAAAATTAACAACAGCACATTGGCATTTGACCTGAATGCCTGTAAGAATCAATAACCTTTAGAAGTTTATAAGTATATAAATGATATGCAAAACAAAAAAATCAAGGCAGTATATACATTCCAAAAAAAAAAAAAAAAGAAATGGTGCAGGAACTACTCACAAAATGGACAAGTGAATCTTCAGGATGTATTTTTTCCCCTAGTCCAAAATGAAGGAAGAGGAAGAAGGAGAGGTGGGAGAAAAGAAGGAAGAGGAAAAAGATGATGAGTAAAAGGACTTGATTAAACCTGTGTTTAAACTTGAGTTAAATCTCACTAAGATTTGTGTGAAAAAAAATGTAGCCAAATCCATACTTTCAAATTCGGAGAAAGCAAATTAATAGAGAAAATGCATTAAGTGAGTCTCATATCAGACAGCAAGCTTAGTTTTTATAAATGTAGTATCTTAGTTTCCTAGGTCTGACATAATGAAGTACACAGACTGGGTGACTTAGCCGAAATGCATTGTCTCATATTTCTGGAGGCCAAAGGTCAAAGTCAAGGTGAAAGTGTCATGCTCCCTCTAAGATCTGTAGGAAGGAATCTGTTCCTTGACTCTCTCCTGGCTTCTGGAAATCATTGCTCTTCCTTGGTTTGTGACAAAATCAGTCTCTCAAGCTCTGCCTCCATTACCCTATGGCCGTCTCTCTTGTGTCCATCTGCCTCTCCTCTCTCCTTTTTTCATCAGGACACCAGTCATAATGGATTAAGAGCCTGCCCTACTCCAATATGGTCCATTTCAACTTGCCTGATTCCATCTGTAAGCACCTTATTTCCTAGTAAGATCACATTCAGAGATTTTGGAGATTAACACTCCAACACATCCTTTTGGAGGGCACAATTCACCCAACAATAGGCAGCACATGTTGTAATAAGAAGAATATGGCGTTATGAATCAGTGAAGCTGTATTACGGACCCAATTTTGCCTGACATTGCTTCAGTCACTTTCCCTCTGTCTTTGTTTCTTCATCTACAAAATGCACCACCATCTTTCTCACAGCCTGACCAGGCTCCAAATACAGTATGTATGTCGAAATATCCAAATTCTTCTTTTTTTAATAAGTCACACTTGATGGAATAGAAATGAGTTCTGCCTACTCTGCCCCTGGTGAGAAATGTGGTCTGAGGCAATTTCTTACCTCTCTAGTCAGGTGGAGAGGAGGGGGAGTGTTAAACTGCATTTAGATAATCTGTGTGGTCTTTTCAAGCTCAGAGCCCTGCTTATATTACATGGATCTCCAAGCTAATAGTTGTTTTAACCAACTTTTCCAGTAACTGGTAAATTTCTAGGAAAAAATAATTTTCTAAAGAGGCCCTTGGTGGCCTGAAAGAGTTAATATATATTCCTAAACTGCCTGGTGACAGCCAGAGAATAGTGATATTTGGTTGACTATGACAAAGAATCTGATCACCCCTTATTTATAGTGCCAAAGTGGCATTGCATAAGTTATCAAGCCCCAAGCACCAGAAGCCTATCACCAAATATTAATTTACCTGTTACGCACACCTAATAACTGACAGCTCTAAATCCCATATCATTTTTGGTGGCCTTCCCACTGACATGTTCTTTGATCAAGAAAATAGTCAGCCAGAAAGCCAGTGTGTCCCTAATGTGGCCACCTCAGTTTAGCCTCCTCATTATGCTGGAATATTTTCCCCTAAATTAGATTTCCTGTCTTCCTAGTGGCAGCTTACATGAATTTAATACATTACAAAATGTGCAGTCCCCTTGAGATTTTGTGATAGATTGTAGTATTTGAAACCCATATTTCCATGGGAAATAAAAGCCTAGGACATGGCCAAATATTTTATCAGCTTAGCAGTATCTTGAGATAATAGCACTATTAATGCTTGTCACCTCTGTTTGCCTCCCAAGGCTGGTGTTGGCTCCTTTCTCTCTTCTGAACAAGGTACTGAAAAAGTTTTAAAGCTTTGAGTCCCATTACCAATAACCAAATCAGATACATACCCTTCGTTCTATGCTCTGCGGCATATAATCATGCACAGTGAGCCCCTCTATTATTTTTCCCTCACTGATACTAAATCTGATAACTGATAACTCTACATGGGATGGAATCACCATATATTATGGCTTGGTTGTGATGGGCTGGTGTAGCAATGGCAAGGGGCAGTAGTGCAGCTGTGAGATATTGCTGTAAAATGACTGGAAGGAGGGAAATAGTATAAGGAAAAGACAGAACACAAAATGCAAAGACTTAGAGAAATGATACCTGAAGCCCTGGAATTACCAGCTTGGAAATTTCAGAAGCTCCCAGATTAAACAGAAATGGACAAGTAAATATTTCATTGGTTTATTCAATGCCATTTAACTACATGAGAATGCAAATAGACAGAATCAAGGATTATAGAAATCTGTGTTCTTATATTGACTCTTTTGCCCTCTTACATATCCCTCTTCACTCTAATCTTGTTTTGTTCCCCTTGCCCCCAACTAGAGTTGGATTCTTACAGGTGAAACTTTGTTATTGACTTCCCAATTCCATCATTTTTATTTTCCTGTCCCACATTTTTCCAGATAAATCTGGGTCTGGGCAAAGGGTACATTGCTCTGTAAGGGATATGGAATGTGATTTCTCAGTGCACATGTCTGCTTCGCATTTGTCTCTAAATTCTGTTACCTTAATTATCACCAGCTAACTTCTGTTAGTGCAAACAGTAACATTAAAAGCATGGTGATATTCTAGGTGCAATGATAATCCTGTATTAGAACTGAAATGTTCGTCGGCACTCTGATATTACAAAATCATGAAAGACCTGAAATCAAAAAAAAAATTAGATTCATAAGCAATGACTTAGATAATATTTTTATCATTTGCACGTGAAAAGCAAAATTTTAAATTTAATTATGTGTCCAAATATAAAGAAATGTGGAATATGATAATTCCATACTTAATTTTCTAGGAACCACCAAACTGTTTCCCAAAGAACTGGTGCTAGTTTACATTTCCACCAACAATGAACAACTGTTCTTATTTCTACATATCCTCTCCAGCTCTTGTTATTTTTCTCATTGAAATTTTGTCAATAATTCTAGTGGATGTGTAATGGTATCTCATTGTGGTTTTAATTTTGAAATTTTCTTTTTAAAAAAATATTTTAAAAATATTTTTATATTTTAACAATACCCTTAGAACCACCAAAGTAGATATCTTAGTTAGTTTATCCATAAGCATGTTTAAATAAAATATCCAAATAATCCTCATAAAGTCTGTTTGTACAATAAGTTTCATAAACCAGTTTAAAATTAAGGCAAACAAAGAAAAAAACCTGCAGATGCACATACAGTTTCTTAAATTCTAAATATTTCAAATGTTAACTTGAATGCCGTTTGATTAGCTTTCAAAACTGTGAACGTTTTCAAAATATGTAGAAAAATTATTACAAATATCAATTTTGCTATAGTAATGACCTATGTTAATGAACATTTTCAAGTTTTTTATTTCAGGAAAATATAAAGATACAAAGGTTTTTTATAGTTTATACATGAAAATCTTAACCACCAAAAAATGGATATCTTGGTTAGCATAACCATAAGCATATTAAATAAAATATAATCATTGTAAAGCTTAGGGTTTTTACAGTAAGTTTTAAACCAATTTAAAATTAAGGCAAACAAGGAAAAAATCTACAGACGTAGATATCAGAGTTTCTCCTTATTTTTTTAATAACTATTCCGGTGGGTGTGAAGTGGTGTCTCATTGTGGTTTGATTTGCATTTTCTTAATGGCTAATGATGTTGAACATCTTTTCATGTGCTTATTGCCCATTTAAATCTCTTTTGGAGAAATATCTGTACAAGTCTTTTGCTCATTTTTCAATTGGATTGTTTGTATTTTTATTGTTGAGTTGTAGGATTTCTCTATAATACTCTGGATAGTACGCCCTTATAAAATATGTGGTTTCCAAATATTTTTCTCAATTCTTTAGGTGGTCTTTTTACTTCTATAATGAAATCATTTGATGCACAAAAGATTTTAGTTTTGACGAAGTCCCATTTATCTCTTTGTTTCTTTTGTTCCTCATCCATTTGGTGTGAAGTCTGCTAATCCATTGCCTAACACAATATGCTTCCCTATACTTTCTTCTAGGAATTTTATGGTTTAGGTTCTTATATTTAGGTCTTTGATCATTGTGCATTAATCAATCCCACTTCTAGGTATATAACCAAAAGAATTGAAAGCTGGGACTTGAGCAGATATTTGCACATCAACGTTCATAGCAGCATTATTCACAATTGCCAACAGATGGAAGCAACTTGAGTGTCCATCAACAGATAAATGGATAAGTATATTGGTATATACATACAATGGAATATATTCTTCAGTCATGAAAAGGAATGAATTTCTGATACATGTAACAACATAGATGAACTTTGAAAATATCATGTTGAGTGAAATAAGCCAGAAACATAAGGACAAATATGATATGATCTCACTGATAAGTAATACTCAGAATAAGCAAATTTTGTAGAGTCTGAAACTAGGATACAGGTTACCAGGGGCCACAGTGTGGGTAGGAAATGGTAGTTAAAGCTTATTTGGTATAGGGTTTCTGTTTGGGGTGATGAAAAAATTTTAGCAATGTGTGGTGGTGATGCTAGCACAACATTTTGAATACAATTAACATTATTGAATTATTCATTTAAATGTAGTTAAAAGGAGAAATTTTTAGGTTGCATATATATTAGTAGAATCAAATCTAAGAAATAAAACAAAACCATAAGACTGTACAACACAAGCAGTGAACCCTAATGTAAACTAATAACTACAATAAGCCAGTTCTCCTCCTTCATGTGTTCTGGATAGTTTCACTTTATTCAAACTAGTATAGTGCTCCTGTTTTCTAAGTAAATTTGCTCACAAATATTGTCATGCATAATAGGGTATACAATTTGCATCAGCTTAAGGGAATTACTTTATGGTGGGAATACAGCAATGTCTATGACACCCTGTTCATAGAAAGACTTTTTTGCATGGAATTGGAAGTGAGAAGAGAGGAAAATACAGTAGTAGTAACAATTTACCACAAGCTTCAGAACTCATGATTTGTATTGGAAGTTTCTTGAAAAGGATGTTAGCATACTTCGTTCTCTTTTATAACAATCTAGCTTGATAACTGACACAGGTCAGTTGCCTAGGAAGCAGACTCTGAAGAGAGATTTGCATGGACGGAGCTTATTAAAGGGAGCCTTTGAGATGACTATAGGGGGTGACATAGTGGAGGAAGCAGGACTGAGCAGAAGAATGTGCTGGACTGTAATGCAGTCCCAGATTCAACCAATCCTACAGAGAGCTCTGGAGCTGGGCTGCCGCTCAGTGTAGTTCCAAAATGGGGGCATGGGCTTGGCCTTTATACTCCCTGCAGGACCAGTCACTGAAGAAGGATTACCCCTGGGTAGGGGTCATCCTCTTAGGCAATCATTCTATTTTCAACTGAGGGCAAGTCCCAGAAAGAGAAAGAACTAAAGACTCTCACCCACCAACACTTCCTGTTCCTGTGAGAATGACTGACTTAGTCCTGGATGGAAAGTCTGGGAAACACATCATAGCATACACTAAAAGAATTAGGTGTAATAAGAAGGCATCATGGGGGAATTGGGAATAGTGGACTTTGAATTCAGACCTAAATTCAAAGATTGGACTACACACTGACAAATTATGGTGGCCCTGGTCAAATTATTTAACCTCTACATTTCTATTTCTTCATCTGAAGTCTGGGAATAAGAATGACTGCCTCAGTCTGCTATTGTGATATTAAAGTAGATAATATATGTAATATGTGCCTGGCACATATTAGATATGCAGTAAGTGTGTATTGGTTCTAAGCGTTTCTCTATGGCGTTCCTTACAAAAGGAAAATTTGTTAGCTAACAAGTACTTGCTGAAGATCTACTACCCACCGACCACTGTGCTGGTGATGCTGGAGAATAAAAATAAATACAAGGCATGGTCTCTGTGTACTTTATCACCTACTTATAAAAGTATAAGAGTTATAAGCATCAAGGAAATTGCAAATAATACAGCAAATAATAACATGAGCCTGAAAATAATCGAATATTATGTTGCATGTATGGCTTGAGTGGAATACCAGTGATAGCCCAAGTAATCAGAAAACAAGCAAACAGAAGTCTCATGCAGGAAGTAATTCTTGAGCTTTGCCTTATAGGACAGGTCAAATTTAAATACTTGGCATTTTAAGACAGACGAGAAACAGCAAAGCTTTCTCTGACTTTAGTGTGATTGCATATATAGAACTACACAATTTTGAATAGCCATTCATAAACTGTCACACTTGTAGTTCAGCCCAATTCCTCTAGAGCTTTTGCAAAGCTGACTCTCTTTAACCTATTTAAGCAACATGAAAATACTAAAAACTGAGATTCTGCATGAGAAATAGAGAGAGAGAGAGGGAAAGAAAAGTCAAATTTTATTTCTACAATCCCTGGCTTCTGTTTGTCTACATATTGCACCCTATTCTCCCATCAGATAGGTTGCTCACCCCTAAAACTCTTTTCTACAGCCACTGAAACACTTGGTCACGGGCTGAATTATATTAGTATAAGTTGTGTGCTGGTAAATTCTCCACCTACTACCCAGCATACCCGGCACTGACCTGCTACTTTCAGCATCTGGAGGGCAGGGACCATGCTTTATTCATTTTTGTATTGCCAACATCCAGCATAGTGCAATTACCTAATTGAGCTCGGAAGAAATTATTTGATAGAAGTTAGAAGATTTGCTTTCACAGAGCATGTTTTAAAGTAAAAGGATAAATGATCAGACAGGGAACTAGGTAGAATAGCTTAGACTCGAGGTGATGGTGATTGTGATTTTAAATCAGAGCAGTCACATAATGAAAGCTATTTATGGTGGAATAGTAGCAGATTATAAGATAGAGAAGCTAGCCACAAGCCATGAAGGGAAAGAAAAACAATTTTATTAGTAATTGGGTGAAGTGTAACAGAAAAAAACGCTGCTAGATAAGAGGTCAAGACATAAGAAAATTCAGAAGTCATTGGCACAAACATGACAGCTGAAAGCATTATAATAGATGTGCGCTCCAAGAACGCAACTTAGAAGGGGATGAATCCAAAACTAACAACTGAGAATTGGGGGATGCTCGCACGTGGTCTGATAGACAGAAAGGAAGGAAATCTGACATTGTCTAGAAATCCAATGAAGGAAGTAGTTCCATGAAGGAGGAGTAGACAAGCATAGCAAATGTTACCAAGAGGCCGACAGTAGTTAAAAAGTCTCTGGATTGAGAAAATGGTCTTTCAGGCAAGTGATGCTAGAAGTTGAACAAGAGACCAGGTGAAGAAGATATATTCAGGTTGTAAGCATTCACCTCTCATTTGAGAAATTTTAAAATGAAAAGGAGAGAAACAAGGAATCAGAATATTATTTTTTCTGAGCTCTGGAGGATAAATTTGAGAGCAAGATGACTTCAGATGGCAGTTTGCAAATATATGTTGTTGCCCAGGCCCCTGTCATCAATTAAGGATGATGAACTCCATTCAACAAGGTCAGAGAATCCCCAGAACCACCAAAGGAAAGGATGATATTCACATCAGACCACAGAAAGGCTTCATGAGCCAATTGCCACAATAGGACTTCTGTGACTAATTCTTTGAACAAAACTGTGGATAACTAGATCTACCATGTTTTACTACCAGTCATCTATCACCATTCCCAAAGCCTAGCTTCATTGTGTCATGTACTAAATTTCTGTGTTCTTGTATCCACCATACTCAATGCTTCCTTTCCCGTTGCTCCAATCTCACAGTGCATACCTGTCACCCACTATTTACAGGTCTGGTGTCCTTGCTATGTGATCCTAAGTATCTTATACTTTCCTTATTTTCATACCCATTACACCACGTTGTCATTGCTATTTTCTTGAATATTTATTACACTAGACTGTAAACTCCATGAGACCAGAAAGTGTGTAGCAGCATGCTAATAATTTTGCACTCAAAAGGAGTTTGGTTTATGAGAGAGTAAATTAATGAATAAAGACACTACATCAATCAATGCCTCTATCAGCAAAGGTCCAACAAAAAGCAGAAAGGATCCTCAAATCAGCAAAACTCTAGGAAAATTTATGGTAAACAGGATGAATTACAAAGGAGTAGATGGGATATGGGAAACTACAAAAAAAAGACAATGTAATAATTTGAGATTTTCAGCAGAAGAGTTTTACCTCCCTTAGGCCCAAAGCAGTAAGATAGGAGGGAGGTTCCTAGAACCTGGAAGGAAAGTCAGGTCACCTTAAGAGTAGCAATATCCAGTAATCAAGAGATACAACCAGCCTGAAGTTTCCAAGTGGGGAGGGACCAGAGGAATAAATATCTTGACCTAACAATCCCCTTCTCTCTGATACCTTCCTAGGGTTTCCCAATGCTAAACCCAACCTGAAGCCAGAGAACAGAACCTTTTGATGGAATCCATCTGGGTCAACTCCTGGGGCAGAGAACAAGGTGAAAAAAGAGCAGAGAATGATTCTGCATGGAAGCCAGAAGATATCTGGCCCCATACAGTTGAGACCTGGATGTCTTCAAACACGTCTTCTGGCAGTAAGGTTAGTGAATGAAATTTCATAAATATATTTTCCACAGTTTTCTCTAGGAGGGATGCCTTTGTCTTCCTGTCCACTAGGAAATGGAATAGTCATTCAAGACTTGGGTTAGAAATATTCTTCCCAGTATCTTCTCTAATCCCATCCCAGATTATTTTAGTTATAATATATGCAAATGTTTCCATAGTATTTTTCTTATATTCATAGAAGGGTTGTGGTAATAGTAACAATGGAAGTCATAGTAGTCAATAATATTTATTGCAGACATATTATGCACTAGGCACGTCTTTGTTTTTTGTTATACACTTGTACCTTTGCATATACCCATATACACACACATACGATCTCATTTATGCGTCTCAACAACCATGAGACAAATGTACATTTCAGAGATAAGAGAACTGAATATTAGAATTTATTTTGCTTACTGTTTTAGTTCCCTTCCTGTTAAAACAAATACCATGCAATGGGTTGACTTGATAACAAGTATTTATTGACTTGCTGTTCCAGAAGCTAGCAGAGGTGTTTCCTCCCAGTATTGGCATCCTCTGGCTGGCCAACAATCTTTGGGGTTCCTTGGCTTTTCCATCATGTGGCAAAGAATAAGGCAATATTTTCTCCTTTCTTTTCCAGGTTCCTTTGACTTCCAGTTCCTGGCCGTTTCCTGTGGCTTTTTTCTGTCTGAGTTTTACTCTGCTCATAAAAGACTCTAGTAGTCCAGATTAAAGTCCCATCTGACTCAGTTGGATCATACCCTAACTTAGGTACAGCTTGAAAAAGTCTTATTTACAATGGGTCCAAACCCACCAGAATGTGCACCAAGACCAGGAACATGTCCAAATTTGGGTATATAATTCAATCTACCACACTTACCTTAGTTCTTATCGAGAATAAGTAACAGAGTCAGAATGGAAACTTGAATACATCTCATTACAAAGCCTGTGTATTTAGTCCTCCAATACTGCCATGAGATGTGTGCTTACCCAGGAGGCTGCTAGATCCATATGGAAAGGGACCATGTCCTACTCATTTTCAAACTGCAGCACCTTGTATAACATACATGCCATAAGAGCTTCTGGAATCAAATATGAATGACACAGAGGGAAAAAGATTGAGTTTATACAATCAAAAGACATATATCAACCATAAATAATACAAAAATGCAAAATAAAAGCAGGCACATGCTAAGTGCAAGAAACAAGTCAGTTTTCCCCCTAGGTACACGATAGGTTTACTTTGATCCATTTTTCTCAGCTGGATTGAAGACAATATTTCTTTCCTACTTACTGTTTTGCTAAGAGCCATGAGATCACCTTCTTCTCCTTCTTCTCTCTTTTTTTTTGAGTTTGAACCAGCCTGTGCATTTTCCTGGAACTATCTTCTCCTGCAGCAAAAACTTTTCTGTTGGAGCAAAGCCTATCTTCTAAGATTCTTTCTTCTTCTAGTGTCAAGTCCCTTTGAGCTTCTATCTGGAGCAGGTCTGGATCCAGTACTTTTGAATGGCTGTGCAGGTTGTCTTCTGCATTTTGCCCTTGCTGTGCTGGAGGCCTATGTAGTCAAGTCTCTTTGTCTCAACTCCTTTCAATAACCCCGCTCCAGCAGAAGCTGCTTAAAAACCTGTTGACTTTTTCAAAGGTAAAGTTATTTTGATATAGAACTCATATTTTAATAAAAAGTGACCCATTTTACTATCATTAAGTAGACTTCTTCATAAGCAAATGTAGACAGAAGACTCAACGTTAATGATAGGTAGAAAATAAATCCTGTGATCATAGATTATTAAAATATGAAAAATATTTTAAGCATCTTCCAGAGCAACTACCTATCTAATGAAGAAATCCCTGCTCCAATAACCTGAGAGTCAGTTGTATGGAATGAAATGCCTTGTTCCTGGTTAGACAGCTCTGATAAAACTTTGTCATATATTGAACCCAAATCTGATTCTCTTGAAATTTTATTTTTCATTCTTTCAATAAACATCTACTGAGTCTGTGCTTGGTTTACAGACAGTTAGTGAAGTGCTGAATTTATCTACTGAAACAATATAAAATAACTCTGCCTAATTGTGTTATCAGTTAAATGCTTAAAAGGCGGGCTTGGTGTGGAAGAGCTGGAGAGGCACACTGGCGGATAGTAGGGCACAGTGTGTCTTCATGGAAAGAGAAAGAAAGAAAGAAGAACTTTCACATGATAAAAATAGGGAGCCATAGAGGTAGGAGTGAGAAGACATTTGGGTGTGGGTGGTCATGGCTTGGGTGGGTGTGAATTGAATGGTGAGAAGGGCTCGAGGAGAACAATAAGTGAAAGAAATTTTCCAAAAAGTTACATGTGAACTGCAAGAACAGAATACATGTTGGAATAGAACATAAAACAAACCTTTACATAATTACAGGTCTTGAAATAGAATCATTTCACAACTTTTCTCTTTCTCTTGTTCACAGGATAACCAATTTCCATTTGCAGTGTAGCTCTACTGAGGAACCTGCAGAAGGTCTTCTGTCCTTCTCTCATCTGCTGCTGTCCCAGCCAGCACATAGCATGGACATCCGGGCCTCTGAAAGCAGCAGAGACAGGATTGCTCTGTCCCATGACCATGCAGCTTTTTGTGATTCATTCAATTATCCCCCTTCCCTATTCATTGGAGATTCAGATACAATGTTCTTATTGTTACCAAGTAGGAGTGGCCTTAATAGATAGCAGGCGCTTTATATAATCCCTCTCGGTGGAAAAAGAGAGAGAGAGAGATAAAACCCATGTTTCAAAACCAGTGTCATTGTTTTTTGTAAAGAACTTCTTATATTTCAAAAATTTACATTGCGGATACGTAGTCATTCCCAACAGCATGAAACGTACTTCAGTATTATCTACATCCATTATCTATCTTTGTCTTATTTACTCTCTCTGTGTATCACTATCGAAAAAAACTACTGACTCTATTGCTGTCATGGATAATTGCTAGCACAGAAAAACTTACCGAAATTATCGCTGCCCACATTTCTGTCACTATATTTTATTGTCTGTCCTTCCTCCATTTTTTCATGTCTCCTTCAGTCTACTCTATTTTAATGAACCATTTTCATTGAAGACATGAATGACACAGTTGATACTTCTCTTATCTTTGATTTATTTCCACCACCACAACCACCCCTCCTTTTTTTTTTTTTGCATGGGCAGGTACCAGGAATTGAACCCGGGTCTCCCTCGTGGCAGGCGAGAACTCTGCCACTGAGCCACCATCGCCCTGCCCTAAATTTAATTATTTTTTAAAGTTAATAAATACTACCTGGTACAAAATTTTTAAGTGTACAAAATGTTCTAAAATGATAAGTTTCACCTTTGCCCTTGACCTTCGGACCCAGTTCTCCTCCTTAAAGTACTATGCAATTTTTTAGGTGTGCTTCACAAGCAATTTTTTTTAGCATTTTTGTTCTCAAATGGTAGCATGCAATCTTCTACTAATTTCTTTTTTCACTTGCTATACTTTCAAACTCATTCTGTATCAGGACATAAAAAGAAGTTTCCCATTCTTCTTTTCCTTTTTGTTGTGGCTTTCTACATTATTTATTCAATTGGTCTCCTATTGATGAACACGATGGTTGTTTTTAATCTTTTGCTACATCAAATGAAGCTACAATAAATAAATTGTGTATCTGGCATTTTACACATGTTGAAGCTTGTAGGATATATTTTTTAATTGAATTGTTAGATCAAAGGATATGTGTATTTTTTATCCTTGCATATATTGCTAAATTGCTGCTCATATAAATCATACCAATTTATACTGCTTTCCAACACATTTGTCAACGAAAAGTGTTGTCAATCTTTTTGATGTCTGCCAGTCTAATGGTATCCCACTGCAATTGGAACTTGCATTTCACTTACCATGGGTGAAAGCACACCTATTCATTTAGATATCTATTTGGATATCCTTTCTGTGAATGGTTTATGCCTTCCCTTTTGCCATTTCCCTATCGAGCTTGGTCATTTTCTTACTGAATTGTGAGCATTCCTTGCAATTTTCACTTGCTTACTTTCCATATAAAATTTAGAGTAAAATTGTCAAATTCCCCAAATAATATTCTTGCTTTTTATCTAGATCATGTGAAATTTCAGGATTAATTTAGAGAGATTTGCCATCATCATGATGTTGAATCCTCTCACAAAAGACCATGATGTGATTTCCCTTCCCTCTTCTGCTATTGACATTTAAAGTTCACTGCAGTTTTTTTTAAAAAAAATAGAAAACCTACTCATTTCTTATTAATCACAGTCCTAAACATTAAACGTATTTGTCTTTCTTTGTATTTTCTAATCTTGTCATTTGAATGTATGGGCGGTGTTTGTTTTGTATATATTAACTTTATACATAGCCATGTTACTAAATTATTTTATTAATTGTATTTCGATCACATTTCCTTTGGAATTGCAGGCATAAAAGCATAGCAATTATGTAATAGGATAAATACTTGACTGGTCTTTGGTGTTCCTGGTGAGGGAACTTCCGAATCTTTGGAATTTCTCATGATAGGAGTGGTTTTTATTATTCCTGGGAGGCTTAGGACATGCCAGAGAGCTTAAAGGCTGACAGAGAGACGGTGTGGGACCAGCCACATCTGTATTTTTAGGTCGGGGGCTGGCCACACCAGCAAAACCAGCCCTGTGATTGGAGGTTCAACCACAGGCACACCGACTCTGTCAATCATGCTTACCTAAAGAGACTCCATCCAAACACGGGACACTGGAAGCTGCAGTACATTTCTATGGTGAAAATGCATCGCAGGACGCTCTGACTCCGAGTGGAAAAGATACAGAGGGAGCCTGTGCTTAAGGCCCTCCCAGACTTTGCCCTGTGCATCTCTTCTTTTGCTTTCTTATTTGTATTCTTTTACTGTAATAACGTTCTGATCATAGATGTAGGGTTTTTAGTGAGCTCTGTGAGTCATTCTAGTAAATTTACTGAACCCAACAGGGTGGTGGGAGCCCCCAAATTTGTAGAAAATTTCCCTTAACCTGTGGGGTATGGTCTGATACAGGTAGAGTCAGAATTAAACTGAGTTGAACTGAATTAATTACTGCAGTGCTTGCAGTTGCTGCCAAAAGTTGCAGAATTTTGCAATCTTGATAACCTGTTTAGAATGGGAAGTGTAATTCCTTCTTTCCAATATGTATGCATCTCTTGCCTAGTTGCTTTGCCCAATGGTAATGATAGTGGCCATTCTTGTCACAACCATGATTTTAATGCAAATTTTTCCAATGTTCCTACATTCAGCATGATGCAAATTACGTTGAGACTGATATATTTTTATCATGTTAGGAAGATTCTCTCTATTACTATATCAAGTTCTCATCAAGAATAGATGTGGAATTTTATCAAATACTTTTTCAACATTGATTCTTATGACTGTATCAATTTTTCACACTTTCTGTTTATTAATATCCTGAAACATATTAGTAGTAGATTTCCTAATATGGAACCTTTCTGCATTCCTAATATAAACCCCACCATTTCATGGTATTAGCTAGTTCAGGATTTTTGCATCAATTTTCATAATTGGAATTAGTGTGAAATTTCCCTGGCCTTAGTTTTTATATCAATATTATGCCTGCTCTCAGCAACTTTCAGTTATCTTAAATTTCTTTTTAAATCCCCCACTGGTAAAAAATATGTATATGTATAAATCATACGTTAAAGCATTAAAATAGACATTTCTAAATGTATCATTGAACTGGCACTAAAATAATGAAAATCATCATTGGCCGAAAACTATGATAAAGAATGTATCTAGACAGAAAAGTAAACGGTAATGTTGTATATATACGTTTCTTTATGTATTTCTTCTGAGAATTTGCAAGATTTTATTTATTTCTGGTATTAAAAGGAAGAGTGATCTTTAAGTTGTTATTCTTGTCATCATACTTTATTATAAGAGCTTGTCAACCTAGAAATAACAAATTAAGCTGCAGTGCAATACAGGCATTTATCTGGGGTCTTAGAATTGCAATTTGGTGAGCACAGATTCAGGCAAAACCCAAATTCTGTTCTGTCTTGGCATTCCATGCAAGGGTTTTTAAAGGAAAATAATATTTACCTGTTTGTGGTTGTCTGTGGTTGGTGGATATTTGAGGGTACTCCAATTGTCTTTCAGTTTAGACACTTAACTGAGTTCTTTACTTAGTACTTTGTTTATGATGTCCATATGTCTTTAATTTTTAGGAACATCATTGCTTGAGGCTTTGTAGGCTGTGGCCGTTTGTGATATCTGAGACTTACATAACAGTAACCTCCAGAATGACCTCTGAACTCCCCTTGAAATCTTTTAGCCATAAAACTCTATTTTGTTTTATTTCTTTTAACAAACTACAAAGTTTATCAGAATTGTATACCTTATTATTTATATAGTTCCTTTTGAGAGTGATTAATTTAGTATATAGAATGATTTTTCTTTCCTTCACCACCTAATTTTAGTAAATCATATTATGTTGCTTAATGTTTCCCTTTTACTGCTAAATGGATGTTTCCATTTGCTAAAGCTGCTAGATTGCAGTATACCAGAAATGGGTTGGCTTTTTCAACAGGGATTTATTAGATTACAAATTTATAATTCTAAGGCCATGAAAATGTCCAAATTAAGGCATCAAGAGGAAGATACCTTATCGGAAAGGCTGGTGGCATTTAGGTTTCCTCTGCAGCATGGGAAGGCACATATGGTGATGTCTGCTGGTCCTTCTCACCTGGGTTGGTTTCAGTGGCTCTCTCTCCTTCAGAGGCTTTTCTCTAGGCTTTTATTGTCTTTTATCCTCTCACAAAGGACTCCAGGAAAGGATTAAGACCACCTTGAATTGGGTGTGTCACCTCTCCATGGAAACAACCTAAGCAAAAGTCCTACCCACAATACGTCTGCACCCATTTTCTGGGGTACATTACAGATACAGACCAGCACAATGGATTTATGCTTTTTTTACTGGATTTATAAATTTGAAGCATATATTTTTATCCGTGACTATGAAAGATAAGGAAACACTTAAACTTACTCCTTGTCTCTTGTATACTCCCCCTTCCTTCTCTTAATTATATAATTTCTGCATTGTTGAGATTTATGTTCACGTTATTTACAGTATTATGATATGTTCTATTACTATAACCCCTTCGATTGAATTAGTCCCACAATCCTAATACTCTTAGCTTTGTTGCCTTAGTCCAACAGTTTTTCAGTTCTAATGTCTTAACCCTACATTACTAATATTCTCTACCCATCCTTTTGTGTAGTTTTTTTTTTTACTTTTTAATTGCCTGAATATCAACTTGTAATACTTCCTTCAAGAAAGTCACATGAAAATGATATCTGAGCTCTTGCATGTACAAAAATGTTAATTGCCTTTATCTTAGAACATAGATGTTGCTCTCTTATCTTCTAGCACTGAATATTGCTTTGGAGAAATCTGGTTTTGATCTCAACCAACAGAGAATACACAACGATGTAGACCAGATTGTAAGAAACAATAGCTATTGACAGTAACATATATTTGTGAATTCAATATCTCTATGGAGTTGTTTTTGTTGTTGCTACAGCACTGCTGTTGTTGTTGAAATATTTACTCTTTCATCATGCTTCCACAAAAATTGGTATACATTAAACGTATCTTTTAACACCAAATAACAAACGTTAAGCATTCAGTACTCAAGCATTATTCATTTAACATTCAGAAAAAATAAAACCTCATTCCCTGTGGAATTCCTGCTGTTAAACAGAGTGATGATTAAGTTGTGGTTACTGTCACAATGATTTCACAAGTCCTCTGTCCTGTGCAGGGTCTGCCCTGAGCCAAGCTCTGTCTCTGCCTTAGATAAGGTGATACTTTTCTTTCACTGAAAATCAGAGATCATTAAGCATTTCTAAGATCTATCAGTTGTATTTCTTTCCCTAAATCACACGCTGCCACACTTTTAGTAAGTTACTAGAGATCTTTCCTTCCATCATTAAGGAAACTACTTCGTAATCTAGCACCTTCAGAACACATCTTACGAACACTATGCCTCAGCACCTATGGACTTACTGTGCGAACACTATGCCTCAGCACCTATGGACTCACTGTTCTTGTGGACATAATTATTGGATTCTTAACTAATATTCTCTAATAAGATGTCATTCAGTTGTACACTCATTGGTGAGCCTTTGTTTAGTGATGTAGCTGGTGTTACTGGGTACTTAGGAGTGCCTGACATTGTATTCAGCACTCAAACACATTTTCTAGTTTAGCACATTTAAATTCAACAACCAAACTAAGGCAAGTTAATACGCACATTATAACGGAGGAATAATTGAGACACAGAAAGGTTGAGTAACTTACCTTGGGTCACACAGCTAGAAAGTGTCAGAGCCAGAATTTGAAGCCAGGCAGGCTGATTCCAGTGTTGAGTAACTTACCTTGGGTCACACAGCTAGAAAGTGTCAGAGTCAGAATTTGAAGGCAGGCAGGCTGATTCCAGAGCCTTTGCATTTCACCTCTAGGCAACACAGAGTCTCAGCTAGAGTCTGTCTGGGATGCTAGTGTTAGTAATATTCCTTTCATTGTACCTACATTTGATTTCACTGAGAGGGATATCGAGGCTTATCATTAGACATTTCCTCATTCTGGCTGGTATTAACAACAATATAGCAATGGTTAAACCAGTAAAATTGGTGCTCTTGAGTCAAAACAGTTTTTTAATATTTTACTGTTGTTTGAACTTTTCACTTTGTTTTTCATTTGTTTGGCATGATATTAATATCTCCAAGGAGAATAAGAAGTGGATACAAACACACATATCCTTGAACATACAGACTTTTGAGAATGATACTATTAAATTTCAGATCTGTGTAACAGTCTTTATGTGTTTCAAGTTCTGCAGAAGGCAAGACTGTGAGTATGGCCTGGTTGTTTATTTGCTTTGCATCTCACCTGTGCTCTTCAGAAAACAATAGTAACAGCATCATTATCACATTCTTATGTTTTTCAATTTAGGGCAAGGTGAAGTTGCAGTGATTGCAATTTTTTCCTGGAGAATAAAACTTCTGCTTCTTCTCTGGTAATTTGCAGAAATGAATAAAAGCAAAACAAAATAGGGAAAAAGAAACCTGAGTGAGGTGCTCTGAAAAATATGCTTCAATAGAGAAAACTTTTTTAAAAAATAACATTGTTATCAGGCAAAAGGTAACTCAACTGAATAAATATTTATGCATGTTTACATAGTTTTCTGGCTTATGCTCCTTCATGTACCTTGCAGGCAGTTAAGGATAGAACTATAAATCATAAACAAGGAATAAAATGAACTCCATGAAAGTCTCTGATTACTATATTACTGAAATTCAGTTTAGCAATAATTTCTTTTCCTTTCCAATGATATTTCTACAAACAATCCAAAGCAAACCTGTAGGATTTATAGAACACATTTAATATAAATGAAAGCAGGACCATGCATAGAACTGGCAAGAAATTAATTTGTATTTCCCTCCAGTAAAAAAAATATATATATATGTGTTGGAAAAGAACATATTCCTAAGGAGAAACAGCATGGAAGGATTTAAAATAACTTGAGATAAATAACATAGGATAGGGTTTTTCTGTGGGCTATGAAGCAAACTAGAAGATCATGGGCTAGGGATTTCAACATTATTTTCTACCATTGACTCTTGCATGACCTTGAGGAAGTCATTTTACTACGGTTTCCTTAATGATAAAATGATTAAGTAAGTATGAGGCAGTTCAACTGAAGAAATCCCAAAACTAAACTAACAGACACTAAAATGCATTGTTTGAGCTAATAAAAGCCATTGTTTATCAAAGACATTTTGAAAATAATCTGTTAGGTCTCCAGAGGTTTTGTTTTCTAATTGGAACTCCTGAAGTTTGTACAATAGAACCTCATTCTTTCCTTCATCCATATATATTTGGTCAAGAACATGGATTTATTATGCTTGCTCGTTCTAGCTTCACAGATGAAATCTGGACCCTTATATTTCTTACTGTTGGAAGAACTTCTAGACATCCGTTCGGTGTGAAGATCTCTTTTGACCAGACTCTCTCCACATCTCATCCATTACCACTATTCACTCTCTAAATTTAATACCAAAAAATCCAGTGACCTGGAAATCATACTCTAGATCATAACCTTATATAGACTCGATCTAGTATTCATTATTTAAGTATGTTCAAAATGCAGAAGAATACCTAATAATACAATATAAATCTAGTTCTTATTGTAGAAATATAACTTAAGTAAATTCCAGTTATTATTGCCAAAAATATATTTTGGAAGAAACTGAACATTGGCTCTACTTTGGAAAAAGAAGTTAAGGCCTCCCCAGTGAGTTCACAGTAAGGTGGAAACTAATATCTATTTTTCTCAAATGTGTTAGACAAGGCCACCGGAAACTATGTTAGGGACTAAAATTAGCCATTGTAATAAAGCATAAGGCAATGTTGTTATATGCTGTCCCTGTGTTCCAAAATATAATATGATTTGATGGAATTCAGTAGTTATTATAAGTTTAAGTCATTCAAACAACTCTTTTCTTTGTCTAGAAATATGGTGCCAAACAACCGTTTTCATACACTAAGCACTCTTTAACTGGGTGTTTTGATACAATGCAAACGCAGTCTTTATAATTATTATGGACACTCAAATATAATATATAAAACATATAGTTAAGTAATGTCCAGTTGTGCTTTTCAGTTACATTGAAGTCACTTTTTATATATAAGCTAATGAATAATTAAAAACTCTACAGTATGAGCAATTAATCAAAATAACTATACTGACTCAGAAAATTTCAATCAAAATGGCAAACTTAATTGATTGCACAGTAGAGGCAAAGGAGAATGCACAGTAAGGAATAATTCTAAAATTTCACATAGAAGTAACTGAAATTAAGGTCATCACTGCAATAGCTAGGGGAGAAAATATTTCTGTAATGTTCTCTCTGGAGATGTTTCAAAACATCAAATACATTCAACTGTTGAATTTAGCTACACTCTTATCTGGAAACTGAGTAATCATAATTTCAATTCTTCTAGTTCTCTGCTAGTTCAATACTAAACACTTAATGATGAATGCTATGAACCAATCTTAGCTGCAGAATAGTAATACCATTGAGTTATTGCAAGAAGTTCATGAAATCTTATGTATATCAAGTTTTCAGACTAGATAAACCTCTTGTTTAAATGTATTACCAATTTTCAAATATATCTAGGGAATATTATGCTGATAAATTTTAACTTCATTAAACATTTGTGGCAGAAAGAGTCAGTGTCCCCCTAATTCCCTGTGCTCCCTCACATTTCCCAAAACGAAGAGGTTGGCACCAAGTGACCAGGCATAGGTCACTTTAGGGTCAAGACATTTAGGAACCTCATTACCTACTCCAATCTTCATTTCCCCTTGTGCAGAGACCCAGAGTCCATGTGCTCTAAAAGGCACCCACCTATAAGAAGTAGGATGACCGCCTGCCCACTGGTCTCTGCATGAGTGAGAGGGCAAACGTTATCGAGCCAAGCAACAAGGGTTTGGGGTCTTTCATGGCACTTTGTGTTAATTATGCCGACCAATACAACAAGTAACTGAAATCAGAGTAATCTTTCTGCTACATGCATTTTCTCAATTGACAGGAGGTAAAAATACAAGTACTAGGATCAGAGATGGATCATTATTTTTTTTTAGTCTTAAAAAAAGGTCTCTGTATAAAGCAGCTAGAATTCTACTATCCTTTCTGTTCACTATTCCATCCTTAGCATGTCTGATAGTCGGGTCTCAAAAGATATTTGTTTGAATGAATAAATAAATTTAGATACACAAAAAAAAGGTCTCTGTACTTTAAAAGATTGAAAAGCAAAGATCTGAACTCTCGTGCATTAAAAAAAAAATGTGCAACAATCATCTCACTAAGTTTGTATTGGACACATTGTAATACCTTTGATTTAATTGTATATAAGTCTGCATCACATTCCTTGGAGTATCATGAATATATATATATAACGTACGAAAATAAATGTCACTTAGAGCCAAGATTGAAGAGTAGAATGAGAACTCTTCTCAAAATTAAGGTATCAGGATGAAAACAATTTTGGTAAAGGAAAAAAAAACTTAGAACTAAGTTTCATTTGCACAGGCCTACAAAGTGATTTCCCCAAGGACCTTCCACCCGGGTTCTGAACTGTGGCCATATATTTGGAATAAGAATAGAACAACTTTACCCCAAAAGACTGCCTAGGTCTACTAGTCGTTTGGGAAAAAAAAATGCTTGTAGCCAAACACCGCATTTTTGGAAATTACAATGCCATTTACTGAGTTAAAAATTCTGAGAAATCCAGTAGGAAAAAAAAAAAAAAGGGAAAACCTTTAATTCATGTAAACCTGCCTTTTAAAATCACGTAACTAATTATTTTTGGAAATTGTTGGCACAATACCTATAATATTCAAGCACCTCTTTTTCTGCAAGACACTCTTTTAAAAACGCTATAGCATCAATCCCAAAATGACAACATTGAAGGATAATACTTATGGAACTATTATGTTTGCTTACAAAGTACCTTATTGTTTTACACATATTTATAGCTTTGTCTTGAAAAGCAAAATGCTATCTGCCAGTGATCAGATCTAATCCAGCACCCTGGAGTAAAATGGAAACTGTACATGACAGATAAACACATGTATTTAAACATGCACATAAGCCCACACAGAAACAAACACATTGCACAAACAGCCAACATTTAATTGGATACTTATTATGAGCCTGAAACTATGCTAATGTATTACATTTGCATGAACTTATTTAATCATCATAATAGCCCTGAGATGAAGTATCATTATTATGAGAATCTTGAGGAAAAGGAAACTGAGGTTATAGGAAGTTAGGTAATTTGTCCAAGTATATGCATCCTTTACAAATGTATATAGCCTACCTTTAAACCAGAACACCAAGTTCTGAACCATTATTTTATATTAGAGCACTTCTTAAAAGTATAGATTCTGAGTCTATGAACTCCTTCCTTTGATAGAAAAACTAACTTGTCATCTGTGAAAAGAGAAACAATCATCCACAGAAACAAACAAATCCCACAACACCAAAACAATTATGTGGACCTCCATGTTTCCTAAAACTAAAACTGCTTTTTGAAGTTCTTCACAGTTAGTTAATAGTCTGCAAGGACTTAAAAATGGAGAGAATGGTAAAATTAAAAAGCAAAATCCTTTTTGTAACATATAGGAATAAACACTGCATAAACAACTGGTCTGAAAATTGGGAGACAGGTTTTGGTCCTGGCTCTGCCACTAAGGAGCTCTGACCTTGGAAACATCCCTCAATCTTTTCATACCTCAGTTTCTTCATCTGAAAATTATAAGGAGGAAAGGGCCAAACTCCCTTATTTCTAAGTTCTGTTTGACTCAGACTTACTGTGATCCTATGAATGTGTTCAATGGGAGGAGGGGAGGGGAAGTGGGATGTCTCTACAGCATGATATATTAGATGTGCATCTTAAATTTGATACATGCCAGCATTCTAACTGAGGGACAATCCACCCCCTTGTGACACTTGTGGATGCATCATTCATTTCACTTTAACAAAAGTTCAAATACACAGATGAAAGCAGGGGACATAGCTCTCTAAGAAGAAGATGGCATAGCTCCTGGGAAACTCATTCTCCTGTGTCTCTTTCCTGCTATCGTGGTATCAGTGCCAGAGATCCAACAAGAAAACGGAGCCTCTCTCCATCTGAACTCTGGTCTCCTCTGTGGCTGATATCTGGGATGTTTAGATAGTTGGCTATCCTTGAAGATAGAAGGAAAGAGACAGAAGAACAAGATAGAAAGAGATTAGTTATGGAAACCAGAATATAGTACCTGAAAAGAAATACAGCCAGATAGCTAGCCTCTTGTTTCTGAGTTTCATCTAGAATCATTATAAATAGTAGAAAATGGAAAAGAGGTATATTTTCCCCTATCACCTCTGCTTATGAGGCTAAAGAAAGTAAGAGAGAAGTAGACTGTTGAGACAGGCCATACCCGTACATGATTCCAAGGGTTTCTATCAAGCAAGAGGTTCAAAATGAAATACACAAAAACAAGGAAAATGGGATCTATATGAGAAAATATGCATAATACATGGAAATTGGCATTGGATAAGGGTGTAAAGAGCTGGCCCAGTGTCAAAAGTACCAATCTAAGTAGCACTTGGATGGAAAAAATATATATATCTTTTCTGCACCTGTCATGGGGTAGTTGAATGCTTCCATTGTTTCCTTTACTCTCCAAATATCACTGCAAATATTAGTCCTACTAATTGTGAAGTTAATTTTTCCCCTCCATTCTACATTTTTCCATAGCGCTGCATTAAAAATTCAATTGGTAACTATCCTCTCCCAAGTTTCTGCTGGCCAGACATTTGGCCACCTACCTACCTCAGCAATGAAAGTACAGCAGCCTTAATAACGCATGGACTGTAGGGGCCCTTTGCTCCAGTCACCAGTTTGCTAATCTCCGTGTCGTTCTTACGTTCTTTCTGTCTCTCTCTGTCTCTGTCGCACATCATCAACCCCTTCACCCAAGTTCATACCAATACTAGCTTTTATTACTGAGATTTTACCATTACCTCAGAAAAAATACCTGAGACCTTATGTTCTGATCATTATAAACCTTGCCATGTCAGACAATCTCTGTTCTTTTACAGTTGTTCATCAACCGCTTTCCACTTACCTCAAGGAGGTTATCGCTGTTCAATTCTTTGAAGCTCATTTCTTTAGTCAGTTGGAAGGGTGGCCCTTTCCCAATGAAGAAAGTGGAATCAGCTGAAATTTTTGTTTCGTTTTGTTTATTTCTCTCTCCACGTCCCTCATATTAAACATGGGCGTTTACACAAGAACAAGAACTTTGTAAAAGTAGCAAGCACCCCTAATTAGCAACTCCGAGTCAGCCTTCTTGTCAGTTTTTTTAGTGCATTCTCTCCTTTTTGCTTTTCACTAGATATGGACTTAAAATAATTGGCACCATCACGTTTCCATTAACAGCGCTGAAGAACAACGTCAGAGTCGAAGGTGATCCCTAACAAAGCAGACAATTTCATTCATTTATTTATTTATTTATTTATTTATTTATTTAGGTTTAAAGAACAGCTCCAGTGACCCAGTAAACACCTGTTAGTCACTTCTAAAATGCAAGTGCTTAGATTTTGCAAGACATAACAGACATTGTTTCTAATCCCAGACCCACTGCTTTCATGAAGTTGTTCTTAAAAAATAAGCTCCTCAGATGATTGTATAATGATATAGCTTTTGCAATGTATGTGACCATGTGATCATGAAAACCTTGTATCTGGTGCTCCTTTTATCTAAGGTATGGACAGTTGAGTAAAACATATGGGTTAAAAATAAATAAACAATGGGGGAGCAAATTTTAAAATTAAATAAATACATATATTGGATAGATGGAAATACTAGTGGTCAATGAGAGGGAGGAATAAGGGGTATGGTTTGTGTGAGTTTTTTCTTTTCATTTCTTTTTCTGGAGTGAAGCAAATGTTCTAAAAATGATCATGGTGATGAATACACAATTGTGTGATGATATTGTGAGCCGCTGATTGCACATCATGTATGTACTATACATGTGTGAAGATCTGTCAACAACAACAACAACAAAAAGCCAGCCCCCCACCATACCAGGGACCTGCCAGGTTTGATTCCTGGAGCCTGCCCATGCCAAAAAAAAAGTCAACTCCCCCCCACCCCCCAAAAAATGAGGTAGACTGAAATACTACTGGTCAATAAGAGAGAGAGCAATGGGTTTTGAGATGTTTGGGGCTTTATTTTCTCTTTTTATTGAATTTTTTGAGCAATGAAAATGCTATAATAATGATCGCGGTGATGAACGCACAGCTATGTGATCATTCTGTGAACCACTGCCTGTATTCTTTGGATGGATTGTGTGCTGTGTGAATACGCCTCAATAAAATCACATTAAAAAAAGGAAAACAACAAAAGTTCTTCTAGTCTTCAGAAGAACATTGTGATAATGAAATCTCCAATAAAGAAGAAGCTGGTATTTAATAGTATGACATTCTAAGGTTAGGAAAATTTGGGCTAAATTGAGCCAACATGCACAGTTAACTGACCCTTCTTTCTTGGATATCATGACTGCAGGTTAGTTAGAGAACTCTGCTGGTCTCCACGGCTTCACCTGATTTATGAAGTCCATGGTTCTGAATTGTCATGTGCAAGGGAGAGTTTATGATCCCAATGACAGAAATAGGATCGTCACCAACTTTTCAGACTAAGCATGTTTTATTAAATGTTTTCTCTGTATAGTTATGCTTCCGCATATGCATCTGTCTTGCAGCGTGTGGAATTACTATAATTGAAATTGTACCATTTTTCTATATGGGTCTTTGAAGCATAGCTTTGACAAAAGAAAATAAATTCTCTTAACATGCCATTAAAGGACACTATTCTTTGGTGACTAAGTGAAGGATTTTGAAGAAGTACAGGCAAAAACAGAAATGAGGCTCATCCATTTAATACTGTTTTGTGTAAATATATGTACCCTTCAGATAATTATGTCACAAAGAAATGCTTTTTAAGAAACTAACCAAAGAGGACAATAAGCTTTTTAAAAATGAGAGAAAAGGAGAAAAGAGAAAATCAAGAGAATATAGAAGAGAGAAAGAGGGAAAAAAAAGTAATAGAAAAAAAAGGAAGGGAGGGAGTGTGGGAGGGAGGAAAAAAGCAAGAGTCTCTCTGCAAGTTTCCCCATATAGCTCATGTTAATTAATTATTTCATGGATTTGAAAATGTGGCACCATGCTTTGCTAAAGCAAACATATTTATAAAAAACATGAATCAGCTTTGCTTCTTTCAACCTAAATGAGCTATACCTTGGGAAGGCTAATTCCAAACTAATTCATTCAGCGCTTGAGATTTTTCTCTTACCCATCCCTTCAGCCCTATGTAGTCAGCCGCTCCAATCTCATTAAAAAGGTCACTGAAGCCTAAGAAGCTGCAGTGCTAGACCTTGTTAGAATATTTCTTTGGAGGGTTCTAATCCCTCTACAGTCACATTGTGTGCATGCCAAATGTAGACGTAGTAGTTAACCTGGAAAGAAAATGGATTATTGGAGCACTATAGGTGGACTTCAGATGTACAATCATGACAGGACTATAGTCAAAATCTTCTAGAAATAGAATAGAGCATTTCAATCTAATTTTGCTCATTTCAAAATATTCTCAGATTACCTAGTCTCAAAATGTTCAGTAAATCATAAAGACCTAATCTCATAAAGTTTGAAATTATGAGATTTTTGCTTGAAAGGAAGTAAGTCTTAGTTCAAAGACAGCCTCAAAATCTGAGTTACTACTAGTTACAGTGTCATACCTGGCACATAATAAACCCTTATTAAATGCTACTAATTATTATATCATACTACAATCTATACCCGTGTCCCAAACCTGAAGCAATGAAGAGTTCTTTTTTTTTTAATGCACACAGTTAATCATTGAGATGCACAGCTAGATTGCAAAAAATTTCATAAAATAACTAATTTAATATCTCAGTCACATTTATGGCTAGTAAATTTTTCTAATCGTTTCTCTCTTGTATTGCACAATGATTAAGAATATAAACTTTGTTGCCTGATCTATCTTATTTGAAAACAGCTCTGTCACTCTGTCACTCAACATGAGCATGTTAAATAATTTCTTCAATTCTCCAGGTTTTTTTCAATCTACAAACAGGGAATAATAATAATATGAGCTAGGAGGATTTTTATTATTACTTTGCTCCTTTTCCCTTGTCTTTGTTTAACTTAGTAATGGTATATCTTGTCTTTGGGCTTGAAAAATAATACTTTAAAAAATTTTAAGAAACTCCAGAAGAGATACTTTTGTCATTCTTTATATTAATAATCACATAAGTTTATGAGAAGTTTAATAGAGATTTTTCCATTCCTCCAAGGCATGCTACTGGAACCACAAGAAGCTGCCTTGAAATTTCAATAAAATAAAGACATAAATCAAAACCAGAAACTCTTAACTTTGGGGAAAAGTATTAACATCACCTTGGAGCTTGTAGGTTAGAGACAACATAGTATAGTAAAAAGAGTATAGCTTTGGGTTCAGTCATGCCAAGTTTTAAATCTCAATTTCGCCATGAGGTATGTGGTCTTGGGAAATTAGCTAAGCCAATTTTCTTGCTAGTAAAATGAGGAAGATAATCTCATGGATTGATGGCAAGATTAAATGAAATGATGAATGCAGCAAATGCGGGGTCTTAGGAGAGTGTCAAGAAAGGGTAGTTATAAGGAAGAGAATTCCAAGCACAACCAAAAAGTTACCCTCAAAATTAGAAATCACATTTTAAACTACTCATAGCAAAGATATATATGGTTCCATGATCATACTTAAAAGTAAATGAAAGTTCAAAGCAACTGAATAAACAAAACAATTCCTAAATTAAAATAAAAATATCAGAAGTACTAAGAAAAACTTATTGACACAAGATAGTTCCGGTAGAGCTTCATTTTATAAATGTGCCAGCAGTGATGTTAGCGGTCATGTAATGAATATAATAATTTTGAAAATATTAAAATTAGAATGACTTAGACTCATAAAATAAAATACGCTAAGGGCCCACAATGAGTTGTGTGAGCATAAGATGTGTGAGTGCATATATCAGTAATTTTGTGTGTATTTCAAACATAAATGTGAACAAACTACAAAATAGCTCTCTGCTTGGATAAAATACTTTGGACAAGTGTGATGGTAGAAAACTACCCCTCCAATTGACTTACATATTACCAGTAAAGATAAGCGTCCTTTTAAATCAGGAGATTAGAATAGATAACATAAGAGTTTTTTAAAATATCTGCAATGTAGGAAAAGACTCACCAGCATCTCCCATAAATGTGGGACACCATTAAACTTACCAACAAACGCTAATTATTCTGCCAGATCAAATCTACTATTGAGCCCCTCTAGTAAAGTTTTCAGTCATTAGTTTTTCAAATATTTTTTTCTACCTCTTTCTCTCTCTCCTTTGGGTACTCCTATTATGCATATATTGGTGTGCTTAATAGTGTACCACACTTCTCCGAGAGTCTGTTCATCTTTTTCTTTGTTCTTCAGAATGAATAGTCTCTATAAATCCATCTTCGAGTCTGCTGTTTGTTTCTTTTGCAAGGTCAAAAGGACTATCGAGCCCATTTTAGTGAATTTTTCATTTTGATAATTGTACTTCCCAACTCTAAAATTTCCATTTGGTTGTTTTTGTAATCTCTTTATTGATACGCTATATTAGATGAGACATTGTTATCATATCTTCCTTTATTTTATTTATTTGCTTATTTATTTATTTATTTTGCATGGGCAGGCACCGGGAATTGAACCCAGGTCTCTGGGATGACAGGCGAGAACTCTTGCCTTCTGAGCCACCCTGGCCCTCCTTTAATTTTCTAAACATGAATCCCTTTAGGTCTTTGGCCATATTTATAATAGTTGTTTTAAAGTATTTGTCTGCTAACCTCAAAATCCGGGTTCCCTTTAAGGTAATTACTTTAAAGTTATTTACTTTTTCCCCTGTTAATGGGTCACACTTCTGTTTCTTTGAATGCCTTATAATTTCTTTCTAAAACTGAACATTTTAATTAGTATATTGTAGAAAATACCAATACCCTTTCAGGTTTGGGGTTTGCTGGTTATTTTTTCAGTGTGTGGCTGGATTTGTTCAGTGAATTCTATTTCCCATGGAGCAACCGTCTATGCTATTATTCCCAAGAGGGTACAGGCATGAGTTTGCACACAGTCTTCCGGTATACCAGGCATGCCCATTTTCTTAGCTGGCCTCTGTTTCAATGTCTCTTTCTCTGCTCTCCTCATAAATCTTCTAAATGGTCTGTCTTTTCTTGATTGTATTCGTCTCCTGGCTGCCAAAGCAAATACCATGCAATGGGTTAGCTTAAACAATAGGAATTTATTGGCTTACAGTTTTTAGGCTAGGAGAAGCCCAAAATCAAGGTACAATCAAGGTGATGCTTTCTCCTGGAAGGCTGTGGCATTCTGGGCTGGTACCAGCTATCCTTGGACCGTGGCTTTTCTGCCACATAGCAGTGCACGTGATGTTCTCTCCTGGCTTCTCCCTTCTTCTCTGGGTTCCACTGACTTTCAGCTTCTAGTTGCTACTTCTGTTTTTTTTTTTCCCCTTCTCTCTCTCTGTGACCTTCCTATAGGACCTTCAGAAATATGATTATGACTCATCCTGATTCAGATGGGCCACACCTTAACTGAATTCACTTCATCAAAAGGTCCTATTTACAAGAGTTCACACCCACAGGAAAAAAAATATGTTTAAGAACATGTTTTTCTAGGGTACACAGCTCCGAACCACCACACTGATATCACTCACAACTGCTAGTCTCCACTAATTGTTAGCTGATTGAACTACTGTCTATGACAGGGCCCTAGGGCATAACGAACTGATCCGCAAATAGATCCAACTGAATTTGGGATTCTCAGCAGGAGGAGTGTTTTGTCAGCCTTTGAGTCTTACTTACTATGCGTATCCCTGGGAAGGACTGCTGTGCTATGGAGCAGAGCTAGGGCAGAGGGGAGCTGGCTCTTCCCTGGCTTTCCTATCATGCTCTCCCTAAGGAGTAGGGACTGTGTGAGTGTGGTTGGGATGAACTGGTGTCACCAACAGCTGCCACCATTATGGAGTACAGATTTTCTGCAACTCAAAGCCAAGGAAGGTGGGAATGGCCAGTGTTCAACAGTTGCCAAAACTACCCAGAATATAACTCCTGTCCTTGAAAGCTGTAGGATACAGTAGCTACCACTCATCTGTTGAGCCTCCGGGGAGCAGCTCTCCTGTAACACAGATTTACAGAATCCATGAAAGGAGGCTTTTTCTACCAACTGTGCTAATCAGAACTTCTCTCCTAGTAAGAGTTCAGGTAGAGGAATAGGTGTGGCCAGATGCCTCTAGCCACTCAACATAGGCCTTCCAGAGCACAAAGCTGTGGAAAATGAGACTGTCCATGGTCACCCAAAGCATCTGGAAGAGCTTTCACCCCAAAGAGTTGTGGGAAATAGGAACTGTCAATTGACTTCTGAGTCAGTTAAAGCAGCTCTTCAACTGTTAGTAATGGGTGCAGTCATAGCTTGAAAGTCATAGCCTCTCACTCTTCTCACTGTTGCATAAATTTTGTTGGATACATTCTTCTAAATTTGCTGTGAATCCTTGGATCAATTTCCAGGAGACTTTGCATAACTGACTTTGCTAATTTCGACTAGCTTAAAAGATGTTTATCTGGGAAAAGGCTTTCCCAGAGCCCCTCATAGGACCACTCTGGAATCCATGCCTCCAGTTATGTCAGTTTTTGTCTTATATATTTTGCTGCTGTGTTGATAGGAGCATGCAATTTATTAGTTGATTCTTCTCACCAGGTTCTTCTTTTAAATATTATAAACAATTCCACTTTGTTATTTTACATGTTTTCATTTATAATTATTTTTTATTTTAAAATTTCTATTTAAAAATAAGACAAATATTACTATACAACTTGATTTCAGTATATAAAAATGATATATCATTTCCTGTCATTTTATTTTAACCTTTTTCATCGTTTCCTTGATCTTTCCTCTAAACTCCTTTTATCTTTTGATTGTTTGAATTTCAATTAATTTTTTTCTTCTCTATTCTTTTGGAAGCTACATAATCTAGTTATATTCTTTTATGGTGATACTTTAAAAAAGGTGTACACAGTTAATTATTAATCTAATGCATACATCTCCTCTTTCTACATGCAAAAGGACCCTTGGCAGGGCCTACTTCTTCATTGAACAAACTTGTTATTGTTGCTAGATATTAAACTTCTATTAAATAATATTTAGAGTGTTTAAATTGATTTTCTTATTTTAGAGTAAAAAGTTAATTAAGCTTACTAATTTTAACAAACATCGTGGCTTCCTATATTTCTTATAAGTCCTTACACTTCATATCATTTTTAGTGTGTAATTGATAACATCTTAGATTCGTGCCATGGTTTTTTCATCTACTATGTATTCTATTTACATATGCATATGTCTTGGATGAACTGTGTATATTTTCACGTGGTTCTGTTAAGTTTAGCTCCACACCTGCTGCACATTTCTCTCATCTTCCTTGGAGCAGCAGATAAAGCTGGCTACATGTTCATGGCAATGACAGAAGCTCAAGGAGGATAGGTCAACCTTACAAGCACAATTTGTGCTTCTGCTTATGCCACATCTGCTTAACAACCTGCTGGCTTAAGAAAATCACATCACCAAGTCCAACATATGGTGGATGAAGAGTATATTACTTGCATTGTGGGAGGGAAGGAGGGAGCAAGCATATTTGAACAATAATCTGATCTGTCAGTTCATTTTGTTTTTGTTTTTGTTTCTCTTTCCTTCTCTATCTGAAATTCTGTGATTGCCTCTGCCTGATGTGCTGAGCCCCTAATCCACATTCAAGTTTCATAATGACACTATGAGAACTCCTGTTCCAGGTAATATTGGTTACATCAGCAGATTCAGTCAGTGAGCCATCAAACAGCTTGAATAAACTTCTCATCCTGAGGCTCTGTCTTTCTTTTCCTGCTTCCCTAAGCCCAAATCATCCTATAAAATTATAACCCCAAGCAGTAAGTCAGCGATTTTTCAGCCTCCTTTCATTAGCAGAAGCACATGCCAGACTCCAGACTCTCTTATTGTTGCACATTTTGCCCTTAATAAACTTCCAGATACTGTTGCCTACATCTGTTCTGAAGATCAGAATGCCCACATTTTACTCTATTTCACCACTTTTCTTCTTTTTCCAGTATCATGAATTGTGTATATTTTTGAGGTAGGCTTAGCAGTCTGGTAATGTCTCTAATAGCTCATCTGCACATCTGAAGAATAAGGGAGGGTAATTGCATTTCATATGAACTACTATGTAGCTTCATGGACATCCTCCAGGTTTTCAAAACCATCCTCTTACTGAATTAAGTGCTCATAGGGTCTCCCTAGGTCAGAGATGCTTAGTCTGGAGTACATGCTCACTAAGCAGGGGGAATCTAATACCAAGAACCAAGTGTCGGGCAGGGGCAAATCTGAGACATTTATAATGTCTTCATATGATTTGGTGTCACCATAACACAATGCTTACCCTCCTGGGAAGCTTTCTCTCTTATTCTCAGCTGAAAATTTACATTCTAGAGCTTAAAACAGCATTTCTCAAAATGTGACCTTCAAAAATATTTAAAATTATGTGGTTTAATTTTAATAATAATCACAGGAGTTAATACCCACATATTCTCAGTTATTGGAATGCTGACTTTATAATTAAGTTCTGCCATGTCATTCCAGTCCCTGTGTCTGCCCGCCTATGCACGGTTGTACTGTGCGCCACAGGAAGCCCAAGTGAAGTTGAGGCATGGTGTATGAACTAAATTTCCAAAGCAATTTAAATAGAAGAAGTGGTAGAAGAATTGAGGTATCACATGACATTTAGTCTTATCGACATGTCAAAATCAAAAGGACCTGTGCATAAGAGAATTAATTCTCTTCCTATAATTACTGAAAGTTCATTAGCAGTCAGAATAAGAGAAATACTCAATGAATTCTTTTGCTATTCTGTTTCTGATTTTAGCATTAAGTGAATTTGAAGTTCATATAATGTCATTTCCTTTTATGCCAAAAAGATAATCATATCTTAACATGAATAAGAATGCTTTACAATGTTATCAAGTGACATGTCATTAAAACTTCTATTCAAAAGTCTCTCAAAGATGGATTTGGGAGTAAGGAAGAGGGCTGATTATTCTAAATTAGCAAACAAGCCGTTAACATTATTAATGTCACCTTGTCAAACATATTAATTCAAATAATAATTCTCTGAATTAGAATGATTGCAACCAAGATAAACTTTAAAACACATGGATTAAGAGTTTTCAGTAAAGATACTAGACTGAGCAGATGCAAAAAGCCTCCTTTGCCTCACATCAAATATGTAGACATACTACTTAAAATAGTTTAAATTAAACAAAAAGCTATAGCCAAGTTTGAGAGTAAGAAAGGGAAAATTTCAGATGATGGTGTTCTAGTTTGCTAGCTGCCGGAATGCAACACACCAGAGATGGATTGGCTTTTAATAAAAGGGGATTTATTTTGTTGGTTCTTCAGAGGAAAGGCAGCTAACTTTCCACTGAAGTTCTTTCTTACGTGAAAGGCACAGGATGGTCTCTGCTGGTCTTCTCTCCAGGCCCCTGGGTTCTAACAACTTTCCCCGGGGTGACTTCCTTCTGCATCTCCAAAGGCCTGGGGCTGAGCTGCGAGTGCCGTGATGAGGAATGCTGAGCTGCTTAGGCTGTGCTACATTGTGTTCTCTCATTTAAGCACCAGCCAATTAAGTCAAACGTCACTCATTGCAGCAGACACGCCTCCTAGCTGACTGCAGATGTAACTGGCAACAGATGAGGTTCACATACTGTTGGCTCATGTCCGCAGCAACAAGACTAGGTATGCTCACCTGGCCAAGTTGACAACCAAATCTAACTAACACAGATGGAAATGAGGAAAATCTATAGCTATATTTGGGTTTGATGCCAATGCACAGAACAACAAAAAGCAGGTACAGCTAGATTCTTAATGAATGCGAAGGGATGGGCTTCTAGGGCACAGGTCCCATTCCTTTTGGGAGCTGGGATTTGGCTCCCTGAATAGTCGTAGACAGTAGGAAAAGGCTGCCATTGTTTGAAAGGGATTAGAAAATTCCTGCCAAAACTATAAAACTACATCCTAAAGCAAGGATATTCGTTCCAGGATGTAAGAAGAAATAGAACCATCCACGAAACTCTGAAACTACACTGAACAAGAGTTCACATTTTGATGATCATAACACAACCTATCAAAACAACTCCAGCTATTTGACAGTTATAGGATCTTCCACCTAACAGAAGAATACAGATTCTTTTCCACAGCATGCAGAAAGTTTTTCAAAGTAGACGATATTCTTGGCTATAAAGCAAGTCTCAATAAATATTAAAGTATTTAAAACATACAAGGTATGCTTTCTGATCAAAATGAATGAAATTAGAAACCAATAACAGAAAGGTATATGGAGAATCCTCAAATATTTGCAAACAAAATAACTCACTTCTATATAATAAGTAAGGCCAAGAAGATTTCAAAGTGGGAAATCAGAAAGCATTTTGAACTAAAAGGAAATAAAAAGACATATCAAACTTGTGGGATGCTGGTGTAACGGCACTTAGAAATAGGTAACACACAAAGAAATTTCTCAAATTAATTGCCCTATCTTCCACCTTAAGAAACTAGAAAAACAAAAACAAATGAAATGTAAAATAAAAAGAAGAAAAGAAATAAAGAACAGAGTGGAAATAAATGAAAGAGAAAATGGAAGCACAATAGAGAACATTAATGAAAAATAGTTGATTCTTTGTCAATAAAATTGATAAATTTCTGCTTTAGCTTTTTTGGCTGCTCAGCAAACACCATGCAACGGTTCAACTTAAAAAGTGGGAATTTATTCGCTCATGGTTTTGAGGCTAAGAAAACATACAAATCAAGGGATTATCAAGGTGATGCTTTCTCTCTGTAGTCTGTGGGTTCTGAGGTTGGCTGCCAGCAATCCATGGTCCTTAGTTTATCACATGCAAGGCACATGGTGACAACTTCTGGACTCTTCTTCTTTTTTTTTTTCTGGTTCATATTAAGAACAACATTCTGCCAATAAATTTTATTCCTGAGATGAAATGGACAAATTTATTGAACCACCAAACCTCACCCATGAAAGAAACAGTTAACTTGATTCATCTATATCTGCTCAAATAAATTGGATTAGTGATGTAAAATCTTCCCACAAGGAAAACCCTGGACCAGATATCTTCACTGGTGAATTCTACCCAATATTTGGGGAAGAAATTCTACACAAACTCTTCCAGAAAAGGGAAGGGAAGGGTATACTTCTAAACTAACTCTGTGAATCCAGCATTGTCCAAATACTAAAATGAGACAAAAGCAAAGCAAGAAAATAAGACTACAGACCAAATATTCCTCTTGAACAAAGCTAAAACTTTTCTTAATATAATTTTAGATAATAAAATCCAACAATACAGAAAAGCAAAATACAGCATGACTTTACTAGTGCTTTTAGCTGCATGACAAATTACCACAAATTTTGTGGCTTAAGACAGCACACATTATCTCACAGCTTCTGAGTCAGGAGTCTGAACATGGATGCTCTGTTCAGGGTCTTGCCAGACTGAAATCTTCAGAGCTGCAATCTCAGGTGGGCTTCAATCTCAACTCAGTTCAGGATCTTCTTTCAAGATCTTTTAGGTTATTGGAGGAATTCAATTCCTTACGGCAATAAGACAGAAGTTCACATTTTCTTGCTGGTGGATGGTTGAGGGCCACTTGCAGCTCTAGTAGGCCATCCTCAGGTCCGACCCACAAGGGCCTCTCACATCATGGCAACCTATTCTTCAAAGCCAATGGAAGAATCTCTCCAGTAATTACAGAGAAGGCTTTTATAATTTTGATATAATCAATGGGAAATAGTTTGGCAATTTCATAAAATTTAAACATATACCTACCATATGAGCTAACCATTCTACTCCTAGATATTTACTCAAGATAAATAAAATCATGTCCATAAAATGGTACAAGATTATTCATAGCAGTTGTATTTTCAACATATTGAAAATTTCCAAACTAGAAATGAGCCAATTGTCCACCAATAGGTGAATGGATAAACAAATTGTGGTATAGCCAGCCATACATGGGAATATTACTTAGCAATAAGTAGGAATGGAATATTGACACATAGAAAAACATAAAAAAATCACCAAAAAATATGCTTAATGAAAGAAGTGAGCCTTCCCCCAAAGAGTATATAATGCATGGTTCCATTTATATAAAACTCTAGAAAGTATAAACAAATCTGTAAGGAGTAGTGTATCCCTGAGCATGAAGGAGCAGGGAACATTAGATTGGAGAGATGACTAAAGAACATGAGGAAACTTTTGGGTGTAATAGATACACTCATTGTATTGATTATGGTGATGATTTAATGGGAGTGTGTGTGTATCTATAGATGCATATATACATTTATATACACTTACACGTATGTCAAAACTTACTAGTTCAAGATATTTTATATATCAATAATCTTTCAACTAATTAAATCAGAATCAAAATTTCTCCTTTCCGGTTCCTTCTCCACAAAAATGCATTAAATCCAAATTACTACTGGATTTGGATCATCCCTTGAAGTTTGTTAAAATCTTCAAGGAATAAAGAAGTACTGTCTTAAAGAAATTTTTCTAGACAATAGAATAAAAAGGAAAGCTACTAAAATTATTCATGAGACTAACATGTTTTATAATAAAACCGCACAAGGAAGAACAGTGTAGGAATAATGAAGCAAAGACCAGCCTCATTTATTAGTGTAGATGCAATAATCTCCCATTAAGTTTTAGCAAAATAATCCCATGACTTTGAAAATAAATGTTATAGTGTGTCCAACACAGTAATAAAGTAAAAAAAAATAATAAAAACCACATCACTGGCATTCAATAAAATTCCGTATTCTCTCATAAATAAATACACCCATAAGTATGCACCTACAGGAATGTGTGCGCACATATATACATATTCTTTACAACCTAAAAGTAATAAGGCAAGTCCTTTACCTGATAAAAGATATCTATCAAATCCTTAGAGCAAACTTTATATACACTGATAAAGTATTTGAAATATTCCATTGAAGTTGGGTACAAGACAAGTATGTCCATTTCCACTAATGTTATTCAAGAAGTTGAAAAATTAGAAACACATACTCAAGGTATTATTTCTATTTTAATGTATATTACTGATTTATATTCAAGATCATAAAAAGGCCTACCATTAATAATGCTGTTAATTTTCTCTATTGCACAATTTGTAAACTTCTGTTTTTATATTTCTATAAGCACTGTTCATAAAACCATGTTTGCTTATACTTAGCAGTAAGTGTGAGAATTTAAAGCAATGCTGAGGATAAACTATTTTTCCCTTTAAAACTGGCTAGTGTAATAACTAAGTTTAAAAATGCCATTTTAGAGGGACTGTTTATAGTGAGAGATAGTCTTTTCCATGTTCTGTTCTTCATTTTTATCAATGTTTGGTATTTATTGAATGATTTAGATAAAGGCCTAAGAAGCCTATGGGTCACATGTAATGTAAATTTTAAAACTGAGAGGGAGCGTTAGTCCTGAATGAAGAAATAAGAACTAAAAAAAAAAAATTCTTTTAGCTAGAATGCTGAGCTTAAGCCTCCACAATGAAAATGACCACTGAAATTTTTAAATTCTACGTTAGGGTTGTAAAATAATCTAAGAAAGTATAATACTTAAATTAAAGGCAGTTCATGTGAAAAGTCCTTTAAGTTAGCTTAATATTTGCTCAATGATTACCATAACAGTCCAGCATTGTAAAGGACCTAGAAACTATATCACAAATAATAACTGAGTATGCTTTAACCTGTGGAAGAAGCAAATTAAAAAGTAATACGCTGACTCTTGTCATATATTTGAAGAACTATCTTATGAAAGTGGCTATTTTCTTAAACAATGTTATAAATACCATTCATGGAAATACATTTTTGACTCATATGTCTTACGGCTGAAGGAAATCAGGCTGAGCCCCATGCAGATTGACCAATGAAATGCCTTCTTTTTTCTTTTCTAAACTCTATCAGGATGTGCCATAGATAGAAGCTAGGTTTGATCTTTTGACTAAATTGAAATATCAATTCATAGAATTTCAGAGTTTAAGACCTCATTAATTTTTACCACTTACAATGATTCAGCAGCTATAATGACACAACCCATCTCTATCTTAGAAAACTCTTGGGAAAAAGATGTTCTTATCATTAAGGGGGGAAAAAGTCTCTCAATATAACAGTCAGTTAAATCAAATCATCAAATAGTAACTTGTTAGTGCCTGATTTTGTGATGAGTCATTTCAGTCCACATGGTTCAAGTGCTCACAGGAATCTGTATTTGTGAGAAAATTCTCCAGACAGCTAACTGAGTGTAAGCTGCCAGAATGAGATACATCAGAAATGGAATGGCTTTTAAAAAGGGGAATTTGTTAACTTGCAAGTTAACACTTCTAAGGCCGTGAAAATTTCCAAATTAAGGCATCCAGGGAAAGATACCTTGATTCAAGAAGGGCCAATGAATCCAGAACACCTCTGTCAGCTGGAAAGGCACATGGTGATGTCTGCCAACTTTCTCTTCTCATTTCATAAGGCTTCCCTGCGGGTCTTTCCCTCCTGTATCTCCAAAGATCTCTGGTTGTGTGGGATCTCTCAGCACTGCTGGCTCGAAAGCTTTCGCCAAAATCGTTCCCTCATAAAGGGGTCCAGTAAGGGAGACAACCACACCTTGAATGGGTAGAGACACATCTCCCTGCAAACCATCTAATCAAAAGTTACCACCCCGTTGAGTGGGTCACTTCTCCACGGAAACTTTGAAAAAGTTCCCACCCAGGACATTGAACGAGGATTAAAGAACCTAGCTTTTCGGAGGTACACAACACATTCAAACTGGCACACTGAGGAATTGTGTTCCCTTAAACGTAGAGGGCCAAGGCAAGCTGGAATAAGGAAGGGAGGTCACTGGGTAGACCAGAGGGCCAAAAGAGAAGTGCTTCAGATTTAATGTTGCCAGTTCCATGCACATTTTGTACTGGAACAGAATAGCATGCATTGTATAATTTTTGTCAACTATTCTCAAAGCTGATGTCAGTCAAAAAAAGAAAAGAAGATATAGTAGGGAATGAGGAGGTGAGGAATATGTTCTAATTATCTTATTTTTTATAATTTCAAAACTAGAATAAAGCATTGCTTTCCTAATAAACAAACTTCACTGGTCTTGGAGGATGTTTTCTCTCAGCTTACTTAATAAGTAAAGGCCTAGGGCTTAGGCCCCACACTTCCTACCTTGTGGACAGTAAACATACACACTTCAATATCTCATTCTCTTGGTAATGCTAGGTGGCTACAAAGAAAGACTGTCATCTGATCTAGAGCAAACAACTTAACACCATTAATTCCCATCACATTAGCTAGATAAGAATGTTTATGATGCTACTGTTATGATCTTATAAACTTTATTATTCCCATTTCATCAGATAAAATTGAGGCAATGTACTGTACTTACAGCTTGTTTATCTTATTTTTCTAATTAGATGTTATAAATGCTCCCATTTGGATAATAACTAGTTTTGGAGGCCTGGTGGATGATTTTGCCCTTCTCTATGAAGCGATTGTCAGAGAGCAGATGAAAGAAGACTGACTTGAAAGAGGACAATTTGCCCAATATGTAGAAATAAGAGAGGGAGTAAAAGAAGTTCTTTTTATTAAAAAACAAACAAACAAAAACTGTTGTGCTCTTGTACTTGTCTTTACTGTCCAGCAAGCCATCCACTGATAACAGACAAAAGATAAAATCTTTCCAAAGCACCAGTCCCCATAGCCCAAATGACTCTCTAAGCTATAAAAAATAAGGTAGTTCCAGGAAAAAAAAATAAAGACTGTAATGGAGAATAAAATATTCTACTTTGCAATGCATGAGGTGGAGTGTCAATAGACTGAGTAAAAATGTAATAAATCTATGTAATTTGTTCTGTCCTTGGAAGAATCGCCGTCTATTGAAAGTAGAAGCTATTAAGTCCCCAAACTCAGAAAGTCGTCACTATTTTTCATCAAAAGCAAACATATGTAAAGGACAAACCAGGATGCTTCCATCAGGAGCAGTACCATTTGTTCTTGTTAATTGTATTGCTGATTCCTTCAGCATCATTAGGCACCTTCAAAAACACTGTGGCATTTAGTCTGCTTTGCTCTCACAAATGATTAAAAGAAAAGTCAGCAGAGTAAAGAGAGGCTGAGGGAAGAGTGGATCGTCTATGCTAAGCTGGACAGAGACAATGGTAATGACACCACAGTTTCAAGATACTGAGTATCGACTATTTTTTAAGTAATGCAGGTCATTTGGAAACACTTTCCCTAGCTCGGACAAATGGCTGCTTCTGAATCATGTCCACCTTTCAGTAACATTGTAGGACAGAGTCCTTGAGAAGAGATGTGATGGCTTCTAGTACACTACACACCACACAGACCTCAATTCATATCACTATTTTTACAGTATTATCTTGTTCCAAACACAACTCTTACTTGGAAGTAGCATGTAAATGTGCTTTTGGAAAAATAGCCATAGCTTAAATAGAATATGGGAATGATTTTTGTTTCTACACATTTTAATGGGATGAGGCTTTTGATAATGACGTTAACTCTCTCACACTCACCTTCTTAATATTTTTTTATTTCGTTTTGCTTAGAGTTTTAATTTAAGCCAATATTTGCATGTTAGAATTTTATCAAAGGGGAAATTTGCCAGTGAAGATAAGGATTCAGAATATATAGGTTTTAATTCCATTTCTTTAACCAACTCACAATGAATACTCATTTCACCTATTGAGTTTCAGTTTCCCTGTCAAGTGATTGTAAAGTCTCTTTCAGCTACATAATTCTAAGATCTGCAGTATTAAGAAAACTAAGTGAAAACGAAAATTCTAACCTCAACTGTGCTGCCACATACAGTTGTGCAGTTGTTAATGTCAGGGGCACTATTCTCATTGTAGGCAATTGTCTAGCAGGAGATGCTAAAATATAAGGACACCTTTTTCTATATGGGCTAGCAGTGAACCTCTCCAGTTCCTTGGAACTTTGTTGTTGAGAAACAGCAGGAAAAAAAGAAAAAAAGAAAGAGCAGGAAATATTTCATAAACACGTGCACAATACCATTTCACAGAAAACTAATCCTTAAAAGAACCCAATTGCATATGATATGCCTCTGTTGCATTGGAAGCATTTACAATGCAAGGGTCATGAAGATGGTGGCAGTGGCCAGTGTCAACTGAACAGTGCAAAATTTTCCCTAAAACATCCTGGACTCCAAAAGACTACTGGGATTCTTTCACCACCCTAACTAGAGTGAAAAGATTCCCCTAAAAATAATCAGGACTTAATTTCCTGCTAGCTAGCTAGGTATATGAGAGCTCAAAGTAGATTAACTGACTCAGAAAAATAAACATGCTGTTTCTTTGAGTTGCATTTTGTGAGTAAAAATCATAGCTGCTGAATATATGAACAATTCACAATGACACACGGATGGTTTCGCTTCAGGGTACATTCTTTGGTCACCAAAAGTCTGAATTACAGAGTGTAAGGCTACATGCACCAAAATCTCTTCATGAGAGAGACTTTTCCTTTGAGACATCTCCTATAAAGGAGAGAAAGCAAGCTGTGAGTTCACTGAAAACTTGAGAAACATTTCTACTTTTGGTTGCTAGAACATTGGTCACTAGCACAAAGAAGTGGGGTGGGGGGAGCAAGTTTGCATTAGCTGGGTGTTTTAGTTCACTAAAGCTGCCAAAATGCAAATGTACCAAAAATGGACTGGCTTTTAACAACAGGAATGTATCTGCTTACAAGCTTGCAGTTCAGAGGTTGTAAAATGTTCCAATCAAGGCATCATCAGATGATACCTGAACTCTTCTGTCCAATGACAGGGCACATGGCATCTGCTCATCTCTCCCATCTCTTCCGGATTTTATTGTTTCCAGCTTCTGGCTTCAGTGGCTCCCTCTCTCAGCTTCTGTCTTTCCTCTTCTTATAAAGGATCCCAGTAAGAGGTTTAAGATCCCCCTGGGGCATGCCTCAACTGAGATAACCTAATCAAATGTCCCAACCACAACAGGTCTACACCCGCAAGAATGGACTCACTTTAAGAACATGATTTTCTGGGGTACATTCACCTTCAAACCATCACATTGAGTGCCCTATGACTTCCATAGAACTGCTTTACAAATGTCTACTATGTGAATAATGTCAACTTAATTAAAATGCCACCCAATGATCCATAGATCATAAACAGAAAAGGTAATCAAACAAAATTTCTTTCTTATGCCCTCCGTTTCCCCATCGTAGAGGCCAAACTTTGCCCTTGAATGAGCACAAACACCTCCTATCTCAATGACTCACTGTCAGATGCTGGCTCCAAGTCCATTAGATTATCATCATGTCATCTTTGTTTTTGGCAGTGTTTGAAAGCACCTCTAGCAGCTTTTTTTTTTTAAGCACTGTTTTCATACCTAAAAGCTTGTATCTGTAAAACAAACACACAAACATTTATAGACATCTTTATATCACTTCAAATTGTTGTGATTAGTGTACACACTTTGAATATTATTACCTCAACAACCTCCAGCTGATGTTAAAAAAGTAACACTTTGGAACAAGTCATTCTCCAAATGTTCTATTAAGGATGCTGTTTATTTATATCAGTGTATAGAAAAGTACAGCTGTACAAAACATAAATCAATGTCAAAAGTAAAAGGCATTAAAATTCATAAGGTTCATTTTCCAACATCCAGAGCAAACTGTAGCTGAGAGTTTGTCACAGACTTAGCATCAGCAATAAAATTATATAACTGCTGATGTCACATTCTTTGAGGTACACTCAAAGGCATCTAAAATTTTATAGCTTAGTTTTGCTTATTTTTAAAATGAACATATATTACTCTTAATTTTGTTTCTTATGATACCTAGAAGACCTGGATATAAAAACAGCATCCGAGGGGAAATAACTTTGCAGCCCACATAGCTTTACCCAACATAAAAAAATATATACTGATATATCTGTTCTGCTATTGATCAGAAAACCACAAGAATTAGTGTTTGTTTAATGCCTATTAAGGGAAACTGTTTTTCATTTGTTGTTTTTTATAGGAGAATGAAGAAGGATTATTGGTAAGTGAGGAAGGACTAAAAGCAAGTTATGCAGATGTTAATAATCATTCAACATTAGGTAATTTTCTGCTTTGGCTTTCAAGTTTCTAAAACACTAGTGTCACTTTTATGATAATCTATGAGATTGTTTTACGTCTATTTAAGTATTCATCTTGTTTTAGAGGAAATACGTTTGTGTTATTATCTTAAAATGTTATTTTCCTATCAGATTCCAATTTTCTAGATGCCAAGGACCACACAGCTACATCTGACTCTCAAGAAACTGAGGGACTTGTTTGCTTTTTTCGTTTTTTTTTTTAAAGACAGTGGAATGGTGACACTGAGTGCCATTACTAGGAACACAGAGACATAGGCGGACCAGCCCATGTTTGTGTTTCCAAGAAAGAATAATAGTACCCATTGCTTGTACAGTCCTTACTACAAGCCGGACATTGTTCAAAGCATGCTGAACCACAGAAGCTCATTTAAGCCTCTCAGCAGTTCTGTGATGTTGAAACTATTATGATACCCATTTTACAGTTTACAGGAAACTGAAACCCAGGCAGATTTAACCAGTCTCTTGCCTAAGCCACAAGGCTGGGGTGTGAGTCCGAGAGTGTGCACCAAGAGACTCTTGCCTTAAGCACCGCTTTATACCACCTCTCAGAGATTCACAAGTGTATAATGATGATGCGCAGGGAATCATTGATCATATTATATTGATCCCCAATGTCTTTTCCTAAGGAAAAAAATTAGCCTGTCATCTGCACAATGTTAAAAAACCTGTATGCTCTTGCATTGGAAAGAACCAATAGTTTTTCCTTTGGAAGCTGCATATACTATACATACTTCTATTTCCCATGCAACTTCTAATATTTTTATGAGAGCCTTTATCCCAACACACACTTGTCCACACTCTTGGAAAACCATATTTATATGGTTAAAACTTATGTAAGTGAAAGCTCCACTGCCACACAGGGAATGTGAATTCAAACTCTTTTCTTAGGAGCATAAGAGAGAAAACAGAAATTTAGAAGAGGGGGCTGCAGTTCACCCTATGTATCCTATAATTAGCCAAAGCAGATCTCATTTGTTTTAATTTTTCAATTGACCATAAACCATTCACACGCTCTGTTCTGCTTTTGTTGATGAGGACAAAGTGCTCCATTTCTTATTCTCCTTTGTTCATACCATCATGAACGCGACAACGGAGAGAGCTTGCACAGAGCACGAATCCCACGTGCTGAGGCACCTCCTCTGGCTGTGGGGTGCTCAAGAGGTCAAGGTAACTTGGCTCCACCAGGGTCGGCCGTGCACCCAGTCCCGGATGCGGGCGTTAGAGACGCAGCGCGTGGAATCCAGCCTAGCCCGACGAGAGCTGCGCTGTGAATACAAATGTGTTTAAAATGGCTGACACTGTACAAGAGTAAATAAGCGTCTTTCCAGCGTTTCATTTAGTCACAGGACCAGGAGGTCTCATCACCCCTAACAGAGAACTGGGGTAGTTTTCCAGCGGAGAGAGGCAGAAGTAGAAACCCGGGAAGGTGACTTTAGCAGCAAACATCTTGCCCTTTAATGTTCTTTTTAAAAGAATAGAACTCAGACTGAATTAATCTCCAAATGAACATATGCCTTAGGAAATAATTTTTATTAATAACTAAATATTTTTACCTTCACCCATATGCACCCAAATACTGGGTGCATGATATTTAGTTGCATGCATATATCACTATGTCAAAGCAAAGGGGGGAACATTCTGCCTTAATAAAAAATGATTTATTAACTTCTCTGCATCCTTAAATTTAATATGCTATGGGTTCTTGCTCTCCTTGCAGATTTCTTTTAGAAGTGTATTTCTGAATATGAGTTCATAATATTTCTGAATAATATATTGGTAAATATTAACAAAAAAATAAAACATTTCTGATGCACATACTCCACAGGCACGATTGGGGTGATTGCATGTCAGTTAGCCCTGTTATTTATTTTACATCCTTTTTACTCTCAACCAGTTCATTGCTTTCCTCAAGAGAAATAGCTGAAGCTGGTTTATAGCGCTTCAAAATATTAAGCATTGATATATTCATTTTCTGAACATAAAATAACACAAAAAGGATGTTTTTGTCACTCTCCTTCTAAATCATACTCCCTGTTCTTAGCAGCACTCTTTTTTTTTTTTTGGTTAAGATGCAAACTAATTTCATTCATTTTTTGTGATAATCATAATAATAGCAAAGCACTGTGATTGCTGTATAAATATTTTTTTCTTCTACATAATCGAACATAAAATTCATCTTGCTTCAAAACTGCAGAGAGCAGAAGAATCACTCTAACCACTGGCCTCAGGCCATCTATGATTCCTATAAGATTTAAAGTAGAAATATTCAGAGGCCATGTTACTCAAACGAGAACCAACCATTTTTTGTTGTTAGTTTCTTTCTTTTTTCTTTTCTGCAAAATATTACCTAAAGGTAGCTCTAGGCACTAAGGGATTGAGATTTCTATTTAGTCTACAAGTGAACGAACTGTGTTTTGCAACCTGTGGGGAGCAACTTGGGATTTTAGTTAGCTAGGCAGCTTTGGACACAGAATAAAACAGTATAAGGGCCAGGGACAGTTTAGGAAGCAAGAAAGCTTCAGATTGTGAACCTCATTCATTCAGTCAGTCGGTCAATCAATTTTAAATTAGGCTTTATTTAGATTACAAAAAAATTGAAATGATAATACAGGAATTTCCATATACTCCCACACCCAGTTTTCATATGCTCCCTTTCTCTTTTTACAAAACTGTAATAAAACTATGCATCTATTGTTGTTAGCTATGCCTATTCTTACTGTGCCTTCCAAATTATATATGTATATTATGCACACACACACGTGCTCACACACACACATATGTACATACAGTATACATATATACAGTATATATATATACATACATATATATACATATACATATATGGGTAGTATAGACATTTTAAGTTGCAGAGTAGAAACCTATAGTATTGCTCTAATAATGCCATCTGACTGGGCTTACGCAGCCAAGAAGGCCTTTGAAAGAGGAGGCACCCCAAAAGTTGGAAACTGACCAACCTCTGATGGTATTTGTTCTCCCCACAGAAAAGAACTGCCAAAACCACACCCTTTGCTTGTTGTGTTAAATCTGGGACTATTTCTAAGAGTCACAGGCAGTGTACATGGTGAAAAGAGCTGTTTAATGTTGACAAATGTTTCATCTCTCATCTTCACATTAAATTGTCTTGGCCAAATAATTTCTAACGTTCCCTCCCAGCCATAATGTTGTACGGAGCAGAGATAAAGGAAGTGCTTTATATGAAAGAAAAAAAAAATTATCATCAGTCTGGTTGTACACGCCTTGTCCTGTGCATTACCAAAAGAAGGATTCAAAATTCAGAATTTGTCTTAAACTTTATTTTTTCCAAGATTATATAAAAGAGAGACATTTGACTAGCTTACAATTAAGCATGTTGCAATCAAACTTGCAATTAAAAATGGTTAAAACATATAAAGAGGTATAGAGAAATGCGAGAGATTTTTGTCACTGAAAACGGCCAGAGTGATTGAATAACATCAATTTAATACATGATTTGATGTTTCTTTCATCATGATCATTGTAATATGCAATTGTCTATTTATCACAGTGTTACTCTGGTTAATATATATTTTCAGAATTTTTTTCCCCTTGAGGCACCTTCATATGAAACATCTTTGAAGGCTTTTCATGGCTTATATGCAGGAGAAATACATTTAAACTTTTCTTGCCATTTCTTACCTTACTAAAGACAGTAACTCTGAGTAATGTTAGCCAGAGGGTATTTGATTTCTCCCTCACTATTTCTCTATCTTCTTTTCCTATTAGGCTAACAAAGAAATTCTGAAACTTTTGTTTGTCTCCCAAGAACCTGACTATGCAACAGGGAGCATTAGAGAAAGACTTAACTGACTAACTTAAAGTTACCCTGAGGTTGTTTGTCCACTTTTCTTTTATTTTGTCCTTAGATTGGCTTAAGGAATGTGTAGTTTGAGCTTCCACAATACACTTAGAGGCAGCAGAGGTACTGTATGTGTGATTTGTACTTGTACCTATTTCTCAATTCCATCTGTTTTTAATATATTCTCTTGATAAAATTTTATCCCTTTTTTCTAGTCAGGCTTTTGCCTGATTTGATAGAGAGTCCCTCTGGCTCAAGTTGAAATTGAAATGTATGATATCTTATTGTTTGCCTATATACCCAGACTTGCAGGCGCTGAGTTTACTTTTATAAATGAAATATTGAAAACAAACATAAAGCTTTGGGGATGCAGTTGCAAAGGGCAGGATCAACATTACTACATCAGAAATGGTCAACAGAACACTGAAAGCCTCTAAATCTCAGGCGGCACATCCCTGGGCTTCCCTGAACGTATCTCTAGTGGCAATTTTCTCATTGCATGAAATTTTCATAGGCTCTAGGCATCAAACCCTCAATGTAATAAAATACCATAGTAGTGTTGCATAGGAGAGAAAGCATAGAATTTGGGGCTAGACCCCGATTTTAATTAGGATTTTGCTCTGTGACCTTGGTAAGTCACTTAACTTATCTGAGCCTGAATTTTTTCTTCTGAATGTTAGCGTTTCCCTCCTGGAATACGGTAAAGATGAAACCAGATAACTCACTAAAGAGATATTATTAAGAGCCAGACAAGATAATAGACCCCCAGGCTACAATGGTGAGCTAAAAACACACCGATCTCATAGAATTTACAGTCAAGCAGGGAGGTATAGTTCATCAACCAGCAATTACAATGCTCTGTGATGGGTTCTGTAATAGAAGGACTGGACATGATGGGAACATATATGGTGACAGGTAACCCAGACCTAAGTGAGTAAGAAGGTTTGCTGATTGAAAGCAGTGAGATCTAAGTTGCTAACTGAAAGATGGGTGAGGAATACTCATTTGTGAGTAAAGAGTTTAGCTCTGTGCCTGTGGCATTATACCTGTTCAATGAATTGCATTTCCCTTTCACCTCTCTCTTGCTTCAATCTCCTGAGTCCCTCTAAACCGATCCTACCTAATGAGTTTCATTCGTTGAGTTAAAACACATTAACTGAGTAAGTGCTAGTGACCAGGGAAATGTCCGTGAACAAGGGAGAATCCCTGCCCTTCTTGACTATCTAATGGTGTCAGTTCAATGGACCACACCCCAGAGACTGCCACCATTTATTTTGCTATGTGCAAATAAGATTAAACTATTGGACCCTTTAAAATGTACCCAAAGAAATCCAAAATTTAGAGAGGCACTATAGGACCTACCAGTGATGGAATTCTTGAATTAATGCACTGATAATCCAGATTTTGATCTATATTTCTAAATTATTCTTGCTGATGAAAATAAACAAATAAAAGCAAAAACAAAAAAAACCCCACACATCAGAAAGCTTAATAATAGCAGTGCCCTTGACATCACTGCTGTCTTGGTAAACGTGAGTAAAATTCAACCATTTCCTGGAATCATGACCATTCTAAGGAAGAAAAAGTCGAAAACAAAATCAGGATGGTGGGTGCTATTTTATGATAGAGCCTGTCTTTCATTTTGTACAGGTAATAGTTATAAAGAGAAAGAAAGACTGTTTTTTTCTTTCAGAGGAATACCTATTCTGATTTCCTATGCATATTAATTTTCTGAAATTCACTGCAGAAGCTAATTCTTATTTTTTGGAATTAATTGAGCTGAAAGCTGGACTTCTGACAGCCCATCCCCTCAGTGGCAGGCACAGAAGCTGAAGACAGACGGCCATTTCAACTTTACTAGCCTGACATCCTGCATAATCAATGCATGTCAGCCACAAAGACTGGCTGCCTCCGCTTATGCCCATTTGCAAGTTGGCTGAGCGCCCGCTCACAAATTGGGATGCCAGTCCCACTAGGGCACAAGTGTCAACAAAAGATCACTTCAAACAAGAAGTATGCTCAGCTTTGCAAGAGCCATCGTTTTGTTCAGGAGAAAAAGAGGAAGAAGCAGGTTTGAGGTGGTTAATCCCAAATTGCTGACAAATGGCTATTTATAGCTGATCATACCTTCAGCCTCAAGGGACATTTTATTGAATAATTATGGAATTTTCTATCCTTTAAACTTGACTTTCAATATCTGCATATCCAATGGGGCAAAGAGAAGGTATGTCAATCTTGAGAATCACTGGAAATATCCATTTTCTTCATTCCCTTTACATCCATTAAAAATGGAAAGTGTAAGCAAAGCATTATCATGTGCATAATGTCTCTAGGCACTAATTAGAATGGCAAATAGTGCACCTAACAAAATGCAAATACATTCTTTAATATTAAATTAATTAGCAAATATTTGTTAAGTGCCAGGCACCCAGTAGGAATTGATCTCACTGCCTGGAGTCTCTTCTCTTCCAATCAAGCCTGCACACAAGCTGTCATATTACTCATCCTCCCTAAAACATGGTTCCCATATTATATCCTTGCTCAAAATACTCATAAAGTTTGCATTGGCCACTGAATAATTTCAAACATTTTACACGAAAGAGAAGACCCCTCTATTTTGGCGAAAGTCAATTTTTTATTCCTATAAATTTTAAGATGTACTCATAAAAACTAAATTGATAACCCCCAAATTTTCTTCATCCATACCTTGGACCTCATTGCAAATATAATATCGTTTTCCTATTTCTCCATTTCTCAATGTTGAAATTCTTCTTATCTTTGGAAAGATCAAATGTCCCCTCAGATCCGACTTTAATTAAAGTTCTGCTAAGTGGCAGCACCAAACAGATGCTTTTACAATCATTTCTTCGTTTAATCGCAATTAAAACTTGAAAATAAAGTAATATATTCTCCAATTTCCATAAGTGTAACCCCAAGTCAGGAGAAGCTGAAAACTCACAAGGCATCCAACTGGTATTGGCAATGCTGAGGCGAGAGCTCAGGCTCTCTGAGTTCAGTCACTTTCCACTGGCCGTCTTTGTCTTCCTCATGGGGTCTTCATTTCTCTTTTCTACCCACTTCCCCCGCCACCCTTCCTCTGAACATTTATAACACTTAATCCATGCCATTCCTGAGATTTAAATTGCTTAATAACTTGCATTATTCAACAAGTCATGAAAGATTTAGTGAACAAGTCAATCATTCTAATAGAAACTGGGGACGAAAATAATGGAAAGAAAAGAGGAGGGGAGGGAAGAGAAGAAGTTATCCTTTACTGGCTACAAAATGTAGTGACAAAACTGTACTGAATGCTTTCATAAGCTGTCACCTACAATCATTACAACAAATCTATGAAGTAAGTATTATCACCAAAATATAAATAAACTAAGGTTCAAAATGCTAAGTGACTTGTCAAAAGTCAGAAGCCACTTAGTTATTAGGTGAAGATTCAAACATACTCATTCTTTCTTTATACACATACATATGTTTTGTTTTGTTTTTTTTTAACATGGGAAGGCACCAGAAACTGAACCCGGGTCTCCACCATGGCAGGTGAGAACTCTGCCACTAAGCCACCATTGCCCCCTCATTCTTTCTTTTGTTCAAAAAAATACTTACTGAGTATCTCCTATGTGCCAGGCACTGTTCTAAGTTCTTAGGAGCCATGGGAAAATAAAATAAGCAAAACAACCCCAGCCCATTAGGAACTTGCATGCTTGTGGGGAGGAACAGGGAGTAAATAATAACCCTGTTTTAAAAACTGAATACATAGTATGTTAGGAAACAAGAAGAAGGGGTAAAAATACATCAGAGTAAGGGAAATCTAAACTACCACTGACAAGGTAAGGCTAGAAAAAAGGTTAAAAAAAAGAGCCAAACAGATAAAGGAAAAGCGTCACTACAAAGGACCTAAAATGGAAGCAATCACACCCAACTTTTTTATTTGCAAAGAAGGAATGAAAATTTTACCTGCATCCAAAAATTAAAAAAAAACTTTTAAAAATAAAAAATAGTATTTGAGAGCCAACTACTAACAAATACTCTTCTAAGCGATTTACCTATATCCACATCAAATGTTGATAAGAAATAATGAGGTGGGTGCTATGGTGATTCCCACCTAAAGGATGAGGAGCATACAGTACAGTTGTTGGGGTTGTAATCATGTCACTGACAACAGAAATGTTCATGTCCTAACCTCAGTCCTCTGGACATGACCACTTTGTAAATAAGACCTTTGAAGAGGCTATTATTAGCTAAGGTGTAACCTTAATTCAATCTGGTTGATTTTTACAAACAAAAATTGGATGCAGAATTGAAAGGCAGAAGTAGAGGAAGCCTGAGATTGCCATGTGACAGAGGACTGCCGTCATGGGAATACGACAGACTTTGGAGAAAGCATGGCTTCCCGACACTTTAATTTCAAGCTTCTAGCCTCCAAAACCGTGAGTCAATAAGTTCCTGTTAGGCAAGCCAACCAGAGTATATTATTTGTCATAGCTGCTCTGGCAAACTAAGACAGGAGTGGTTAATTACCTTGCTTCTGGTCATGTAGATGAGTTAAGAGTTAGAGCTAAAGATGAACCCAAAAAGTCTGACTTCAGAGCCCTTTCTGAACACTACAGATAGCGTTTGTTAGTTTTCCCTGATAAAGAGGATTCCATTTTATTAACATGCCACAGTATACTTACCTGTTCGCTTGTTGATGGACACTTTCAATGTTTCCTTTTTTTTTTTTGCTTTTGTTGTAAATAATGTCATCATGACATTTTTGTCTATCTGTAGGTGCATGTACGTAAGAGCTTCTCTACATTTTGTGTGTTCAAGTAGAACTGCCAGGTTACAGAATATGTGCCCTAAATACCATGTATAGCCCCTTCGAATGCAAAACAAGAGGATGCGAACACTTTCACTTTATCCCTCTCTTACTGATTCACTTAATATGATTTTGACTTTATTATTGTTTAAGGTAATCATGAGTTCTTCACTTAATATTTTTCACATTTTAAAAATTATTTTTTATAATTTAATTCAGTTTTTATTACTGCTATAAAATTATTTAATTCAACTTTAAAGGGATTTTATTATTCATCACTTTTTAAACGATGCTGTGGTATTAAAAGTGACTATGCTTGAAAAAAATTGAATGCATAAAGAAAAGTGGCTTATATAAAGTTAAAAAGTTATGGCTCATTCACACAATTACAAAATTTGTACCACTATAATAATATTTTCAAACATACTTTAATAACATTTGAAAAATTTCTGGTAAAATGGAAAATTTTAAAATCAGCATAGGAAGTGCTGTAGTCCTATTTTTAAATTATATGATTTATCATGTACTGTATAATATTATTATAAGTAATATTTATTATACATCATGCAATTACATAACTATGTATTATTTTATATAACGATTAATGCATATTTATACATAAAACATATATATATTGATACATGCAAATACATTTCACATATATATAAATTAAAAGAGGTTGTAGTAGCTTGATTATAAAATGGCCACAATTCTCCCACCCCTCCCTGTATCTACACCCTTTGCAATCTACCTTTGGAGCTTCTGCTACCAAGAAGTGGAAGTTATTTTCTCACTCTTTGAATCTTGGCAAGCTTGGCAGCATGCTTTGGCCAATAGAATTTAGAAGAATTGATGTTTTGCCTCCTAAGCCTTAGGAGGTCCTATACATTTTTCCTTTCTCTCTTGAATACTGCTCCTGCTGTAGGAACAGTAAGCCTAGGGTAGCGTGCTAGAGGATGAGAGACCATGTGGAATAGAGACACGTCATCCAAGCTGAGGCCATCCTAAACCGGCCAGCATCCAGCCAGCCTCCGGCTGACACTAACTGCCCCATCAGCTGATGACAGATGCAAAAATGAACCCAGGAGAGATCAGCCAGCCCAACCCAAAACAGAAGTACCAACCAGCTGACCCATAGACTCACAAGCATTAATAAATGGCTACTTTTATTTTTTTAAGTCACTGAGTTTTGAAGTTATAGCAAAAGCTACTTAAATCAGGTGTTCTCTTTGAATGTTGGAATCGGAGTGGTTTTTTTTGTCATAGCTATTCTTGTTCATTATTTATATTGTTATCAATAAGCATTTATTACATTTTGAAGAAAGAATATATAGAACTCTGCAAAGATCTATCTCGGTGACAGGGACTATGAATAAATATTTAAATGCTTTACAAAAAACATGCTATTTTAAAAGGAAAAACAATAATTGTACATCCACAAATATCAATTATGCACCTACTATGTGTAAGCATTGTGCTAAGTGCTGGGACTAAACAGTGGGGAAAAAAAATAAACAAATCCCTGAAAAATCATTACCAGCATGATGAAGGTAACAAATGAAAGGCTATGGGGTCCGAGAAGATCAGCTCTAAGAAATGAACAAACCATGGTGGTAGAATTAGGGAGGTGGTGCTGATGATTTACAGAATAATAATACTAAACTAAAAAAGGGAGGTAGGTGAGGTGTGTGAGAGGTAGGGTATAGAAAACCTTTGAAACAGGCAGTAAAGAATTTGGAGGAATTCTTTTCGGCTGACCTAGATCTCAAACGAGAGACAGAGAAAGAGAGAGAGACACACGCACAAAGCCGTCAGCTGCAGTGAGCAGAATAGGATATGAATGCTGTTGGAAATGTGTAGGACTCACCCATAGCCATACCCACTCAAAAACAGTATATGAATAACAGTATCTAGAAGGAGAATGTAGAATGTGGAAAGATGCATTTGACAAGGACTTCAGATCAAGCAATGGTCCAGATCCGATGCTATTCCACCAATCACAGTTAGTAATTTCTTTTAAAAACAAAGTCAGGTGATTACATAAAAGAGTAAGGAACACTCTTGAATCCTGAGGAAGCTGCATACATACTCTGGGATTACCTTTTTGACATTATAGAGTCCCCCCCACCTAGGTGTCCAAGAGTCCTCTCCCCATCCTTCTTCTTTTTCTTTCAGCCCAACCATTCCAGTGTCCCAGCTTCAGCCTTATGTTGTAACATGTGCCCTACACTCATTTCTTATCTTAGGCTGCCGTCTCCTGAATCTAAGCCAACAAATGCTATTAGTCCTATATCCTCTCATCCTTCAAAATCAGTGGACTTTGCAGGGGAGAAACTTATTCCTAGCATACTTATGAAGCTAGACTCCCATCTCACTTGCAGTGAGGGTCAGGAAGGGTAAAGGGGATAAAAGGGGAAGAAAAACCATTATCACCCCTCTTTAGGGAAAGTTTGAAAGGATCAAGAAAGTAGAGCACCATATCCTGCCATACCTAAAGGGAAAATTGAGACATGTTCTTTTCCAGTAATGGGCAAATGCTCATTGGGTCAGTTATTGTTAAAATTATTGTTGTCCAAAGCTGGTCTAATCCCAGAGAGGAGGGAATTGCTGACTGCACAGCCAAAAGGACTTTCACCTATTTTGTTTTTTAGCTTATATTTTTTATCTCCGACAGTTTTCTCTTCTGTAACGCAATTGTAATAATACTAATAGTGGAGGGCACCTACTCACCCTTATAACAAGGACTACCCTGAGCCAAACACACCCACTTGGAAAACCTCAAATTCATATGAGCAGAAAGAGAAAAGCAGAATTCACTCGAGCAGAAGGAAAAAACAGACATACTGCTGTGGTGAGAAATTTTTGGTGATATCTGAATGCAAAAGAAAGCTTAAAACTGCAAGGCGCTCAGGACTGTCCCCAGTTACCCGTGTGAATCCTAAACCAGAGCAAGTCACAGAAGAGTTGTGCCCCCAAAGTTGGTTGTTCAGAAGGCAGACTATTCGGTAATAACTAGAAGATAATAAGTATCACGAATTGATTAGCCACGAAGCAAGAACCTAAGCAGAGGTGGATGACTTCACCTCTTTTAGAGCAGTGTGATGGAAAAGGAGCTTCCAAAGAATCCTGGATTCTTTAAACATGTGTACAACAAGCCAGGCAAATGTCCAATTCTATTGGCCAAATGTTAAGATGAGCGGCAGGTGCAGGTGGATTCATTATACAATTTTCTCCACTCTTCTCTGTTTGAAAATTTTCATAATATGTAAATTTAAAAAAATAAATTTCAGATCAATAGTAGCTAGCAACCACAAAGCAAACTGTCAATTTCAAGATGTTCTCAGTGGGGCATTAAGTTGGCAACGCACTCCACAAATTCCCACTTATGTGTCAATTTATTCTAAAAATAATATGCATTGAGAAATACAAAAAGGAGCCTCACTGGGTCCCTATTTTGAGTTAGGATCACTTCTGCAGTAATACAGTATTGCCCCTTTCTTTCTGGATATGTACCCAGTTGTAAACCTGCTTAATGAAGACCTTTCTCATCATTTGAACTTGAAGCACTCAGTTGCCTTCAGGGTGCTGAGAATAAGTGAAAATGTATGTCTGAGCATTTTGACTCACACGATGCCTAGAAGTTGCCCCAGAGGGGAAAATGATAAGAGAGAAAATTGTGGAAAGAAGACCTCACTTCCAAAAGTGCTCAGAGTTTCTTTTCTACAGTTTAGGGTAGTGTTTGCTATTACAATCATATTTTTTTCCATAAAGAAATATTCTGAACACTACTAGTTTTCAAAGGAGCTATCTATGGAATTAATTTCTCAGCCTTTTAGAAACCCTTCGTGGGCAGCCTGCTTCCTCATCTTAATTTGTAATCTTTCCTGTGGCTACATACACGGAATATAATTCACTTGAGCTGAGTTATATGGAGCGATAAAGAAAGGATTGTTACACAACTAGGTATAATTTTGCATCCACTAAGTCAATAGGGAAGAGATTTCTGACTGCTGTCAAATCCATCCTTGCCCCTGATGCCGTGTGGGCGTCCTCTGAAAGAGAAGCTTCCCTTTAAATGCTTTCAACTCTCAAAAAAAAATGGAAAAAGGACCTAGCAAGACCAAAGCAAATATTAATTCTCTTCTGTTTCAAATCTTTTTCAGGTGTGTATTGATTGGAAACCAACTCAGGAATTTAATTAGAAACACGAGCCTTTCTCTTTCTCTTTCCCTTAGGTTCAGAACAAATTTACCAATATTTTTGTTACATTGTCTTAACGCTGAAGCTATAGACATCAGAGAAGTCCTGAACTCGCAAGTATTCTATAATTTATCCTGGACTAATTATGATTTAAAGGTGAGAGATAAAAACCCAGCTACTGTGTACTACATCAGTGGACCCCTGGGGCAACTGAGGATGTGACTGGTGAGAACTGTGTGGCCCTAAAACCTGGAATGCCCATACCACGACCACACCCCCAGCACCCTGAGCTTTTCCCCAGTCTTCTCTTAGTGAATCCACCTGGGAAAGGCTAAATGGAGCACTTAGGAATATTTCTAGTCATCAGTCCCAATTTGTTTTTCTTTGCAAATACAATTCCATTTTCCTTAGAACTCTTCATTACTCAAGAAGAAAAACAAAAAGTAAAAAGCTGGTGGAATGAACCCAATCAGATATTCAAAATTAAAGCAAAATATAAAAAGATATTTTATTCTGTTGAGAGGCCCTCTAAAGCTGGGCAAATCGTTATGTGTGAAATGTCCCATTTTTTTACGATCTGTGTGCAGAAATAATGGAGCACTGAACATTTTTATCTGATGAGATGTGACGGCAAGAGGAGCTGGTGGGTTCAGAGAAGGGGAGTGGCTCTTGGGTTGCTGACATTCAGAACCCATGAGAGGCCTGGAAACGCCTTGATACCACAGGGGCCTTTGCTTCACCCACATCCACCACAGTCAGATGAAAGTACACAGACTACCCAGAGCTGTCAAACCAAAAGATCAGCGAGAGGAAGGCCACTCCAACCACAAAGCCTATGAAACTCTGCAATCTGGAGAAGCTAATCATGCTGCAGTATGAGTGAAAGTCTGCATTATTTCTGGATGCACACGTGGTCCTTTGCTCAGCGTCAACATGACATCAGAGCACAGAGGATTCCAGTCTGATGACGTTGTCTCGTTTGCAGTAAACAATAATTGCTTAAGACTGTTTCAACAACAAGCACAAGGAGAAGGAAAGGACATTGGCTCGGAAGTCCAGAGCACATAAAACATGAATTCTATAGTCTCATAGTTAAGAGAGTAGACTCTGAAACCACATTTCCTGGCCTGAATCCTAACTCCAAGAGTGCTAGACTTGGACAACTTACCTAAGGTCTCTTTGTCTCAGTTTCCCTGTCTGTAAAATAGGAAAAATGCTAACAATTTATCATATGGGATTGCAGTGTGGGCACTCACAGCAAGATATCAATAAGCATCGGTTATTATTACTGTGAATCTGCTCATCATTCTTTTCCAGCGTCCTCCTTTCAGACATCAAATTAGGGAGGTGAAGTGCATGAGGCCTCCTTTCCCAGAAAAGATGAATTTCACAAACTTTGAAATCCCTGAGTAGGTAACATGGCTCTCAAGGATTAGAGCGGGGGAAAGGAGCCTGGGAAATAATAGAGACTTGAAAAAAGCACCAAGAAAGCCTCAGGGAGCAGAGAGGCCTAGAGGCAGAGAAAAAAGAGACTTTTTCAATGCCAGCAGAAATTAGAAAAGAATAGAAGGAGAAAACAACTCCCCATCCAGGAGTAACAAGGGAGGAAACCTGACCCTTCTAAGTAGCACTGAATCTACAGTAGTTTTGGTTATCTTGTTTGTTTATTTTCAAGGCATTTTTTCTTTTGGTGTGTGTGAGCATGGCGAAGGGGTGAAGCAAATGTTAGCTTTTGTTTTTTCTTACCCTTATTGAGTTGTGTCTTTGAGAATTTGCTTCCTCAATTATATGCCCTCAGAAAAATTGGCCACAAAAGAAAACCGATCCCCACAGCTGAAGGATGTTTGCAATCAGTATCTGGATAAGACGTCGGAAGGGACAGCAAGGGCGGTTGTAAAGCTGGAATTTTGCTTTTTATTAAGCCATCACTTCTAAAAAAAATGGAAATTGGACTCACATTGCTCTCCTCCCCCAAGTTATTTACTGGAAAGCTCTAGGGCAGGGATTATTTTCAGCAACTAGCTTTTATCCATGTCAGATAATATTCAAAACAGCCTATGATCATTTGCTCCACTTCTGTACTGAAAAATAGCCAACAATACTCACATCCTGCTAAATAATTACCAAACATCTCACGGAACATCTGGAATTCTTGGAGAGGTGTGAAAGTGAACTATAAATTCAGAAAGCTTTCCTCCACTCAGCCATGCAGCCCTATTCCTGTGCCTACCATGTAAGTAATCAGAATCAGAATTTTCACTAAACACAATGTTTCTTCCCATGATTTTTCTTCGTAAGAGAAGAAAGGTACAACACCTTTTTGCAGGTGTGTTCCATATATTCTGAAACCCCCACCATTTCCCAGGCTTCCAGAGAAATTCTCATGAGCTAAAACCTTTCTAAGGTGTTATACAACCCATGTGTTCATCAACCTGGCAGTTCGTCTGGGGCTGATAGGCTATTAACTACAGTTCATTTGTAGCATCTCCATAGTTAAGTTTATGCTAACTACAAATTTAGCAGCCACTGGAGAAGGTATGTTATCTTTTTTCTATCATGTCCTCAATAAACTTAAACATCCCACACACCGGAGAAAATTATATAAGATGTTCAGAACTGTAGGTTCGAAAGTACATGTTCAATTGTCTGAATTATGCCCTAATTCTCCTTCCCTCTCCCTAATGTTCTATAAATACATCTCTGTGAAATTATTTTTTCTTAAAAAAAGCAATTAAAAAGATACATGTGAGGAATGTTTTGGATTTGTGTGGTTAAATAAAACATTTCTTCTTAGCATCCTGTATTCTATCATCACAAAAAGTAATCAAAATAAAATTGTACATCACTAGCTCCTTTAGCAAATAAATGACTTTGAAATCCTAAAGTGATTTTTATCATCTATTTTTAAAAGGTTTTTTGAGGTGATAGAAGCTATATCTCAAAAATAACAGGGGCAAATTAGAATTTGATTAGGAAAGTAAATAATTCATCATTCTCTCTTCAGCCTTGTTCTCCTATAAGTAAACATTCACATTTACATTAAGATTTTGTTTTATTTTTCCTTTGAATTAAAAATAACAACGATAATATCGTGAAATGCTTCCTCCTACAGCCATCTTTCTATCCATTGACTCAAACTTGTTCCAGACACTATGTGAAGCAGAAAATTAACAATATTCAGTCTTTACCATTGGTGAGTTTACAGTGTTACATGAAAGAAAAAGAAAATGAACCACCATTACATGGTTTTCTATTCTAGGGGTACACATAGGACATCATGGAGGAGGGACACTCAACATACCCTCAAGATGGGGTGGTGATGGTTCAGGTCAGTTTTTCTGTCACCACTGATAGAAAGTCTTCCTGAAATCACGCTCTTGATCAGACCCTAGTAGACCATATACACTTGGTTAGGTTGACAGCATGGGAGTAAAGAGAATGAGAGAAAACTAAATACAAGGGCATGGAGGGAAGAATATGACCTATTTCAGAAGCTCCAAAAACAGGTAGCATGGCTATGTGATAAAGCGATGCATTTGGAGAGGATCAGCTTATGAATGTTCTTGTTTGCCATCCTAAGGATTTTGAAGATCATCCTGAAGTAGAAGGTCCAGGGTGCTATTGCCACTCAACTCCAAATTCACCCTTCATTGCCCTTCTTGTGATACTGGAATAGTTCTCCCTTGCCAGCTGGCATGACGCTACATCTCATCAGTGGAGAATGGCTGAAGGGACCATGGATGATGCAGGGGCTTTGCTTTCAATTTCTAATATACATTCTTGTGGCAGGCTTCTGAGAACCCCAGAAGACAATGCCTTTCCGGGGAATCCTACTGGTATGGGGCCTCAGCACACTCCTTTTCCGTTCAATGGCCTATATTTTCACCCTCTAAAGTGAGGGCTGGATAATAGCCAGGGTGGAGGTGAAGGAACTCTGTCAGATCAATCCCTTCCTTGGATGCAGCATTAGTCAGGGTTCTCTAGAGAAATAGAACCAAAGCGGTAGATCTATACATATGAGATTTATAAAGGTATCTCATGCAACTGTGAGAATGGAAGAGTCTAAAATCCACAGGACAGGCTATGAAGCGGGTGGCTCTAATGAAGGCTCCAGATGAACTCCACAGGAGAGGTTCGCTGGCTGAAGAAGCAGTGAAAGGGTCTCCTTCCTTAAAAATCTTCAACTGATTGGATTATCTCTGTGTGGGAGACATGCCTTAGTTGATCCCAGATGTAATCAGCCACAGATGCAATCAACTGACTGATGATTTATCAACCAGCCGCAAAATATCATTAAGCAATGGTCAGGCCACTGCTCACCTGACCAGATAACTGGGCATCATCATTTGGCCAAGTTGACACCAGAACCACACCGGAATCACAGATGTACTGCCCAAGCCCTAGAGGTAGCAGCAACTTCCTGTACCTGCTAATCCTGTATTCTTTAGAGCTCTCTTTAGCCCCGTTATAGTTAATAATTCTGTGTATTACACTTTCTCTGTTCAAATTATTCCATTGTTTATGTCTCTTGAATAGATCCTGACTAACTCAAAATTGGTACTAGAAGAGATACCAGGAAATAGACTCACAAAGATGGGACTTGGAGATTGGTTTGGTCATGCTTCTGGGCTTATCTCAGAGCTGAAAGTTTTGACAATGGAAAACAGGATGCTAATAATCCAATGGCAAGCATAGTCATCACAAATAATGAAGCTATCACCTGTGGTTGAAGGTGATGACATGCAAACTGAAGCATGTGCCTTGGGAGCCTGAGTGACACTACTGCCCTTGATCCTTATGTCAGTAATCCAAGGATGACCATAAGAGCTGAGATGTGAGACGGCTTTTTCTGAGTGCACTGGAGTGCTCACAGACAGAAAATAACAACGTTAGGTCCTTTAACTCTCAGCTTTCAAGTCAAGTTCTGAGAATTAAAATCTCTCATTTCTTGCAGATAAAAGCTGATAATGCTGAAAATCTAGTGTAATATTTAATTAGCAATCTTCCGATTTACAACAACATATGAATTCACAAACTTCCAAACCTCTTTTTTGAATGTCAGCGCCTTCATTGGGAAACAATGGAAATCCCCTGGTCTGTGAAAGAAACTTTCCCTCCAATTTCTGAGGAAACTAGCCTTTGTCTGCCCACAAACCCTGAGATAACCTCCCCTGGGGCAAATGCATTGTAAAGGGATGTCCATTCACCTCAAGATCCCCCACAACAACCCCAAGTATGTCACTAGACCCATAACTACGTGAAATCGCAGAATGCTCCAGGGGGACATATACATAGTATGAGTCAGGAAAAATAGCCTGCATACCCAAAACATGGATGTATATGCCAAAAGCTAGGGAATATATGTATAGGTAGATTATAAAGATGCTAGATGATGGAAGATGGGATATAACCGCAGGTCTTACCTGCAGTTACTAGAGATTTGCGCTTAGTGTGTTAACTCTTGAAGCTGGAGGTGGTTCTAACAGTTTGCTTAGCTGCTTGGCTGAATATTGGACTCGGTAACAACATGGAGTTAATGAATTTGAGATGCCAGCACTGAACTAGCAAGATGTGGAGAAGGGAATTCAAAGACTTAAGAAGGAAAAAAAAGGTTGGACTGGATTTATTATGTACCACACGTACATCCATTTCCCAATCACATTCCAGAAGAAGACCCAGAAGATACTTCTTTCATTTGACATGGAGAAATGTATAAGAGAAGGCCACACCCACATGTTTGAAAACTCTGTAGCAACTCTCCCTTAGAAGCCAAGTATGATCACAAGAGAGGGACCCTGGCAAATACTGCAGATAACTTGGTTAGAGTCAAGTCTGGGAAAAAACCCTGGTGGAAATATATTAAATAGGATGTAAATGGCAAAATTAGAAGGAATCCAGACACTCAGGCTGTGATGCAAGTGAAAAATTATAAAAGGTCAAACTAAGAGAGGACAAGTGTTCTAGCTTATGAGCTGCCAGAATGTTATATCCCAGAAACAGAATGGCTTTTGAGTAGGGGAATTTAATAAGTTGCAAGTCTACAGTTTAAACCCAGAAAAATGTCCAAATTAAGGTATCCAGGGAAAGATACCTCGGTTCAAGAAGGTCAATTAGGTTTGGGTTTCTCTCTCAGCTGGAAAGGCATATGGTGACATTTGTTAACTTTCTCTCCAGGCTTCTTCAATGGCTTCCCCAGGGCCCTGTCTGTCCTGGTGGCTCTGTCCGTTCTGGTGGCTCTAAAGTTTTTTCCAAAATGGTTCCTCTTAAAGGGTTCCAGTAAGCAACCCCACCTTGAATGAGTGGAGATACATCTCCATGGAAACCACCCAATCAAAAATCACCACCCACAGTTTTTGTGGGTCATATCTCCACAGAGAAATAAAAAGCTTCCATCCAGCAATATTGAGTGAGGATTAAAGGATATGGCTTTTCTGGGGTACATAATAGCTTCAAACTGGCACAACAAGTAAGGGTAGAAAGGAAGTAATTAATGTAAAAAATATTTGGCCGGTAGACTACATGATGATAAAAGTTCCATATAATGTAGGGTATGAAGGAGAAGGAGGAGTCCAAGTAATTTCCAGTTTTCTAGTCTTCATTGGATGATGGTGTGAATCATCTTATGATTCAGAATTATTTGAAATGCAGGAATCACAGTGTTTCCTGTGGGATATAAGATGTTTTTTATGCAATATGTTAGGCTTAAGGTTCGAGGTAGAGGTAAACAATTATATATGTAGCTCTGGACCAACAGAGAGAAATCTGAACTCAAAACAGTGTTTTAAGTGTCTCTAATATTTAGGTAGAAGCCTTGGACGTAACTGAGGTTGCTTGAGTATATTGTGTAGAAGGAAAAGAAAAGAGGACAGAAAACAAAACCCCAGGAATCATTTAACAGGTGGGTGGAGAAAAGGAATACCAAGGAAGAGGCAACCAAAAATACATGAGAGAACTCAGTGAGGAAGTTGACAACAATGAAAATGCCATAAAGGGTTTAAAGAACGCAAGACCAAGTGTCTGTCCTTTGGATTTAGCCTTGAAAGAACATTGATGACTGGCATGGGGTGAATTTTGCACCCCACAAATAGATGCATTGAGGTCCTATTACCCAAGGTCTCAGAATGTGATCTTATTTAGAAATAGGGTCATTTCAGATGCAATTAATTAAATAAAATTGAGGCCAATCTGTATTAGAGTGGGCTCTAATCCAATACAACTGGTTTCCTTATAAGAAGAGGAAATGTGAACATAGTTACGGGGGGGGGGGGGGGATGACCATAAGACAGAGGTAGAGATTGCTCTCTGCTGCCACAGACCAAGGAATACCAAGGATTGCCAACTGTTGCCAGAAGTCAGGAGAAAAGCATGAAACAGTCTTTCCTTCAGACTTTAGAGGGAGCACAACCCTTCTAACAACTTGGTTTCGGACTTCAATCCTCCAGAACTGTGAGAGAATAACTGTCCATTACTTTAAGCCACCCATTTTGTGGTGCTTTGTTTCAGGAGGCCCTAGGAAACTAAGACTATTAGGTCACAGGGTAGTGGGGATTGCTGACAGATGTCAAGAAAGTGAGAGGTAAGGAAATAGAAATGCTGTAGTAAATATAATTAGGCCACTAAAACCATTTTGAGCCCTCTTCCCTGGTACCCATCTCCACACCAGAGACTAAAATGCCAAGCACCATTCTCTGAATCTCCCTCACAAATAGGGATCACCACTTATGGACCATGAGATATGAGGGGAAGTCTGCCATAGGTCTTCTGGGAATAATATTTCCAAGATAAAGGTAGTCACAGTAGCGGGGTGGGGATGGAGGTGGATGGCTGGCATTAACCATATATGTACTTTCATTTCATTTAGTTGCAATGCTTGGTGCTACAGCATCCATACTGGCACCATGAGGTAACAAACCGAGGGATGGAAAACCACGTCGATCATAAATGACACCAGTGACCACTAACCACAAGGTTTCTCTCCATATTTTTGTGTGTGTGTGTGCGAAGAATAGACCCTTATTTGTTTGAGCCTGGATGCCTTGATTAGTCTTCTTTTTTACTATCTTCAATGTAAAGCTTTCTAGAGACCTCTTTAAGAAGCTTATTTGTGAGACTAACTAAGACAATAACTAGAAGGAATTGAAGTTTGCAGGAAAGTGTTTTGCTTTTTTTGTTTGGAGAATTAGGTATTTCATTCTGTTTTTTTTTTATTTTAAGAAGGTAAACATTTGTGCTCATTCTTTAGCTGAAGAGAAAGAATCAATGGGGAGGGAGAAAGGAAATATATGGGAAAACAAGATAATGAGGGCTAGAGAAATGTCTCAGATAAGACTAAGTGATGGAGGATAGAAGTAAAGAGATTAGCTTTCTAAATGTGATGAAAAACTTCCCTTCCTCTGGGGAACAGAGATAAACCCTCAAAAGACAACTGGGTGGAAATGGCAGAGAGAAGTTGAGGAAGCTGTCCCTTGATTACCCTATAATATTCTCCAGGCAAGCCAACCTTGCAATTCAATTCTTCTCAACTAAGCTAAAGGCTCAGGGAGGAGAAAGTCTCCTCCACTCTCCCCTGTATCCAAACTAGCAACTGAAACAGTGAATCACGGACTAGTGATGGATTAATTTCTCTCCCCTCTCTTTTCTCCCTAGGGTACTTTGCATTTTAGTACAGAATTTATTCAAAGGAATAAATCTACTGAAAGAATTTCAGACAGGCACTGGAGAGAGAAATTTCAAGGGCCTTCAAACCAAGCCCATAATAGGCAATGACCTACTTACCCTCCAGGTAAGAGAGATTCTGCCAAAAGACTCAGCGTGTGCTTCTGTACTGTCCAGGAATTTAGAAAGGTGATATGAAATTCCTGGGAAAAAGATGCAGTGTCAGAAAAAGTTTGACTTTCATTATTTGTATCTCTGGGTTATCCAAGTTTGCAGTGATTTAATATTTTATAATGAAATCTCAGTAGGTCTATGTAAAAATAAGAAATAAAAAAAAAAATCAACTGCTTCTTTCTCCACAATGAATGTGGTGGCAAAAAGTCAGCTACTGGTGAACTTTGCTGCCCACCTCTGTTGAGTCACTAAGCTTGCTCACTACCTATTCACCTTGAGGTTTAGCAACTGCAAAGGCTGATTTGATCAAAGATAGAATAAACTGTCTTATATTCTAACCTCCAGCAGTCACGTTGCCTCTTTTTAGATTTTAGCATCATAGCAAATGATTGAGCCTTTCACATAGCTGGCAAATTCTCCATAGCGATTTTTGGAGACAGGTTTAGAAACAACAGAAAGCTTTAAGCCTCCCCTTTTGGGAGGTGAGGAACTTTTTAGGGACCTGGACTCACTGTTGCTATCTCAACTCCTATCCCTGGAGTTGCCTGCAAAGGTCCCTACAGCCTCACCTTAATTAGGGTTTAGTAAAGAACATTTGCAAGAGGGTTTACACAATCCTAGAAATTATTATTCACGGCCAGGCTGTTTCTAAGCTGACGCGAGGTGCACAATGTACTTTAGAGAGCCGCAAGTTCACACCTTACAGGGCCTACCTACTCAGTTCAATTTTAAGCATATTTCAGTATTTATAAAGAGGAAAAAAAAAAGAATAGTGATGTCTCTTTGTGACTTCATTGTAGATGCTATGGAATACCATTTAAGAAGGATCTGCCGAGTGCTGCTTGGTAAGGGAATCATCTCAGGTATAATGCAAGGCCAACTACAGTATTCCCTTGTGCAAAAGGAAGAAGAAAGTCAGAATGTCAGGCATGTGAAATGAGGAAGCTTTACTGAAAAGAGATACAGGATTTTATCAAGTACTGACAATGCTTAACTAACTTTACCTAAGGCCCAGGTTCCTGGAAAGCAGCATTGGTCAAGACACCCCACCACCCACCCCCAACCTTTGTATATTCTAGGAAATGGCTTATTGCAAAACATCAAACAAACAAAGCAAAACACCTGTCCCTGTATGTCCTGATAAAAGTCCCATGGATGACCACCTAATTTACCTATAACAAGGTCAGACAGAGGCCCTTAAAGATCCCATTCTTTATCTCATAAATGATGAGCTGAACTGTTTGTCCCCTCTGACCAATCTAGACAAAATGCCCACTTAATTGAACTGACCGAACTCCTGCCTGGTCCCAGACGAGATCCTGAACTTGACCTGCCCTCAGCCTGAGCCAGCAGCAGACACAAACCTGCCCCTTTCTTAGGACCCTTCCTGGAAATGAGCTGATCACAGAGACAGACCTTCCCTGAGGTCCCATCACACCCTACACTCAACTCACTCCTCCACACCCGGCTCTCTCTATCTTTGTTTGCTTTTCCTGGTGAAAGAAAAGCCCTTTTCTGTTTGACCTCTGAGATACCTACAGATCCTCTGGTGAGAATATTCTTCCTATCGCAATAATCCCCCTCCTGTTGCAATCATCTTTTTTTTTTAATAAAGATGATATCTAGGTCAAGATTTGTTTTTATTTAATAGTCCTTATATTTACTTAGCTATTTCTTTAAAGATGTCTTTATTCATTGAGAGCAGGTTTGTCTGCATCCATGTTACTAATTTATACTAAATTGTGGCCTAGAAAGCTAAATAATCTGATGAGGCATTATCTGTTTCAAAAGCCAAAGAACTTTGGCCATTCTCGCTTCATCTTTGTATTGAAAAAGACCGTGCATTATAATGTGCATACGAGGAAGCTCCCCTAACAACAGAGTGGGAGTGAGGAGACAGCGCTATCAAGCGTGGTACCTGGCGTCAGGCGGGAGTGGTAGAGTGAGAGTCACCGCTGGCCTGGGAAGCAGGGACCCTGCATTCCGTTCCCACATCTACCAAATGACCTTTGGAAGATGACTTATTCTCTTTGGGGCCTCTGTAATTTTATCTGTAAAATGAGAGGATTGAACTCCATGATCTCTAACCTCCCTTCCAGCTCTAGAAGTCTATGATTCTAAAACAATTTAGAGTAAATCATAAAGGCAGACCTTCAGGCAGTCAGAATGGCAAAGGTGACTGCAATGAGGGCGGCGTGGTGTTGTGGCCAGGGCCGTGATGAGATTTGTAATTAAATATAACAACACGGGGTTGTAATCAGATCCCATGCTTCAGAAGCCACATTAATCACGATAGGGACCAGTCAGGTCACTCTCCCTGGAACGCATTGGGGACCTTGAAAAGGAAAGTGGAGAGTCCCTTTCCCTCTCCAGCACTGAGCAGTGTGCTTTAGATGAGAAAAAGCCTGGACCAAGAGACTACTTGTGTTTAATCCTATATTGCACTTTAGTTGCCTACTCAATAAAATGAAAAATCTAGATCTCATGCTCGCAAACTTCCCCAAAGTACCTCTAAAACAAAGAGGATAGTCCCGGAAGTTATAAGACTCTGAAGGCTTCCAAAACAGCTGATCAGTTTTAGTTTTCTTAAAAGTGAATGAGCAGGTCGGCCATGGTGGCTCAGTGGCGGAGTTCTCGCCTGCTACGCTGGAGACCTCGTTTCGATTCCTGGTGCCCACCCGCGCCAAAAAAAAAAAAAAAAAAAAAATAGAGTATTCCTACTCTGCATTATATCTGATTTTCTCCCAATCAGAAAATATTTAAAATAACTTGCCATACTAAAACCGAATGACCCCTGAAGACTGTAAAGTTTGGCTTGCGACTTCAAGAAACTGCCTGGGATGACCGGGTGGCAGTATGTCAAAAGCAATGCAGATGTTCTCCAGTGAACCCTTCTGGAATTTGATTATGCAATTACCTCACACTTAGAAAAATTCTTATTCCTGGAAGAATCGGTTACCAAATGATAAACTGTGGTGTGCATTTGGGGGAGGGGGGTTGACTGGAAGAACAGGTGTTGATTAGGATGAGAAAAAGGGTGAAAACCTGGGAGAGTGAGTGGTGGGGAGAAAGCCTTTACAATAAAGATTCTGACTCCTGGGAGAAGGAAAAAGAAGAAGGAGCAGACAAATTGGTCCTTAGGGCTCGGATCAAACGTAGCAGATCTCCCAAGCCTGAGGCAAAGCCTGAGGCACAAAAACAATAAGATGGCGCAGTCTAATAAATATCTCAAACCCTGCTCTGTCTGATTCAAATCTAGTACTTTATATGATAGCAAATCACCTATATTTAAAATGATGCGACTTAGCCACATTTAATTCACACGTAATCATTCTATTATCAGGGCCACCTCCATGGCTCCAGGTGAAGTAAAGCTAAGATCTAGTCCTGCAACTACTTTATTCTGAATCCATGTTTCGAAAGACCCCAGAGATGCTCACAAAAGGCAAATTATTTTATCATAAGGTATATCCCTAGTATGCCCTATTGTCTTCCCAACCAAGCCTTCCCCTATAAAAGACTAACCTTCTACTCTTCCAAATCAGAAGCTCACTCTGGGCCTGCCCCAGATTGCGAAATCCAGTTGAACAAGTTACAATTCCTGCCTTCAAGTAAAGTAAGTTAAATAGCTGATTACATGCAATCCAATTGAAGAGATTTATAAATTCCTACTCATACCTGAACCCCAGAGCAGAATCTAGCAAAAGCAAGATCCTTCTTGATGCCTGCCTCTCTGAGAAAGTAGATGCTAATTAGGTTCAACCTGGATTCTTAGAGTGACCCTGGTACCTTAATACCGTGAAATCTACTTCAAAATGTCACAAACTAGGTACCATAGAGAGACTCGGAAGTACTAGAGTCTACCATAAGTTTATAATTCTTTGGCTATTTTAAATAATCCTTTTACCACCTGTATGTTTAGACTATTGTTCAGAAATTGGTCCAGTGTAAAAATGGATGCAGAGTAATTTCTGCCCTTCTGATCTTATGGTCAGGCTTCAGCAAATTCAACCTTCTCAAAGGGATTTTAAATTTGAAGAAAATGCCACAGAATCTGGTAAAAAGAGTTGTCACAAAGATCATTTCTGAAATACCACATGGGACTACTTCTACACAAAACATTTGGTAATATTATTTTTCTTGAAAATGTTAGTATTTTCCTAGTTGTGGTAGAAAGGATAATCCCTTGACCCCCAAAGATGTCCATTTCCCAATCTTGATAATTTGTGGATGTATTATTTACATGGCAAAAAAGGAATTAAGGTTGCAGACAGAATTAAGATTGCTAATCCTCTGAATTTAAGTGGGGAGATGATCCAGTAATAATCAGGCGGACCCAATGTACTCACAGGTACTTCTAAGAGGAAGAGGGAGGTAAAAAGGAAAGAGAGAATCAGAGCCGCTGCACCGTGAGGAGATTCAGCCTGATGCCCCTACTTGAAGGCGGGGGAAGGAGGCTAGGAGCACTGTGGACAGTCTCTAGAAGCTCCAAGGCACAGGGAATGGATTCGCCCTCGCAGCACCTGGAGAACAAAGCAGGTTTGCTAGCACCTCGGTTCTCATCCAGCGAGACTCACTTTAGGTGTTATTTTGAGTCACCAAGTTTGTGGTCATTTATTTTGCAACTATAGAAAACTAATACACCGGGCACATCGGACAGAGAGGAGAGCAACTGAGGCAGCTAAGAACACCTCAGGTAGGGAACAGGGAATCACAGAGATGACTGAAGTAGACACACAGAGGGCTGGAAGCTATGCCTGAAGAGAAGAAAAGTGAAACCAGCAGCCAGGGAAGAATATTATTACAGGTAAGCCCACAAACCACAAACGTCCCTTTGAGAGAGGAACACAGAACCACAAAGCAACCACAGAACACTGGCAGTTCTTTGAAGACCAAACTGTCCGAGCCTATAACTGCCTCTGAAGGCATCATTGCATTCTAAGGGTGGAAAACTGGAGGTCATAAAAATGACCCTGAGATACCATGAAAAAATGAAACTGCATTCTGCATATTCTCTGAAGAGAGTTGTATGCTATGTTAGAAACATTTTCTCTTAATTACCAGTGCCAACAGATTTTTCTCACGTCCTACCTATTTAATCTATGGCTATGATTTTTATTTTTTTTTCTGTCCATCAATCGTAACATGCATAAAAACCTTCCCTTGACGGGAAGCTATTCTTAGCATGTGGACCCATAGAAAATAGTGAATCTTAATCTCTGCAAAGGTGAGGGTATGTATAGTTTGAAAATTATCCCTTTGTTTCCATGATACCACTTTCTCTTAGTTGTCCTTTTCCCAGATCAGCCACATCTCATTGTCCTTCTCTGATTTTCCTCTACCCATTACCTTTGGCTTCCCCAAATTTATCATCTCCTTCATTTTAAATTCTTATTCCCTCTATTTATATGTTACGTGACATTCACAAAGCCAGTAGCTTTCACCACTGTGAACATGCAGATGTCCTCAAGCCCCATTCCTAACCAGAATTCCCTTCCAAGATCCTGATAAATATTTTAATCATTTGACTGTCAAGAACTCAAAATGCCCCAAAATGAAGCTCATCAACTCAACCCTTCATTATCTCAAAATTCTTTCTAGTCCTTTTATCTTCATCTCAGTGAATTACAGCACCCTTCATCAAGCTGCCCAAACCAGAAAGCTGGAAATTGTCCACTCTCTGAGTCCTACAGACTCGGCATTGGAATTGCTTTTCTTAGGACTTGCATGTCCTATTTTATGCCACTCTATGGTTATTATTGCTACATAACAAACTACCCTAAAAAGTAATGGCATGAAGCAACCATTTTAGTATAACCATTTGTTCTGTGAGTCAGGAATTTGGACAGAGGACAATGAAGATGGCTACTCTTTGCCTCATGATATATGTGATCTCAGAAGATTTAAAGGCTGAGGATGACTCAGTGGCGGAGGCTGGCAGCATTTGGAGGCATCTTCACTCACATTACTTTGGCTGTGTTTGGAAAGTGCAATCTGCCATAACCACCATGCTAGGATGAAGTTTTTTCTTTACATATTAGTCTCATTTGTCACATTACAGAAACCTTGAAATACCAATTATGTTCACTGCAAATTTAAAATTATAGTAGCTACTAGAACCACTACTAGATCTTGTCATTTGCTGCATTAATAAGGAATCATATATATAACTCCCACATATTTTAAACATATTTTGATAAATGTATTTTAATAAATATCCTTTGCACACTTACACACTTTTTTTTTAACTATATTTATAAACACTTTTCTGAAAAAGAGCCCCCAGACAGATACCGAAGTCCAGGCACAATGAAATGTTAAGATTTTCTGTGTTACTTGAATGAATTAATAAATAAATGGCAAAAATAAAGCATTGTTGGCATTTAAGTGGTAACTTCTACCTAGGTTGAATTTTTTTTATATAGATCATCTCATTTCCCAAGACTGTTAGACATATATGATGCTATTTCATTGGATTAAAAATCTGTGCTATCCTGCTTGTTTTGGTCCACATTTTATTAGACCTCGGAAAACCTACAGGTTCAATTATATAATAATTAAACAATAATTAAAATAATATATTGTGTGTCCTGTATTGTAATACTTAGAGTAGATCTAGATTGCTACAAGTAGAGGAAATACAAACAAACCAGAGAAAGTTCATTTAATTCCTGTATTTCCCAGAGTGAGTTCCAGAGTGCGTGGTTCTATATGATATTAACTGACCATATACAAAAAGAAAAAAGAAGAGAGAGAAAGAAAAAGGAAATGGAAATAAGTCAGAGTATTTTATGATCAAATTAGATGGGGAAATCCTTGGCTAAACAAAGCATAAAAGGTTTGTTTGTAATCGGACATCAGTGTGCAGGGCAGGTCTATGAGAAGGGAGAACAGAGTGTGCCATGTTTTCCAGGCTTACTTTGTCATGGCATCCCAATTGTCATGGAAAGATTGATCCTGTCTAGTTCCCTTGCTGTGCGTGCACAAAAACGGAGGTACAAAGAGGTGTATGACATACCCAATGTCAGCCAGCTGTTGAGGAAGTAGGATCAGAACTGCAACCGGTCACCGGGCACCCAGTCAAGGACTCTTCCCACTCTTCTACAATACCAATTAATTAAGGGTGCAGGTTTCTGCATACAAGAGAGCAGCAGAGGTAGACAAAAAAGTTACAGACACTTGTAGGTCAGAATAAGTAATGTGAATTGACAAGTGATGAGATAGAAGTAATTCTTCACAGTTCTTCTGCTTAGATATGTTACTGTCATATTTACAGGTATCTAGTTTCTCTGTGAAGAGCTTCTCCTTTACATTGCCCTCTACTCCTGGGATCTCTGTTGGGTTCGTTGTGGAATGAGGTTTGGGGGAAGCATGGCACCTCGCAAGATCTTGAGTAAACAGCTTGTTTTAATTTGCTAAAACCTGCAAAGTACAATATACCAGAAATGGGATGGCTTTTACAATGAAGATTTATTAACTTACAAGCTTACTGTTCTTAGAGTGTAAAAATGTCCAACTCAAGACATCAACAAGTGATACTTTCTTCCTGAAGAAAGGCTATAGGCAAGCTTGGGCTTCTCTGTCAGATAGCAAGGCATATGGTGTCATCTGCTGGTCCTTTTCTCTTAAGTTTTGTTGCTTTCAGCTTCTGGCTTCAGGGGCTTCCTCTCTGATTTCTATGTGACCCAGGATGCGGTTCACTCAGCTTTTCTGAGGCTTCTTTTTTTATCAGCTTCTCTCTTTTTCATCCTCTTAAAAAGGACTCCACAGTAATAGATTAAGACCCACCTTGACTGAGGTGGGTCACATCTCAATTGAAATAACCTAACCAAAAGATCCCACTTACAATAGGTCTACACCCACAGGAATGGACTAAAAGAACATGATCTTTTCTGGGGTACATCCATCTCCAAACCATCACACTCCACATTGGAATAGACTGGAATGCAGTTCAGTAGAAGGCAGGCATTGGCAGTGGGCTTTCTACCCTTTCTACAGAGAAACTAAAGTGAGAGTGTGACATTAATAGCTGACATGAGTTCATTACTGCTAGATCTGATTTTTTTTTCATCAACACCTACAAGTTGGAAAGGTTCATTTCTCTGATTTCTTCTTCTAGATCAGACACTTTTAACATAAATCATAGAAGAATCCCATAAAGTTATTAATTTGGTTTGTGAAAAATCTGAATATCATAGATGTCACACCCTAGGGGCAGCCCTCTGGGAATGCTGCAGTCTCCTTCCCTTCCTGTACTCTCAGGAGTTGACCTTCATTATTGCTAGGTGGAGTTTGACTGACAATTAACTCAAGAAAATGGGGATCCTAGGGGTAGGGTACAAAAGAGAATCAAAGATTCAGAGGCCATGAGGGAAGGGGAGAAGAAGCACATGGTCCAAAGAACCACTTCTCCACAGCCCTAAAATAGATATTAATCCCAAACTCAGAGAATTGCGGCTTGTGAGGGTCAAATTCACGTATCAACTTGACTAGGTTATGGTGTCCAGGTACTTGCTCAAGCAAACACTGGCTTGATTGTTACTGTGAGGACATTTTGTGGATTTAAATCACCAGCATGTTGATTGCACCAGTAGCTGATTTCATCTACAGTCAACAGAGGAGATTGTCTTCAGCATGAGATTCATCCAATCAGTTGAAGGGCTTAAAGGGAGAACTGTTGATTTCAGCCATCAGAAGGAAGAATCTCCATCTCTACTTCAGTCAGCCAGCTTCTCCTGGGGAAATCCTCTAAAACCTTCATCAGTGTTGCCACCTGTGACCTGCCCTATGGAATTTGCATTTATCCATCCCCACTATCATGTGAGGCAATTTCTATCATAAATCTCATAATATTTACATTCTACATACACATCTCCTGTCAGTTCTGTTTCCCTGGAGAACCCTGACTGACACAGGCTTTCAAATAAAAAGTGAGATGGGGCAACAGAAGATAGTATAGCAAAGACTGTTTTAGACTTATTTCTCAGCCTTGTGTGTGTTTCTGATCAGCTAAAACAATAAACCATTGAGTTTATGGACTTCCTTGCCCCTTCCTTCCAATTATGGAATAGTGTTGAAATTATAGTATCACTTTATGGAAACAATAGAACTATTTTCAGACAGCACAGTGATCTCATTCAATTTGTTCCATTCTTCTATATCAGTCACTTTCCTGCAAAATGTAATAGGATATGTGATTGGAATGCAAGGTAATTATCATGGGACTCATAGAAACTCTCCCCAAAGATGATTCAAAAATATTCTTCCATGTCCCAACAGAAAAGGCTATTTTTGAAAGGAGTGTGTAGGGAGGAGGGCGGTGAGGCACTTCGAGCAACATGCTAAATTAAGAAAGTCCCTTGCCCACAAGAAAAGGATGCGGTGGGGGTGGGGGGTGGCTTCACATCTAAAATGAGCACACTCCTGCAGGTGAAAGCCAGCAGCCCACCTTACTGTGGAGAAAGGGAAACATGTTAGCAAAAACAAAGAAAACGTTTCTGAAGTGCTGTAGGCTCCATACAGTAAGTGAAAGCAGTTGGGCTAATAATTCCCCTGAGCAGAAAACAGCCAAATCCTTAATTCAGAGAAAATCCAGTCTGGACGAAATCCTCCTTTTACAAAAAAAAATCCTTCTCCCCACCTTTTAAACTGGGTGATTTGGAATTATCCTACTGGAGTAACGAGATCTCTCTCTCTCTCTCTCTCTCTCTCTCTCTCTCTCAGGTAGGAATGAAGACAGCTCAGAAACCTCACCCTGCAATTAGCAAGGAGGCAAAGGACTCCTGGAGGGCTGGCTCGTTGCACTGGCGGGTCTCCATTTACTTTGTCCTTCAACGTCCGGAGAATGATTATTCCATAATTCTCTCACCTGATTAATTCTTAACTATGAACATAATTACACTCTCCAGAAGGTAAATCGGTCTTATAAATCAGTCCTCACTGACAGTTCACTCTGCACAGCGCGATCGACTTTGGCGGGGGTGGGGGTGGGGGTTGGGGGTGCTCGCCATAGCGCCGCCTCGCCCCCTCGGCTGCAACCCGTCCGGTCCCTTCTCGGATTCCGGGGCCACCGCCCCCAGCGCCGCCGCGGACCGCCGGGGACCCAGGATGCGGTTTCCTTTTAAAGGGAGGCGAAAGGGAGATGGGGGAAAGGAGGCTTTGGAGACTTCTCTATTAAGGCTGCGCTGAGCTCAAGCCTTCTGGCAAGCTGCGGCAAGCCGCCCATTTGAAGTGTGTGAGCTTTAATCTGCTTCTGGCCTGATGGGCTCGGCTGTCCGCCGGGAGCTGCCAGGCATCCATTACGCCGGACCGAGGAGCTGGAGCGTCTAGGAAATATGTTAATGCCGCAGCCCTGCCCGCCCGCCCGCCCCAGCGCTCGCCTGCTCTGACAGCCTGGGAGAAAAGTGACATTTCAGGAGGGCGTCGCTCTTTACCCGGGCTCCCAAATTTCAGCTCGATTCATTTCACTCAACTTTTTTTTCCCCCCCTTTTGATGACTGCAACGAATAATTTATTTGTTAAATGTAAGGTTTGTTTTGTCTGTATTTTTAAATCCTGGAAGGAGGTAGAAAAAGTCCTTTAACTTCTTAAACAATGTAAACCCTAATGAGAGGTTACTTGTTAATTTTACATTAATACATGAAATATTAAAATTGTGAATTTAAAAATCGAGTTTTTCTCAAGCTTTTCTTTGGTTAATACAGGGCCCCATCCACAGACAAACAGTTTTTTAAAACATCTTCAAACAGTCTGAAGTGGATTTATTAATAGAATATATTCCATTTTCAATAAGTTTCTCAAGTGTCTGATTGACAAACTTTCCTGGGTATTTTAGTATAGTAATCTTTATATATAAAACTCATAAATCTACCGAACCCAAATTCTCTTAAATGTCTAAAACTGTAGATTTAGTAAGATGTGAACTAAAAATTACAAGTATGAATTAATTGCTCAATTGCATGTACTCAGTTGGAATTAAAAACTGACCTATTACTCTAATAGACCCAAATTCTCATAGGTGTTGCAGCATTTAAAATACCAAATATAGACAGACCCCTTAATATTAGAATATTAATTATACGTTTGGTTTTCTTAAATATTTCTGTACTTATTTCTAAATCTTCCTGAAATTAACCATTCTGTCAGGGAAAGATCTGCATGGGCAATGTGAAACAGGCAAGGATGACTTTATTTGAAGTTATATGCAATAGAGAAGAAAAAGACCAGAAGGCAACTGCGGGGGTAGGGAGGGTGGGGAGGGACAGATTAGAAGACAATCACAATGGGGGAGAGGCTCAATTCCCCTGATCAGAGGGCAGGAGCCTTTTTAAGGCGCTAGGGTGAGATAAGGGGAGAGTACTGGAAGAGGTGGTCAACAATGGGGCATGTCAATCATAGGATGCTATCTCCTGCTTTTGCTTTCCAGGCCTGGTAGAACATGTTCTATGTGGATTCTTAAAGGGCCAAGGTGAAGAAAGTCAGGGGCCCCAAGTCAGGAGAAGCCTGTCTAAAGTTTAGTCAAGTAAGGAGACTTTAAGACCATCCTGAACAGTAACACAATTACTGGGGGATTTCTTAACCAATGACGTTTTGCAGAGTCACTGGGTTCAGGTAAAACTCAACATTGTCAATTTCTTATTTAAAAAAGAAAAAAAAAAAGCAGTGGTCTAAAAGAATGGTCTTGGCTTGGTGAACTTTCTTAAATGTCCCAAATATGTCAGCCTTGTCTATTGGTGTGCAGTGGGGAGCTCTGTGGAGAGTAGCTAAATGAACTACTCTCAATTCTAAAGAAGAAGGTGGCCGTGTAGCCATGTGCCTTGGTTTTGCATCCTATCAAAACAAAATTTTTAAGTCAGTTTAGAATTTGCAGCCACATCCAGCTTGACTATGATGTTAAAGTGTATTCTTCCATGTCTTTGACTCAAGAGATGTATGTCTTCCTGTCTTAACCTAAAATTCTTTAAAGGCATTAAAAATCTTTTTTATTATGGAGAATTTCAAACATACACACAAAAAAGAATATAATAAAACTATGAAACCTCCATGGTTCTGTCACCCGATTCTCACAGCATTGCTTCATGCTAAGCCTGTCTTATTCTCACACTTACCCTCTTCTCCACTCCTGCATTATTATGAGGAACATTAGATATAGCATTCTTTTATCTGTAAATTTTTCACTCTGAAAGATAAGACTATTTTTTAACACGGTAATTCTACTATTGTCACACCTAAGAAAATTGACTATAATGACTTAATATCAAATGTACAGTGCTTGAATTTCCAATTCTTTCATGTGGAATAAAAATTTGTTTGAATCAGAATCTTAAAAAAAAAAAAATCCAAGCCCTTGTAACTGAGTGATATACTTTGAAATCTTCATTAATCTCTGAATTCTTTCTCCATCCATTTTATTCCTGCAATTCATTTATTGAAAGGACGATAGGTTTGTCCGGTTGGGTCTTTCTCCTCCTAGATTTTGCTGTTTCCTCGTATGGAGTAGTTTAAATGTTCTTCTAACTCTATTTCAAGTAAATAGCAGTGAGACATAGATGCTTAGTCACATTCGGGTTTTGTACTGTTGTGGTTGTGCTGGTTGCTAGACTACTTTATAAGCGATGCGCTCATCCATCATTGACAGGTACATGATGCCTCTCTCCTTTCCCTCCCTTTGACATTAGAAGGCACTAATGATGGGTGCCTAGATCCGTTATGCATTAGGGTGATAGTCTAATTCTACACTCTTTCTTCATTTAGTGTTTGGACTTATTCTCTGAAAAGAAATATACTATGTAGCTATTTGGTTACCTAGTGGTACAGTTCATACAAGAAAGACAGAGTATCCTTCAATCTGTTAAGCCTTATTTACCAGTTTTGAAAATACTGAGTCAGTACAGTAGTATTCTTAATCTTTTTTTTTTGTTTTCACCATTATGAATCTATGATTTTAAAATAAAAGATATACCAATCTAATTTCAGGTGGTTGTTTCTCTGTGTAAAAGTATCATTCCCAGCTATTGTAGCCAACCAGTTGATGCCTCAGAAGCCTTAACTGTAGGAGGTAGTTAATAGGAAGAGGTGAGGAAAAGGATCCTTGCAGAACTTTAATATTCTGGACTGTAGAAAATGAAAACTATTCTCTTTTAAGGTTACTGTGTTAGAGTAGAAATGATTTTATTTGTGATTTTCATGTGTCAGGCTCTGTTCACAGCATTTTAATTGTATCATCATGTTAACTAATTTAATCTTTATATTAATATTATTAGCCCCATGAGTCATGGATGAAGATACTGAGGTACAGCCTAGTGAGTTAATGTGGCTACTGTCAACTAGATTATATGTAGAGAAATTGAGATTCGGAGTCAGGCCCTGAGCCCCTAAAAGCAACCTGTTTTGCTGTTGAAACATATTTCAGCATAGGAATTTCTAAAATGAATTATTCCAGTAACTCAGGTCTCTCTTGAATAGCAAGGAATTTTAAATCACTGCATGGAACTGAAAAAACAAGGAAAGCAATTTATCCAAGCCAATCACCAGAGCAATCAAAGATATTTCTGCAAAATCTTTTTTTTTTTTTTTGCAGGAGAGGATGATCTTATTTTTAAATGAAATATAGAGTCTTCACTTTAGAATTTATAGGACTACAGCTTTAAATATTCTTGAATGTAAAGACAGTTGGAAACTAGCATGGTAGAGTGGAAAGTTGAAATCAGACACACTTACGTACAAATCCAAGTTCTACAGCTTATCAGCAATGTGTCCTTGGATACTCAATAACACCCCTGAAATTTGGTTTCCTTCCCTATAATATGGGATGATTAATACCAATCTCTCCATTCAATTAGTGAATTGCAATATGGCACCCTATAGGCATTAGTAAATGGTGGTTCTTGATCCTTTTCTGACGTACTAAGTATTTTAATATTCTACTCTATACATTTTTTTCAATTGACTTTTAAAATTTCTCACTCTTTTGTGGAAAATTCAATAAACTTGAATTAGTCTCTAGATGAAAGATTTGCTCCTGTTAACCAAGCAATAATTATTTTTGTCAGCTTAACCTGGGCCAAGTTCTTTGGGAAATAGGTAAGGAAAAAAATATATTAGGCAACAAAACTTTTTTTATATGGTAATTTGCGAGATGGTGTGACCCTTAGGAATTCTGAGCATAGAATGAAAACTGGTGATCTAGAGTAAAGAAGTGTGGTGCAGAGAGAAGAGGCCTGTTTCCAATTCTTTTAGCAAAGTGAAGCAGTGATAAGAGGAAGAATGTACACATATACCTCAAGACTGACACCCATGGAAATAGAAGTGCTGAACCAGTTTCATACCAGCTAAGTCATGGAGCATATTAAAATGTTGACCCTTTGTTCCCTACGCTAGTCCCACACTTGCCCACTCCCTGTATGGTACCCTGACAAGTCCTTGATGCCACGTTCAAGTCAAGCTTCCAGGCTATATTACATGATGAAGCCAGGCTAGCCTTTATGCCCATTCAAAGTGAGTTGGTAAGGTTTCACTCCAAGCAATGCCACATCTCCTTCCATTTTTGAAGAATCAAATTTTATATGACTATATGCCTCCAGTGGCTCAGATGCCAGATACCTAGTGTCTGCCAGAGAGTTTGGGGAAAACTTCTATTCTGAAGTCCGTGATTTCGACATATTTCAGTTGCTCAAGTTGTTATGGTCAATTTAAATAAAGGATACTCTACTTCCTATTTGTCTAGCTTGGGTTTAGGGGATTTGTCATCATTCATTTGACAAATATTTATGGAGCACACATATGCAGACATTGTCACAGGTTTAGAGACAGAGCTTATTGAATAAAACAGACAAAAATACCTGCTCTCCTGGAACTTATTTGCCCTTATTGTTTTACTCCCCATCCCCATTTCCCCTCCTGAACCTCTGGAAGTAGACATTAAGTAACGAGTAAACAATATTAAGGAAAAGGTATGTAATGCAGAAAGGGGATATAAAGAGTCAGGGCTAGAAGTTGAAATTTAGAAAGGATGGCCAGGGAAGACCTTGCAGAGAAGGTAAGTGAGGACCTGAAAGATGTAAGGGGATTAGCTGGGTTGGCTGTGCACCCAGAGAGCAGCCCACACAGAGGAGAGCGAGACTGGCTGGTGAAAGCCCCGGGAAAACAGTGTGGCTGAAGTGGAGTAAAAGAGGGAGAAATGATAGAACTGAGACAGAGTTAACAGTGGCTAATTAAAGGGAGGACTTGCTCACCATAGGGATCCCTAAGGCAATGGCCATGAAAGTGGCTCCTGTCACCCCAGCCATGCTCCACCCACCACAGTGTCTTCTGTGCAGCAGGAAAGGGTCAGTTCTCTTCTCAAAGTACTGAAGCCATTCAGGCCCCCTCAGGGAAGGCAGGGCTCAATCCCAGGCAATTAGTTTAGAAACCCAAACTAGGAAGACCTGGATGCAAAGTGTGAGAAACCTTTGTTTTGTGCCAGAAAGGAAAAGGTTATTTGAAGTGGCCTGAGGCAAAACAGCCCAGACTCAGACTTAGTTTAGAAACCCAAACTAGGAAGACCTGGATGCAAAGTGTGAGAAACCTTTGTTTTGTGCCAGAAAGGAAAAGGTTATCTGAAGTGGCCTGAGGCAAAACAGCCCAGACTCAGACTTGCCTGGCTCAGCCTTCTAATCCCCCCTATGGAAAGAAGAACACAGCAATCACATCTCAGCAAGTTATTCTGCTGCCCCACGTACCTGGCAGTCTCAGAGGAGAGAGCCTGCCATATATTACAGCACCTACTGCACTCTACGGTAATTACTGATAGACTCCCTCTTACACTATTTTAAACTGTGAACTTCATGAGGAAACGCCTGGGCTCTACCTAATTTTATATCTCCAGCTTCTCTTATGTAACTTGTCACAAGGTAGATGCTCACTTAATGATTGCTGAGTAAGTGAAATAAGTGGATGACAGGGATACTAAATGCGTAGGTACTATTTAACAGAACTACTTACTCATGAAAGCCAAAGCAAAAGAAAAGGAAGTCCTTCTGCAAGGAAAATCATTACCTTCTCCCTACGTGGGACATGACAGTCAGGGTTGAAAGTGTCCCTGGCAACGTGGGACGTGACACCCAGGGATGAGCCAGTCCCTGTCACTGTGGGATCAACAAAGCCTTCCTGACCAAAAGGGGAAAATAAATGTAACAAAATAAGGTTTCAGTGACTAAAAGAGTTCAAATAAAGTCCAGAGGCTATTTTGGAGGCTACTTCTATGCACACATCAGCTAGACATTGCTAATCACCATGGTTTGCCAAACCCCAACCATTTAAGGTTAACCATTTCTGTTAACCCTAAGGAACACTTAGGTCTCTATCTGAAATTCTACAAAAATTTCATGCACTATAACTTTCCAGAAACCTACAGGCCTCAGATGGGTTCCTGGGTCAGATAAGTCCTGAAACCCACAGGGGCCAGCCTCTCCAAGAGCATCAGCTGGTTCCATCCCTCTATTCCATATTATTGATACCCCTTTCCAACATAAACAAGATAGAATGGGCATAACTAAATACTCCTAAAGATTGGGAAAAGGATCAAAGGAGAAGGAGGAGTTCTAACAAAGAAGATAGGATTTAACGAATGAGTATGACTGCTGATTCCTTATATTGATATTTATTTTTGTCTCCAGTGTCTTGGAGTAAAAGGAAAAATCTAAAATTGTGGAACTGTAACCCATACCAAACTCTGAAATCTATTCTATAACTACTTGTTACAATGAACTTTGAAATTCATTGCTTTTTGCATATATGTTATATTTCACAATAAAACATGTTAAAAAAAGAAAAGGCAGCATAATATTTATGGCCCATCTTGAATGTAACTCCATCTTATGAAATATTATAGGTTTTCTGTGTCAGAGAATATTGGTTGTCCTCCAATACTCCTTCCTGTCTTTTTCTGAAGTTATATATTTAGCTGGGCTCAGGTTTACCCAGAAAAAGAACACTTTTTGTAGCATCTCTTGCATCTTGATGTGCCCATGTAGCCAAGTTCTTGCACATGGGATATTTGGATGGGTATGAGAATGATGTGTGCCCTTAAAAGGAAGGAAGGTGTACTCCTATAAAACCTTTGTGCTGGCTAGGATGACACTGTGGTACTGCATCATCTTGGACAATGCTGACCCAGCAACATTTTGGGTCTTGATTACACCAAGTGAACTTGCATGCCAACCATCACTGATAAGCATTTGATTTCCTACCTTATTAAGCACCATTAAAGAACTTCTTGGGAAGGTAAGTTGAGAATAAATATTGAAAATACTCAAAAGAACTTTAACGTTCTTTAACTTTAAAGAACGGTTGTCAAAATGGATAGTAATTTAGAAAAGATCATGATGGTTTCATCTTCAATTTGCCACAAAAGAACTGATAAAATATAAACTTTATAGGTCCTGCCCCATGTATCATTGGAATATAGAACCACCTGCAAATTCTGCATTTCTTCAATTTGTCAAGATTTGTGGAATAAGTGAAAAAACAGCTTAATGACCACTTTTCCCATGCTCCCTTCTAGTCACTCTATTTAACCAAGCCTGGGGCTCTGTGTTGACACAGCAAACAAAAGGCAAGATCAAAGATTACATGGTAAACTCAATCAGAATAGATTAACAAGGTGACCTTGAGTTCTCTATATTCCATAGTCCACGTATTTTTTTCCCAATTCATCCTCTCTTCTGTCACCCACTGCCACTGCCTTATCTGAGGCCTTCATTTTATCTTCTTGCCTCCTGAAAATTTACTACCTACAATCCCAGCTGTTTCCTAGGCCATTGCAAATCATAGTGGTCTTTTCATAGCTAACCTGTTCCTTGGCTGTTCAAGCATGCCTTAAAAGTCACCAATATCTTCAAAATATTGTTTCAAACCCAGAAATAGAAGACTGTGTGTGAACTAGCATCTATCTTCTTTGTAGCCCCATCTTCCCTCCTTGTCCCCTTATCAACTATTCCAATCAACTACTCACCATCTCACACATTCCACGCACTCTTTTCCATCTTCATGTCTTTGCATTTATTCTTGATATTGACTTCATCAGCATTTCTCCCAATGTGTCCTATGGCAATTTCTTATTCTTCTTTCCAAAAGGGAATATTTTCCCTGATTTCTCCATCAGTATCTTCTTCCATCATGTTCCTAGTGTATCCTGAAGATTTAAAACTGCACTATTTGTTATGCATCTGCTCCTCCTCACAGATTTCCACATGCCCTTGAAGGCAGGAGCCATGTGTCTCTATTTTTTTCATCTCCATTTCCTAGCACAGAGTCTGGCTTAGAGAAACCCTCAGTGAAAATTAGACAAATAAATGAGGCCTGATTATACAATCACTTTCCCATGTTAGAATGCTCTCTCTTTTTTCACATTATTATGTTTGGCTTGAAATATCTGGAAAATTGACTCAACTCTTCTGTTTCACTTAACCCTATAAGTCAAACTGCGGCCCTTCTGGAAAGTTCAGAAGTATCTACAAAGGACCCCTGCCAACACTGATCACTTAACTAACTGAGGAGTACGCTTTTTAGGAAGAAGAGCCATTGCTTTTACAATTACAGAAATAGAAATTAGAACAGAAGCATTCTTATTGATGACTATTAATAACATAGTAGAGGAGTACAGTCAAAATTGCCATTGTGACATGCAAAAGTAACTTTAATTGGCAAACTTAAACTTCTCATAGCTAAAGCTATATCAAGGTGGCTGAATGCCTCTGGAACCAAAGTGACTTGGATAATAGAAACCATATTTGATGTATTTTAAAGTATTCTGTTACCATATGTGCTCCTCTCACAGTGACAGATGGGTATTGATATTTTTTTTCTCAACTGCACAAAAGCTAGCTGAAGCATATGCAAAACTCTTAATGACATTAAAGTTTTGCCAATTAAAAACATGTTCAAGCATTTGATACAGTACTTGATAACATGTTTCACAAGTTCGATTCTGAATTTTAAATCATGATTTTTATAACATTGTTTGTCAAACTAGTGTGATTAAAACAATTCACATGGGTCATATTTTCAGCTCCTTTTTCTCATTTTGGCACCTGTCAAATTTAATTATGAAAAAACTGTAGAGTCATTGAACAGTTAGAAAAAATACTAACATATTAAGTTACAAATATCAACATATTAAGTTACCCAGGAAGACAAAGTTTAATGTTTGCATTGTATCCCACAACAAATTTTGGCTGGTGAAAGTAGGCCACTGTTAGAAAGGTAGCCTCCTCCCCCAACTGATTCTCCGAAACTACTTATTTCTTTTAACTAATCATAAAGTTTAGAGCAATTTCTATTGGATGAATTCAAGAAGTTATCATGGAAAGGGAGTAAGAAAGGCAAAAAAAACAATACAAAAGTTCTAAAATGAGTCAATACCTGATTATTTTTAAATTCCTCCAGAGCTAGTCAGGTAAATTTATGGATGTGATTTTTAGTTAATGTAGATGCATAAACATGATACCCAGAGAGTTGCCTAAAGTCTCAATCATTGACAGGCTTCTGTATTAGAAGTCCTTTCTGTTGGCTCACACAGTAGTTCTGTTCTGCTCTTTTCATTATACTACCACACACTAAACTGGTTAGCAGATAACACCACCTTACCTTCCAAATGCAGCAATCACTTTCTAGATCTACATACAATGCCTATTGACTCAATGGGCAAGGGTAATTCCTCTGGTAGGAACCAAAGAGTCATATAAGATAAACAGTAATAAGTTATAAAAAAAAAAGACAATGACCATCTTAGATTAGTAAAAAGATTGAACTTTTCTGACTGGTATGTTACACTGTTCTCCCAGAAGGAAGAGTGATGCTTGACATTTATTACGGCGATCAAGTGATTGCCCTCCCAAATCTCTGTTTACAGTAATGATTAGACATGAGCAGTGGCAATATTCTTAAAGGACAACAGAGTGGAAAGGGGAAAAAGTCAAGCGTCATCCGGGCTCAGAATAATATTGAGGACAGCACAGGTGCAGGACCAGGCTCTCTGCTCCTTAAACACATGACTGGGTTGGGAAGCTAGAGTTATTACGGAGACCAACAGAAATTCACATTTCATTCTAACCATGGAAATGCTGCCAAAATCTGAAAGCCTGAACTCTGTAGGAATGAGAGAACAGTTGGCTTCTGCATCTGAAATAGGCTCTGGCAATGGTGTTGCATGTAGCTAGGTCGCATTTTGCAAAATAGAAGCCATTATCTTTAGCATATCAACCAGACAAAATTAAATTGTAATTACATGGAGACATCCAAAAGCAAGCTATTTTGTCTTCAGTTAAATTCAAAGAAGTGTCATCGAGATCACCAATTTGAAAAGAAGTTTAGACAAGCAATGAATGTGGCTAGAAGAAACATGAAATTAGAAATTTAAAAACCACCAGTCTGAATTTTCACAACTGGTAAATAAGATTTCAGAAACCCAAGTAATGTACTATAATTGAATTTTTCTAGCTCTACATTAAGGGGAAGAAATTGTGAATTTTCAGCAAGTTTCACTAATTTAGTAACCAAAATTATTTGATTAGCACAGTTTTCATTTGTTTTTTAAGAAAAAAATATAAAGGTACTCATACTCTAACCAAGTAAAATGTTGAAAGGAGTTTATAAGGTGTAAGAAATTTTCTACTCAAAGAAACAGATTAATGCATTTTATTCTGCTGTCTGCTTTTCTATGACAAATAAGCCTCCGAAGTGAGAGAAAAATATTATTAGAATAGATAAAAATGGGGCCAATCATTATGGGGAATAACTCATATCTGTTTAAAATGTCGAAAAAGAAAAGTAAAGAAAAGATCACCTACCAGGATATTTGCCAATAATCAAATCCTTCCTAAGGGGAACTTTGTGGTTTCTGTTTTACAACCACTTGATTAGATTCTGATCAAAGGTGCTTATAATTAACTTCACAAATTTTAGTCTAAAATATTAACCTACCAAGACTTAAAAGTGAAATGCAAATGAGTTTTTAAAATTTCCACCTCTTTTAGCAATTTCTGAAAAAGTAGCTGTCCTGGCCAAGTAAGGGGGAATCAGAAATTCCCTTTCAGTACAACCCTTTGGCGTTTCAGTTTTAAAGAGGAGCTATTTGGCTCATTCCTAAGAGATGTTACCACAGTAGAATATGGTGGCAAAGGGATTATTTTCATAAACCTTCCCTTTAAGCCCAGTTAAGTATGTGGACCTTATATACACATTGTGCCAATCTGAAGCTTTTATATACCCCCAAAAGCGTCCTCTTTCCTGATCCAATCTTGTGGGGGCAGCCATGTTTCTTTTAATTCTGATTCAGTATTGCAGGGTGGAAACTTTGATTGAATTGTTTCCATGGAGACATGGGTGTGGCCTTTAGATTAAATGGAGACATGGCCCCGCCCACTCAAGCGCCCATTTAAGATAGATTTTGTTTTTCCTTTAAAAGAGGAAACATTTTAGAGAAAGTTCAAAGCTGACAGATGCTAGGAGAACAGTTGCTTTGGAGCTAATAGAGACACTTAAAGATGTTTGCATGCTGACAGAGAGAGCAGGTGCCTAGACAAGGGCATTTGGAGTCCAATAGATGTCCCCATATACCTTCCCATGAGATGCCCAGCAAGCCAGAACCCAGAGTTGTGTCCCAGAGGAGCTAAGTGAAGGCCCACAGACTCTTAGGAGATGAGAGGAGATGAAACCACTGGCATTGGAAGCTGGAAGCAATGGAGTTGAAAGAACCAGCAGATACCAGTAATATGTGACAGACATTGGTCCTTTTTTTTTTTTTTTGAGTCAAGGTATCTTTGTCTGGATGCCTTAGTTTGGGCATTTTTATGGCCTTAGGACTGTAAACAGGACTGTAAACTTGTAAATTAACAAATTCCCTTTATAAAAGCCAGCCCATTTCTGGTATATTGCATTCTGGCAGCTTTAGCAAACCAAAACACCCATGTATATTAACCAGTCAGGAGAGACAGAAATTAAACCACATTTTGAAAAAAATCTCAGATCAGGTAACATGCATAGATATAAAGTTAGTATTACCTGTAAAGAGAATAATGACAAAAAAATTCAGAAAGTAGAAGGGAGTTCCACTGTAGGAGGGAAAAGGGGAAGTTCATGAAGGAAGTAAGTGAAGAGATGTTCTGATTGGCTAACATTAAATTTCCATTTTACATGGGGGGATTACAGAGTAAGGAACAGATATACATTAATTATTATGGTAATCTTTTCCATTTTCATAAGCTATCGCTACTGAAACCAAACTGGTTTTATCACCAGGTGTTGCTAATTAGCAACCCTATAGGGTGCGTTCATTTTCTCAAAAAAACCCTATAGACCAATTGCTTTTGTTCTCTGGAAAAGTCCTTCTCAGAATGGTATCATCTCCCAGCAATGCCCACTGCAGGCAGCCGTTTGTTTCCTTAGAGTAAATGTCACCAATAAGATAATAGGTAGTATACATTCATTTAACTATATGCTGGCAGGTTTCTTTCTAGGTTGAATGCCTTTTGGCACACTTTACCCTGAACATTGAGAAATCTTTTTTTTTTTTCAGTTGTGCAAATGAGGAATTTAAATATATTATCACCTTAAAGAGCATCAACCCCAAGGACAAATGCTTCCTTTCCTGACATTTAGGCTATACACAGACTTGTTCTTGGCACAACCTCAATGGATCCAAGCATGGTTTGCCTTATGCATCAATGGCCCCAATCTGCCCTGGCCCCATCTTTCATAATCCATGTTTTCATCTCACCGATAGTTTGTTCCTCAGCTCCCATGTACCCTTTATAACAAATCCAAGTAACTTAAATGCAGCTAGAAGGCCCTCCATTTATCACCTTTACTAGGTCAGTCTGAGAGTGTGACAATCCATAATAGTCCTTATAAATAGATAGAAAGCTCACATTTGAAAGAGTTAATGCAGCTGTCCAACATCCAAGACACTAAGTAGTTTAGTCAGTAGGAGAAACCTGGATTTGAGAGCATTGTCTAGGTAAAAAATGTCCTACAGTTACCAAAAAGAAAGAAAATGCCATTTTGTGTATGTCAGTTCACAATGAAAATCAAAGCCTTGCTGAAAATAAATTCAGCATGGGACTAAAAGCAGCTGGCTTTTTTTTTTTGGTCTTATTTATGAGCCCATTGAATAGCTTAACTAACAAATGCATCAACTCATTCTCTGGCCTGGATTTGCATCACACTTGGCCTTGATAAAACTGTCCAGATGTTGGCTAAATTGTGTCTGCATTCAACAGAAGGTCAATAAACTGAGAAAAGTGGTTTTGTGTTTCTTGCAAACTCATTGATCCAAATTCTAGAAATAAAATTAAACCTCAGTAGGAATAACCGGGCTTGAGATAGGGGAAAAGAACCAAATATAATTCTTTCTTGCCTTGTCCAAGCATAACCATATTCTCTCCACAAATTGACTTATACATTGGAAAGGACTAATGGTTGTTTAAAAGGGGAGAGGAAGGGGAAAGTGATAGCAGTGAGATGAGGGGCAGAAGAGAACCATGGAAAAGAACTGTGAGGGAACAAAAGGAGAATATGGTAGAACTTGCTAAATAATGAGTGACCATAACCAACCCCCAAAACAAGGAGACAGAAGCTGGGTTGCCCTTCACTCTCCTCCCCAGCACGTGCGAGTACCTCACAGGTTGTTGAGCCACCAGAGATGCAAGTTGCATCCAGTGTAAATGTCTGTGCTGCCTTTGAACAATCTCACTTAAGATCCCAGTGCTTTGGATTCTAAAACCTGGTCAATGAACCAGACATGCAAGATAACAAGACATCTTTAAAACTGTTTGAGTTCTTTTGGCTCACCAGGGAGTTTGGCAATATATTCCATCTTGCTATGTCAAATGGCATCATGCAAAGAAGTTAAAATAAATCACAGTGAGATAACTGGGACACTAGGATGCATCTGATCTGGTGGGAACTTTATAATTTAAAAAAATTATAAATTAAAAAAATCATAAAATATATACAAAAATAAATCAAATTATCCACAGATAGTCACAATTCATAATGGCTTTCTTCATGTAAAATATGTGTCATGTAAGTTCTATCAGCCTTAAAGAGATTGTATGTAGGGAAGAGAAGAAAAGGATTATTTTATGTTTGACTTATTTGAAAATCAGTCTACCACAAACTTAATTATCCAGAACAGAAATTGAACCAGAAATACACGAATAAAAGCTTCCAGCTCAACTAAAAGAAAGTCATAAAATGCAAGATTTTATTCAGAAGAAAGTCTTGGAGCCAAGAGATTGCATCTCTTAGAATTGTTTGAAACGCATTGCAGTTAATTAAAAGCAGAAAAAAAATCCACATTGATAGCTATGAGAAATGGCTGCTGAGAGAAGAGACCTGAGAAAAACAGGAATAAAACAGTACTTTGCGGTCATTTAGAGCAGAGGAAAATAATCCTAAAAGCCTTAATAGTTTCTTAAGGCCTTACCCTATTATAAGTGAGTGTGACATTTTTAGTACAGTTTTACAATTTTGAAGGATGAAAAAGATGTTTGGTATTATCAACGAGACAAGTAATCTATCACTATCAAGTAATAGTGTATTTTGGAAATGTTTTCATAAAAATCTATTAAAATATGCTTAAGTGGGTAGAAATAGAGATATTATGAGTGCATATGAAAGAAAAAATAGAGGAACGAAAAGAACAATAAGATAATAAAGGATCATGGGGAACTTGGTTAGACCAGAAAATCCCTGAATACCAATATGTTTCCTCTCTTCCTTCACTGCGAAGAGAACATTTTGATGGAGGTAATAGAAGTATAATATTATTGCATATGTAAGGCATTCATTAAATCCCTGGATAAAGATCTAAAAAAGGAAGGTGGGCAGAAAATGCATCTTTATTCTGGTGAGGGCAAATTGTTGTCCATGCCACAGTGAAAGGGACTTGATGTAGGTGGTTGTCACGGTCAGATTTATGTGTTAACATGGCCAGTTGTTGTTGGTGGTGGTGGCCAGTTGTCTGGTTGGGCAAGCGCTGGCCTGTCTGTTGCCATGAGGATATTTCACAGACTTAAATCATTATCACGCTGGCTGCATCCACAGCTGATGGCATTTATAATCAGCTAAGGGGCGTGTCTTCTACAGTGAGTGATGCTTAATCTAATCACCAGAAGGCTTTTAAGGAGGATTCAAAAGAGGCAGTCCCTCAGCTAGCCAGCCTCTCCTAAGAGTTCATTGAGGACCTTCATCAGGGCTACCAGCTTGCAGCCTGCCCTACAGACCTTGGACCTTTACACCCCCCACAGTTGCACAGTCAGCTTCTCCTGAGAGTTCGTTGAGGACCTTCATTGGAGCTATCAGCTTGTAAGCTGCCCTACAGATGTTGGACTCTACATCCCCACCGTTATGTGAGACACTTTTATACATTTTATATTTAGGGATATCTCCTGCTGATTCTGTTTCTCTAGAGAACCCTAGCTAGTACAGTGATCCTCCTTACTTTCTGGTTGAGAATAATAGTGGACAAGTTTGGCTAGAGTGGATGAGCCATGGGGAAGGGGAGGTGTGAGATGAAGCTGGAGAGGTAAGTGAAGACAGGACCCTGCAGGAACACATGGAAGTATCATGAGTAAATTTGTATTTCCAAAAGATCACTGTGACTGAGTAAAATAAGAAGGAATGTGAGACTCTAAAAAAATCCATCACCACAATGGAGTGGTGATATCGGAAATAGAGGTGAAGGGTTGAATGAAGTGCCATAGTTACAGAGAGGAGTAAAAAATAATCCTAAAGTTTCAGGGTGGTAAATGGTGCCAGGCATTAAGTTAGTGAACATGGAACTGAAGTGGAGATCACGAGTTTAGTTTTGGACATAAGTTTAAGGAAACTTTAAAACATCCACAAGCTAATGTAGGCAATTGGACCTATAAGCCTGGAGCTTAGAGGATAGGTTTGGGCGAAATACACTTGTGATATGTAAATGTGATCTAGTTATATAACTATAGAAATACTGCTAAAGTTTCTGCTTAAGATGACTATTTCCCTGCTATACCATAATTTAAGTAAACCCCGATAAGGGTTGTGATATTTTAGCAGTCTGCTTATACTAGTGCCAGCTATTCACACAGCAAGAGAAAATTCTCTGAATTGAATTAGGAAACATTGTGAAGTTTGAGGTGATACTGTGTTCCAGCAGGTACAGACTGGTTAGTAAATTTGCTTGTAGCTTTATATGGGTCTTCAATAGCTTCCCAGGCCCACTACCACATATACCTGGAGTGGAAACTGTTGGTTAACGATCCAACTATTCCTTAGTCTTCTTTGTTAGTAGAATTGGCTTTGCTATGTGATACCAGTGAAGACTTCCTTTCCAGTGCTTGCTTGGTCTAAGACAGTAATTGGTTAAAAAGTGTTCTGTTGTATTTTTGTTGTCTTTTTCAACAAATGCTAATAAGCATTTTCCCTTTAAATAATGAAAACCAAACACCTACCAACAAGCTTAGAATTACTTATATTTCATGCATTTCAATGCAAGAAGCGCTGCATTCTCAGAGGATGGCACACCAACTCTGCTCTTAGTAAACAATAATATAATAAACAGATGATAAGCTCCATGAAGGCTGGACTGCACCTGTTTTGGTTAATGACACCCAAAAGGTACTCGATAAATGCTGCCTAAAAAGATGATGAGAAGAATTTCTCCATAAGGAAACTGGGTACTTGTCAGACACTTCAGAAAGGCAGCTGAAGTATGTATTTTCCCTTGAGAAGGAGATACCAATAAAGATTATCTGTTTTCTGTATCTGGGAAATATTGACTGTATATGATACCCAAGACTTCTGCATCAACCACACTCCAGCTTGAAGATGAAAATGACACTAGAGGAGGGCAGAATTAAGAGAGTCAAAGAGAAGCAGAGGTAGAGCCTCAGCCTGATGCCCCTTACATCTGAAAGATATGCATGTAAGATAATAAATCTCATTTGTGTTTAGGCCAAGTTGAATTAAAATATTCTTATAAAATACCACTTCCATTTGAAAATTATATGCTGCTATGTATGGTTAATTTTGTGACCATGTCAATGACATCCAATTAATGCAACTTACCCCTTATTTTTGGAGGGAAAATCCCAAGATGGCTCAAACAATTAGAGCCAAGGAGCTACATTAATTAGCAAGGCATCAGGACCTGTGTTTTGTCAGACTTATTTTTAATCATTTTTTTACACATATGGTTTACAAGACAGATGAGGAAACTTAAAGTTTTCTGTCCTCCTGGGATTACCAACATTAGTTTCATTATTCCAAACCTGTAACATGCGTATTAGTAGGGTGAGATGGTCAAGGTACCTGTAAGTTAGACTTTGTCACAGACCCCATTACAGAGTTGACTGCTCTCTGGGAAGGACAATAATGATACTCATCTGTTCTTCCAAATGAAGGCAAACTTTTAGAATTATCAAACAAAAATGCATTAGCAAAATCAATAACTTTGTCCCAAATGTCATGACTCTTATTAACTTAGAAGCGAAGGAAGTTACTTAAAGAAGAGAAGGAAAATTAAGATCAACACCTTAAGTATATGATTATCCATAGTTCTACGTAGGTAACATAAATCTTTGTATAGTAGTCAACACGAAGAACTAAATGGGAAGGTGAGAGAAGTCACCACATGATTGATTGATTTAATGGCCCTGATTTTCCACCCCTCTTGTATCCACACTCTTTGCCATATGATGCTATAATTCTTATTAAAAAAACATAGTCCATTTTTCCACCCACAAATATGGGATGTTCTTATGGCTTGCTTTCGTCAACAGAATAGAGTGAAAGCAATGGTGTGGCAGCTCTAAATCTACGTCTCAAGATCTAACTCTAAACCTAGGTCTCAAGACAACTAATATGTTTCTGCTTGCCTGCTGTTGTTGTCCTCTCCATTAGAACATGCCTGCTGGCCAATGAGCCATCTGGAGCAGAGCTGAGTTACCCCAGTCATCTTAGCCTAGGCTATCTTAGATTAGAAGACAACCATGTGCCATCCAGACAAGTGAGTGAACACAGCCCAAATCTACAGATCGATGGCTGACCATATTTCCATGAGTAATCCCAGCCAAGATTGGGATCACCTAAACCTCATAAATTTCTGACCTAAATAAATGATTACTCTTACTCAAGGCTGAGGTTTTTGTGGTTATTTATTATGCAGCATTATTTTAGGCAAGTTTAACTGATATACCAAAAAGATTTCTCCGGTCTTTTATATTGAGGGTAATTTTGAAAGTTCCCCCTAGTTGTAAGGTTTTGTATTTTCTTTTGTTTTTATTAAGTGATGCTGTATTTGTTAGGGACAGATACCTCAGAGATCTTTCATTTAAACCTTCCTTCTGTAGCAGCTTTATCCTAAGAGTGAGGTGAGTCAATGGGGGTTCTGGAAATTATTGTAGGTGCCAAAAATTTCATTCTAAATTCTCCCCTGAACTGAAGACCACATATAGCCTGTTGTTTAAAGAATGTGGCAAAGGCATCTCAATTCAATGTATCTATAACAAAACTCATATGAAGCAATCAGAGCAGCTCTGGAGATCCAGGTAGTAGGCATGACCAGATAATCTACGGTCTTGGATCAACTACTTCAATCTTTTTTTCCAGTCTCCTCTATTCAAGATACAAGGCCAAGACAGAGAATCTGACTGGTTTAACATGGATTACATGCCCATTTTTGCACTGGGGAATTCAGGACTCTAACCATTCCAACTAAAAGGAAATCAAGAAGCTGTCAACAGAAGAACAAGAGACTGAATGCTGCATGGTAAAAACAAAAAAAATGATGCCATCTTCTCCGGCATATATATTTCCTTTCAAATCTTCCTATTTTAATTGTTAGAATCTCTGTTAATCCATATCTATATGTTTATTATGGTAATCTGGCACTGCTGGGTAATAAACTGATGTTGCAATTTGGCATCTTCCAAGAACATTTATTTTCTGACCTTATCTTTACATGGCTTCAGCAATATAGATTCTAGAAAGAAGTCCTCCTGCCACAAGGTTGCATTATGGCTGGTTCTGTATGTACATAAAGCCAGGTATTCTAGACTGAAGTTTGTTCACCACCTCTTCCCCTCCCTCATAATTGCCTAATGAGCTGCTTTGCCTCTGCATGTCATGAACTGTTTGCTTCCCATACTGAGATATGTAGGAAAGTCTCACTGCTCACATAAATCTAATAATCAGTTCTAAATATCCCCCTTTTCTGTGCAGGTCTATGGTATCTACTTCTTCTATAGACAAAGAAAATGTGTTGTAAGAAATAAAATGCAATTCAAAACAAGCTCCAATAAAAATATAGCAGATATGTGTGGATATGGGCATTGGAGAAAATGAGGTTGTTGCGGAGATAGTTACAAGGTTTCTTATGGAAATGCTGAGTAATCAGACATTAGAAAGGGAGCATCAAGGCAGCTCAGTGGACCTCAGCAGCAAAAATTCATAGACTTTCACTGTGGTGCCTCACTATTAATTTATCTCAGGTGCTCAAAATCTGTCTGCTAATTTCATCTGCTAATCAAATGATAGCAGGTGTCCTGTTCCAAATCCCTTGAAAAGGAATCTGGCTAAATCAGGATGTTTTGCTTTGTTGTTTTCTCCATGGGCTGGGCAATCAATCTATAGAGCCTGTATAGAGCCCTGGGTACATGCAGCTATGGTAGACACTGTTGACTGCCTTCTCAACAAGCCATTGTTTTCTTTTCCCTGTCAATGGAGCTCCCATATGTTCATGTATCCAAAGGCATGTGCCCAAAGAGGTGAATTCTGATTGAACTAAGTCAGTCATGGTGGTGTACCTTGCCAGTTGGCTTGGGCATGGGATTCACTTCTGTACATTGAGATGTAAGGGAAAGCCAACTGAGAGGATTCTGGGAAATATTTTCTTCTGTGATTCAAGGACACCCAAAGAAATAATTCTTACTCTGCTCTGTCACTGAATGTTCCTGGAACTGCAGAGTCTATCCTATGACCATGATGGAACAAGTCTGAGGACAAAAATGTCAATCTGATTATGTTGGTGAGAGTCTGATTCTTGATAGACTTTTTGATTCACTGATTTAATCTGGAAATATCTTACCACTAGACTTCTTGTTAATGAATCAATAATCCCTAAATTAAGCTACTTTTAATTGAATCTTCGAATGCTTTTAGTTGAAATATTCTGTTATAAGAGGATTTTTGTTTTTACCTCTTGGATATCTCGGATATCCCAAGACATGTCTTATACAGAAGGATAAAGCATAGTGTTTAGAGGTGTCTACCTAATTATAACTATCTCTGTCTCTTTGGAGATACACAATGCCCAAATCTTGAATTCTTCGATAAAATCCCTAGAGTAGTTAAGCCATTATTTAAGGTGACAAGAAACCATTAGACACAACCACTAATGTCTACTAAAATTCTACTTTTTACTCCAATCTATTGTTTTATTGGAGAAAATTCTACTAGAAATATGAGGAGGTTATCATGTCCTCCTCAAAATGGCCACTTTCATTGAGACAATATCTTCATATTTATACTGGCATTGTTAAAGTAATTTTTAAATTATAGAAAATGTTTTCAAAGTATGAAAATAAGAAATCACTTACCATTTCCATTGTTTCACAGATGGAAAAAATGATGCTTGTGATGGTTAAGTTCTGTTGTCAACTTGGCTAGGTGATCATGCCCAGTTGTCTGGTCAGGCAAGCACTAGCCTGACCATTGCTGCAAAGATATTTCATGACTGGTTGATAAACTGTAAGGCTGGTGTATTGGACCATCGGTCAGTTGATTGTAGCTGTGGCTGATTATATCTGTGATCAACTAAGGACATGTCAACTGTAGAGAGATAATCCAATCAGTCGAAGATGTTTACATGGGGAAAGAGACTTTTTCACTGCTTCTTCAGCTGGTGAACTGTCCTGTAGAGGTCACTGGGCTCCTTCATTGGAGCTGCCAGCTTCACAGCCTGACCTATGGCTCTTGGACTCTTCCATTCCATATAGAGCTGTTGCATGAGACACCTCTATAAATCTCATCCTTACAGATATCGTTATTGGTTTTGTTTCTCTAGAGAATCCTGACTAATACAACATTGAAATACAAAAAGAGTTTACTGAAGTCACACAAGTTAATGTAATTCCAGAATCTTGTTCTTTATCTAAGTTTTGAATGAATATTTTCTTAACTCACCATATAGTTGCAGAAAATTGCAGGTGCGTCTTACAATTTTTATTGTTCAATTCATTATCAGAATTAGGAGATTACAAATACATTTTGAACCTCTGATTTTTATTTATTTTGCCAATTTGTCCATCCCTTTCCTGTCTCTCACTTTCATATACTACTGGTTGACTAGAAAGATATCTTTTTTAAATTACATGAATTCATCTGTGAAAAGTGATTTATTTTCTAACCAAATGTATTTACTGCTGAGACAGAAGTGTCACAATCATTTAGTTTGTTTATTTAGAACTAGGTACATATATGGAATGTTGAGTGTAAAATTTTCTGAGGTAAAAGCTGACTTTTGTAATTTGGCTAATTTTTTTTATTGCTATGGATCGCCCTACCTCCTACTAAAAATAAATAGAAATAAAAAATGTCTCCTTTTATATATAACCAAAGAAAACAAATAAGCAGGCAGAACTCAAAGCCAGAGCCATAACTGAATCCCTCTATTTGTAGGACAAAGCATTGAAGGATTACTATGTCTGTGGCAAAAAGAATTAGAAAATTCTTACTCAACAGCCTGAATGCCCCAGGTAAACTTATAATTTTCCTAGAACCGTGGTGGGAAGAATATCACTCATAAGAAATTGAAACTGTGGAGCAGCAGTAGACATGAGTTTGAGCACCATATTTCTTGTGTCTATTTGACGTGGTTTGGCAGAGACTGCTAAATGTCTATCCAACATCCACTCTCCTTTTCTTTACTAAGGGAATTACTGTGTTTGGAAATGTACCCAGTTAAAATACTAACTTTTTTTTTCAGATTATCTCGCAGGTAGGTGTGGTCATGTGGTAAATTCTGATTAATTACCTAGAGTTAAATGTCTTGGATGCCTCCTTAAAGGGCCAGTAAACACACCTTTTATTCCTTTTCCATTTTCTCCTCCTTCCTCTCGTGAGAAAGGATGCTATAGTTTGAATTCTAACAGCCAAAGACTGTAAGTTGTGTACCAGGGTTGGCAAAGAGGAGAAAATGAGCCTGGGTCCCTAAGGACTTCATCAAGATATGCAGCAGCCATGGACTGCCTACCTGCAAACTAATTTTATACAAGTAAATTAACTGTTATGTCTAAGGTCTCTATGCAGAGCAAAATCAGTTCCCAACTATTTTATATTAGAGAGCAAACTGGAAGATATGAAACCCAAACAAAAGAATCTTTAAATATCCAGCCACTGAAATAAACATGCACACACACACACATGCTCAAACACATACACACAGTGGAGATGATAAATAACTAATTAGACAAAGTCAAAGTTCAAACTAAGAAATCATTCAACATGTAGCACAAAGAGATGAAGAAATGGAAAATATGGAAGAACTATCAAGAGAAATGGAAGATAAAATTAGACAGACCAACAAATTTTAATTAAATTTTCAAAAAAAATTAGAGAGAATTGTGAAAGAGGCAAGATTTGAAAAAATAATGATCAAGAATCTTTTAGAATTAAAGTAAGATTTAATGCTCAAAAGAAGTAATATGAGTACAAAGAAGGAAAAGAAGCAAATCTTAACTAATTGTAGTCTGTGAAAAAGCAGAACTTCAAACACAAAGATAAAAATCTTAAAAGCAATCACAGAAAAATGCAGAATTCTTGAACAAATTATCAGAAAACCCTGGAATAATATCTTCAAAATTCTGAGGAAAATAACTTAAATGTAGAATCCATTGCTTTTATATAAACAACTATTCAAGGGAAAGGAAAAAATAAATTGTCAAATATAGATTGAGAGAGTTCACCACTCACAAGCCCTTGCAGAAATAACTTCAGGAAGGAGAGAACAGAAACTAGAAGGACAGATGGATATAAGAAGTAAGCTAAGCGGGACATTGACAAATACATTGATATATCTAAATTGCTCTTGGATTTAAATACTAATAATGATATTGAATAATTTGGTAAAAATATATGGAACATGGGGATGGGAGATCAGAGATGAAATTAAGTATTTTCAATTGTGTGGGCAGAATGTAGAGAGAAGAATTTTAGAGTATGTGAAATCATGCTTGATTATCAACACATTTAAGAGTAAACACACACACACAAAAGAAGCATACTATCTAATTTCTAAAACAAGGAAGGAAAAATAAGACAAAGAAATCGAATCCAATAGAAAACTGGAAAGGGAAAGGAAGCAAAAAATAAATAAACAGCAAAAAAATCAAAATAACTTAAGAGCATGTCAATATAAAAATAGCATAAAATAAAGTAAAATGGTAGAAATATATTTAAAACATCACCAAGCATAGTAAATATTGATGAACTAAGTTTTGTTAACAGAGATTATCAGTTTGAATAAAAATATTAACGTTAAGTTGCATTAATTTTATAATAGTCATTCATAAAATAAAATGAAAAAGAAGAATTGAGAATAAAGAGCAAGGATAATTATACCAGGTGAATAGTATTCAGAAGAAAGATGATGTGGCACTATTAATATAGGAGCAGAAAGGTTTGACATTAAAAAAAGTTATTCTTGGGTATGAAGGTGTCATTATTTAATAATAAAAGGAACAGTTCACTAGGAACATTTATCAATTCTGAGCCGTATGCACCGTTTATCATGACTATCAGATACATAAAGCATTAATTGACAGAATTTTAAAAAATCATTTTAAAAATTGATGTTCTGTTTTGTATCTATTATGTACCCTAGAAAAGTCATGTTTTAATCCTGATTCAATCTTATGGGGTCAGCCCACAATATTCCACACTGTAGGGAAGCAAATTTAGATTAGTTTATCTCCATAGAGATGCAACACACCCAATTCTGGTTGTGATTTTTGATTAAATAGAGATGTGACCTCACCCATTTCAGATGGGGCTTGATTAGTTTATTGGAATCCTTTAAAAGAGGAAATTTTTTTGGGAGAGAGCCAGAAACAACATAAGGCTCATAGACTACAGACAGGGAGCCAACTGAAACTTTAGAGCAAAAGTGATGCAAACCTTGGAGAACAGAGACACAATGTTTGGACATGCTTGGAGCCCAACAGATGTGGCCATGAGATGTTAAGCCAGAAGCTGGAGAGAGCCAAGGGAAGCCAAGAGATGAAAGCCAGCCCCAGAGAAGCAAAGGGAGGAACCCTCAAAATAACAGAAGCTGGAAGTACAGAACCCAGGAACAAGGGACCAGCAGATGTTAGCCATGTGACAACCCAGCAACAGAGGAGTTCCTGACCCATTGACTTTCCTTGCATGAAGTTGTCTGTTCTTGGATGCCTTAGTTTAGACATTTCTATAGGCTTAGAGACATAAACTTGTAACTTATTAAATTCCCCTTTTGAAAAGCCACTCCAATTCTAGTTTATTACATTCTGGCAGCTTGCAAATGAACATTGATAGCTATGGCTTGTTCTCAGAAACAAAGAGATTAAGAAAAGAATAGAAATATTAAGGATACAAAAAAACTTTTATGAAATAAACAGGCTTTTTCTAAAGAACATCCTTTTCAAACACACAAGGAACATTTATCAAAGATGGAATAGACAATATCTATCTTATACAAAATATTCGAAAACTAGAGAGAGAGAAATAAAAGTTGAACCACTTCTGAATGTGACCAGGATAACCTCAAAATCAAAATCAGAAAACAGCAGTAGCAAGAAATTTTTTTCTGACTCTCACCTACAAACACTGATTCAAACTTTAAACAAGTTATTACCAAACCAAACTCAGCAGTTACAGCATACACACACACACAACTAAGCAGATCACATTTTGTGATCAAATAAGTTCTATCCCAGAACCGTAAAAATGGATTAACATTAGAAAGTGATATAATTTTCTACAGTAACAAATTAAGGAATAAAAAGCTCATGATTTTTGTTAAAAACAAAACAAAGCAGCAATAACAAAAATAAAACTCTCATAGCAAATTAGCATATAAGAGAATGTGCCTTACTCTGATTAGCAGTTTAAAGATGAAACATCAGAAACATTTTCTTAAATTTCAGGAAAAAAAAAAAAAACAACAACATCCCCCAACTCTCCCTCCTTCTTCAAACTTTTCTTGGGCTCCTACCCAATACAAGACTCTGAGGAAAGAAATAAAGAAGAAATAAAACTTAGGTGACTAGATTGTCTACATAGAAAATATATATACACAAAATATTAGAAGTAATAAGAGTTGAGCAAAGCTGCAGCATTGTGAAAAATATTTTTTAACTTTTTATTGTATAGTATAACATATATATATATATATAAAGCAAAGAAATAAAAAAGCAATAGTTTTCAAAGTACTTCTTCAACAAGAAGTTACAGGAAAGATCCCAGAGTTTGTAATGGGCTACCATATCATATTCTCAGATTTTTCCTTCTAGCTGCTCCAGAATATAGGAAGCTAGAAGGCACATATATTTTTATCATCACAATTGATTTTTTTCCTTCTTTTTTTGTGAAAAATAACATACATACAAAAAAGTAATAAATTTCAAAACACAGCACCACAATTAGTTGTAGAACATATTTCAGAGTTTGACATGGGTTATGATTCCACAATTTTAAGTTTTTACTTCTAGGTGCTCTAAGATCCTGGAGATGTCAATTTAATGATTCAGCAATCATATTCATTTGTTAAATCTTCTCTGTATAACTCCACCATCACCTTTGATCTTCCCATCCCTCTCTTTAGTGGTATTTGGGCTATGGCCATTCTAAATTTTCATGTTGGAAGGGTCTGTCATTAATATGGGGTAGAAAGATGGAACTATCTGATGTTCTGGAGAGGCTGGGCCCTCTAGGTTTCAGGACTTATCTGGTCCAGGGACCCATCTTGAGGGTGTAGGTTTCTGAAAAGTTACTCTAGTACACGGAACACTTGTGGAATCTTATATATTACCCTAATCTTTAGTTTTGTCTGGAATGGTCCTGGTTGGGGTTTGGCAGGTTGTGATAGATAGCAATGTTTAACTGAAGCTTGCATAAGAGCAACCTCCAGAGTAGCCTCTCAACTCTATTTGAACTCTCTCTGCCATTGCTACTTTATTAGTTACACTTCTTTGCCCCCTGTGGGTCAGGACGGAATTGGTGATCCCATGGTGCCGGGGCCAGATTCATTCCTGGGAGTCAGGAATGACATCCAGAGACTTTCACCCCTGGATGTCATGCCCCATGTCAGGGGGAGGGCAATGATTTCACTTGCAGGGTTGGGCATAGAGGGAGTGAGGCCACATCTGAGCCACAAAAGATATCCTCCAGAAATTGCCATTAGGCATGTCTATAAGTAGTTTAAGCTTCTCCACTACCTACATAAGCTTCACATGAGTAAGCCTTAGGATCAAGGGTGAGGCCTATTGATGTGGGTGTCCCTAAAGTTTGGCGCAGTACCAGGTAATTCCCTGATGGTAAGTTTAACAGTTCCATATTGTTTCTCCCATCTCTCAAGGGACTGTGCCAATACTTTTTGATATCTGCTTAATATACTCTAAGATGTATCCAGGCATTACAATAACTATACAGGATAAAAGGACCTGTTTCTTATTTTGGGCTCCTTGTGTTTCAATTATACAGAAACACAGATAGGTTGAGTTAGATCATGTGCCACAGAAAATTTCAATCCCAGACCAAATAAACCTTCCTTCCTTTGGTCTCAAAGAGTATGTGTGGTTCTAAAATACAGACACTGTCTTCCTTACCCCTATTGTCTGAATTACTTGAACCCCAACCTGATCGACTTCGTCCTTATCTCCAAATATCAGGTTATAGATATGTCAGCCTCTCGAAATCCAGAAATACTAATCACCACTTCGGACTTTATGTGTTTGCTCTAAAAGCTTACAATCTAGGTCCCTGTTTTCTTATAATCACTTTCTAAAGGAGATCATACCATTGTTCTTTTGTTTCTGGCTTACTTTGTCTCACCAAATGTCCCACATGTTCATTCACATCATTGCATGCCTCACGACTTAGTTCCTTTTTGTAGCAGCACAACCTTCGTTCATAAGTGTACACCATCGTTCGCCAATCTACTTCTCCGTCAGTGCATCCTCCAGCCACCTGCATTCATTGAGCATCATGTATAGTGCATATATATATGTATAGTCCACAGTCCATCAACATGAAAAATATTTTTAAAAATAGCATTTCTATATAAAAATCAACAATCAATTATAAATTGCATATGAATATAGATCACATTTATGGTAACAGCATAAAATTTGAGAACTATGGAAATATATCTAAAAAATAAGTATAAAACAAATAAGCATGTTCCAGATGGGTTCCTGGACCAAATAAATCCTGAAACCTAGAAGGCCCAGCTTCTCCAGAACATCAGCTAGTTCCATTTTCCTACCCATATTAGTGACAGCCCCTTCCAACATGAAAATTTAGAATGGCCATAACCCAAACACCCCTAAAGAGAGGGATGGAAAGATCAAAGGTGATGGTGGAGTTATACAGAGAAGATAGGATTTAACAAGTGAATATGATTGCTGAATCTTAAACTGATACCTCTTCTAGTCTCCAAGATCTTAGGGCAGCTAGAAGCGAAAAACTTAAAATTGTGGGATCATAACCCATGTCAAACTCTGAAATATGTCCTACAACTAATTGTGGTGCTGTGCTTTGAAATTTATTGATTTTTTGTATGTATGTTATTTTTCACAAAAAAGAAAGAAAAAAAGTCGATTGTGGTGAGAAAAAAAATATTTACGCCTTCTAGACTCCTATATTCTGGAGCAGCTAGAAGGAAAAATCTGAGAGTATGGTATGGTAGCCCATGACAAACTCTGGGATCTTTCCTGTAACTACTTATTGAAGAGTACTTTGAAAACTACTGCTTTTTTATTTCTTTGCTCTGTATGTATGTTATACTATACAATAAAAAAGTTAAAGAAAAACATGAATTTTGCACATTGAGTAGTAGAACAAACAAGAGCTAAATAAATAGATATTTTTTCATGAACCTGAAAAACTAACTCAAAAATTAATATTTTTTGCAAAGGACCAAGAGCAGCAAAGTTCATCTTTAGTAGAAAAAGAATGTGGAGGCCCTCCAGATAAAAAGTATTATGAAACTATAGTAACTGTAGAAAACTTGGTTGGTGCCCATCTCAGGTCATGGGGACCTGGCTGGAATGGTTGTTGCAACTAACCCCTGATTCCTGCAACTGTTCTCTGTGTGCTTGTTGGAGCAAATAGAGCTGCCCCAATCTGAGGTGTCTCGAAGTTACCACCTCACCCAGAGTGGACTGGAGCAATGCCTACCTGTTTCAGAGGTCTTCAAAGCAGACAGACTCTGCTGTACATTTGCTATTACAGAGTTCCCTGAGGGACTTCACGTGAAAGCACATTCTTGTTGAGCTTCTCTTTCTTCTCCATCCTGCTCGCCTCATTCCCTTAGAGGCTTCTCCTAATATGTTCTTTACGCAAGAATTCTCATTTCAGTCTTTGCTTCTAGGGAAACTAACTTAAGATAGTAAAAAAAAGTTTATTGGCACAAGAAATGACAAGGTAACTAGGAAAGTGAAATAATGCATTGAGGAAGATACCAGAAGGACCAATAAATGTGTGAAAATATTCCCAACCTCTCCTAATATTCAGAAAATGCAAATTAAACTGCACTTGCAAGATTAGTAAATCTTTAAAGTCTGAAAAGGAGAATAAATCAACCTATTTTGAAGGGCAATTTATCAATGTCTAGTAAAATTGAAGATGCACATAACTTATAACCTAGCAATTCCATTTTCAGGTATATACACAAGAGAATTCTCAAACATGATGAGCCTACGGAGATGTTCATGAGGCTATTCCCTTAATATTCTGCACTAATAGTTAAAAACTGAAAACAACTTAAATGCCTGTCAATAGTGGAGAGAATAAATAGTGATATATTCACATTATACAGTAGTTAAAATAAATCAATAACCAACTATAAATGCACGGATAAGTGTCAAAAAACATAATGTTTAGTGGAAGAAAGACACCTTTTATGGAAATTTTTAAAAATAAGTATGAAGCCAAATGATATCTCATTAGGAATATGTGCATATATTAATATACATATGAATAATATGTTAATGAAAACAAAAGGAAGCCATCAAGAAGAATGCATGCCATTTCAGAGTATTGACATGCTGGGGGAGGAAGTCAGGAGACCAACACTCCAAAGAATACAGGGCTCTTTATTTCTAAAATTTAACCTTTAATTTCAAGTTTATTTTACAAAAAAAAAAGTGATCTTAGGCAATAAGGAAAAATGTTAAAAATTTGTAATTCTGGGATTAGATTCATGTGCATTTGCCATGTTGTTTATTCTTTTCTGCGTTTGATATGTTTCATAATGATAAACACATAAAATAGAAAAAAATGATGTTCAAAATATAATCAAATTCTAAATTTTGTGTCCAATATAATTATCTGAGTTGAATTTTGTGTTCCTATTCTTGAAGTTATTGTGAAAAAGTTATCCCACCTTTATAAACTACTCTTGTTTTTATCTTCCTTTTTATAACCCATTTTCTTACACTTTCCCAGAAAAGTAAAACATAACACACACTTTTCCCTGAAACTTTAAAGAATTTCATTTCTCCTTCCTCTCTCCCTCCTTTCCTCCCTTCTTTCTTTCCTTCCATCCCTTTTCCAAGGGAATTATGATAATATCAACTCCTAAGCTTTTCCTAATTTTTCCCTAACTTCTAAGGGTTGCCATATGAAATACAAGGTGCCCATTTGGTTAAATTTTAATTTGAAGTAAATACCATATTTTTAGTAAAGCGCACCCAAAACATTAGTATAAATATGTCCCAATTACTCATTCATCTGAAATTTGAATTTAACTGGATGACCTCTATTTTTATTTGCTAAACCTGGCAACCCCATGACTTCAATTTACCAGAACTGCAGTTTGTTTACAGAGATCATCCATCTCAATCTATTTAAAATCATTCCAAAATATTCTTTTTAATTCTCAAATATGTATAGAGAATAAATCTGGTAGTCTTCCAATCTTACAGCTCATAGACAAGGCCATCTATTGGGCCAGATACTGACTCTCTATCAAGGATGCTAGTATCCTAGAGCTAGACCCAGTACTACTGACTGGATCAGGCATAAATTAATTGGATCTTAAGAATGAGATTCCCAAAGGCACAAGCTTGTTTCAGTCTCTCGCACTTTTGTTGAAAGCAAGTTCTGCAGACAACCCAAATTTTTACTTTTTGGCTTTTGCAAATGAATTAGCTCTGGATTTCCCTCTGTTTGGGTTTCAAATTTCCTCTAAAGGAATATTTTTTCCTCATATCCCAGATTTGAATTTTGCTGCTTTCTCTAAGAAAAGAAAATGTCACTTCCTCCCAGATTTTCTTTCTAATAGACCTTGGTTCCCTTTTGCTTCATTCAGTGCTTTCCTGAAGGTAAGCCTCCAAGAGCACCTCCCTCTTAAGGGTCCCTTACCATTTATTTTCCCAACTTTTTACTTTCCATACACAATTCTTGGCCACTAAGCTTGATGGAAAAGAAACAACATGGAAATGGTTTGAATAAAACAACATAGTAGAAGCTCACTATTAGTTGAGTAATTGAAAGGAGAAAAGAATGATCCAAAGATCAGATTTAATTATTGATGTATTAAAGATTTGCAAAAAAAAAATGAGAACAGTCATTTAAATTGTTAAGTGGACAAAAATTGGCTTTAGGGTTCTCTATCTCCCTTTTCCAGTGAAGCCTTTCACAGTATTTCTATAGCAATGGACTGAAATGCACCTTCCCTACAGAGGAACCCTGACTGCTGAAAAATTGCCTGTGACAAGAAAATTAAAAAGACTACAGTATTAGAGAGGCTGTTTCTTACATGCCTCTTCCCCTTTGAAATATCTTTCATTTTTATAATAAACTATTGAATAAAAAGACAAATTTATAGTCAATCGTTTATTTTTTAAGATTTTTTGTTTATGTAGGTGAAATGGTCTGAAATAAGAAATTTGTAGTATTTATATCTTATTTTCTGTTGAATTCCTTTTCACCTTTATATTAAAAAATCGTATTATAAAATCAAATATATCATAAAGAAATAAAAAGAAAATGAATAAATGTATATAGAAAAGGCAAATAATATATTTTATTTTTGTGCATATGCAGTATAACTTTTATAGAATAAAATTTTAATATTTTAAAAATATTTTAAACCGTATATATATATATATATATGGTTTGGGATTTTTTTTAATATATGGAAAACATTTTGTCTTCCTATTAGATATTCCATCACATTTATTTTCAGTGGTTTCCTAGTAGTACATTATCTTTTAAAAATGAAAGCTTGACTCTTTTGAAAAATTTTTTATCCTTTGAAAAACTGAGCTTTTATCTATAAAATAGAATTTGTGCTGAGAGAGAGGCAACGAAGGCTGAGCTGCGATGGAGTGTCTGTGAAAAGGGTAGGTTCTTGTCAGTGTAACTAATTCTACTGAGGACTAGAGGACAGTCACAATGTGAAACTATGTTTTACAACTCCAGGGATAAAAATCAGTGAAAGGAAAGGTGAAAATGATGAAAGTCAATGTGGTGACACTGTTAAAGATTTACCTCAATGTGCTTTTGTTAGTTAGAACTCACTGTGCTTCTTGCAAGAGGAAAAAAAATTGACTCACTTTATTGCACTCATCTGTCATAGATAATACCCTGTACAAAGAGGTGGAAGGACGTGGTGAACTTATAATAAGTCTGTGTACACATACAATGGGAAGGCAGACTGGAAAACCAGCAAGCCTGGGAAATGAGTGACTGTCATAAAAAGGACAGCGACACTCTCCTGAGATCAGTGAGAACCAAGCTCCAAAGAAATGGGAAGGCCAACTTGATCTTTCTTTGTGTGCACACTGTTGGGTATGCTACCCGCATCTTCAGACTTGGTGGGAGATCATAATCAATTGCCAGATATATGCAACCACTCGGCCAGGAATAGGAGGAAGCGAACTTACTGTAGCCCTTTAAAGAATCCCACAGAGAATACATCTCCCTGTAATAGTGATGGATGAAGCCTGCCTCTGTATGACCAACAGGGTATATGCCAAAGCTACTGAGATCAATGCCTGTGTATCAGATACAACTGGTAGAAACAAAATTTCCAGCAATTTGTCAAAAGGGCGATTTATTTAAGCAATGTCTCTATCTTTCCAGCTCCTGCCACAATCAATGGACCAGAATGTTTTTCTTATGAATTTCCCCTTTGTGTAATCATATTCTTGAGAATTTCTATTATTCAAAAAGCAGGGAGAGTGCCCCCTAACCCTACCCCTCAAGTTTTGTAGATTGCTTATGTGCTTACTTTTATGGCATAGGGTTATAGTAAGTTTCACTGTCATAAAATAATATTTAATAACACTAATTCATCATCTGGGAGATGAAACAGTGCCACATTCTCAGTCTTTGAGTAATTTCCCATCACCCTGGATGGTCAACTTTTCAGCCTGTCCCTAATACCCATGCTTCTGTTACTCTGTTTTCCTCCCTTCTGGCACCCTTTTTTGAAGGGTTCCACTTTATACCATTTGGGACACTCAGACAGTATGTTCTCTTCTGTAGAGGCTCCATATATGTTCCATTCTCTTCTGATTCCTCATAAATGCTTAGAGCAAAAAGCGAATACTTCAAGTATTTGGCAAACCAGGAATGGTGATCCTCCCTTCTTAAATGGTTGTCATCTTCTCTATCACAGAATGTGTCTTGCTCTCCCCCATCCTTTTTGATAGGTAGAGATCCACTCCCTCTCTCCCTTAAAGACTGTTCCCAATGAAAGTATGAATACTTCTCCATGATGGACCACCATCAAAGATGCGCAGTGGCTAGGATGTCAGCTTGTCATGGCACTCTGGTTGATGGGAATTAACTGATTTTTCAGAAATGCACATTCTGTTCCTTTTACAACCCACTTCAAAATGCTCTCGCCTGCATTCCAACAAATTGGCCATTTAATGCATTAAATATTTCTTGACCTTCATGTAATACAAAGACACCAAAAGAGTGTCTGAATTTGCAATTGACAAAACAAGATGACAAATCAGATATAATTTTCCTTTTTTTTATTTTTGAAGAAAAGGTTTAAAATAATAAAAGGAAAGTGTTTGGGGAATGCCGTTGTCAGAGAAGCTTCTGAGGATGAATTTATCCGACCTACCATCAAGATAGTTCTCCTCAGAGAGGCTGGCGTGAAGTCAAGTTTTTGATAAGGGAATGCATGTAGCTTTGCAGACAAGGATTAGAAAGCTATTCTGAGCATAAAGTAGAGCCATTCTTTGACAGGAATAACAGAAAAGAAATAAAAAGGTGGCTAGGGTGAATAGCTTCTCTTTACCCCCTGGCTCGTTCATTGTCCGTCTGACAAATCACATCTATCCCATTTTCCAAAGCTCTCCTCAAGGCTTAGGAAAACAACTGAAATCAACTCACATTACAGTATCCATCACAGAACGAGCGTCCTCTTTTTCCCCAAACTGTGTCGTACATTTTATGCAAAAGTTAACTAAAATTATGAACTGACTGCTTGGAGAGCATGCATATTTCACATTTCATAGACTATTTTTGTGAATTCTTACATCTGAGGTCATGCTCAAGCGTAGACTATGAGATAGCAGGCAGGGCTTGTGTAGTCCAACACACTGACAGTTTAGTTCTGTTTCTGATATTTTCTGGTAATGTGAGTTGGGGAAAATTAATTATTCTATGCCTCACTTTTTTCTTGCTAAAATGAAGGTAATTAACCCTGTGTTAAGAATATGATGAAGATCAAATAAGATCATGTTTGTGCAACCTTTATCACAGTGTTTGGTACATGGTTAGCCGTCAATAGATGGTATCTTTTATTATTGCTGCTTTTCAAATTAATAGCATCTCTCTTCTATAAAGGAAACTCAATCATGACTTATGATTGTAGGAAATGCAGTGTGGGTTTATATTTTGAATACCAATTACTCGTGACTTTGGAAACGCTACTAAAATCCCCATTTCTTACTGGACAACAGAGAAGGATGGAGCACACATGCTATGTAGAAATAAGTAAGATGTGTTAATATTCTGGAGCTTTTACATTCTCAGTAAGTTCCTTAAATAATTTTATTATTTTATACCTAGTGGTAGGAGTCTGAATACTTAGTATGTACCCACTAAATAATGTTACTTCTGTTTCAAAGAATAGAAGTTTGCTTTGATTTAAAGACCTTTTTTCCCCCCCGGCATGGGCAGGCACCGGGAATTGAACCCGGGTCTCCAGCATGGCAGGTGAGAACTCTGCCCCTGAGCCACCGTGGCCCACCCTCTTTGATTTAATAAATTTAACTCTATCTTTTTTTAAAGTGTGTGCATGCTATTGCAATCATTCCATAGGATCTTATTACCCAGGTGCTTTTGGGATCAGCTCTTAACTACTAAATAGTTATTACTGTTCAGTGAAGTTTGATATAGGAGGAATATTTGGACAGTTTGTGCTTTAATAATACAGGTTTGGTTTGCTAAATCAAGTATTGCTTTATCAGGCTTCAGAATAAAAAATTAATTACAACAATTATCAACAAATATAAAAGTCAAAAAAATAATGAAAGCCCATCTGTCTCTTTGGCTTTGGAAAGCATAGCACAGTGGCAACAGCTGAAAACTACCATCTTTTACAGTGAGTTCTACAAAATAATAATGCTTACTTCTATGATGCAAAATAACAAAATTTCTTCCTAAAACAAATGTACTTTTCACCTATTCATACAATTCAGCTTTTTCTCTTAAGCAGAAAGTAGTCATGAGAGTCATAGAAATTGACTGGCATAGAAATTTCCAAAGTGGTTGATTGTTGCTTAATCTCTATCTGGAGCTATTTTGTGCACAAGACAAGATTTGCTATAACAAATACAGCATAATGGGTTGGCTTAAACAGCAGGAATTAATCATCTTGCAGCTTTGTAGGCTGGAAGTCTAAAATTAAGGTCTCAACAGGCCAGGTTTCCTCCTAGGTTCTGTAGAATTCTGGTGCTGGATTGTCACAATCCTAGGGGCTCCTTGGCCCTCATCTCTGCCTCTGTTACATGGTGTCTTTCTGGCTTCTCCTTTTGCTTCTACCTATCCAGCTCCTTCATCTGTCTAGATTTCCTCTCCTTGTAAGGATGGCAACTATATGGACCGAGGCCCACCTTGATTCAATTTGGCCTCATCTAAATAGGACCTTAGAAGATCCTATTCACAAATGAGTCTACACTTTAACCAATAACATTTCAAAGGTCCTATTAATAAATAGATTCACATCCACAGGTCTGGGGGGCAGGAGGTGAACATGTGTCTGTGGGGGACATGAGTCAATCCTCAACTATGATTAAACCTTAGTACATTTTGATTCTAAGGGAAGCATTTTGCATAGATATGTATAAGAAGTTGAAACATGTTGCATTAGCTTAATTACACGGGATTGATTGCAATCCTACTTAAAATGATCATTTATTGACATAAAAAGTGACAAGTTTTTCTATAAACAACCATTGTTTTCAGTTTTATCTTGACTTTCACGTAGTACAAAGACACCAAAAGAGTGTCTGAATTTGCAATTGACATTATTCATTATTATTATTATTATTGACTGTTATTTTATTAATATAAAATCCATGATAATTTAACATTTAAATAAAATGAAACAAATACTATAATTTGTAATAGAATAACTGAAGAAGTAGCTGTTTTATAGTGAGAAAAAAAGTTTTGCAAATCAGTAGTTAAATGAATTTTGTGTTTATCCCCAAGTTATTCTGCTCCTCCCCAAAAGAATCTTTTGAACAATAAAGAGAGATAATTAATGAAAAGGGCAACTAATAAATAAGTCAGAAAAAACTTGCTATTGGTTTGTATTCTGCTGGAATGCAAACGAACATTCAAATATCAGATTATAAAAATAAAAAATAAAAAAAGCCCTTCCTCACAGTTAAAGGAAAAAATCATCGCTGGTTGTTAATACTTAGAATTCTGGTAATTTTTGAAGGATGTTGAGTTTTATTTTTAAAGAAACTTAGTCATCTGCATAACATTCTATTGGCTAAATATGATATAATTTTACTTATATATGAAATATAAGCAATTTAACCCATAATTAATTTACAAGGAATGTTAGCTATGTTGAAAGTATTGAAAAGTAAATAGCACTCTTAAAGAACGAGTAGGAAAAATAAAGGAATAATCAGAAGGTGAATTAGTTACCCTGAATGCTCTTCTTGTTTAAAATATAATTAAAGCTTGGATAAATTACAACAAATGCAATTTTAAATAAATTGTTGTTTGCTAAATATAAGGGATATTTCTAAAAGCAGTCAAAGAAGCTAGCTGAAAATAGAGAAGTAAATGCTAAGCATTAAAAAGGTAACTGGGAGAGGGAATGTTGAGGGACTTTTTCTTTGAGGCATATTCCTTTATTGGCACTGTCACCCAGGACTGTGCCCGGGGCCCTGGCGAGATTGGGACAGAACTTGAAATTCCTGCATTATCAGAAAAACATCAAAAGGAGCTAAAGTGATCCCTGCTCAGTGTCAACCCTGGATCTTGATAGAATGCAAAACTTACGTAGCATAAAAGATCTCCCACTTATGGCCTCAGAAATTCTGAAGATTAGGTTCAGTAAGATATGACTTCAAGGGAAATTTAATAACCATAGAAATGAGCACACAGAAGTGAGGTCAACAGAATCAAAGACTAACGTAATTAAGCAACCACTTCATGTGCCAGAATTGTCAGATAAGAAATGTAAATTTTCTATGCATGAAATATTTAAAGAAATAAAATACATAATTAAAAAGAGCAGAGAAAGAATATTAAAATTGTCATGAAATTTTAAAAATAGAACTTTTCAAAATGACAAATACATGAAATTAAAACTCCCTTCATGAGCTAAATAATAAATTAGATATAGCTAAAGAGATAATTAATGTTTTAATTTCCTAATTGCTTAAACATGCTTTAAGCAATAGGTTTGCTTAAATGATGCAAATTTATTGGCTTACAGTTTTGAGGCTAGGAGAAGTCCCAAACGAGATATCAACCAGGTGATGCTTTCTTCCAAGAAGGCTGTGGCATTCTCAGACTGGCTGATGATAATCCTTGGTTCTTGGCTTTCCCATCACATAGGATGCACATAGCAGCCTCTTCCCCTTTCTCCTCCCGGTTCTGAGTACCTCTATCATTTGGTTATTCCTGATGGTTTCTCTATCTTTCTACTTTTAAAGAACACCAGTAATCTGGATTAAAATCCAATCTGATTCAATTGGGCCATACATAACTGAAGTAACATCTTGAAGAGATTCTATTGACAACAGATCCACACCCCAAAACGTGAACGAAGACCAAAAAGATGTCCAAACTGGAGTACACAATTCAATGTACCACATAGTATATGGGAGATAGATTTATAGAAATTGCACAGAATGCAGGGCAAGGAGAGAGAAAAGCATGAGGAAAAAGTTAAAAGACACAAACAATAATGTTAAAAAATTACACATAATCGGATTGCCAAGTGGAGAGATTTGAATCATTGCACAAGAGAAAATGTCTAGAATTTTTCAGAGCTTATCATATAGAAGAAGCTTAGCACATACAAAGCAGGATAATTTAGAAAAAAAATCCACACATGTAAATATCTCTGAAGATAGAGTGAAATCTTAAAAGAAGTAAGTGATAATGTCAGATCACCTACAAAAAATGACTGTTAGATTAATAACAGACATCTCAAATAGCAATGATAGAAGCTAAAAGACACTGTAATAATATTGTCAAGATTTTTAGAATAAATAGCTTTCAAACTAGATTTGCATGTTTAAAACGTTATGAGTCTGAAATATAAATATTTCAGATTTTAAAAATTGAAAAATTTTCACACCAACAAATCTGCACTATGGGAATTTTCTAAAGCTATACATCAGAATGATATCAGAAAAAACATCTAAGATGCAAAAGGGATACTGAGCACAGAAATAGAAAAAAAATGATCAATTTAAATAACTAATGTGTAAAATTATTACACTAATAATAATTTTTAATTTGTCAAGCTAAAATTGAGATGAAATTACAATTTACTAGAACTAGTCAAGAAAAAAATGGAAAGTTTGAATAGTCAGACAATCATTAAAGAAAATTATTTATTAGGTTAAAAATTCTGCCATAGAGAAAACCCTAGACCACTCGGGTTTTACAAGTGAGTTCTCTCAAATTTTCAGAAAGTAACTATAATTTTATTTATTTTCCCAAAATATATATATATAAAGAGACCACTTCCAACTTGACTGATACTAAAATAATATTAGATTAAAATATAAATGTAAAAAGAAGACACTCTCATTCATGAACATAGATTTAAAATATTTTTAAAAAATTTTAGCACACAAGCCTCAGCAGTATACTAAGCTAAGTTGGGTTTAAATCAACATGTTTTAGCCTGATAAAATCCCTAAATATGTTCTACCACATTGACAGATTGTAGAAGAAAATTCATAAGATCATCTAACTATCCACAGAAAACATTTAAAGAAATTTTACACCCACTCATGGTAAAGAAATATGTTATAAAACATGAAATAGAAGAGAGAATTTTCTTAGCCTGATTAAGAATGAAACATCATTTTAATGGGAAAATTCCAAAGTTGTTCTGTTAATATTAAAACCAAAACAAAAATATACCTTATCACTTCTATTCAGCACTATGAAAGAGGTCTTAGGCAGTTAAATAAGACAAGGACAAGAAAATATATGAAGAAAAGAAAGAAACGACTACGAAGAAACTGCTTTCTTAGTCACAGATGATACACTTGCCTATGATTATCTATATAAGAAATCTAAAATAATAAATACACAGACAGATTGGGAGAATCAATGAGAGTTTAAGAGCATTTAAAAAGGTAATTGAATATAAAATAATTATACAAATAAATTGCATTTTTGATATGCTAACAGAAAAATTAAACACAAAACATTATCATATTATTCAGGAATTCATTCAAAAATCTCATACCCAGTAAGGGCTTCTCTGGCTACCTCATGTAAAATTATATTCCACAACCACAGCCACTATCACTACCTATCTTTCTTGCCAGCTTTATAGTCTTTTCACTATTTTACTTATTTTGTTTATTGTTCATCTCGGTCAACTAGAATGTAAGATCCATGAGGCAAAGAATTTTTGTTACCATTCCTGTTTTCTTTTTAAATTATTAATTGTACCTAGAACAGTTAATGATACATTCTAAGACTTCAAGAAGAATTTGTTGACTGACTGAATAAATAAATATGCAAATGTACAAAAGTACACAATTTACATTATCAACATAATATTAAGTACCAAGGATCTATCTAATAAAAGATGCAAGAAACTTCTGAAAGAAATTATGCAATTTCAAAAAAGACATATAGTGAGTTACCCCAAATTTATAGATAGAAGTTCACAGTATTTAAAGATAAAACATATCCAAATGGATCCTTATAGATTCAGTGTAATTTTAGCCAAATTCCACAACATTTCCATAGAAATTGTCAACCTGATTTGAACATTTCTGTAAAAGGATCTTCCCAAAGAAACAGGAGTGGGAGGGGGAGGTAAGAGAACTTGCCTTTCTAGATATTAAAAATTGTAGCAAATGATGTCTTGCTACAAGTATAGAAAAATTGACTAAAAAAACAAAGTAGAAAGTTCAGAAACAACTCATTGCACACATGGAAATTTAAATCTTATAGATGTAATATTGAATATTACTGTAGAAAAGAAAGACTATTCAATAGCTGGTGCTAGAACATTGCCTTTCCAAATTAAAAAAAATTAGATTTTCTACCCACATTATGAAGTAAGATTAATTTCAGAAGAATTATATACATAAATATAAGTGGCACATTTAAAAATATTTCTAATAATATTTAAGAAAATATTTTTTGTCTTTCATAGACAATAGAATTTCTTTTAAAAGACACAAAAACTCCAGCCATAAAATGTTGATAAATTCAGTTATATTAAAATCAACAACTTCTGTTTATCAAGTCACCCTGAATAAATTGAACATTCAAGCCACAAATTATGAGAACATAATACCTGAATATATGAAAAATGACAAGTAAATAAGAAAAGACAATATAATAGAGAAAAAAAGACCAAAGAATTAATAGCCATGTTTTAGTAGAACAAACATGAATGGCAAAAAATCAAAGCAAAAGATGCTAAGCCTCATGAGTCATCAGGGAAATGTAAATTAAGGTGCAATGCTGATAATATTACACCCACTAAATTGACAATTGTGTGCCAAACAATACAAGTGTCATAAGTCGATGTAACAATATAAACTCTCAGGCACTAATGGTTAATATGTGAATTAGTTTAACAATTGTAAAACAATTAAGTAAAGTCCGTGAATTTGGTCAGGGGCATAATCTGCTACCCAGAAATCCTACTTCCTAGGTAAATGATCTAGAAATCATTTGATATGTGTACAAAATTGCTCATAGCTTTATTGTTATTAATAGCAATCCAATTTTCCATGGACTGTAAATGGAAAATTAAGCTATGCTATATGTGATATTATAAAGCAGTTAAAGAAAAAAATACAATTATGAACATGATATAGATAAATCTTAGTAACATAGTGTTGAGTGAAAGCAGGTTTCAAAAGACCACAAAAATGTGGGATAATTATTATATATAATGTGGTATGTTATTATTATAGAACTTTGTCAGAATCAAAGAGTTACCTTTAATTAAGGCACATATTGAGTATCTTCCACGTATGCTATGTAAATAGACATACATTTACATAATGTATGTAAATTATTACATAAATTACAGAGCATAAATTATGCTCTGTAATAGACAGAGACACTATAATATAATAATCCAGTAATATCTTACCCTAAATAGTCATTGGTAGTGGACTGGACAGGAAATAGACTGACTTAAGGGAAATTGGTACAAGACTCCAGTTTTTGCTATGGTACAAAAAATTATCTTTCATGAGAGGTATTTCACAGGGCTCAAAATACCTGGAAGAGTTACAAAATAAAGAGAAAACAGTAAAAAAATGATCAATTAAACAAGAGGTAAGCAAGAAAAAATGTTATATTCTATTTCAAAATGTCATCAGGAACAGCATTTACATGTCATAAAGTATTTTTTTATTGTTGTTAAAAATTAATGTTCAATTTTTTAATTATTTGTAAAAAAGTTGTTTCAATGAACATTATCTTACCTGTGGGGGGTAGAATAAACCGAAGATTTTAGATAAAACACTCTGTCTTTGAGGGAAGAAAATATACTAAAACCCAAATATTTAAATATTCATCAACATGCTCTAATTTTCACAGGAAGAAAGAATGGATGGTAATGGTACTTTCATTGCCAAGAAAAGAATGAGACAGACAAAGCATGAGAGAAGATTTATTTGGGAAAGTAAGGGCAAGAAGAACTACTGCAGGGTGTGAAAATGAAGTCTACTTCCTCTCAAAAAGTCTTGGATGAAGGAGGATCAGAAAGAACAGCTTCACAATAGGAGTCACCAACCCTTCTAACATCGGCTCTATGCGCTTCTGTGAAAATGGCTATATGTCAAACAGTGGAGAAATGTAATCATTATTGTTAGAAATTTTGAGACATTTTCCATTTCCTAGCTGACTATCATAATTTATTTCCCACAAAGTTGTTCATCATCCATAAAAACTGTGTAGGATTTGTGAAACAATCTTGAGTTTCTACCCTCTGGGATATTTTAGTGTAGAACCAGGAGAAACCTAAAGTGATTTTATTATTTTTTTTCATTCAACCTGGAGAACAAAACTATCTGTTGACAAATTGTATTGAAGGCACTTAGAACAGAATCACAGTTTCAAAGGGAAAAAAAAGCTTTATTTTTCATCTCTTAAAAGTTTAAAACTCTGGAGGTCCTTTGAGAGTTGAGGTGCTATGTGATCACTCTGTGGTGTTCAAGACAGCACTGTCAGACACGGCAAGGGGAATAGGAGGTGGGGTGGAATGCCTAGAAAGATTCAGCCAAGAATGGATTTTGGGTATGCTGCACCGCCACGGTAATTCTGAGAGAAGTGCCTCTCAGCATTTTGCCCGCAGAAAGCCTTTAATTGCCTGTGAAACTGGAGAATTAGAGATGAAAAGCTACTGTTGCTGAAGCTTCAGATTGATATATAGGACAGAAGTTCCTATAACTGGTGTGAAACATTGAACCTGAGAAACCAAGCTATTAACACTGATTTTCCTCTACTCCCCTTGAACTAGTATTCATAGAATTTTAAATAATTTGCATCTGAAATGTTTAGGACTCATATATACATTATCAAAATAAGAGTAGTACAAGCTGGCACCACAATGCTGTACTGTTCCTCCATATATTTTTCCTGTACCCATAAGACTCATATGATGTTATATATATTGAACAGTCTCACTTTTGATGGGTTCAAGTTCAAGTAAGGATTAAACCTAAAATAACATTTTTTCTTATATTGTGCTATGTTATGACACAGTCTATCATAAGCCCTCTATATTGTAAATTCTTTTCATTTCCTAGAAAATGTCATGCTTTAATAAAGTTAAAGAATACATCATAGCTATCTGCATTTGAAACTGGAAAATTCCCTAGTTAGCTGAATATAAGAAAGAAAACAATAGCCCAATCCCAAATTGTGGGAAAGGATACTTTGGAGGATATCAGAAGTATAACTGCTTTCCAAGTTTTCATGAGATGTGTAAAACATCCCAGGAGGCACTGATTGCAGATCATTCCAATTTTGTATTAAAAGTCTTCAAGGAGAGTTTTTAATCTCAGAAGAAAACACAGTAAGTCCATCTATAGACCTTGGGGCTATGAACAAAGATTGTCTATGCCTTGAATATAAATAGGTTTCCCTATAAATGTCCACAAGTAGTGACTGAAAAGACAACTGGGTTGACCAGCAAGCTCAGGTTATATTTGGCTTGCTGGAAAAGAATGTAATACTTATTGAGTAATCTATTTCTGTAAAGAATAGGGAATAGCAGCACAGATAACATGCTTTTGCCATCCCTGGTATAGTCAACTTGTTTTCGTACATAATTCTGCTTCTCTATACTCAACCATTCCCTCCCCACAAAGAGAAACAATGCACACACACACTGCACTCAGAATTTTATCACCACCAGAAGCAGATCCTTCAAATGAAATCTTGAATTAGCCTTAACATCTGAACTTCTGTGCTTAACATCTACTGTAGGTTCAGTTAATATTTAACAACCACCTTTATCAATTTATAGAAAGTGGTAACAGATATTGAACTGAGAAGGCAGAAAAAAATATGTTTCTTATATTTAGGATAATGAAAATCAATTTCTTTAAGTCTTTAAGGATGAATAACACCTCCCTGAACTTAAAAGAAAGACATGGTAGATTTGCATAAATAACATCGGAAAATATTGAGTTTGATGGACTGGTAACTGAGGTACTAAAGGATGGGAAGAATGAATGAGTAGGAAAAAAAGAGACTGCATTTTGGAGAAAGGAAGATCAAAAGAAAAGTGAGAGAATGAGAGAGAATATTCCAAGAGGACTTGGAAAACAGTGGGGCAGAGTTAATACCCAACACGATTTTATGGCAGGACTGTCCAGTATGTGACTGTGTACAGGGTAAATAGTCTATACTTAAAATCCAGTGGACACCTCCTTCCCCCACTAGCATGTCTATAGTGGGAACCTATTGTTTGAGGCAGCATAGATCAGTTTTCTTCTATTATTTAAGACTATTACTTTTTTCATGATAAGCCATTTGTTTTTCTTTTCACTTCTTGGTTTTTAAGAAAGAAGAGACAAAATTTTGTCAGTGCTTTCTATTGGGGAAATTTCTTGGGCCTACCCCCTTTAGACTGAATCCCTCAAAGGGAGTACAAAATGGCTTTTATAAAAGTCACCTTTTGAGGGGTGCTCGCTGCAAGGAGAATGCAATTAAATTTCTGATGGTCTTAAGTCACCATTCATAAATGAAAAACAGCAATTTGGTAATATTTTCTGACTTCGTGCCATCATTAAAAATGGAAAACTAGTCTTATAAATGCCTTTGGGTTGAAAGATAAGTGCTAAGACATCAGTGGCCTTGGTATCGAATGATGCAAAACCCAAGATAAATAATTAATGCTACCTTAGTAATTATGTTCTGGTTCTTGAAATAAAGTTGTTCAATGGGCTGGAGAGAATGACAGCTATGTTTTAGGTAACAGGAAGCCAGGTAGTACTTAGTCCTTATGTCATATTTTCCATTTCAAACATTTTTGGCATTCAGAGTCCAGTTAGAGCACGTTGCTAAATTTTCAACTAATATTAAAAGTCACTAATTGTAATAAGCTAAATTGGCACAAAGTGGGTGGAAACAAAACAAAACAAAACAAAAACACCTTGACACAAACCAACAGAACAGTCTGACCTTGGGCAATTGGCCTAGTGATAGTATAATGATAATCCTTAAAAGGCAAGTGTTCTGTTTATTCTAAACCCTATTCATACGATATAAAATGCAAGTAGGATTGAACAATTATCCACCTGATTTGATCAGTGTAGGCGGCCAACCTAGATAATTCAGCAGGGAGATATAGCCCTGACTAACTACACTGATCAAATCAAGTGAATAACTGCCAGATCTTCCCCATCCTCTTTTACTTTATGCCGAGTAGATGCTGCCTTGGGGAATGGCTTAGATTCAAAGGCTCTGACTGTTTGAAGTCCCCCCAAAGTCTGTTAATTGGAGCTCTTTGGATGCTTTGGACAGAATAAAATTGCATAACTTGTTTTGGATAGCTAATCAGTTCACAGACACCATAAATTCAGCCACCTTAAAATAGCGAGTGAAAAAAAGACACTGATGAAAGTAATAATCATACTAGCTTGATTTTGCTACTTATAAAGTCAGTAAAGCAAACTTGCACTTGGATAGTCAGCTATTCTTTCATTTTACAAGAGAGCCATGAAATGTAGAGGTGAATTTCTCAGCTCAGAACAGTGTTTCAGTCCCATGAGAACTGGGTCTCAGGATGATTCCTTTAGTCAGCACCAAGATTTCTTGAAATCTATGGTTAACAGAAATCTAGACAACGATTTTGGTACTATACTCCAATTTTACGTCTTAAAAAAAATCTGGTATTTTTTTTCAGGAATATGTCTAATGTTTTTTCTCTCTAAGAGATTATCACCTTTTTAAAATAAGAAGCTAAAGTGAGCAGACAGCACTTGGGGGATGCCAACAAAGTTAAAAGCAAGGGTTATTCGGTCTCATGAAACCAACAGATTCTAACACAGGGAATTGAAGGGTTATATGTCTTTGCTTATTATTTTTTGAAAAATGGTCCATTTTAATCCAAAATACAAATCTGAGTCAAGATTGGTTAGAATCTTCTCTTGCAACTAAAAGGATGCCTACTCTAAATCACGCACGAGCGTGCACACATACACACACGCACACACACACACCACTCTGTAGTGCTCAATATTATATCCTTATTTGCCTCATCATTTCCCAACCGCAAAAAATGTAAATATGTATAAAATGACTCTTTGAGTAAGCTCTAGAAATCTCTATGTCCACAAGAAACTTGGGACAAAGGATGGGTAATTTTTACCTAATCCTTCCTAGGTGATTGCCAGTGGAGATAAGACCTCTGAGGAAACACAAACTAAACTACTCCTTATTGCTGCCGTGGAGGTTTGGTCAGATCGAATCTGCTCCTATAAAATAGCAAAGTCAAACAACTGTGGGTGTTCATTCATTTGTAGTCCAGTTCATAATTTTCTGGAGGTTATGGGAACAAATTAATTTTGTCCAGAATCTGGAAAAATTTAGACTTCTTTCTAGAATCCCCAGGGTCAAAAGGAGTGGGATTAAAAAACAAGAAGAACTGAGAAGGAAGGTTAATAAAAAAGAGAAAAGAAAGAAAGAGAGAGAGTAAGAAAGGAATGGAGGGAAGGAGAAAGGAAACATGGAGAAGGCTCACTCACTGGAAGTAAATTAATTAACCATTCATTCCACAAGATTTTCATTCAGCAGCTATTAAAACTAAGCATTTTAAGCATATAAAACATGAAGATGCAAAAAAATATATATCATTAGACTGTATATGGTTCTTAATTTTATTTGTTTAACACAATAATCTAGTCAAATAGTTATCATTATCACCACTAATTTGTGTGTGAGAAATATGCAACTCAGAGGAATTAAATGACTTAAATAAAGTTGTTCAACTAATTGGTAAGAAATGAGTTCAAGAAGCCCTAGTAATACCAGTGCAACTAGTAAAATTTTGCCACCAAGAAACCTGTCACTATGAGTGAGTGGTAGAAAGTTTAACAAAGAAGATTTCAGAGGCAAGAGAGATCAAGAAATAATTTATGGAAAAGGTGAGAATTGAGGACAAACTACAGAAATGGCTGAGAATTGGATAAGCAGATAAGTAGTAGGGAATGTTTCAGTTAAGAGACATACTTTGAGTAGAAGTGCTGACTACTTAAGAATTTGTAATATTGAAGAAGGATTTGCAAAAATAATCTGGGTGCAGTCTGTACAAGGACTACAGAGTCAAAGAGTTTGTACTTAAGACCCTAGGTTGAACCTCTAGATAAGCAATGGACATGAACATAGAGTTTGGGAGAAGGTTAATTAGGGAGCATTTGTTTAATATATGTGGTAGTTAGATTCAGCTGTCAACCTGGCCAACTGGAGGCACCTAGTTCTGTTGCTGTGGACATGAACCAATGGTACGTGAACCACATCTGTTGCTCATTACATCTGCAGTTGGCGAAGAGGCCTGCCTGCTGCAATGAATGATGTTTGACTTAATTGGTTGGTGCTTAAATGAGAGAGCACAATGAAGCACAGCCCAAGCAGCTCGGCATACCTCATCTCAGCACTCACAGCTCAGCCCAGGTCTTTGGAGATGCAGAAAGAAATCACCCTGGGGAAAGTTGTTGGAACCCTGAGGCCTGGAGAGAAGGCCAGCAGAGATTGCCCTGTGCCTTCCCACATAAGAAAGAATCTCAGATGAAAGTTAGCTGCCTTTCTTCTGAAGAACTAATGAAATAAATCCCCTTTTATTAAAAGCCAATCTGTCTCTGGTGTGTTGCATTCCAGCAGGTAGCAAACTAGAACAATATATTAGAGAGGGAAGTGACTGGAGGCAGAGGCACCTTTGAGGAGGCTACTGTGATTGTTTCTCTGAGATAACAGAGATTTCCCTATAGACTACCTCAAATAGAGACATGGGGGAGGCAGGAGCAAAAGTAGATAATGCAAGTGGGCAAGAGTAGAGAAATTAGGAGTTTATTTCATGAGAATACTTATTATATCATACTTCATATATAAGAAACATGAGACTTATGAGTTCCAAGAATCCTTAGGTATTATGAGAGGAAAGCATCACTCACCATTAAAGGGTATAGAAGAACTGATGGATGAAAAAAGAATTAAAAAAAACAAAATACATTTAGCAGCACAGTGAGAGAGGTGTGATAAGAGCTTGAAAACCGCCTGAAAAGGGGGAATCATTTAGTCAGAGGAAGAAGACTAATAGAAGGAAATAAAGGAACAAGACATAGGGACCAAAGGGACTATTGCCTGACAGATAGAGCTTTTGGATGATGGAGTAGGCTCCCAAGGGAACCTGGGGACATTTCATCAGTTAGGACTTTTAAGGTGAGTTTGAATAAAGCAATAAAACACCTGCTATGAGAGGAGCTCTGCATCTGCCTCAAAAGGACAGGTTAGTCAAGTGGATCATTTTCATTGCTAATATATTTGACTCCACACCAAACTAAATCAAAATTCAAAATGACACTTGTTTTGCAGGCACCTTTTTTTTTTTTTTTTTTTTTTTTTACATATCCCAGAAAGAAGAGTGCTCTTGGACACACATATCCTTTTTCTCAATCCCTATGGTTGTTTTTAAATCTTTATCACCGTCTCAATGCCTCAAGCATGCACTCTCCATCCTTTCATTCTCAACAGTTGACCTTGCCTCCTATTTCACAAACAAATAAAAATCTTCTCTCTCTCTTTCTGTCTTCTCTCAATGTCTCTGGTGCTCTCTTGGCCTCTCTCTCTCTCTCTCTCTCACACACACACACACACACTCATTGCATATTCTTTTACTACCTACCCAATCACCAGCCTCCTCTTTTTCCATGCTTATAGAATCAGATTTCTTCAGGTATTAAGTAGTTTTGAGCTTGTGGAGGGTGGCACATTCTGCAGCCTCCATGAGTAAATCATAATTATATGCCACGATCATTCATATTCTTCTCGTCAGTAATAAATACCTTTAGTAATAAGCATGTTCTAAAATTCTGGTCAAAGGGACATTAGGAAAAATTTGTTAGGAAGTTTCTGGAATATCTTCCCCCATTCTTCTAAGAATTACAACATAGCTCTTACTCACATTAAGTTCTTTGTATTTGGTTGCCAAAATCTGACTGGCAAGTCCATTGACCTCTTTTTAGTCTTCATCCAACTTGACATCTCCTTGACTTGTACTTTTTTCTCACTCCTTCTTTGACTATTGTGTGTTATTCATTATTTTGTTTTCCTTGGTACTGTATTTCAGGATCCTTCATTACTTGCTCCTCCTTTATCCATTGTATATTGAATTTTATAAAATATCATACTTTTTTTCATTTCCCTTCTTTTTAATTATCACGCTCTTTTAAGGTGGTTGCGTACATTTCCCTGGCCTTAACAGTGATTACATTATCATCCTTTCTGAGCTCTGGATCCATATTTACTAGGTATCTCCATGTAGATTTAGTAGAAGTTACGAATTCAAGCCATCTAAAATAAGTGCATTAGCTCCTCGTGCAAAGTATATGTTCTTACTGAAATCTTTATCTAGGATAGCTTTACAACATTCACAAGCTGGAAACTTTGAATTTATTTTAGATATTTGTTTGTCTCTCAACTTCCCACTTTGCATCGGTCATCAAATTGCATTAATTCCAGGTCCAAATGTCTATTGAATCTTTAGTTTTTATTCAAGCTGCCTCTATTTTAGTAGAGATCTTTATCTTCAACACTAAAATGTGTTTAAATATTTAAAAAGAAACAGATTCAGACTATTCCAGGTAGTAATGAGGTTGCTAAGACACAATCCCATGGGTAGCCTATAGAATCATATAACACTGATATTATCAGGTCATGAAATACCATACCTGATAAAATCTTGAGTAACCAGATTTACCCTAAGAGCCAGAAATCTTCAGTGGGGTGAAGCAAAATCTATTATTTGATAACCATGTCTTCACACAGCACTCTGAAATGATCATAATCACAATTTCCACTATTCATTCCACAATTAATCAAGATCAGGAGCATATGTTAACCAGCAACTGTTTTCTGTGAATAAAGCAATAAAGCATTTTTATTTATACAATACCCTCCCTTCCTGCTGGAGTACGTTTTTCAAATCACAGACCCCCCAATAATATTTAACTATATAAAAATATCTTCCTCTTGTTTAAACAGAAGAAAAAGTCATTAAGCACATTTTCTCATATGCCATACACATATGCCAAGAGATAATCCCTACTCTGAATATCAGTGTTGTCATCCAACAATAAATTCACAGGCCTGGAAGTGTAGAGCTCTATATACAATGTTCAGGTTGCATTTAAATCTAAACTCACACAATGAGAAGGACAAAAGTATTCTAATTGGAGTGAACAAAGAGGGTAAAGGCTCTGAAGTGGGGTGATCTTGTTCAAAGTTCAGGAAGTTCAGTATAGTCACCCAGAATATAATGGAGAAAAGATTAAGGAAGAAGCTGGCCCCGTTCGGGTCTCTTGGCAAAACTAAAGAGATGGTACTTCATTGTAAGGGTGCAATAGGAATGTGGTATGATGAAACTTGCATTGTTTAAGGATCATTTTAGTTTCTCTGTGGAGAATAGATTATAAAAGGACAAAAGGGCAGCAGAGAGACAATTAAAAAATAATAATCCAGGAGATCAATCATAATAGCTCACATTAAGTTCAAAGCAGCAGAGGTGGTAGAATTGACCACCGCTAACATATATATATATACATAAATGTAGCCTATAATAAACTGCCCAGTCTGGAGAAGGATATAAATCAAGGATATATCTTGATATTTCTGTCTCATAGTTCAGTTTTTGCTTAAATTTCTCACAGAAACTTCAACTATAGTGTCTGAATTCTACTTCAATATCATCTTTCCCTAACCAACTCCTCCTCCTGCATTGCCATTCTCAGAAATTGACTTCTTTTTGGATCCATTTATCCATGCTAGAAAACTGAGATGTGTCCTTGGCACATCTACTACCCCTGGCATGTCTTGGGCCATAAACCCTTAAATATAATCAATTGCCAAATCCTACTAACCCAGCTTCAAAAATACCTTGAACTTGACCACTTCTCAATATTTGTATTGACAACCCGGGACCAAACCACAATTATTGCTTTCCTGGAAAATAGCAATAACTTGCAAATTTACTGCAACTGCGCTCATCTGCATAGGTTCCTTATAGAGTACTCACAGTGGTCTTGTTGAAAACTAAAAGCTAATGTCAAATATCTTCTAAAACCTTCAACGATGCATCAATTTGTTTGGGGATGAAATCCAAAATCTTTAAAAGAACAAGGCTCTGCAGGATCTAGCTCAGCTCTCCAGCCCAACCTCATGTCATTCTCCTTCCCTGTCTCAATATTCCAGTCACACATGCCTTACTTCAGTAGCTCAAAAGTTCCGGACTCCTTCTGGGTATCTGGACAAGGGCTGGTTAGGGGCATATGGAGCTGTCTATATGGATTTGTATTACTTTTGTAACTTTTCTTATACAACCTAAGTCTTTCAAAATACAAAGTTAAAAAAAATAAGTCTTGCGCCCTTCCTTGCTTTGGGCCATTTGCACATACAGTTTCATCTGCTTGCTGTACCCTTAACACATCACTATTCACACCCTCTTTTAAGATCCTGGGATAAATGTCATTTCTACAGGGAAGAAAATGCTATCATATGTTTCCTTTTTGTGTCTCTTCATCCATCATACTCTTCCCTTATCTCTGTTAACACTGGCATTTAATTATCTTGGGAGTATCTGTTGAGTACTTATATCTACCAATGAACTGGAAGTCCTAGGAGGGAAGAATATGTGTCCAGTTTATTTCTCTATTCAGGCATTTCCTCCTCTTTTTCTCTAATAACTCTTTCTATGAAGTATATAAAAATACTCGATTTTAAGTAAACAAAAAAGTACATGAATGTTTTCAACAAGTGAATAATATTAGTGAATTAATGAATATATATATATATTAGAAGCAAAATTCTCTAGTTTCTCCATGGAGTATGAATAGGTAAACTGGATAAAATGGAGCAATGAGAAAATTAGAGATAAATTTGGAAGTAGGAAGGAAGGATTCTAGAATGAGTACTGGTAGAGATAAATATATACAGAAGGTGTGCTAGTTGGAAAGGATGTACATCCCCTAGAAAAGTCATGTTTTAATCTAAATCCCACTTCATAAAGTCACAATAATCCCATTCTATACTAAGTGTTTGAAACTGTAATCAGATCATCTCTCTGGAGATGTGATTTAATTACAGGTGGTTGTTAAGCTGGATTAGATGATGACATGTCTCCACCCATTTGGGTGGGTCTTGATTAGTTTCTGAAGTCCTATGAAAGAGGAAACATTTTGGAGAATAAGAGATTCAGAATGAGCAGAACGACATAGCCACGAGAAGTAGAGTCCACCAGCCAGCGACCTTTGGAGATGAATAAGGAAAATGCCTTCTGGGAAGCTTATGAAACAGGAAGCCAGGAGAAAAAGCTAGCAGATGATGCCATGTATGCCATGTGCCCTTCCAGATGAGAGAGAAACCCTGACTGTGTCTGCCATGTGCCTTCTCACTTGAGAGAGAATCCCTGAACTTCATCGGCCTTCTTTAACCAAAGTATCTTTTCCTGGATGCCTTAGATTGGACATTTCTATAGACTTGTTTTAATTGGGACATTTTCTCGGCCTCAGAACTGTAAACTAGTGACTCATTAAATTCCTCTTTTCAAAAGCCATTCCGTTTCTGGTGTATTGCATTCTGGCAGCTAGCAGAGTAGAACAGAAGGAGTAGTGGAAAGACATAAGTACCAGTAAGGAGAAGAGATTGTGAAAGATTGTTTCATGATGATCTCATTTTCCCATTAAAATCTGGCCATGGAAGGAAGTTAAGAACTGAGGAAGTAGTTCAAAGTAGATGTGGTTTCAAGGGAGCTTGTAAAGATGAAAGACTTCAGATCAGGTTTATATATATATATATATATTTTTTTTTTCTTTACATGAGCAGGCACTGGGAATCGAACCCAGGTCTCAGGCATGGCAGGCAAGAACTCTACCTGCTGTGCCACTGTGGCCTGCCCAGGTTTTTATATTTTTTAAGAATAATCTATAGGGAGGGAAAACCTGATGAGATAAAAGTCAGTGGATAACTTAAAAAGCAAGCTCCTTAAGTACATAAGACAGATGCAGAATATTTGAGGAGGAATTCATCTTCAGCAGAGAGGGTGGGACAAACTTTTCAGTAACAGAGGGAAAGACAAGTGGTTCAAATGTAAGATAAGTTTGGTGACAAGAAGATGTAGACATTTGTGTCTCAACTAAATACAATGTGAACTCATCACTTGAAAATAAGAAAGAAAAGAATGTGGGAGCCTTAAGGAGATGATATAAGTTAAGATCTTTTTTCCTAAGAATTGGAAAAAAATACTCTACCAGAGAAACAATGGTGATTCCAACCAGTGTTGAGTGCCTTTGCAAGGATTGTGGACATGAATTTGGCGTGAAATTTATCATCAGATAATTTTTGCTCATTAGGTCAGGTGTAGAGAGAATGATAGTTAAGTATGTTCAGTTTATAAGTTAGAAGTTAGAAGGTGAGTACAATAGAGAGGGAGGATGACAGAGTCATGGTGTCCCTAAGGATAGGTTTATAATGATGGCAATAGAAAGGAAATTGAAGCAGAGAAGCAGAGTTAGGGTCAATAAATTAGAAATCTGGATGAGATTAAAGGATTGTTGCAGTGAAGTAATTTGAGTAAGTGAACTACAAGACTCAGAGGTGGTAGTTTCAAAATTTGATATCTGATATTGATACTTACAGGTGGCTTAATTTCTCATGATGACATAATACAGGGTGTGACAAGAAAGTGGGTGTCTAGGATGGAGAAGATGAAAGGTAATTGTAAATGTGGAGGGAACAGTGTGTTAGAAGGGTCATCCATTTGCCCATTGGAGTTTGTGACTTATGGCAAGAGTTGGAGGCATGAGAATGACTATAATCTAGGATCAAAAGTTTCAAAGGACGAGGGAAAGTCCAGAATCTGACACAGCAATGAGCCAAGAAGGAAAGTGATCAAGCCAGATAGCATGCATGTCAAAGAGAGAAGCAAGTTTTGTTTAGTTTTATTGTTTTGTCTTATTTGACTGGAGAGTAGGGGGACAGTGGTTTGAAATTAAGTAGCAACAATAGAACTACCAAGAGAAAATGAGTTAGGACTAGGGATGATGTTTCTACATTTAAAGAGAAGGAATATGGACAGTAAGCAAGTGAGAGAACTATGGGAGAAGAGGTTGTGGATTAGAAGAGCTAAGAGATTAGAATAGGTTGTAGACTAGAAGAGGTAAGAGATTAGGAGAATGTCCTTCAAAAGTATGACAGTAAAGATCTCCCTAAGATCAAGGATATGTCCTTGTGAGTGGATTGTGCAAATGAAGTCAGCAGTTGGATGAAGTTCTAGTAACGGTTTGGCTAAACTATTAGATATAAAGAATAGTATCATAATCCAGACTCCAAAGTCTTCAACTAATTCAGATGATTTAGTGGGAAATTATAACAAAAAGGAGGGGGACCAAAAGAAGCGTCCCATACGAAGGTGAAAGAATATGTTTTGGACAAATTGTGTAAATTGCTAAAGCTTTGAATCTCAGTTTTGAGATTCAAAACTGAGTAAAATGGGAGTAATAACATTTTTCCTGAATAGTTATTGTGACATTAGTTATAACGTAAAATATCTAGCAAAGTATCCATATATAGATGAAAATGAAAGGTAGTTATATCAATTACATTAATGCTTATTACTAGTAATAGTTACTGGATACATTATTGATTTGTTTAAAGAACATTTCTATTTTATTGAGAAGCCTAACAAATATAGTATTACTACATTTATGTGTGTATGAAGAAAGGGAGTTTCAATAGCTGCATTTTATATGGGACAAAGGTAGGCATGGGAGTTAATTTCAAATGCTAAAGTCCTGCCACTTACTATCTGATCTTGGGCAAACAGTGTAACCTCTTTGAGTCTGAAGATTAAATATGATACCACCTGGAAGAATGTCCTGCCTGTAGTCAATAAATTTTAAAGGTTTGTTTTAAGTTACAGAAGCAGAGTTGATGATGCATAGGAGTAGGCTGCAGACTTTCAATTCTTTGTATGACAGTGCTTCTCTGGAAGGCACCGTCTTAGGAGGCTCATCAGCCAGCATATATGACCTGTTTCCAGTCAAGGTCACTGACATGCACAGAGCAACTCAATAATAAAGGCAAGACCACAGACCCATGGTCTCTGACTCCTACCTTACTGCTCCATTCCCTGGACCATGTACTGTGTCTCTTGTAGTTGCTTAATTCTTGGATACAAGGTCTCAGTGTCTCATTCTTCCTAGTCTGAGTGATTCAGAGGGATGTTCCTGGGTTCCAGGTGTAGCAAACACATGTCATGATTTTCTTTCTTGTAAACTCCGTTTTGTGAATGGAGCACAGAGGTGGCTAGCCCTCGGCATGGGAGGCAAATCACTCTCCGGGTAAGGCATTGATGTTCTGAGCTACCATGTTGTACTCACCTCTGCTGTGACTGGGAATCTTGGAGCCTCACTGTCACTTCTGGTTGAAGTAGCCATGGTTCCAAGCCCTTGCCTGCAAATGGACTCCCAGAAGCCTGAGCTGGGCGGGCATTTAAAATTACCAGGATCAGAGCCCTGTAAGCGGGGACAGCTAGCTTGTAAGGTAGTACTCTCCCACTCTGTTTGGAAGCAACTTAAGGCTGAGAGTAGTGGTGCTCCAAAGGCAGTATGAGCTCCTCCTGTCTATAATATCCTTAGCTATTATCACAATGAGTATAGCACTTTAGGGGGTAACCCACTGATACAGTCAAGCTTGACTCTAAAATGTACAGTAATGAACTGCAGCAGCTGTAGTACTCTAAATCAAAGATTCCTAGAGCCGACGAGGGAATGGCAAGGGTAGTATATCCTCTCTGTAAGTGGATTTTTTGCTAGGCAGCCTGCCTGCTACCTTAAAAGTAAAATCCTATTATACCTCTGAAACCCCACAGCGAGGGGTAGAGCCAGACAACCATCACAAAGCATCTTGGGCAAATTCCTGGGATGACAGACCACTGGGCACAGCTTTCAGGGACAACAATTATCTCATCTGCTGACTCTCATGAAAAGCACTAAAAAAGAACAGGTCATGACATAAGCCCTCGACAGACACCACACTTCTCCTGGGCAATCCCAGAGGGCTAATAAGTACATCAAAGTCATACACCTTGCAGAAATTTCTCCCTTTTTAACCTAGCCAAAGAAATTAATAGATTGGAAATCAAAAACAACTTTTGATAGATCCAAGCAGAAGATTTTAGAAAATCATTGTGGTTTTACTAAGTTTGCAAGACAATCCCTATGCAGTAATGAACAGGGAGATTTGGAGCCAGTAGAAAGTAAAATCTATTATAGACACTCTGGGAGCCCTGACTATATTAATGCAAATTCATTTTAGAGGTTGTTAAATTATTTACATAGTTGTGGAACTTGTAAACTTGCCTATCCTCTCAAAGCATTTCCTCATTAGGGTTCCCTGAAAATCAGAGAAGCAGTAAGCGAAGAGAATTAGGTCAGAGTTTCTTTCCATTAACTGGCTGTCACTTATTCATCCATAAATCGACAAGTTAGAATAAGGGCATGTCCTATTGAAGGTCAGAAAAAGAATCAGAAGAATTATAACCTTCATTCTATCTCTGCTCAGTTTTCCTTTTGAAAATGTCCAGATGAAATAAGGAGATGAGATATACTAGGACAAAGCAGGAGAAATCAGACCTCTGCCTTTAAGACAGGAATGCAGGAGGCAGAAGAAAGGAAAACTTCTCTAAGCAGTATTCTGCTCTGAAGAAGAGAGAGCATAAAATAATCAATCCACGAAAATATATTATTGAGAATGCTGCAATAGTCTGACCTCAAGTTTAGGGATGAGAGCAGGAAGGAAATATCTTTTTCTCTCTTCTTTTACTTGCTTCCCATCTCAAGATGTTATTCTCTCCCTCTCCTCCTTTTCTCAATGTTCAAATTGATATGTTAATAACCTGTCAACATGTCTCCAAGGAGTTCAGAATAAAAAGAAAATGATTACTAAGCTTTTGCCCTTTCCCTAAAATTTCCAAAAATTCACACAGAAACATCAGCACTTAAATATTCCAGACTATAAATCAATTGTATATTTTTCAATGAATTGCTGATCTCCAGCTGTTATTTCCTTCTTCTTCTCTAGTGTCCATATTGATCTGGGGTCCCCCCCTCCCCAATTTCTATTGCTTACATGTCTCAGATTACATTGTCCAAACCTGGCAAGGATTACCTTAAAATTCCTTCCAGTAAATTTGGTCATCTTTCTGTATTCACTCTTGGTTCCGTCGTCTCACTGGTACTCAAGATGTCTTTTGCACCACACCTGCTCTGAACAAATATCATTCCTAGATAATATCTGAGGCCATGTTAATTCTTTGAGTTGTTTTCCAGAATATTTTGTCATTTAATTTATACCATGAGAGAGTAGTCTTCAAGTATATCAAATTGCTTTTGGAGCCATCAAAGAGTTAACTTCATTTGTCTTTCCCATTTTCACAAAACCATCATGGCTTGCTTGTTACCAAGCTCCAATCTGAATTTCTCATATTTACATTCTTTGCATTTTGACTACAGTGTAATGATGCTCTTTTTAATTTTATTTTATTTTAATTTTAGTGTGCTACTAAGAGGATAACTTTGAAATGTTCGTGTTCTGTTCTTTCGTATTGAAATTGAATAGTTCTCAAGATGACTAAAGTGAGAAAGCTAATTTTCTTCATGAGCAATGGGCTGCAAAATAGCATTCTCTTAAACAACTATCTTGGTGATCAAATACTATGAACTAAAAAATTAATCTTTACTGCTGAGAAAGTGGGTCATCATCCTTCCTCTTTCTTCAATCATACTTTATATTCCCTGAAAGCATTATGCAATAGTCTTGTACATCCTAAGCACTGTAACCAGAAACAGAGTACCTGCCCTCTATAAGCTTATGATGGGTTCAAGACAAGGTGCACAGAGCTGATGAAGCCCAAGTTCCAAAATTTAGTTAGAATCATTCAGCGAACTGTATGGGGCATCTGGGAGACCAGCAGCCTGACCAAATGGAAACTTCAGGTCTCCTAGAGCCCAGTTACACTGTTGGATAGCAATCGAAACAAATGAAAATGAAAGCCTTAACTTTTTTTCTTTCAGTTGGATTAAAACGAGAGAGTAGGTAAAAATATTCACATTGTTAAAAATTTAAATGATATAAAAAACAATATGAATTTATAGCTCTCATCCCCACACCTATCTATTGCTTTCCCTTTGCCTTATTTTCTCCTGGTTAGCACTTTGATTAGTTTCTCAAACATCCTTTCAGTTTTTTCTTATGCAAATATAAGCAAATATAAATAATTCAGATTTCTTACACACACACATAAAATACTGTACAATGGAAAATGTTTCGGTCTCTACATTTTCTATTTGATAATATATCCTAGAGATCCTTCACATCAGGATAGAGAGAAATTTTTCACACTTTTTATAGCTGCATGTTATTCCATTAGTGGTTCATTCAATGTGTAGATGGACTAGTTTATTTCACCAGGATCCAAGATGGATTCTGGATTATAATTATAAGATAATCTTAACTTTTGTTGGTTAAGGCATTTATAGAGTTAATTCACCCAGGAAAGACACTTCTTCCTAGGCATAAAAACCAAAAGAGTAATTTTGAGAAATTGATATTTGAGGCACGGGGAACTTTTCTTTTTAACTGGGTTCACTTGAAGGTCAGCTTCAGAAAGATAATCTAGACATCTCCACAAAGTGACAGGTGCTGGGTCCTTTGGTTGCATTTACAGGGAAACCGCTCTTTCGCTTATCTGGTTTAATCTTGGTGTATTTGGTATGTATACACATGGACACAATACATGCGGTTTTCCTCGACTTTAATTCACACATAGTAAGGGGGAAAGGTGATGACTGGCTGATGATGTAGAATGTAACAGTCCCTATGAAGAATCAAGGACACCACAGTCCTTTATTTCTCCCCAAAGCAGTTGGCATGTTGAAGTGATCAGACCATATCAGGCTTAAGGGACATTAAATGTCAGGAGAGCAGACCTGCTATAGAAAGTTGATGGGAGCTGCGGGAACCTTTAATATCAAATGTTCTCCTGTATAATAATAGGCAGCAGCATCAATCTCAGAAATGCTGCTACAAATGTCAAAGAAAACCTTCCCCGTATATAGATTAAAGTTGCAGATAAAAACAGAGGACCAAATCAAAGCCCTAGTGTTCCTTTTTTGAAACCACCCTGCCAAAAATGCAATTTCTGAGTTATCAAAAAATAGAATCTCTCAAACGGCATTCATAAAGTTTCACATTTTGGTGTTATCACAGAGGCTTATATTGAGAAAATGCTATTTCTTCCTTCCCTCGCCCTTCAAGGTTGAAGCGGCATCCTATCTTTTCTCTCTAACAATGTTTAGTTCAGAATAGCATGCTTGGAGACAAAACAACACTGTGTTCTGCAGAGCCAGAGATCTGCAAGCCAATGTATTTGCTATTTCCTAGGAAACACCCTTTTGCAAAAGGAACTAAGAAATAAACTTTTTAAGTGACCTTATGACGACACGCTCAATGACCCCTGAATAAAATTTCAACTGGTAGAGCAATTTAGACACCATAAATACAATGGAGTGTCAATTGAGAAATCTCAGAGTAAAAAATATAAATAAACAACGGAGTTTGGATTTATGAGGCTTCTTTTGGATATGACAATTCAGCCACTAAACATTAAGAGTTTTATCTATCAAGTGGGGAGGGAGGCTGGCGACACTATTTTTTCTCTCTCGACAGAGAAAAGAGGCAATATGACAAAAAGAGAGTTTTCATCAGCTTTGGTTAAGGTGTACAGACACACACACTGCCACACACATGCGCACTTACACAGTCTCACACAGGTGCTCATATATGCCTAAATGAAGTAGTTATTACCCTAGGAGGATATCTGATGGGAATAATTTAGCAATTTGCCACACATTCCAGAGCAGAAAGTGTGTGAGACAACAGAGTTAGCAAATGTACTCTTTTTACCCATGCACCTATTAAAGTGACCCTAAAGTTTTTCCCCAAAGAATGAGCTTCAGCATGATGTCATCTAACCTGACTTTGCCTTAAGTATGATTTGCTTATTGACACCACGAGATGGTCCTGGTGATGGAAAGGTCTCTACGCATTTTTTTTTATATGATCTGTATGTCTAGTATAGAAAATGTGATTATAGGACTTCTTAAAACAGTAAAGCATTTATATTTACGTTTTATTTTATTTTATGTTTCTCAGTTCTATGCTACTTGAAACCTCTGATGCACTCAGAGAAAATTTTTGAAGGTAAAGATTCTTGGTATAAGATCAGAATGGTTTTGAAAACTGTTTTACTTTCTGATAAATGATCAAAAAGCAGTACTACTTGTGAACTAAGTCTATGAGAAATAATGGTATACTATTAAAATAAAATTATAAAACATTTACCTATTATATGAAGAAGAAATAATATATTGAGCAAGTGTTAAAAATATATAACACTTAGGAACAAAATGTCTCTTTTAAAAAATCATAGCTTCCAAACAGTACCTAGTCAGAATTATTGTTCATTTTTCTATATTCTGTACAAGTTCAATTTACAGTTTAGCTCTCTATAGCAATATTACTTTAGCTCCTAAATTTCTGTTATTTTAACTCCTAAATTTTATTTGCATTGCCCCATTTCAGAGGCTTCCCTGTGGTCCCAAATTTAAATCAATGGTACAGAGTTTCACATCAACAGCTGGGAAAAGAGTGGTTCAGGTTAAGGCTTCCTCTTAACCAATTGGCCTTCCAATTTTCCCTTTCCTAGATAAGGAAAAAACATAATCAAATTAAAATATTAGAGTTTTTTCATTAAATATTAGATTTCTACTGGTTTACTTTTCTTCCAATCTAGTCAAAGTTTTGAGGGTGGTGATTTATTTCAAAATACTTCTCTTCATCCACTCAATCTTTATATTTTCCCTTACTAGACTCTGAGTTCCATGGTGCAGAAATCTTAGTCTTTTTATCAATAATGTATCATAAGCAGTTAGACAATATTTGGCACATGTAGGTACTCAGTAAGTGCTTGTTGAATCAATTAATGACTTGCTCCGTTATAATTGTTAGTGAATTTTCTTCACTTAATCTAGCAGGTTTTATAAGCTTTATCTCCAAATCATTTATTCATTTTTTCATGTGTGCATAAATATTGGCTAAGAGTTAGATATGTGCGAAGGACAGCGTGAGGACATATGCTTTAGTAATGTTCGTTGAATGCTCATAGGACTTCTGCTCTGGTGAGGTGTCAGATGATGAACAAGTAGGCAAACGTAAAATAAAAAGTGCAAAGTATGATAGGCAATAAAATAAAATGAATGGGTGCCATGATAAAGAATAATGGGAGAACTTATCCTCAAATTTCAACATTTTTTTGTTCCTCAAACTTCAACATTTTTTGTTCCTTTCTTCTTTCTTTTTGAGACGGGTATATTAAAAGACATTTCCCCCTTTTCTTTCCCTCAATCTTCTACATGAAGAGAATAGTTTTCAACAAAGTGACAAACTAATGTGTTCACTAAACCACAGAACTTGTAAACCATCTTACACATAGAGACTATTAGCTCTGTCAGATATTCTAAGGTTACTTCAGAAAGAAAAATGGAAAATTTTAAAATGCTATTCTTTTACACAATAAATTTCTTATCTTATTAGTCATAAAATGATAAGAATAGAGTGAAACAGAAAATTCAAAATATCATTCAAATTGCTCTTCTTCCATTTATTATTCAGATTCTCAAAGAAAGTCTTTACTCTCCTCTTGCTCTTTAAGGTCCCACACCTCCCTTATTCCTCTATAGTCTGAACCCATTAACATATAGTACACAACCTTTTAATAGTAACTTTTTCCTTAGCACCATGTCCTGAAAGGCCATCCAAGTTGTTCATGTGTCAATAATTTGCTCCTTTTTTGCACTGTGGAGTATTCTATGGTATTGATGGATACACTACAGTTTGCTTAACCATTTTCCCATTGAAGGGCATTTTGGTTGTGTCTAGACTTTGGCCATTGAATATTCAACTATAGACATTTGTGTGGACATTTCTCGGGGATAAATACCCAGGAGTGCGATTGCTGGGTCATATGCAAAGTGTATGTGTAGGTTTTTTTTTTTTTTTTTACTTTTTATTGTTATACTATATATATAAAACTAAAAATTCCATATTTCAACCATTTTCATGTTACCATTCAGTGGTATTAATTATGCGCACAATATTGTGCCGCCATCACCAACATCTATTACACAAACATTTTTATCTTCATCCAAACAGAAACTCTGTACTCCTTATGCAATAACTCCTGAATCCTCTCACATCTCATCCTTGGTAGCCTATAATCTGCTTTTTATCTCTATGAATTTGCTTATTCTAGGTATTTCATAGCAGGGAGATTATAAAATATTTGTGTATCTGGCTTATTTCACTCAACATGAAGCCTTTAAGTTTCCCATCCATGTTGTACTGTGTATCAGGACTTCTGTTGGGTTTTTACAGCTGAATAAAATGCCATTGTATGTATGCACCACATCTTGATCATCCATCCATCTGTTGAAGGATACTTGGGTGGCATCCTCCTTTTGGCTTTTATTATAAGTGCTGATATGAACATCAGAGTAAAAATATCTGTTCAAGTCCTTCCTTTCAATACTTTTGGATGTGTACCGAGAAGTGGGATCATTGATTCATGTAGTAGTAACTTTCTGATGAACAACCAAACTGATTTCCACAGTGGCTGCACCATTTTGCAACCTCACCAACTATGTACTAAGTTTCCAATTTGTCTGCACACTCACCAACGCTTGTTATTTTCTGTTTTTTTTTGTTTTTGTTTTTGTTGTTTTAAATAATAGCCATGCTAGTGGATACAAAGTGGTATATCATTGTGGTTTTCGCATTTCCATACTGACAATGATGCTGAGCATATTTTCATGTTCTCAGTAGCCATTTGTAAATCTTCTTTGGTGAAATGTCTATTCAAGTCCTTTGCCCATTTGTTAATTACTTGTCTTTTAAAGAAAATGATGATATGTTCAGTTTTTTTATTAATCTTTTAATTTTTTTAAAAAACTATAACAACAAACAAATGCAAACATTCTTCACTTTTGATCATTCTGTTCTATATATATAATAAGTAATTCACAATATCGTCATATAGTTGCATATTCATCATCATGATCATTTCATAGGACTTTTGCATCAATTAAGAAAAAGAAATAAAAAGACAACAGAAAAAAATTCATACATACCATACCTCTTACCCCTCCCTTTCATTGATCACTAGCATTTCAATCTAAATTTATTTTAACATTTTTTCTCCCTATTATTTATTTTTATTCCATATGTGTTACTCATCTATTGATAAGATAGATAAAAGGAGCATCAGACACAAGGTTTTCACAATCACACAGTCACATTGTGAAAGCTATATCATTATACTATCATCATCAAGAAACATGGCTACTGGAACACAGCTCTACGTTTTCTGGCAGTTCCCCCCAGCCTTTCTATTACATTTTGACTAACAAGATGATATCTATTTAATGCGTAAGAATAACCTCCAGAGTAACCTCTCAACTCTGTTTGGAATCTCTCAGTCACTGACACTTTATTTTGTCTCATTTTGCTCTTCACCTCTTTGGTCCAGTAGGTTTTCTCAATCCCTTGATGCTGAGTCACAGCTCATTCTAGGATCTCTACCCTTGTTGCCAGGAAGGTCCACACCCCTGGGAGTCATGTTCCACGTAGACAGGGGGAGGACCGTGAGTTTGCTTGTTGTGTTGGCTGGAGAGAGAGACCACATCTGAGCAACAAAAGAGGTTCTCTTGCGGGTGACTCTTAGGCCTAATTTTAAGTAGACTTGACCTATCCTTTGTGGGGTTAAGTTTCATATGAACAAACCCCAAGACTGGGGGCTCAGCCTATAGCTTTGGTTGTCTGCACTGCTTGTGACAATATCAAGAATTCAACTTGGGGAGGTTGAATTTTCCCCCTTTCTCACCATTCCCCACAGGGGACTTTGCAATATGTTCAGTTTTTAAAGAAACTGCCAAGCTGCTTTCTAGAGCAGCTGTGTTCTTTTATGTTCCCACCAGCAGTGTATGAGGGATCCAGATCCTCCTTGTCCTCACCATCATTTGTATTGAACCATTAGGATTTTTAAAATTTTAACTGTGCTAATAAGCATATAGTGACATCTCAATTCTGTGTTTCACTTTGAGTTAAATTTTATGTAAGTTGCAAAGTTTAGATTGGGGTCTTTTTGTTTGTCAGGTTTTTGGCCTATGGTTGTCAAATTGCTCCCACTCCATTCATTGCAAAGACTATATTGGTGTAGGTCTATTGCTGGGTTTTCTATTCTGTTCCTTTGATCTGTGTGTCTGTCCCTCCGACAATACCATACTGGCCTTGATTACTGCAGCAATATAGTAAGCTTTAAAACTTGGTAGAGTGTTTCCTCCCATTTTAATTTTTTCTGTCAAAATTAATTTCGCTCATTTACTTCCTCTGTCTTTTCAAAATAAATTAAAAATAAGCTTTTCTATATCTATAAAATGTCTAGTCTTCTAGAAATTTGATCATAATTGCCAATAGATCAATTCAGGGAGAATTTACATCATTACATGTTGAGTCTTTACATGTTGAGTTTATAAACATAATATATCTCTCCGTTTATTTAAGAAAATTACATTTCTTTCAGTAAAGCTTTGTAGTTTCCAGTATATAGTTCATGTACATGCTTGTCAGGTCTATATCTAAATAGATCAATTTTTGAGCAATGGTAAATGACATTGTTTTTAACTTCAATTTCCATGTGTTTATTGCTAGTACACGGAAATACAGTTGGTTGTTGTGTACTGCTCTTGTATCCTGCAACCTTGCTGAACTCATCAGACTTAGCTTTGTGGTTGTTTTGTTTTGAGATTCCTTGGGATTTTCTGAATAGATCATCAAGCCATCTGCATATATGGACATATTTATTTATTTATTTCCAATGCCCATTCATTTCATTTCTTTTTTTTTGTTTTGTTTTGTTTTTGTTCTATTGACCTGGCTAGGTCTTCCAGTACTCTGTCCAATAAGAGTGGTGAGTGCAGGCAATATGCCTTGATTATATCTTAGGGGGCAAGGATTCAGACTTCATCATTAAATATGATGCTAGCTGTAAATTATTTAAAAGTATTCTCTATCAGTTTTAGCAATGTTGTATCTATTTGTAGTTTGCTGAGTTTTTGTCATGAATAGGTGTTCAATTGCACCAAAAACTTTTTTCTGCAGCAATTGATAAGACCATATGAGATATTTCCTCCTTTAGAATGGTAATATGGCAGAATATATCAACTTATTTCTTACTATTAAATCAACTTAGCACTTGGCTGAGGTGTGAAATTATTTTTACATATTGATGAACTTAATTTGCTAACGTGCTGTTGAATAGTTTTGACTCTATGTTCATGTGGGATATTAGTCTGTAGTTTTCTTTTTCTTTTTTTTTTTTTTTCTTTGAGGACAGAGGTGTCTTCATTGCTTTTTTTTTTTTTACATGGGCAGGCACTGGGAATCGAACCCAGGTCCTTGGACATGGCAGGCAAGCATTCTTACCTGCTGAGCCACCATGGCCCACCCTGTAGTTTTCTTTTTTTAGACTGTCCTTGTCTGGTTTTAGTATCAGGCTAATAATGGCTTCATAAAATGAATTAGAAAGTGTTACCTACTTTTCTCTATCCTAGAAGCAATTGTGTAGAATTGGTTTTAATTCTTCTTAAACACTTGGCAGAATTCTCCAATGAATTCTAGATATTTATGATGTGTCATTTCTTATGAGTTTTAAAACTATGAACTCTATTTATTTGATAGCTATAGAGCTGTTCAGATTGTTTCAAACTGTATGATTTTTTTCTCTATTTATCTACAATTTGTAATTGTTTAGGAAGAAAGTTTGTTTGATCCCACTTATTTCAAACAGATATCTAATTTTGTTATTTTAAAGATGATGCATCTCATTCCTTTGAAAATTTTCTGGAAAGGAAGTAGGAAGTCTCTGTATCAATAAGACATTGAGAAATAAGCTAAGTAAGCAATTGAAGATACCTTTTATGAAAACACAAGGATTGCTAACAAAGGGTTTGAAACAGATAAAATAAATGTTATAGAACACCCAGAAAATGCAGGTGAATAATATCCTAAATTATAAGCCCTGCAATTATTACAATGCAAAATATCTACCTAACTTTTAAAGACCAATTTTATTTTCTAGGCAATTCTTTCAAATATGCATTATGCCTGATGTAGAACAGCAGCCATGAATATCTCACAAAAGTTAATCAGAAGATGTGATCAGGTTGAAAAAAGATGGATTCAATGTCCCACGATTAGTATAGGACTAGATCCCAGCAACCTGCTTAACTCATTCATCAAAATCTCATAGAATCTAAAGTAAAATTATCTGGTCACCATTATTCTTACACTCTTAAGTGCAAGCAAACAAAATTTCTTAAAATTTATGGAAGTGGCTTTAGTCTAAACTCCATTTGGCTCTGCTATGGCTGCTGATTTTCTAAATCCTACAATTAAGTATATTGCTTAGATAGGACCCAAATTTACATAAATATTTGAAAATAGTCAAAGGGCAAATCAGATCAAATATTAAACTCAGGCAAGTATTCATTTCCCTGTTCTTTGCATCAACAGAAAATCAAAAATGGCTAATTTTAATAGTATCAAAAACACTACCACTCTTAAAACGCCATGTGACTAAAGCCAAATAAAATGTAATATTTACTTGTATATCAAAAACAAAATGAACTTATAAGTCAGATTTTATGCAGTCTGTATTGTAATGACCCAATGGGAGAGATTTATCCCCAAATCCATACATTGAACAGAAACTCACAAAATAAATTGAATCAAATATGAAAGAAAATCAACATCTAGGTTTACAGAACAATAAATATGTAAAAAGGTTGAGCAGAACACAAAAAGACAATAAAAAACTCAAGCAAACTGGGTGGCACGCAATTGGACATAAAGAAATGAAAATAAATGGAATGAGAAAGAATTATACTAACAGAATTTCCACAAAGAAATAAGAAGGCAGTGTGATGTGCTTTGGATAATGCATCAGCAGTACACTTTGTGAACGGTGATCTTGTTCCCATCATTATAGGATCAGAGAACTTACCAGCCCTTAGGAAATGAAGCTTGTTAGGAAATGATTGTATAGTCGCTTCTCTGAAAAACATTTGCAAAAGACTAAAGGTAAAAAAAAGTGTGAATTTTCCAAAAAGTATGTGACAGCTATTATTAGCTGGCTTCATATTACCTAACTTTTAAATTTTCATGCTGTTGTTTGGATAGACTAAGCCAAAGTGGTCTATATAGAAGTGGTCTATAAAGAGATTGTCATGACATTCTAAGCACTTGTGTCTTTAAAGTAATAAGCATTTAGTGGATGTGTTTGTGCAGTGGAGGTGCAGAGGAGATGGATGGTATATAAAACAAAACAGGAATATGTCTCAAGTGATTTTATGGTGTGTGTATTTTAGGAAAAGTCGAGGAGGAGAAAAACAAGAAAAGATACCAAGGGGGAAATTATCTTATTTTTGCCATTAATCTAGAATCCAAATTCTTGGGGCAAGTGATAACTTTTTTAACTTTTTTATTGTATAGTGTAACATATATACAAAACAAAGAAATAAAAAAGCAGTAGTTTTCAAAGCACTCTTCAACAAGTAGCTCCAGGACAGATCCCAGAGTTTGTCATAGGCTACCATACCATAGTCTCAGATTTTTCCTTCTATTTGCTCCAGAATATAGAAGGTTAGAAGGCATAAATACTTTTTTATTACCACAATCGACTTTTTTTTCTTTATTTTTTTGTGAAAAATAACATACATACAAAAAAAAATACATTTCAAAGCTCAGCACCACAATTAGTTGTAGAACGTATTTCAGAGTTTGACGTGGGTTATAATTCCACAATTTTAAGTTTTTACTTCTAGCTGCTCTAAGGTCCTGGAGACTAAAAGGGATATCAATTCAGAAATCATATTCATTTGTTAAATCCTATCTTCTCTGTATAACACCACCATCAACTTTGATCTTTCTGTCCCTCTTTTTAGGGGTGTTTGGGCTATGGCCATTCTAACTTTTTCATGTTGGAAGGGTCTGTCATTAATATGGAGTAGGAAGATGGAAGTATCTGATATTCTGGAGAGGCTGGACCCTCTAGGTTTCAGAACTTATCTGGTCCAGGGACCCATCTGGAGGTTGTAGGTTTCTGGAAAGTTACTCTAGTGCATGGAACACTTGTGGAATCTTATGTATTGCCCTACGTGTTCTTTAGGATTGGCTGGAATGGTCCTAATTGGGGTTTGGCAGGTTATAATAGGTAGCAAGGTCTAACTAAAGCATGCAAAAGAGGAACCTCCAGAGTAGCCTCTCAACTCTATTTGAACTCTCTCTGCCACTGCTACTTTATAAGTTACACTTCTTTTCACCCTTTTGGTCAGGATGGAATTGCATATCCCATGGTGCCAGGGCCAGATTCATCCCTGGGAATAATCTCCCTCTTCTTCAGGGAGACTTTCACCCCTGGATGTCATGTCTCGCATAGGGAATAGGGCAATGATTTCACTTGCAGAATTGGGCTTAGAGAGAGTGAGGCCACATCTGACTAACGAAAGAGGTCCTCCAGAAAACAACTCTTAGGCATACCTATAGGTAGTCTATGCTTCTCCACTACATACATATATACACACATACAAGAGTTTGGCCCATTGATTTGGGTGTCCATAAAGTTTGACACAGTATCAGGGATTCCCTGTTAGTAAGGTTTAATAGTTCCATATTCTTTCTTCCATTCCTCAAGGGATCTTGGCCAATACTTTTTGCTTATTTGCTTAGTGTACTTTAGGATGTATCCAGGCATTAAATTAAGCTGTATGGGATTAAAGGATCTCTTCCTCATTCTGAGCTCCTTATTTATATATATATAAAACAGCCTCTCAAAATCCAGAAATATTCATTACCACTCCAGACTAAATGTGTCTGCTAAAAGCTTACAATCTAGGCCCCTATTTTCTTGTAAGCATTTTCTAAAGGAGAATATACCATTGTTGTTCTTTTGTTTCTGGCTTATTTTACCTCACCAAATGTCCCACATGTTCATTCACATCGTTGCATGCCTCACTACTTTGTTCCTTTTTGCAGCAGCATAATCTTCGTTCACAAGTATACACCATTAGTCGGCAATCTACTTCTCTGTCAGTGCATCCTTCAGCCACTTACATTCATCAGGCATCATGTAGAAGGCCCAAAGTCTTGATCTGCCCTGGAGAATGTTCCATGAGCACTAGAGAAAAATGCATATATCCTTCTGTTTTGGAGTGCAATGACCTATATATTTCTGTTAGGTCTAATTCATTTATCAAGCTGTTTAACCTCTCTGTTTCTTTGTTATCTTCTGTCTAGTTGCTCTATCTATAGAGGAGAGTGGTGTATTGAAGTCTCCTATTATTATTGTTGAAACATCTGCCACTCCCTTCAGCTTTGCCAGTCTGTCTCATGTACTTTGGAACTCCTTGATTGGGAGCATACACATTTATGATTGTTATATCTTCTTGGAGAATTGTCCCTTTAATTAATATATCGTATCTTTCTTTGTCGCTTAAGGTGTCTTTACATTTAAGGTCTGTTTATTCTCATATTAGGGTAGCTACTCCTGCTTTCTTTTAGTTGCAACTTTCATGGAACATATTTTTCCATCATTTCACTTTCAATCTGTTTGTATTCTTGTATCCAAGATGAGTCTCTTGTAAGTAGCATATAACTGGATTATATTTCTTAATCCATTCTGCCAATTTGTACTTTTAATTGGTAAATTTTATCTGTTAACATTCAGAGTTATTATTGCAAAGGCATTTCTTGAATCTACCATTTTATCCTTTGGGTTTTATTTGTCAGATCTATGTATTCTTTTCCCTCTTTCTCTTTTTATCCTTTAAGTTACACTTGCTGGTACTTTACAATTCTGTGCTGCACCCCCACCTCCAGACCTCCCTCTCCTGTCTTTTTTCAATCAGCAGAACACTGTTTAGTATTTCTTGTAAGACTGGCCTCTTGTTGACAAATTCTCTCAGTATTTCCTTGTCTGTGAAAATTTTAATCTCTCCCTCACTTTTGAAAGACAATTTTTTTGGGTACAGAATTCTTGGCTATAAGTCTTTTGCTTTCAGGATCTTAAATATAGCATACCACTGCCTTCCTGCTTCCATAGTGCCAACTGAGTAGTTCAAACTCAGTCTTATGTGGTTTCTGTTGTATATAGTAGATTGGTTTCCTGTTGCCACTTTCAGGATTTTCTCCTCATCAACATTTGACAGACTGATTTGTATGTTGCTTGGGGTAAACCTATTTGTATTTATTCTATTTGGAGTTTGTTGGGCTGCTTTGATTTGCATATTAATGTCCTTTATAAGGGTTTGGAAGTTTTTCCCTATTATATCCTCAACTAATCTTCCTAGCTCTTTACCCTTGTCTTCTCCTTCTGGGACACTGATGATTCTTATATTTATAAGACAAACTGACATCTGGAAGTACATGGCAAGACAGATGAGCCTTGTGAACATAATTCTGAGTGATCTAAGCCAGACACAAAAGGATAAATACTGTATGATTCCACTTTTATGACCATGGTAAAGGCAAAATCAGAATATAGGGGACCTAGAAGTACACTAATGAGATTGAACTTAATTGTCAGTGAATAGATAGAAGTGAAGGCAGTTCTCTAGTGGATCTATAAGTAATATTACCATATTGAAGGTGAACATGATTGAAAGGGGTTTTATAGACCTATGGGTCCCACTGATTGACACTAAAAATATAAATAAGTTTTTGCATGAACTACTGCAAAAGTAAGAATCTTGTAAGAAGAGTTGTATAGTTAAAGGTATAGGAAGGAAAATTGCTATTACTTGTTATGGGCTGTGTTTAACTAGAAAACATTAGCAGTTCCACAGCAACACCAGGGGTGAATGATGGAAGAAGGGACGAGAGTTAAGGGGAGGTTTGGATTTTCTGTTTGGTGAAGATGTGTTTATTGGTTATCTTTCTGTTGGTAACAATGAAATTATCTAAAATTAAGAGTGTTGATGGATCATTGACTTTGGACATCATACATGATGCCCAATGAATGAAGGTGGCTGAAGGATGTGCTGACTCAGAAGTAGACTGGCAAATAATTCTGTATACATTTGATTGAATATTGTACTGCTACAAAAAGTAATGAAGTTGTGAGGCATGCAACATTGTGTATGAACCTGTGGGACATTTGGTGAGGCAAAATGAGCCAGAAACAAAAGAGCAAATATTGTGTGGTCTCATTTATAAAATACATATAAGAAAACAGGGGCCCAGATTGTAAGCTCTTATAGTGGTCACATTTAGGTCATAGTGGTAATTGTTATTTCTGGATTTTGCGGGGCTGTTTTATACATATATAATTTGGTATTTTTAGATAAGAATGAACCCAATGAGGCCAGGATTAAGATAATTTAAAATACAGCTGTAAGGAAAACATTGTGTGTTTTAGAACTTCGTTTACTCTTTGATACCAAAGAAAGAAAGATTTATTTTGTCCAGAATCTAAATTTTTGGTAACACATAATTTAACTCAACCCATCTGGATAGATCATTTAAACAATCCAAACACAGGGAGCCCAGAATAAGAAAGAAGGCCTTTAATCCTGTATCACTTAATGTAATGTCTGGATATATCCCAGAGTATATTAAGCAGACAATTAGAAAGTATTGGCAATGTTCCTTGAGGGATGGGAGAAAAAATATAGAACTATTAAACTTTACCACCAGGGAAACCCCTGATATTGTGTCAAATATTAGGGATACCCAAATCAATGGGCCAAGCTCTTGATCTTGAAGCTTGCTCCTGTGAAGTTTATGTATGTAGCAGAGAAGTTAATCTACCTAAAGGTGTGTCCAAGAGTACCCTTTTGTTGCTCAGATGTGGCCCCTCTCTCTCAAAGGCCAATTCTGCAAGTGAAATCATTGCCCTCCCCACTACATGGGACATGACATCCAGGGGTGAAAGTCTCCCTGGTAGCATGGGAGCTGACTCCCAGGAAAGAGCCTGACCCTTATACCATGGGATCAACAATGTTATCCTGACCAAAAGGGGGAAAAGAAGTATAACAAATCAGTGGGTCAAGGGTCTATTCTGGAGGTCACTCTTACACACACTTCAGTTAGACATTGCTACCTATTATATCTTGCCAAACCCCAACCAAAACCATTCCTGCCAATCCTACGGGCATTAGATAAAATTCTACAAAGGTTCCATGCACGAGAATAACTTTCCAGAAACCTGCAACCTCCAAATGGGTCCCTGGACCAGATAAGTCTGAAATGAAGAAGGGCCAGCCTCTCCAGAACATCAGATAGTTCCATCCAACCCCTTCCAACCCCCCAAAAAGTTAGAATAGGCATAGCCCAAATACCTCTAAAGAGTGGAAGAAAGGTCAAAGGTGATGGTGGAGTTATGCAGAGGAGGTAGGGTTTAACAAATGAGTGTGATTTGTTAAATCATTATATTGATATTTCTTTTAATCTCCAGTATCTTAGAGCAGCTACAAGTAAAAACCTAAAATTGTAGAATTGCAGTTCATACTAAACTCTGAAATCAGTTCTACAACTAATTGTTGTGATGTGCTCTGAAATTTATTTTCTTTGCACATGTTATTTTTCACAGAAAAAGTTGATTGTGATGAAAATGGACGTATAAAAAATAAATGTACAAACAAAAGACAAGAAAACCCAATTACAAAAATTGACAAAGGACTTGAATAGGCATTTTTCCAAAGAAGATATATGAATCGCCAATAAGCACCTGAAAAGATGTTCAGCATCAAATCACAACATGGTATCACCTCGCACTTACTATAACGATTGGAAAAAAAACATAATATAGCAATTGTTCGTGAGAATGTGGATAAATAGGAAACTCAGTACATCATTGGTGGAAACGTTAATGATGCATTTGATGTAGAAAACAGTTCACTGTTCCTCAAAAATTTAAACTTAAAACCACCATATGACCTGGCAATCTCATTCCTATACACAAACCCAAAAGAAATGAAAGGAGGTGTTTAAACAGATATTTGTATACCAATGTTCTTTGCACTATTCACAAAAGCCAAAAGGTGGAAGCAAACCAAATGGCCATCAACGCACGAATGGGTAAATAAAATATAGTATGTATATATCTATATATCTATATCTATATACATAACGGAATATTTTTCAACAGTAAAAATGAAAGACGTTCTGATTAATGCTATGGCATGAACTAACCTTGATGACATCATGTTGAGTGAAGTAGGTCAGATACAAAAGAACAGATATTATATGATTCTATTTAATAGAAAGTAACTAGAATATGCAAATTCATAGATACATAAAGTAGAGCACAGGTAACCAGGGTTGGAGGTGTGGTGCGGAGAGGAGGTAGAGAAAAGGGGAATTAATATACAATATGCATGATGTGTGTTGGGTTTCTGTTTGAGTGACAGAAAAGTTTTGGGAACAGATAATGGTGAGGGTAACACAGCATTGTGAATATGATTCATCCCAATGAATTGTGTGTTTCAGAGTAGTTGAGATGGGCAATTTTATGTTATATATATATATATATATATATATATATATATATATATATATATATATATATATATATATATATGTTTCCACAAATTGAGAGAGAAAGTAAGTATGCTACTTACCTCCCAAATGTTTAGAAAATAGCTAGCCAGCTAGCTATAGATATGTGATAGAAAGAGAGCGAGATAAAATGATATAAAAATGTTCAAAATTGGTAAATCTGGGAATCTGGGTGTTTTAGTTTGCTAGCTGCCAGAATGTGATATATCAGGAATGGAATGGCTTTAAAAAGAGGGAAGGTATTAAGTTGCAAGTTTACAATTCTAAGACCATGAAAATGTCTCAGTTAAAGCAAGTCCATGAAAATTTCCAAATTAAGACACTAACGGGAGGATACCTTCACTCATGAAAGCTCGATGAAGTTCGGGGTTTCTTTCTCAGCTGGAAAAGCTCATGGTGAACAGGGTGATGCCTGCTAGCTTTTCTTCCAGGCTTCTTGCTTCATGAAGCTCCCGTGAGGACACTTCCTTCTTCATCTCCAAAGGTCTCATGCCTCTCATGGTTCTGCTCGCTCCAAATGTTTCCTCTTTTGAAGGATTCCAGTAAACTAACCAAGACAAACTTGAAATGGGCAGAGCCTCATGGCAACAAAGATAACCTAATCAAGTTTCCAACCTATGGTGTTGGATAAAGATGAAAAGAAATAGCTGTTCCCACAAGATTGGATCAGGATTAAAACATCGCTTTTTTAGGGTACATGATCCTTTCCAACCAGTACACTGGACAAACAGTATATTGGAGTTCTTTGTATTCATTTTGTATGACTTTTGCAGCTAGCCTGAGTGTGTGAAATTATTTAAAAATAAAAAGTAAAAGCAAAACAAACAACCCAACCATGATCGCATTCAATTTTCAGAACGACTTTATGAAGTATGGTTTTCATTTTATAGGTGATGAAACTGGGTTTTAACTAGGTTGAATAGATTGTAAAAGATAGTAAATAGCACAGTTAAATTCCAATGTCCCTATTTTTTATCACTGTGCTTTATTAGCATATGTTAATATTTTTTCACATGAGGAAGTGTCCATTTAGGTCATAAATTTCTTCAGAGCAATGATCAGGTATTGCATTAGCTTTATTTTCTTATTTGTAAGAAAGGTTTTATTTAAGTACAATCTCCAAGACTCCTTCAAACTCTACAACTATGTCTGTATTCCTGCTTTGTAAATAGCTCAGCACCTAGAAAGCAGGCCTTAACATAATAGTTGTTCAATAAAGTAATCAAATTGAATTTCTTAATTGAAGGATAAAAACTCCACTTAAGGAAAACAATATATTAGCCAACCACTCTGTCTCCATTTTGCTTGAGTAAACCCAAGATATTAACAATGAGAAGGTGATGTCAATTTTTTTCACCTCATTATTGAATGACTTTATAGAATGTGTTCTCAGGTGCCTATTCCAATTCCCTTAAATTATAGTACCCCTTAGTTTACTTTCATCTAGTTCTTTTCTTACAGTTTGATTTATTTTCTCCAAATGCATGCAACATTCTTGACTTCAAAATAGCATTTTAGCAAAGACAAAAGTTCTTAGTGACTAACCAATTTCAAATTATACTTATTCTTTCACTGTAATTACATCTGAATTACCTGACTTTTACACAAGAAATATCTTTCCAAAGTTATCCTAAATGGCAATGTTAAAAATTCCAATCCATTCTCTGGTATTCCAGTCAGTGTATTACATTTCCATGTTTTATCAAATATTTAAAAACTCATGCAATATTTTTTTCTGAGAACATTTCAACATCAGTCAATACTTGAAGCATTTTATCCAATTTTCTTATAACCAAGTGATGAGCTCTCTAAATGAGCTGATGAGTTAGTACCATTTTCTATGTTTGACTATGAAAGAAAGAGAAGCCTAAACTTTCAAAAGATTTTAAACTATTCAAAATCCCTGACCATTTTTTTTAGGTTGAATGAGTGTGTAGCAAATTCAAAACTGCATATTTTTCACTGAAAAATACAATACCTATACTAAATACTGCAGCTCAGTACAAAGACAGAGATAGGTGAAGAGTTAGGTAAGGAAGGAAAGAGATCCTGGCTAGCAGCAGAGATTGGGGAGGGAGGTGATGACCATGATATATTCTCACAAAGAATGAAAATTTAAAACTAAGTTTAAATATTATAGAAACAACTCTATCTATAACCATACAGGTGGAGTGACATCTTCTTAGGGCATTTACAATTGTGGGTGTGGAATCTCCATTCAGGCATGTGGATAAATATGGGCCCTGAAAATTTATAGAAGTGAGTTAAGAAGATCCACCAATATTAACTCTCAAAAGGACTTAAAATCTTACCTAGAAATTTGCTCAGGCCCCAAAGAAATATAAATAAGTATATACTTACATACATATATTCTTAATTATATTTGCATGCATATGCACAGACAAATACATTATCTCACATACCACTTGTGAGATAGCATCTACCTCCTTAAAATAAAAAAGCTGAAGTTATAACTACTAAGGGATTTTCAACAAAATAAGATATTTTTCATTAAACATTTAAATCTAACCGGAGTAGGCAGAGTTGAGTCTCTACGGCAGTCCATGAGGAAGTTGATCATTCTATCATCATAAGATCACAAATGCCACAAGACCGTAAACAGGACACAAAGGGCAAACAAGCAGAAATTTCAAGTTTCAAGTTTTAGTAGAAAAGAACATAGCACTTTGGGTGCCTGTGATGTTTTAGTCCTGAGAAACCACAAATAGGAGATCTGGAAAGCACCCAGCAAAGGATTAAGTGTTGTAATTGTAGGTGGCGGTAGTACTGCCTAGCCAAGATTAGGGCTTTATACAAAAATACACCAGTTACCTGAGAATTAAACTAGACACACAGAAAGCTTATGTTCTATCTCTGTTCCAGAAGGGAGACACACATGAGAAATTTAGTTGACCCTGAATCTCAAAGCCAGAAAACTCCAATGAGATTGTACTTAGCAATCAAGAACTGCAACCACTTCACCAATTGACAATACGCAGTGTCAATTCTTACCTAAACAATTACCAAATTATGGAACGTTTCTCATGCCAATAATAAAGCTAAAGAGGCAACCACCTAAGCACTGGCCTGTTTGTAACAGACCACTTTGGTGAGGGGGAAAAAAAGAGCTGGGGAAGACTGAGGAAGAGGAGTCCTCCTTCTTGTGTACCTCTCTCTCTCTGGGTGGCAGTAGCTGCCAGGGTAACACAAGAATTCTCAAACCAGAAAGATCCTACATCCAAAATGAGGCTTTAACTTTGCTAATCTGCAACACCCTTTAGTTTTAAAACTGTACTTTGGAAAAGCTCTCTGTTTTTAGAAGCATCCCTGGGTGGTCAAAGTGACATCTGTTCACTTAAGCTGGTAGGTTTATTTTCCAATTTTTTTTTGCAAGTGTGAAATGCACAGTAAAGGATGCATCTGTAAATACATATTACTTTGGTTATATAGTTGTTTGAAAGAATCTGAAAGATGCTGAAGTTCTGGACTCTATTTTACTTTAACTTGTTTGCCTGTGGGAGATGTACGGTAATGGTAATCAGTCTTGACATCTAGTCTTGCTTCTGCATATTATCCAGCTGTCTACCATAATATTTCTGGAAAATATGGGGGATCATTTTATTCCAGGATCCAAAGAGTTTAGGGGAAGTTTATTGGATTTGGGCCATCCAGACCGAAGAGTAGAAACTGACACTCAGTTGTCTTAAAACTGAAATTAACCTCACATCTGAAAGAAGGATTCTGATACATTCACGTGGATGAAGTGTTAAAGCTATGAAGAAATTAGGAAGTGGCAAACCATTGGTCCAGTACCTATTTCAGGATTTTCAACCAGGTCGTAACATTGATTCCTTGTTATATTTATACTGAACCACTTCATTTCCTGAGGCCTAAACTCTGAGGAATCTGTTTGCAAGCTATTTTCTTAGATATATGCCTATATTCTGAGAAGAAATCTTCGAGGATGGGAGCCAAGAAAATGAAAAAGAAAGCAGGAACAGAAAGCAAGAAGTAGGCATAAGAAGATAAAAGAATAAAAACAAATTCGGAAAAACACAACAGCTGAAGCCTAGAAACCAAGAAAGCTCAATCTGAAAGAAAATCCCTTTGGTAATTCAAAATAAAACTTTCAAAGCTCATTCCAAGATTTAAACATAAGTGTTACATCTGTGGCAAGGAGTGGAACATTATTAAATTTTTGATATTCTAACACAGTTTCCTTCTTCTAGAACATCTAATTCCCATTTCCCTGATTACCTGCATTTGGGAAATACATTAATTTTTTTCCGTCAATTTACATTTTTACATAATGATATAAAATACTTTTCCTTAACTATTTACTGGAAAAAAGTTTGAAAAGTGGAGTCTTTGAGTACAGTAACTTATTTTTATTATCAAGGAAAAATTCCCTTTTTAAATGAATAGATAATACAGGTTAAGTATGTCCATTGATTATTATATAAGATTGGTGTGCTGGAGAAAAACAGAGTATTAGGCTTGGTCATTTAGTAGTTGTGTTGACCACAAATCTTTCTAATGATTTAATTTGCTATTTTTGTAAAATTATAATAATAATAGTACATTATCACTTTCAAGTTTAAATTAGGTCATAAAACATGGCACCTGGTTGGCAATAAATTCATGATAAGTGTTAGTTTTTAATATTGCTATTACTGGGCAGGCCACGGTGGCCCAGCAGGTAAGAGTGCTTGCTTGCCATGTCTGAGGACCCGGGTTCATTTCCCGGTTCCTGCCCATGTTAAAAAAAAAAAAAAAAAAAAAAGATATTACTATTACCATCATTTTTATTGTTAGAATTACTAAAACAGTCGATCTAGACAGTTTTTTCTTAGAGAAAATGGTTATAAGTACATAGCAACAATTCCTATATTCTTCACTGGTTTACCACTTTTGACTTCCAATTTCAGAGACCACAGTGAGAAAGACAAAATAATCTAGAATGGAAATGACAAAAATAAAGATAAGTTGTCCAGTATCTCCTTTTACTAATTCAATACTTCCTCACCTAATTATGTTGTGCAAGTGGGGTAAAACTGTTGGAACTAGTAATGTATATATTATTTCATAAATCAATTAATGTTTTATGAACATTTAAGTTCTTTGAAAACCTGTGTATCTCATGAGACTAAAACAAACATGCAATGACTGATTGCTCCCCCACATTCAAATGTCTTTAACATTTTGACAAATATCGAGGTTAAAGGGAAAGCAAAAATCCCATCATTACGTTTTTATTAGGTCTAAGATATAATCTATTAGAAATGTTTCACCAGTAAAGTAAGAAGTATTACATGGGTTTCCAAATGAATTGTTGCTTGGCTAAATTTATCCATGAAATTGGCATATTTATTTTGAAAATTTTTCCCCCTGAGAATTTCTGCCTGAGTTATGTTCCAGAACTTCAAAAGAAAACTTTTGAGATATGAAATATGGAAAAAAATATGTAGAAGAATAATAAAAATAAAACATATTTGAGAATAAAGATAGACGAATAGAATGTGATAAATAAAACAGTCAGGATGACAAGGAAGTCCAAGACAGAAAGATGAAAAGATATTTCTTTCTACAGTCAATAAATATTGCACTGGCTGAAGGTAAGATTCCAGCCCTGTCTGTAGGCATATCACAGACATGGCAAAGATGTCACAGATTTCTAGACAATTTGAATATGTCCAAATTCAGATAATTTCAGATGCAAGATATGTTTATCCAATAAGTTCTCTTAGCAAAAGGAAAACATCTGCAAAGAGTGTTCCACTTTTCCAACCACCTCTCCTAAGAGTTTATATATTTCCTGAAGAGAACAACTGGATACGTTCAGTTTTCCCTGCATTGTTCCTCCTTTCCCTCATTCTTCTCCCAGAAGCAGTTATTAAAACTACACAGAATGGGAGAGAAAGAGAAAGAAAAAGAAACAAAAGAGGTTAAGAAATGCGGTATACCATTGACTATAAGGGTAAATTCTTTCCTTCCATGAAAATAATTAGAGAAGACATTTAGTCAATATTCAGTGTTCTAATCTTTTCAACTGCATAGTTCCATACATAAAAACCATCTTAAATGGCCAGGATAACTAGCAGGACATATAAAAAGGATGAAGTTTATAGATGAGGAAAATGATGTATTTACTTAGACCATTTGGCAAATCATCGACATCTGAGAAGGGGAACTCAAAATGCTTAACTCTCAAGATCATGGTTGAGTCCCTCAAATGTCAGTACAGTTGAGTTCTTGATTTTTCAAGGACTAATGAGAGTATGTACTTTATCTGGCATCTTTGTTTGCTTCCCCCCCCTTCTATTCTTCATTAACATGTTTCCCAGAAACAGTCCCCAGAAGAGGAATTTAAAAAAACAAACAAACATGGATTTGATAATGAAATTTCTTGGAAGAAGTGATTAAATATATATATATATATCCATCTTTTCCTTCCTTGCATCCCACTTAGGAAGAGTGAGAGGCTACCTTTTCTCTGCTCATGCTATGGCACTTGCATTATTGTATTTTAGCTCTCTTCTAACCCATTAACAGAGGCAAAGGAGCCTGAAGATAGAGGATGGAATATCATCTTTATTATTAAGATTGGATTGAAGTATATGTTAGAGATCCGTAACAACCAAAGGTTTCCCAATCCAGGACCCTAATACTGAAAATGCTTCTATCTAGTCACAGTCAGAGCCAGACTGGCCAGAGGCTGTCCCTCATGCAACATACAGCATGGAGGGAAACACAGAATGACTCGTTCCTTGGCTGCTGGCTCCCTTACGAGAGGTACTGGGTGGCCTGTTGAAACTCAAAAAGCTAAGCCTTGAGAGGAGTATGCAGGGGTGAACAGAAGTTAGGAGAGCTGCTCTAGTGGAGTGCAGGGAAGGTAGCCCCAGGAAAGGGCGGTTCGTGCTCCCCAGCCCTGTTCCCCAGCCCTGTTTCTTCCAGTTAGTTAGGTATGGCCAGGACTCAGGCTCAAGCCTCTGACACCATGACTTCCCTAACAGTATTTGATTTCTTATAAAGACTCAACAGAATTGAGGATAGAGAGTCTTCTTTACATGAGGTTAGGCCTCTTTCTACAATTGGCTTGAGATAGGCAGATTTTCTTTTTTAACAAACTTTTTCTTTACAGCCCTTACGTTAAGATCATACTATAAAATTCCATATTAGGCACATGGTAGAAGCCAACTAAATAGCACAAAAAGAAACAAACTTGGAACATTCTGACCTGGCACAAGTTTGAAATGGAAGAGATTTGAAAATAAGGACTGGGAATGGGGTACAGGAGTGGGGTGGGTAAGGGGTACATTGGGGTTGGAGAAAGGGTATTCGTTTTTCTTGTGAGATTTTCAGCTGTTTTGTGTAGCTGCTTGCTGTTTTCAGAAATGAGGAAGACAAGAAGATTTTATCTTTGGGTTATCAAATGAACGTTCCAGTTAACAGTGAGTCCTAAAAATGATTGCCCCCATTCAGTGATGTGGTGGTATATGATAACAACTGGCTCTCAAGGTGAGAGGAGGTCAGATCAGTAGCTTTTGATGATTCCTGTGGTGTAAATACTCCCACAGTCACACATTTCAAGCTCCAACACAACACCAACCAGCTCACAAAATGCCTGGAAATTTAAGTCAGCTCTTGTGAGTCACTGCAAGCTGGGTCCACAGCACCACTGCCAACAAAATCCAGGGAGAGGATAGCTAGTTTGAAAAGGGACAAATGGCCACCTGAGCATCTCAACTCTGCAATAAACCAGATAAAACAAGACTCACAGACCCCCCACAGAGTCATCTAGGGAAACACACAGGTCTCCTTTCTCACTGGGGAGATGGTTGAGCTCTGGCACACTTAAGATTGAGGATAGGTCTAAGGTGAGGATGGGGGGCAATGCCACAGCTCTTCCATCATTTCTTATTTCCGTAACTTCAACATAGGAACTGATAATAAAGTAGAAGGAGCTGTACAATAGTGAGAAGCTGTCCCTGCTGAAAGTAGTAGAACTCATCTCAGCTGCTACTCTAATCCTACAAATGAGTACTTAAGCTATTACTCATCTACAACTTCTCTGATTGCTAGATGCTAAGGAGAGTTTGACAGATAAGGGACTGCCGAGATAATTAGTACAAATAACACACTGAACATTTCAACTGACCACATACTGAGAATGCTAAAACTTGTCACTTACATCCAGCATGTATAAAATGACTAAAGGCAAGCATTTTCCATATCTAAAAGGCTTACATATGCGCAGATGTGCAGGATGAAACTTTAATTTTAATAGTGCCTTTTTGGTACTAATTAAGCCAATTGTGGATCTCTTTGTGGGTGTACAGTGATTTTCCTTAGGTAGTTAATTAGAAACTGTTAATTTATACCTGCATCTGACTGAGCACAATGGAGAGGAGTAAAGATAAATTAAGATTAGGGAAGCCTCAGATGACAGAAGAAATTACCAATGCTATTAAAATTTAAGCAGTAGGAAGTGATGTAATGCAAACTTTTTCCAGTTCTTAAGTATTTGTATATTAGATTACTATTGTTATACTTAGAAATAAGGTGAAAATATAGAAGTTAGATGGAAAGAGAGTTTTTCCCCTCCTTTTAATTTGATAATATTTTGCTTTTTTCCTAAAACTGCAATGGATTGCTCTCTACCTCTTTCCTTCTTCCTTTCTCTCATTCTCTCCTCTCTCTATCTCATTCTTTAATTGTTTTTTTTTCTCTCTCTCTCTCCCTCTCTCTCTCTCTCAATATTTCTATTTTCCCCTGTCTTTCATTTCTCACCTTTTCCCTTTCTTCCTGTACTCTCTCCCTCTCTGCCATTCCCAACACCTCTCTTTCTCTCCTACTTTTATTGTAATGCTGAGAATATGGTCAATAAAGCCTCTTAATTTCTGGAAATCTTTGGAACTGGGCCTTCTTGATGTTTTGTCTTTATGGAATGCTACTCTTGGGCATGCCCACCTTCTGCTTTTTGTATGCGTGCCTTTTAAATTTGAGCTCACTGGAGATTTCCCATGCCATTACAAGGATTTATTTAGGTGCTTTGTGTAACGACATGTAACCGTGAGTTTCTTCAGATCACAGTGTCAGACTCCTAAAGCAGCCTGGGCTTGGGAAGTCCTGATGGCTTTAGACCCCGGCTGTGCACCAGCTGCCTCCCCGAGCGCCAGTGAGTGATTCAATCACTGTGTTTTCATTTCCTTCTTCATAATCTGATGATAATAATATATTACAATGTAATACCCATAACTTTGTGAGAATTTAAACATTTTTTTAAATAGTCTAACTTAGTGCAGGAACCAGGTCAATTATCCAACAATTGTGAGAATCCACCTTCCTGCTAAAATTTTCAGATTTCATCCTTAATATCTAGGACTAGGTTAAGTTTCTGATATGTTAAATATCTGCTACAATAATCTCAAATCCTTTAACAATCTATTAACAATCCTTTAACAACCTATTGCTTTTTATTGGTTAAAAGTAAATTGAAAGCAGTGGGTTTTACTGTGAAGGTGAAGGAACATCTGAATCACTTGGGGGATCTTTGCAAACTACAAGTCTCCTTCCTCTACTGTGATCCCCAATGGGGCAAGGCCGATGTAGAATATCAGTTCTGCTAGTTGTTCCCTCTAGTTGTTTCCTTTGAATAAAGAGCAAATTATCAACTAAGCAAGGGAATAGTTAATCAGATATTTTGCCTATACAAGAATGTTTCCTTAATTGAGATCTGAGTAGTGAAGTCTTTCCACCATTAATAGTACGAATAAGACTCTACTTTAGATGTCACATTTTATATACTAAACAGAATCATATACATTCTTCCAAAGTGTTCAAAGGTTTGTTTTATCTTAACCTTATGATCTTTTCCACTTTTAATCTTACCCAAATCTCTCTATCAAGTCTCTTTCTTCAGATTGTCTAGGACATAGTATCTTTTTTGTCCTTTTCCAAAAAAAAAAAAGCAAAAACAAAAAACTTCTCCTTTCCTATTCACTGAATCTACTTTTGTAAACACAAGATTTTAAGTTCTTGCACTAATCATCAGTCCTGACATCAAGAGGATTTGCAGAGGATGTTGTTTTCTTTCAGCCTAACTGGGATTTTTTTATGCCATCCCATCTGGAGATAGTCATTTAGTTGGACTTATTTATAAATAACCTGAACCTAGAGTATTATTCTCTTTTCTTTTATCTGCTTATGTAGCAAGCATACTTGCTCACATTTATAACATAAATAATTGTTTGCCAGCTCAGGCAGAAATCCCAGGAGTCTCTATAGGTTATTGGAGGAGCTGCCTCAGTTGTGCATATTACCTAAACTTTTGCACAAAAGAGTAAGCGAAATGTGCTTAAGTTGCAATAAAGGAAAAAATCACATCGTGTGCACAGTATAAAGCATTTGGTGGTAGCCAAACACTGGATCAATTCACTGAGGAAAACAGAGAATTTACTGAAGACTGGTCACTTAAAAATAGATAAGATATTGAGTTATACAGTTTATCACTGGCACACAGCCTAGAACCTAAAAGAGATAATGTTGTGGACAAGGAACACTTCATTAAAAATTGAAAATATATTACTCTCAGCAGTAGTATGTTCCTTTAGGCTGCTTACACTGAGCGTATGATCTTTATGACAGCGATCCCAATGAAGCAGGCTAGTGTACATTTTGCAGATCAAGAAAATTACATGAGCTTTTGACAACATTTTCCTTCCAATTTTTTAATACGGAAAAAATAAGCAAAAATTTGAATCAGTGATTTGAAAATGTCACTTAAGGCTCAGAGGATGGCCAGATTAGCAATCTTATAGACACTCACTTTCAGAATCAAGTGAAGGAAAGCATTCTGTCAATTGACGTCCATTGCCAGATACATGACTTTCTCAGTAGTTTCCTGAACTAGTGTTTTGGATTTATATTTGTCATGATCAAATCTGAAATTAACTAGGAAGAGTGCTGAAGAGAGAGGCTTTATACTAAGAACTCAACACCAAAATAAAAACAATATCAGTGTCTCAGGGCTATTTTCTTAGAGATCTATTGGGCCTTATTAAATTTGGAACCAGTCAAGAAGAATACAACAGCTGTTGTGAATCTCAAACAAAAGCAAAACAGTTTCTTCTCTTGTTTTCCTTCTTTTTAGTATCATTGCAAGCTTGTAAATTCCGTGAGCAGGGTCTGTCTCCTTGATGCTTATCCACTGGAAAGGAATGTTTACATTTACAATGTGGTGCCAATAAGAATAATCAAAGAGGTTTGTTTTGATTTGCTTCATGTTCCAGAGATTTAGGAATGGTTTAGAAAAAGCTTAACTATAAAGCTGACAAAAACTGATGTCCACAAAACCAAAACTTTTGAGTTTTTCCATAAAGTTTCTGCCATTCTCTACACATCTAAATGTACACTAAGGAATCCTAAATCTAAATTAAGAAGTGCAACAGTGGTACATAGAAACCACTATTTGTATTAATTTGAGTTTATGCCTCAGGAAAACTTGAAATGCCAAAGCAAGCTCTCAGAAAGCTACTGTAAAGCAAAGGTCAGGATGCAATAGAACATTGAAATAATACTAATTAAAAAATAAAAATAAAAATTTCACAATATAATCATGTATTTGATTTGGACCATTTTTTTTAAAGAAGGAGTACAAATTCAAATGGAGCTGGCCTGGAAATCTTAAGGGAAAGTTTTCTTATTTATATTGCCACATATTAGCTAATAAGGAATGTTATAAATTTTTTTAGCAATAAATTTGAGAAGTTTGGTCTCAATATGAGAAAACTGAGTTTACTTGCCACACTAGGCATCTACAATTGATAAAATTGGGTGAGAGGGCTTCACAGACAACTGAAGTTTAAAAGAAGAACTTTACTCCAAGAATTTGTCCTGTGAACCTGTAAATCAGGCTCACTGCGTGTTAGGATGGTGAAAATAATCAAGGTGATTTATGGTCATCAGCTAGTTAGGAACATGTACAAAAGCTGTATTAAAATCTTATGCTTGATGCCATGCGGGAGACCTGGGTTCGATTCCCAGCCTGTGCACTTGCTCCCTCCCCACCAGAAAAAAAAAAAAATCAACAAATGGGGCTGCAATATGGGATACTCACATGGAAAAAGAATGAAACGTGACACCCATCACAGAACATACAGAAAAAAGATCTGATGCTTGAATTTATTTTAGTGCAGTCCTTTATCACATCACTTTATCAGTCAGGGTCCAATCAGTCCATATCTATTATTTAACTGAGATGATTTAATAAGAAGACTTTTGCTCAGGTATTGGAACTTGAAAAGTCAAAGAGGGATCGCTAAGGTACTAGGAATGTAAGAACTGCAGGAAACCTCTACTAACCCCGGGGCTGGGGGGAAAGAGGAAGAGTTTAGAATTATTAAAAGTTAGAGGTCTGGAAGAGGTGAGGCACCAGAGAATGGGGACTCAGGATCTCCGAGGAGGGTCTTCTGGCCAGCTGGCAATGGTCTTTCCAGTGACCCTGTGGAGCTGGAATACTGAATAGGCTTTGAGAAGGGGGTACTTGCCCTTGATTGCTGGTATCTCTTAGGAGGTATAATGAGGCTTGTTTTGGAAGTGCTGGAAAAACTGAACTGAAATAACTACTGCTACTAGAACAAATTGTTGCTGCCAGGGATGAGGAAGGATTGCTACGGTGACAGGAGCAGGAAACAGAATCAGTAATAGAAAGTAAACAGTTGCCTGTCCCTTCTTTCTCCTCCAGCTTCTTAGTCTCCATTTAGTGTCCCCCACAAGCCAAGTCCAACAGGGAGTCAGCAGTCTGAATAGAAATGTAGTTTGCTGAGTCCCAGCCCTATTATCCCAAAGCTGGGTCCAGCAGAGTGGGATTGATGCCAAGAACCAATGTGTTAATAACTGGAACAGTCACTGAAACTTTAGAGTGATTCACTGAACTGTACCTCCAGATCAGAAACTTCAATATTAGATTTCTCTGAGACTTTCAATCAGTTGGCCCATCAGTGGTTCACAAGATTGTATCTTTTACTCATTCAATTGAGTGATTTAACACAATAAACATGAAACGACAGGGAAAAGTATAAGAACATTGCTGCTTTGTTCCAGGAAGTGAATGCATCCACACTCAAATTGTTCATGCAAATTAGATCAAATCCCATTGGTGACTCCCTTCCCTTCCATTGCTAAACTTTCCTACATTCAATGGATAAATAAAGTCAAAAATTCAGAGGAGATTCACAATCTTTGAGCATGAATTAAGTTTCCATGCTTGCTTTTGGAGTATGAACCTCTGCATGTGACTGAATTGTCAAATATCTGTCATATCATTTCAAGATTATTTTTTTCTGCCTAATAGAATTGTGTCAAGAAGACAGAGTATCTTGCAACTTTGGATATAAATAGTATAAGTATAGGAAATTTCAGAACTATTATGTAATTTCTGGCTATACGCCCACCTTTGGCTCTGGGAAAGTACATTCTCTTTTTAAAAATAAATATGGTCATCTAGTCATCATATGAATACAAAATAAGATATGTTTTGATTTTTATACCCCTCCATCTTAATAGTTTATTTTGTTAAGTACCAAACAGAGGTATGGTAAAATTTTTAAATTTCAATAACTAGCTGTTTTAGTTTCTGGTTGCTAAAGCAAAAATCATGAAATGGGTTGGTTTAAACAAGGGAAATTTATTGGCTCATGATTTTGAGGCTAGGAAACATCCAAAGCAAGGCGATATCAAGCCAATGTTTTCTTCCTGAAGACTATGGTATTTGGAGTTGGCTGCTTGTGATCGTGTCTTGTCTTTCCTGTCATATGGCAACGTATATGGCAGCCTTTCATACCTCTCCCTTCTCTTCTGGGCTCGGTTGACTTTCAGCTTCTGCCTGCACTCTGTAGCTTTCTCTCTATCTTTCTGAATTTTATTCTGCTTATAAAGGACTTCAGTAATAGGATTAAGACCCATCCTGATTGAGTTGAGCCATTCTTTAACCGAAATAACCTCATCAAAATGTCCAACTTATAATGGGTTCACACCCACAGGAATGGATTAAGTTTAAGAACATGTTTTTCTGGGTTATGTATCTCCAAACCACCACACTAACCATAACACTTCTTAAAATGAATAAGCCAATTAAACCATCTTTGATAAAAGTCATTTTGTTTTACTTCTAAAATAACTCCATATTATATATTCGCCCTGTAGAGGTAGCCATGTGATATACAGAAACACAAACTACCTCAAACCTTGGAAGCTACACTTTTCAGAACTAGAAATCTTCTGATTTTAGAGAATATGGTACATATACTCAAATATCATTTGAATATTTATATAAACTAAGAGTAATAAAGATAACAAATGGCCTCATGTCCATGAAGATCAGATCAGAGTTCATTACAAAATGATTTACAAGGAAACTTTTTGATTTTTAAAGCACTGTATGTGTTGTAATCATGAAAAAGGTGGTAGACTTGTATATTACCATTTTCATAAATAAAAATATTCATGTGATTAAAAATAGGCATGTCCAATCTGTAACTTCTAATTATGAACTCAAAAAAGCTTCATGATTTTTTTAATTGAAAGAACATTAGCATTTTCGTGTGCAAAAGGAAAGAAGTTAGAGAGTTAAACATATGAGAGGTAAAATTCAAGATCTCATAAGAACATGAAAAAAAGAGGAGGGGAAACCATCCATTTTTTCCTCCAACAAGCATTTGATAAATATGCCAGGAATTGCACCACAAGTAGATGATACAAAGGTAAATAAGAACCTGGTCCTGCCATGCAGGAATCTTCAATCTACCGAAACAAAGAAATGCAAAAATGTGCAAAAAAAATCCTAGGATATAAATTAGTAGAAGTGGAGTGGAACAGAAAGGAGGAAATAATTGGTTCTCTTGAGGAAGTGACAGTTGAAGAATTCCATTGAGAGTTGTGGGGTGGGGGGGGAAGAGACTAGGGGAACGAGAAGCATACTGGTTCAGTTTGCCAATCTGCACAAAACAGTTACCATAAAACGGGTTGGCTGCTAACAATGGGATTTATTAGCTTACAAGCTTACAATTTGAGGCTGTGAAAATATCCAAATCAAAGCATCATCATGGCAATACTTTCTTCCTTAAGAATGGCTGCAGGCAGTCCTTGATTCCTCTGTCACATGGCAATGCACATGGCAGTGTCTCTTCCAGGTTTCCTTGCTTTCAGCTTCTTGCTTTTGTGGCTTTCTCTGTCTTTGTCTGAATTTCGTTTTCTTATAAAGGACTCTAGTAAAAGGATTAAGACTAACCCTAAATGAAATGAGTCAAACCTTAAGTAGTCTCACGAAAAGCCCTTACTTACTATAGGTCTACAGCCATAGGAATGGATTAACTTAAAGAACAAGTTTTTCTGAGGTACATATAGCTTCAAACGACCACAGGTACTTATAGGCAGAGAGAGGAATAGTTGCAGCTAGGGCATGTAGTTATCAAACAGTGTGTCGTAAGATATGTATTCAATAGCATAAATAGAAGGATTATTTTAATCAATATTTATTAAAAATTTTGGAGTGCCTATTGTATGCCATATCTGCACAGCCTAATTAGGTAGCCACTGGACACGTGAGGCTATTGAAATGTTACTATTATTATTAAGTAACTGAATTTTTAAAAATTTAATCTTTTTAGTATATTATTTATTAATAAATAATAAATAAAATATTGAGGAAAATATTATTTTTCATATGACCCTGTACTTTGGGATCAGTTTTACCTCTTGGTGTACACATTTCCCCATTGCTCCAGGTGTTCCTGCTAAGGTTCATGCTTGAAACTTTTCCTGAAGAAGAGTGAACCTTAAGGATTCCAGTTAGGCTACTGGAGATGTTACATACCCAGGAGAGTCTGGTAGTTTTGCCCACTTACCTGGAGTAGAACATAGAGTAGTGTGGTGTAAGAAAGATTTAAAGCAGGCCAGATTATTCTTGAAGTTATACTCCAAAGCTCCTGTCGGATCAGGATGGTTAGACTTCACTTGAAAGCATACCTTAACTTTTTCTACTTTTCCTGGCTTGCTTTACTCATGTCCTTACAAATTCCTCCTAGGCACATTCTCTTAATAAGTCACTTGATCCCCAATTCCCTTCTCAAGTTCTGCTTCTAGGAAATCCAACCAATAAAAATATGTTAAATTTGATATACCTATGGGACAACTAAGTAGAGATATTAAATAAACACTTAGATTTTGAGCCTGGTGCTCAAAGAAAATATCTTGGCTGGAGATACAAATTAGGAATTCAAATAATCATCAGATTATTTGAAGATGACTTTTAAATCTCTGAGAAATTATTATATTATCTAGAGAAAAAAATGCTGAAAGAGAAGAGAAGATGGAATTTCACCAAGTAGTTATGTAGAGGAACAAGAATTAACAAGAGAATAAATGGCCAATGAGGGTGAGAAAACAGGAGGATAAGGAAATTGAAGAGACAATTTTCAAAAGAAAGACATTGTAAATGTGGCAAACACAATGCAGATAAGTGATCAGACTACCTATCAACAGTCAACCCCAAAACCAGAGCACATACAAGGCACTGATGGATTAGGAAACATGCAGGTTATTGGTGACATTTTCAAAGGCAGCCACATAATATTGGGGAGTGAAGTGATGGGAAGTGTACAAATGAATATAAAGTGTGGGAAAAAGTTTTTCAACAAGTATGACAATTTCAGGGAGCAAAGAAATGGAGTATGTGAGACTGATTCAATAGAAAGAAAGATCTGGAAGCCATTGAGGAATTAGAATATAACCAAACAAGTGATTTTTTTTTAAGAAAGCAGGAAGGTTTGGTGTCCACCATTCAAACAGAAGACAGAGGAAAGGTGAATGTTTCTCACGGAAGAATAAAGACTTGGTAGTGGAAAGATGAAGGACATTCTTCTGTGGGCTTTTCCTTTCTCAGTGAGCTATGAGACGAAATTAACAGCTGGAAATGAGGGTGCAGGAAGGAGCAAGGTAGGTTTGAGTAGAGATAAAAACTGATTTTAGACATAAGGAAGGTGAGTCTCCCATGGTTCAGTAGGATTGTCCAATAGCATGCAATGCCACTTTGAGATTTCAATTAATGGACATTGTCAAGATGAGTTCAAGGAAAAAAGATAAGAAGTACAGAACATGATTGAAAATGAGGAAGGGAAGAAATGAAATAAATTTATAAAGAGAGATTTTTATGCTATAGGGTATGGGGAGGGAAATTGGTATATTTCACATTTTATGATCTTTCTCTTTTTCAATTAGGGAATACACAGTATTAAAGTTATTAAATTAATTCTGTTATTGATATAGTAAAATGGTACTGTTATTTACTAATTTTATGATCAATTTTAATAGCATGGAAAATAAAATGGCATGATTTTATAACATTTAAATGAAGTGAAAAAACAAAATGACATATATGTAGAACTTCTTTATCTAACATGTTGGAAGGACTTAATGATAATGTACCAAATTTCTAATGCATGATGGGATTTTAATTTTTATGTTCTAATGTTTGTTTCTAGAATATATTGCTACATATAAAATTATACACAAGGAGGCAGGGCAAGATGTGAAGTAAGGATCTATGGAATTTATTTAGCTCTCTAGAACAGCTAGTATTTAAATAGCCAGAAACTGTCTGGAACAACTGTTTGGGGGACACCCATGAGTGGACACACATCATACACCAGTCTTAAATGGGTGGAAGGGCTGAGATCATGGCACAGTGAGGATACTATGAGCAACTTTATGCTAATAAATTCAACAATATAGATGAAATAGACAACTTCCTAGGAAGGTATGAGCAATCAACATGGGCTCAAGAAGGAATAGATGACCTCAACAAACCAATTAGAAGTAAAGAAACTGAATCAGTCATTAAGAAGCTCCCCAAACAGAAAAGTCCAAGACCAGATGGTTTCACATGTGAATTCTACTAAACACTACAGAAAGAATTAGTACCAGCTCAGCTCAAACTCTTCAAAAACATTGAAGAGGAGAGAAAGCTACCTAATTTATTCTCCAAAGCCAACATCACTCTCATGCCAAAGCCAGACAAAGAAATTTTTAAACAGTGAACTATGGACCAATGTCTCTTATGAATATAGATGTAAAAATCTTCAACAAAATTCTTGCAAATCGAATCCAGCAGCATATTAAAAGAATTATACACCACGACCAAGTAGGATTCATCCCAGGTATGCAAGGATGGTTCAACATAAGAAAATCAATTAATGTAATACACCATATCAACAAATCAAAGCAGAAAAACCACAAGATCATCTCGATTGATGCAGAAAAGGCATCTGACGAAATTCAACATTCTTTCCTGTTGAAAACACTTCAAAGAACAAGAATAGAAGGAAACTTTCTCAACATGATAAAGGGAATACATGAAAAACAGCTAACATCATCCTCAATGGGGAAAAACTGAAAACTTTCCCCCTAAGATTAGGAACGAGACAAGGATGTCCACTATCATCATTGTTATTCAGCATTATGTTGAAAGTTCTAGCCAGAGCAATTAGACAAGAAAAAGAAATATAAGGCATCAAAATTGGAAAGGAAGAAGTAAAACTCTTACTGTTTGCAGATAATATGATACTATATGTCAAAAATGCCAAAAAATCCACAGCAAAACTACTAGAGGTAGTAAATGAGTACAGCAAAGTAGCAGGTTACAAGATCAACACTCAAAAATCTGTAGCGTTTCTATACACTAGTAATGAACAATCTGAGGAGGAAATAAAGAAAAAAAATCCATTTACAATTGCAGCCAAAGAATAAAATATTTAGGAATAAATTTAACTAAAGAGACAAAAGACCTATACAAAGAAAACTACAAGAAATTGTTAAAAGAAATCATGGAAGACCTAAATAAATGGAAGAGCATACCACGTGCATGGATTGGAAGACTAAATATAGTTAAGATGTCAATTCTACCTAAATTGATTTACAGAGTCAATGAAATACCAATTAAAATCCCAAATACATACTTCTCAGAAATAGAAAATCAATAACCAAATTTATCTGGAAAGGCAGGGTGCCCTGAATAGCTAAAAGTATCCTGAGAAAGAAAAATGAAGTAGGAGGTCTCATGCTACCTGACTTTAAGCTGGATTATGAAGCTACAGTGGTCAAAAACACCATAGTGCTGGCATTAAGATAGATAAATTGACCAATGGAAGCGAGTATAGTGTTCAGATATAGAACCTCTCATCTATGGACAATTAATCTTTGATAAGGCAGTCAAGCCAATTCACCTGGGACAGAACAGTCTCTTCAATACATTGGTGCCTAGAGAATTGGATATCCATATGCAAGAGAATGAAAGAGGATCCATATCTCACACCCTATACAAAAATTAACTCAAAATGGACCAAAGACCTAAACATTAGATCTAAGACGTTAAAACTGTTAGAAGAAAATGTAGGGAGATATCTTATAAATCTTATAATAGGAGGCAGCTTCCTAGACCTTACACCCAAAGCACGAGCATTGAAGAAAGAAAGAAATAAGTGGGAACTCCTCAAAATTAAACACTTTTGTGCATCAAAGAACTTCATCAAGAAAGTAAAAACACAGCCTACACAATGGGAGACAATATTAGGAAATGACATATCAGATAAAGGTCTAGTAACTAGAATATATAAAGAGATAGTTCAACTCAACAACAAAAAGACAGACAACCCAATTATAAAATGGGCAAAAGACTTGAACAGATGCTTCTCAGAAGAGGAAATACAAATGGCCAAAAGGCACATGAGAAGATGCTCAACTTCCCTGGCTATTAGGGAAATGCAAATCAAAACCATAATAAGATATCAACTCACACCCACCAGAATGTCCATTATCAATAAAACAGAAAACGACAAGTGCTGGAGAGGATGTGGAGAAAGAGGTACACTTATCCACTATTGGTGGAAATGTCAAATGGTATGACTACTGTGGAAGGCAGTTTGGTTGTTCCTCAGGAAGCTAAGGATAAAATTGCCATATTCTATACCATACCAATACTAGGTATCTACTCAGAGGACATGAGGGTAAAAATACAAATGGACATTTGACCCCAATGTTTATAGCAGCATTATTTAAAATTGCCAAGAGATGGAAAACAGCCCAAATGTCCATCAACAGATGAGTACATATGATGGAATAGTATGTAAGACAGAATAAAGTTATGAAGTATGTAATAACATGGATGGCCCTTAAGGACATAATGCTGAGTGAATTTAGCCAGAAACAGAAGGACAAATATTGTATGGTCTCACTGATATGAACATTCATAGTGTTCATAACATTAATGAATGAACTTGGATAATTTCAGTTAAACACAGAGGTCATCAGGAGATAGAAATAGGGTAGATATTGGGTAATTGGAACTGAAGGGATACAGATTGAGCAATAGGACTGATTGTAAAAATTCAGAAAAGGATAGCACAATACTACCTAACTATAAAACAATAATGTTAGAATGCTGAATGAAGGTGAATGTGCCTGGGGGCACAATGAAGTCAGAAGGAAAGATATATGATAAAGACTGAGATGGTATAATCTAGGAATGCCTAGAGTGTATAATGATAATGACTAAATGTATAAATTTAAAAATGTTTTGCATGAGGAAGAACAAAGGAATGTCAATAATGCAGTGTTTAAAATAGACTGTAATTAATATTTTAGACCTTTAACTTATGTGTGAGACTAAAGCAAAAAAATATTTATTTGGTACCAAATTTATATTTTGACTAGTGCATTTCCTAATATAACTTATGTGGACAACTTAATTGAACATCATAAGTACATAGAACCTTAAGTAAGACATAAGATGGTGTAGGTTTATCCAGAGTGATGCCTCGATAAATCTCAGAAGGATTTGAACAGTGAATAAAAAGTATTTGCAAAGTCCCCTTGGGGGAATGGTGAGAAAGGGGGAAAATTCAACTTCCCCAAGTGGAGAATTCTTGATATTCTCACAAATATCAAGACATTTGCTTTGGAGATATTGCTTTTGGGACAACCAAAGCAATCGGCTGAGCCCCCAGTCTTGGGATTTGTTCATATGAAACTTAACCCTGCAAAAGATTGGCTAAACCTACTTAAAATTAGGCCTAAGCATCACCCCCAAGCGAGTCTCTTTTGTTGCTCAGATGTGGCCTCTCTCTCTCAGCCAACATGACACACAAACTCACTGCCCTCCCCCCTTCTCTACGTGGGAAATGACTCCCAGGGGTGTGGACCTTTCTGGCAATGTGGGGCAGAAATCCTAGAACGAACTGGGACTCAGCTCCAAGGGATTGAGAAAACATTTTCGACTGAAAGGGGAAAGAGAGAAATGAAACAAAACAAAGTGTCAATGGCTAAGAGAGTTCAAACAGAGTTGAGCGGCTATCCTGGAGTTTATTCTTCCAAATTAAATAAATATCACCTTTTTAGTTAAGGCATAATGGAGAGGCTGGAGAGAACTGCCTGAAAATGTAGAGCTGTGTTCCAGTAGCCATGTTTCTTGAAGATGATTGTATAATGATATAGCTTTCGTAATGTGACTGTGTGATTGTGAAAACCTCATGTCTGATGCTTCTTTTATCTACCTTATGGACAGATGAGTAAAACATATGGATTAAAAATAAATAAATAATAGGGGGAACAAATGTTAAAATAAATTTAGTAGATTGAAATGCTAGTGATCAATGAAAGGGAGGGGTAAGGGGTACGGTATGTATGAATTATTTTTCTGTTTTCTTTTTATTTCTTTTTCTGAATTGATGCAAATGTTCTAAAAATGATCATGATGATGAATATACAACCACGTGATGAAGAAAAATGTTTATATTGTATGTTGATTGGTTCTATTGATAAAAATTTAAAAATAAAAAAAATAGGGCGTATGGATGGTTCAATGGTAGGACGTTCAACTTCCATGCAGGAGACCTGGGTTCGATTCCCAGACCATGCACCCAAAAAAATAAAAATGAAAATAAAAAGATAAGCAGAAGGTGCTGGAGAAAATTATGGAGGGAGAAAGATGCATCTATTCACTGCTAGTAGGGAAGGATAATGTCACTATCCCTCTGGAGGGCAGCATGGTAGTTCCACAAGAGGCTCATGTAAAGTTGCCATATGATTCTGCAATGCCATTATTAGGTATATGCTTAGAAGAAATGAAAACAAGGACAGGAAAGGACATTTGTACATGGGTGTTTATGGCAGCAATATTCACAATTTACAACGGATGAACTTGGTCTAAGGGTATATAGATTGATGAATGGAAGGGCAAACTGTGGTGTATACATATAATAGTATATTGAGTGGCTACAAGAAGGAATGAAATTATGAGGACTTCATCTAGATGAATGAAACTTGAGGACAGTATGTTGAGTGAAATAAGCCAGAAATGAAAAAGACAAATAGTATAATGGCTCACTAATATGGACTAACTATAATGTGCAATCTCTGAGAATTGAATTTGAGAGCATAGGTATCAGGGGAAGGCTTAATGTAAAGGTTCCTAGATTGTAAGCTCTTAGAGCAGTCACATCTATTCCTAAATTGTAAAGGTTATTTCTAAATTCTGAGATGCTGAGGTCTTTGTGTATAACCTGGTCATTTCCTGGAACTTAGGGTATCTGTGTGACACCTGAACCTCAGAGCTAGAGTTCTGCAGCAAAGAAAGTAAGCATTACCCCATACAGCAACTGTTTAAAAAGTTGAAAAAGAGATCAGACTTCAATCAGAAGTATGAATGAAGCTGATCTAGTTAGGATTAAGGTTAATAAGACTAAAAAGATAAAGGGTGATATTAACTGTGTTTTTAAACTTCAATTTTTGAGTGAGACCAAAGTAAGAGATGTTTATTTGGTGCAAAAGTTATATTTTCTGTAACACACTATCTAATTTAACTTGTGTGTTAAGTTTATTTGAACACCATAACTCCATAGTACCTTGAATAGGCAGTGAGATCTTATTGGTTAGTGTGATGCTCCCATACAACCACGTTAATCTGGACAGAAAATTTTTTTAAAAAATATTTCAAGTACCCTTGAGGGACAGGAAAAAGAGTAGAAATATTAAACTTCCCCTCCTGGGAAATTCCTGATATTCCTGTAAGCATTGGGGACTGCCAATTTAATAGGATAAAGCCCTCAATCTTGGGGCTTGTCCTTATGAAACTTATTCCTACAAAAGAACAGCTAAACCTACTTATAATTATGACTAAGAGTCACCTCCAGAGAACCTCTTTGTGGTCTCTCTCTCTAAGCCAATTCTGCAGGCAAACTCACAGCCTTTCCCCCTAGATGGGAGATGGCTCACAGGGATGCAAATTTCCCTGACAATGTAGGACATGACTCCCAGGGATGAGTCTAGACCCAGCATCATGGGATTGATAAAGATTTCTTGACCAAAAGGGGGAAGATAAATGAAACAAAATAAAGTTCAGGAGCTGAGAGATTTCAACTAGAACCTAGAGGTCATTCTGAAGGTTATTCATATGCATTGTATAAGTATCCCCTTTTTAGTTTTAGTGTTTTAGAATAGCTAAAAAGTGTTTTAGAATAGCTAAAAAGTGTTTTAGAAACTGTTGAACTAATAATAATCCAGTTCACTTGATTCTTGAAGGTGATTGTATAACTATATAACTTCATGGTGTGCCTGTGTGATTTTGAAAACCTTATGACTGACACTCTCTTTATCCAGTGTATGGACAGATGAGCAAGAAAATAGAGACAAAAAATAAATAAATGTTAGGAACAGATAAGGGATATGGAATGTTTGGAGTGTTCTTTTTCTTTTAATTTTTGTTCTATTTTTATATATTTTGTAGAAATGAAAATGTTAAAAAAATTGATTGTGTTGATGGATGCACAACTATATGATGATACTATGAAAATTGATTGTACACTTAGGATGAACGTATAGTATGTGAATATATCTCAATAAAATTGCATTAAAATCTATGCACAATTTAATGATGTAAAAATAGCAACCATTTTACTAGACTCTTGATTCTATGGGTGAAGAATCCGGGCCAGGCTCACAGGGAGGGGTGATATCTGCTGTATGATATCTATTGGTTCACCTGGGGAGGCTTGAACAGCCAGAAATAGCTGGGACGGCTTGCCTGGATGTACATGTCTGTGTCTCAGTTCTTTTACAGATGGTCTCTAATGGAGATGAAATATCTAAGATGATTTTTGTGCTCTCATGCCCATTACCAGAGCCAGGATTGCTGGAACAGCTAAGGAATTATCCCCTATCCCCCACAATCAATCTATTCACATAGTTTGGGCTTCCTCCCAGCATGGAGACCCATAGATAGTTGGGCTTCTTTCAACGTAGCTGGCTTCAGCCAGAGCAAGTGTTTCAAGAGAAAGGAAATGGAAATTATTAGTCCTCTCAAAGGGTAAGCATGGAACAGGCATAGTATTACTTCAGGTATATTCTGTTGGTTAAAGAAGTCGCAGCCCAATCTAAGGTGGAGAAATGATAGACTCCATCTGTCAATGGAGGAATGGTATGTGCATACAGGAAGGGGAAGAAATAATAGTGGTCTTTTCGGAAGCAACCACCACAGGCCTCCCTAATTAATAAGGCCCTAATTGTCATTGAAGCATTTTAAGCAGTAAATGATGGATATAATTTTTATTTTAAGAAGATAGATTCTCTGGAAAGGATAGATTGGAAGAAGACATGAGTGGAATTTATGAGATCAGTTAAGACAGTGTTATAGCAGTTTAGGTGAGAGATGATGGTGACCCGTATAGAGGTGGTAGTAGTAGAGATACCAAGAAAAGGATTGATTTAATAAAAGTTCAGTCTTTCTCACTGCAACAGGTCTTCATGCTCTTCTATCATCTTAGCTTTTGGCTTTGCACCCTTGGTAATTATTCTTTTGTTCTATTCTTACAGATGAGTAGTCTACCCAACTGGGTCCCAGACTGCAGAAAGTTGGAGTACCAAAGCACTCTATTCTTTCTGAAATGTTTCTATCTCTTTCAGTTCAATCTGATAGTACATTTACCATGACAGTTTTCTGAAAACTGTTATGGATTTCTTATGAGTATTACTAGTCATAGTTCATCCATTAAAGAAAACTGCACCCATAAATATCCCCACAAATTCTTCAAAACCAACCCATATTACCTTAGGCCTAAAGTCAGGGTTCTCTGGGACAATATCCTTAAGATCCTCAGAAGCCCTTTTTCTAACCAAGAGAATAAGAGGCATGCCTTTAAAATACTTACAAGTCCTCTTATGTAGTTGAAAGGATTTAAGAGGCATGCCCTTATGATTGATAGAAGACTTTTTCTCTGAGCTGGTCTACAAAGCACTGCTTTAAATTTTTCCGAAATCTTAACAAGGGATCTTAGAGCTGCACACTTGAGATTTTAATCCTTAGGCTTTACTTTATTGGTAAAGCCCTGGATTTTATTTTGTCTTAAGGTCATTTTTGTCTTGAGAATCTTGTAATGGGAAAGACCAAGGATCAGAAACAGTTTTATTTTCTAAACCAGCACATCCTGAATCCCTTATATTTCCTAAAATTCCTGTTTGAAGGGGGAAAAAAAAGCTTATTTTTTAGTTCATTGCTCTCTTTAGTTCATCTCTCTCATTTTATCATGAATAGCAAAAAGAAGCAACTTGGCACTTTCACCATTCTGCCTGAACATTTTCTTAATTAGATCTGCGTGACCTCTAGGTACACTTTCTATCTTATTTTCCATGTTACTGCAGGCAACAATGTCACCAAACTCCCACCACAACATAAGAGTTTATTTTTACTCATCTCCAACAAACATTGCCACAGTGATCTTCAAGACTTTATTAATATTTTCATTAAGAACTTTCCAATGTCTGCCCACTATTCAACCCAAAATTCAAAAACACATATTTTAGGTGTTTGTAATGGCAGCACCCAAATACCAGTATAAGTGGCTGTAACATTTCGAGTTCAGGCAAAATAGTACAATCAATATGAGTGATATGGAATTTACATTTATTATAAGGATTTAATCTCACATAATAGCATGGGAATCTAAGGAAATAATGGTGAGAAAGGGAATGGTTAAATGATCAGAGAAAATTCACTAGCCAATTCCACAAAGGGAAAGTGGTAAAAACATTTAAGTAAGGCTGTTGCCTCTGCAACTGATGGTGGATCTGAAGCCTCTGTAAGTCAACAAGGAAGGCAGTCAGGAAGAAAGCAAGACACACAACAGGGAAGATCTAGGACAAACTAAAAACCATTAAGACGTTTTGGAACTCACAACGACAAACAACAGCCTATACTTATTTTTAGAAATATTTTTATTGATAAATCTCCATACATGATGTACAATCAATGACTCACAGTATCATCATATAACTGTGTATTCATCACCATGATCATTTCTTAGAACATTTGCATCACTCCAGAAAAAGAACTATAAAGAAAAAACTCATACATATCATAGTCCTTACCCCTCCCTCTCATTGACCACTAGTATTTCTTATCTACCCAATTTATTTTATCCTTTATCCCTCTATTATTTATTTATATTTCATCCATATTTTTTTACTCATCTGTCCATACCCTGGATAAAAGGAACAACAGACACAAGGTTTTCACAATCCTACAGTCACACTCTAAAAGTTATATCTTAATATAATCATCTTCAAGTATCAAGGCTACTGGAACACAGCTCAACACTTTCAGGTACTTCCCTCCAGCCACTCCAATGCACCATATACTAAAAAGAGATATCTATATAATGTATAAGAATAACCTCCAGGATAAACTCTCGATTTTGTTTAAAATCTCTCAGCCACTGAAACTTTATCTCATGTTTCTCTTCCCCTTTTTGGTCAAGAAGCCTTTCTCAATCCCTTGATGCCGGGTCCCAGCTCATCTTGAGATTTCTGTCCTATATTACCAGAGAGGTTTACATCCCTGGGAGTCATGTCCCATGTAGGGGGAAGGGCAGTGAGTTCACCTGCCGAGTTGTTTAGAGAGAGAGGCCACATCTTATCAACAAAAGAGGTTCTCTGGGGGTGACTCAAGTTTAATTTTAAGTAAACATCCTATATCTTTCCCTTACCATATCTAACTTAATGATGCCAAAGACCTGTCTTAAACTGGTAACTATTTCTACAGAACTGCACATGTACCTGGTTTAGGACTCAATTAACATTGAAGAAAGAAATCCAACTACACCACACTATGCTGAGCAAGTCTGCATTAACGGTAGTAGTACCTGGAACCCTGGGCCAACCTTAAGAGCAGAGATCAATGGATTTTTTCTGTTACAGGCTATGCAATAAAATACTTTAGACTTTGCATGCCCTATGGTTTCTTTAGCAATTACTCAGTTCTGCCATTGCAGCATAAAAGCAGTCATAGGTAGTTCATAAAAACAAATGAGTGTGGCTGTGTCTAATGCAACTTTATATACAGAAGCAGGCCATGGGCTGAATTTTACCCATGGGCTACAGTTTGCCAACTTGGCTTTAGAGCAAAATATTATTTCATTTTTCTTGGTAAATCCTGCACACCCTACCACCTTTGTTGGCCAACCCTAAGCTTACATTATGCAAGAAAGGGAATTCTGGAAAATATAGTTGCACATTAGGTGTGTTGACATAGTCTAAAACCACAGCAAGTTTCCTAAATTTTCTGCTATTAACATGCATAACTCCTCTAACTGGGAAGAAAAGCAGAAGTAAACCCATAAAAAATGTAGTCTGTAAGTAGTACCAGTTCAGACCTTTATGGCCAAGGGGGATTTTGTAAATATTAACTTGAGGACTTGCACCTGGTAGAATTGGGAAACATTTATAAAGTATGTCACAAAGGTAACGAACTCCTTCAAAGAACCCAGTGACTTTCACAAGATCATTTCCACTGGATTCATCAATTTAAGTGGTAATATTTATGTTAAGAATTACAATACGTGGTAATATTTAATTCAAAAGTTTTGGGGGAATGATATTTTACCCCATTCTGGCTTATTAATGTGCATTGTTGTTTCAAAAAATAACTTTTTAATGGTGCCTCCCTTACTTCAGAGGAAATCACACCCAGAGGTGGAAATAAATAATATATGAAGAGGAGCTTCTACATAGAAATATAAAGAAATAAGAGAGATAAAAATTGACTCCTTCAGTTTAAATAATATTGAGGGGGAAGATATATTTGCATTACAGAAGTGGCTACCCATTGCAGGCCTGATCAATTCTCTTTTTAATATAATTTAAATTGTAATATCTTATAATATATCTACAGGTTTTCATAAGCATTACTCTCAGTGTATGTGATATACTGACGTCTATTTTACCAGTGAGGGCAGGTGAGAAAACACAGGTAAAGGAAAACAGGTGAGGGAAAGAGTGATGTCTGGAGTCAGGGTAAGGGTGATTTGAAAACTAAAGAAGAGAGATGTCATAGTTTTTCCTATCACCGACATTACCTTTTGTTCTGATAATGCAGATGTCCTTGATATCCCGGTGTCCTGGGAGAACAAGGTAAAGATATTCCTACATCCAAGTTTTCATTCATACCCACTGTAAGGGTGATGATTTTAATGAAACATTATTCTCTGTCATCCCTAGGCACAATGGGCATGCTAATAACATTGTAAGAGGAGGAATCATCCTTTTCTCCTCAGATACTGCACAGAACACAGATCGCCTCCTGAAGAAGTGCCAAAGAACTGAAAACACTGTCCTTGAATCCTCTAAACACCTAGTAGATCTGCAAAACAATTTATTTGATTGACAGGAGAGAACCATTTCAAATGCCAGTGGGTAGCCTTCCAGCGAACAAGAATACAAGAGTGTTTTCCCTCCTACTGCTAATGGCTAATCTTGGCACTGAGCCTTCAGCAACTGCTTCCCAACACGGGTATCCTTTTAGGAAATGTGCCTGCCACAGCTTGCCTCAAATGGATACAGTGTCAAGATGCAGAGAAAAGGAATGAGTTTGAGACAACTGAACTATATTAGCATCATACCCATTAATGTACAGGGTACAATCACCTGGCAGGGCAAACAGGCTTCTACCCAGGCAGACAGTCCATTTGTTCACTATGATAACATATGAGCTTCTAAAGATGAAATATCTTAACACTATAACCTCCATCTATACTTAAGTATAGAACATGTTTTTGTTTTATATTTTGGACCTGTCATATGAAGAAAGAAAGGCAAAGAAACCACAGATGACAAAATATTTTAACCAAATTGAAACTTATATAGTTGTCCATATCCTAAGAAGACACCATAGATGACAACTAAGATAAACATGTGGCAAGTATGGCTTCGAAAAAAATGTCCTTCCTCATAGCCCTTTATATCATCCCATAGCATACAGAGATCAGCCTTTATCTTGTGTATATAGATGCTGTTTGAAAGTCCTGGTGCAGTTTCTGACTATGCATCCTGGACTTAGAATCAATTCAAAGACTTTCCTCAAAAAAAGAAAAAAAATGAAATAATCATAACTGCCAGCCAGAATGGCAATGTAATTTAATCAGTATTATGATAAAACAGAAACTATGAAAGTCCCCCTTCTAGAAAGGCCAATTTAGTAATGGAGGCTTTGGAATATTTTCTGCATAAATTATCCTATGATGTATGTAAGAATAAAATTGAATCAAGCCTAAGAGACATTAATCAAGGAAAAGTAACATAAATTCATAAAATTAGGAATAATATATACTTCTTAAGAGTTTTATATATCTGAAAGAAATGGTTAAAAAAATCTCAGGAAAGTATATTAACTTTAAAAATATTTTCCAGGTGTTTTAAAAAGGTTAGGAAATTGGTACTTGTCAAATGAGAACAAGAGGGAAAATCAGAAATATGCACAATATCTCAAACCATTATAATATGTGACTTTGGCATTCTCCCACTGACATATAATTAAATCACATTAGACATTTATTGAAGCCCACTATATACCCAGCATTTAACCAAATGCTAGAAGTGGAGATACAAAGGGTATTCATTTCTTGTCTTCAAAGTGGAGATCATAACTTAATGGAGGAGATAGAAAGCATCGAAGATTAAACACAATGTTGAAATTCCTGTTTGATCAGGCTCAACTGGTAAACCATACCATGGAAAAACTACATTCTTTATTATTGTATTTTTGTACTAATTAGAGTTTTAAAGTAAGTCTTTGAATGGAAAACTTTTGGGTGGAATCTGAAGTATAATGAGGCTCCTTTGCCAGGTAGAGGAAACTCCTTCTCTCTTGACTGAGGAGACTAATCTTCCCTTTTTTGAAGACCTTGCAATAACCTCACCTAAAGCTGTTCCCTTGCAAGGGGATAACTATTCTTCTTAAGATAACCTCACCGCCCATCATTGCTTTCAGGTCCATTACCAGGGTCTGATTTCATATTCCCCTGTGAAAGCAAGTACAAACTCTGACCGAGGAAAAGATACCTTAAATACAGAAATATTGCAAGATTTTGCTCATTTATATTTAGCAGAAATATGGAGAATGTGGATAGGAATAGATTCTGAAGGTGTTTGCCCAAAGATAACGGAATTTAATATTTTATTGAGACAATTTTTTTTTGCCCTGGGTGTACTTACTCAAGACCCTGGGATTAATGTGTTAGCTTAAGCAATTAGAAGTGGCTCTACAGTCAAGTTTACTGGTTGACTAAACTAGAACTCAATAGTGACCTACATTTAATGAGGTTTAGGTAACGGAACTTCTCGGGTATAATGTAAAGGAAAGAATTTTTAAAGTTTACGTAGATAGACATGTTAGAATGGATTTATTAGATAGGACCCATCCCATTTCTCACTATTTTTCAGGAGGGCTCACAGGACACTTGATTCTTTTAGACATTGAAAAGTACATAAGTGAAGGGGAACCAACATCTTTGAAAAGCTCTGTAGTGGTTATCTTCTGCAGGTGGGGATGAGGATGATGGTGGGATATAGCCCATTAACTTGAGTTTCCTAATTTCAATAGGAAGCATAGGATCTGAAGTGGTAGAGACCAAAAGTGAAAGTAAATATGCACACACTTAATAGGAAGGAAAACAACGGTAATCAGAATTTCTTGCCAAGGATATTGGATCATGATAAAAAAAACATGGTGTTCTTAGGAATGAAATAAATGGATTAATTAATCTATTAAACTATAACTGTTCTAGGACTCTAAAATGCTACTGTAGTCACTAGTGAAACAGGAATTTACAGAAGCTGGATGATATATAGAATTTTGGCCTGGATTTGTCTTATAATGTGTTGAGGTGTCCATGGTTGTTTTCCCAGGTCCAGAGTATGTAATTGAAATTGACTGGTAGAATCCCCACATTGCCTGCCTCTCACACACCAGAATAGTAAACTAAATGCACTACCACATCTTTGTGGAAATTGCTGAGATTATTGTTATCATTAAAACTTGAAAGACACAGGGCTGTTGATTCTTAGCAACTTCCAATGTTCTCAGCTATGCAAAAAACAGTATGGTGTTAAAGAATATCTGCTGATTATTATAAATTTAATTATGTGGTGATTCCAGTTTTAGCTCCTCTTCTATATTTGGTCTTCAGATATTGTCTAGGAGTGAAACAATTCAATGCAGCAATTGATTGTGTTATGCTTCTGTATACTAATTATAAAGAACCAGCAGAAGCAGTTTTCCTTCACTTGTAAGGGTCAACAGCGTACATCTGTTGCACATTTTGGATTTTATCAATTCTCCTGTTCCTTGTCCTAATCTAATTTTTGAAGACTTTAATTACCTTGATATCATAAAGAGAAATGCAAGCTAATTGAATGATATTTACCAGACTTTTAAAATGCAGTTGTTGATTGAGTCCATTTCTTGGAGCACTTGAAATAGCAATGTACAATTTGTTCTTCAATGGTTTAGTAGAAAGGGAAGCTTTTTGAGGTGGCAAACTGGCAACTTTTTCTCTTTCTTCTGTTGAAATTAACATTTAATTTCTCTACCTTTTATTGACTAATTGTTGTAAATTATAGCTTCCTGTAAAATTATTTGTGTTTTTTTATATTTTTAATTTTTTAACCACTATCAGGCTAAGAGAAGTGAAAGTTTTCTGTTACATGTCTTTTTCTCTATCTTATAGATTTTGTTTTATGATGTTGATTTATTGGTTCATAGATATTCAACACATATTTTCATTGTGAATAGCTCTTTTTAGCATTACAGTGTCCATTTTTATGTCTCAATTAGTGCTTCTTTGTCTAGAATTCTTCCTTAACTAATAGATCATGACTTTAGCTTTCTTTTTGCTTGTCTTTATCTGGTATACTTTGCATTCTTTTATTTTCAAATTTCTGGATTTACTTTGTTACAGTTATTTAACTTCTATAGATCTAGAGAGAGTTGTATTTTGCTTTGTCATAAAAATCGTCATAAAACTATGTGATTTAAGTTCATTTGCATTTGTTGACATGAAACCTAACCCTGATCTTATTTCTATCTTATAATTTTCCATAATGTTTTCCTTCATGCAGGTTTTTAAATACTTAAATTATTGTTCTGGGTGGGCCATGATGGCTCAGCAGGCAAAGTTCTCGCCTGCCACACCAGAGACCCAGGTTGGCTTTCCGGTGCTTGCCCATGTTAAAAAAAAAAGAAAGAAAATTTATTGTTCTCTGTTTTATTTTATAAGTATAGTTCTTCAGATTATTATGGAGTACCTTTTTTGTTGTAAGACCTTTATAATTATGACTATATAATACCCTTGGTTATCTATTTCTTTCAGTAGTAATTATCCCTACTTTTAACAATGATGAAATCGTTTTTTATGTTGTATTTCTTCCTCTAAACCTCTAATTCTAACTTTTGTCACTAATATTGTCTTTACTAATATTATATGGGTATTTCTAAATATGCGAATCATATCACTTTCTTTTTTCAGCTTTGAAGGATTCATTTGACTCCAAACCAACAAAATGCTTTTCATTTTCTTTCCTCCTTCCTTCCCAGTTTTAGTTGGTTGTGTTATATCTGCATATTTAGGTACATATCATTCTCATTCTGCTCTGTCACCATAGTCCAACACTTATTTGAGTCCTGGTTTCATATTTACATATATTCAGTGCTCACCACCAATTATTTTGCCATAATTCCCCCAGCTCATTTCTTGTTTGAAAGCAATTTTCCAGTAGTTTCTTTAAGACTCACGGGAAAAAAATATTCTCTGGTGTCTGACATGTTTATCTGAAGTTGTGGTAGTTAGATTCAGTTATCAACTTGGCCAGGTGAACGTACCTAGTTCTATTGCTGTGGACATGAGCCAACGGCATGTGAACCTCATCTGTTGCTGATTACATCTGCAGTCGGCTAGGAGGCGTGTCTGCTGCAATGAATGACGTTTGACTTAATTGGCTGGTGCTTAAATGAGAGAGCATAACATAGCACAGCCTAAGCAGCTCGGCATTCCTCATCTCAGACCTCGCAGCTCAGCCCAGGCCTTTGGAGATGCAGGAAGAAGTCACCCTGGGGAAAGTTGTTGAAACCCAGGGGTCTGGAGAGAAGGCCAGCAGAGACCATCCTGTGCCTTCCCAGGTAAGAAAGAACCTCAGTGGAAAGTTAGCGGCCTTTCCTCTGAAGAACTAACTAAATAAACCCCCTTTTATTAAAAGCCAATCCGTCTCTGGTGTGTTGCATTCTGGCAGCTAGCAAACTAGAAGAGAAGTCTTTATAATTGAAAGATATTTTGGTTGAATAATAAAAAAAAAAAATCCTTGTATCCCAATATTTTCCCTGGAGAATTTTGTACTTCTTCTCCACTATCTGGCGCTATGGAGAAATCTACAGCTTGGATTTTTCCCCTAATAAATGTCTTTTTTCTTTATATTTCAATACCTCAAAGATATTTTTCTTTATCTTTAAAATCCAAAATAAATGTACTAAACTTGGTCACAATGTTGAATTTTCTTGGGTCAGTTTTTTCCTTGATGAATTATGTCTTTATAAAATGTAGATTCAGCTTTAAAAAATCTCAGGAAGTCCTTTTTGAGTTATATTTTTAGCTCATTTTCTGTTCATTATTTTGATTTTATTTTTCAGATACTACAGTTATGTATTATTTGGATATCTTTCTTTTTTTTTTCATTTGGTTATCTTTCCCCAATCTTCTATAATACTTTTTCTCTCAAATTCCTTAAAACTATTTCTGCATTATTTTGCTCTCTGTTGGATGAACTGTTTTTGGAAGATTTTTATATGTATTTTTGGGTCTATAAATTATATCTGTCCTTTATGTCACTGAAAATGGAGATTGTGGGTGGTCTTATCCCATTTTTTTAATTGTTGCTTTTAAGTGATTTCCAAGTGTGCTGATTTAAAACTGTTGCATACCTCCCCCCACACACCGCAAAAGCTGTATCCTTTAATCCTCATTCAATATTTTGGGTGGGACCTTTTTTCATTGAGTTATTTTCCTAGAGATGTGACCCCCCCCCAATTGTGAGTGGGACTTTTGATTAGTTGGTTTCCATGGAGATGTGTCCATTTAATGTGGCGCTGCATACTGGAGCCCTTTAAGAGGGAACCATTTTGGAAACAGCAGACAGAACCCATACAGCCAGAGGTCTTTGGAGATTCAGAAATAAAATGGCCCTGGTTGAAGCCATTTGAAGCCAGTAGAGTAAGCTAGCAAAAGTCACCATGTGCCTTCCCAGCTGACAGAGGTGCTCCAGACAACATCAGCCTTTCTTTTGAGAGGTGACCTCTTGTTGGTGCCTCAATTTAGACATTTTCATAGACTTAGAACTGTATACTTGCAACTTAATAAATTCCCTTTTTAAAAGCCATTCCATTGCTAGTATATTGCATTCCCACAGCATTAGCAAACTAAAACACCAAGTTATACAGATGGTGTCTAACGGAGCGGTATTTATACTAGAAAGCCTGTTAGTATTTGTTTTAAAAGCAATAACTGGGTAAGGCCACCCTCTATAACCACTGCTATTTAAAATTTTACTGCAGATCCTCTCCCACAGAGAAGAGTTGGGGAAAAATCACAAAGATTGGAAAAGAAGAAATAAATGGTCATTATTCATGAATGTATGATTGTCTACATAGAAAATCCGAACTAATTCATTGACAGATTATTAAAATTAAGAGTTAAAGAAGCTAAATAAAATAGCAATATAGAAATATCAATTTTATTTCTGTACCACAAACTCAATATGAAATGTAATTTTAAAAGTTTACAATAGGAACAAAAAGTATGAGGCCCCTGATACAATTCTTAAAAATATAAACAGGTGCAAGATCTGTCTGGAGAAAATCATGCAACTCTTTAGAACGATGACAAAGAAGACCTAAGTAAAAGGAAGTCATATGATCTTCCTGGGTAAGATCATTCAACACCGTAAAGGGGACAAATCTGCTCAAACTGAACTAAAGAGCCCAAACAGTTACAGTCAAAGCGTGGCTGAACTTTAAAAAGAAACTGATAAGTTAATAATAAAATATATATAGAATAGAAAAGGGTCAATAATATTCAAAATGATCCTAAAGAAGAAAAAAGTAAAAGACCTTTTTCTACAAGTTTTCAAGACATTATGAATTTACAGTAACGTAATACAGTTTGGTATCGACACAGACAAATATTCAGTCAAACAGAATAGAAACACTGGAAACGGACCTTTGTACATAAGCTTGCTATATGACCAAAATTTACAGAGGGTAATAGGCAGACTATTCAATAAATGGTGCTAAGATAACTGAATGTCCATATGAAGAAAACTTGAAATATATTGGATGCCTACTTCAATCCTAAAGACTTACATGTAAAAATGTAAATCTTAAAAATTTAGAAGGTAACATTGAAGAACATTTTTATAACATAATAGGGAATTACTATTTCAATAATATGCAAAAACTATATAAGAAAATATGATGAATTTAACTACCTTAAAATTAAGAACTTTCATTCATAAGATGGCATCATTAGAGGACTAAAGCAACAAGCCACAAGCAAAGATATTTGCAGCACATATAATCAGTAAGGGTTTATTTCTATAAATCAAGAGAAAGAAAAACAGCTACATGTAACAACATTTTTTTTTATGATTAAAATACATTATTTTATTGAGGGAGATAAGTTACTTAGAGGTGAACTGGCTACAGACAAAAGGAAGGAACGTATTAGAAGTTGGGTTTGTTAGCAGGAGATACTACTATTACTAAAGCCTCCACGCAACACATATTCAGATTCTAGGATCCCCTTTATTACATGGTTCAAAAATGGGTCGCATCTTCTAGTCAAAGGACCATGGAGATGTAACAGGATGCTTCAGCTAACAAACAAGAGTCTTTAGGTCTTCTCTCAGCCAAGGCATCCAGTGAAAACATAATTTACTTTTCAGATTCCTCTGGAGGATTAAAAAGTCTCTTTCTCATCGCGTTGCCATGCTCCCTGCTCTTGGTTCTCTTTGCTGCGTACTCATTCTTTAAGCATTTTCTCATCTCCAGATCAAGATCATTGCAGTGACCAAAAAATTTCAGAACAACATGAAAAAAGCAAATTACAGAAGATTATACACTGTATACGAGTATTTTTTTTTTACAAAGCTCTAAGACAAACAAGAGGAAACAAAATTTGTCTACAGTTACATAAGCTAGGGATAAAAACTTTTTTTAAAAAAAAAGGGAGTAAAAATCACAAGTCAATATGGCAGTTACCTCTAGGAGAAGGAAATAGAGATGGATAAAGTGGGATCATGCAGATAAATTCAATAGTATTCATAATTTTTGAGTGCTTTATTTGGGTTATGATCCCATGGTGTTTATAAGAGTTTAAAGAATTCTTTAAAAATTTTGTATGTTTCATATTTTAAATGTTACTTTGTATCTTTCTTAAGCTTTATTTTTTAGTTTAACATACATACAGAAAATTATTTAAAAGTCACGTATCTATACAGTAAATTCTCCCCAAATGATCATATCTATGTGGTCATCGTCTAGGTTAAGAAACATAACATTACCAAACACCAAAAGTGCCTTCTCGGGTGGGCCATGGTGGCTCAGCAGGCAGAGTTTTTGCCTGCCATGCCAGAGACCTGGGTTCGATTCCCGGTGCCTGCCCAAGCAAAAAGCCAAAAAAAAAAAAAAGTGCCTTCTCACTACCCTCACCTTCCTCACCATAGATAACCAGTCTCAAATATTCTTTTCTAGGTACCCATTTTTCATAACACTTTTCTTAAAAAGAATATTAAGTAAGGAAAGCATTCAAAACTATTTCTAAGAAGGTTTCATCTTCAACAAAGTGGGGAGTAAAAGTAGAAGGAGACACTTATCCTGCCTACAAATCAAACTGCAAACCCTAATAATAAATAAAAGAAGTGTGTTTCTCTCTGCTAAAGCTGCTGGAATGCAATATACCAAAAATAGATTGGCTTTTACAAAGGGGATTTATTGGGTTACCAAATTTACAGTTCTAAGGTCAGGAAAATGTCCAAATTAAGGAACCAACAAGCGGATACTTTCACTAAAAAGGCCAGTCATGTCCATGGTTTCTGTCACATGGGGAAGCACATGGCAACTTCTGCTGGCTCTTCTCTCCAGGATTGCTTTCAAAATGGCTCTCTCAGCTCCTTTAGGTGCTTCTGGCTTCTGCTGGGGCATTTTCCTTCTCTGTGTCCTTCACTTGGTTTCATCTCTCCGCTCTGTATAGGCTTTGAGTTCTCTCCATATTTACTCTCTTCATAGATGACTCTGGTAAAAGCATTAAGACCCACCTTGAATTGAATGGGTCCCATCTCCATGGAAACAACCTAATTAAAGGTCCTACCCACATAGATCTGCATCCACAAGATTGGATTAGAAGAACATGACTTTTCTGGGGTACATAATTTCAAACCAGGACAGGATGGTAAGGGATAACCCTAATATTTCCTATATTATTGACTATAGTTTGGTCCTAAGAAAATGTTCATATTATTTCTAAACCCGTTTCTGCTTCTGTTAGCTCACCAATGTTTAAGTACCACTTCTCTTTTCTGATCTATATATGTTTCGGTCTCTTTATCCAGTCTTTATGCCACTTCCATTTATTTATAGAATTGCACCATCTGGGTGTGTTTCCCTTTGGGCATATGTCAATTTGAAAATGCCCGTCTTAAGCATGGTTAGGAACTCCACCCATTATTTATCGATTGTATTCTACCCTTGCAGAATTCATTGAACTATTATTTTCTTGGCACCATACTACCTTCAACGTATCATAAAATTATAACTGGGTTTTTCTATTAACCCTGTAACTGCAATGGCTATTATAAGCCACGAAGGTCATTTTCACATAAACGCTACTATGTTTCTAACCTCTTGATATACTATTATTTAAATAATGGACTTACTTTCTTTTATCTATGCTTGGCCTTGTCGTAAGTCTATCTGCCAAAGGGTTGGTTTGAGAGGTAGATTGGCATTGAATGTTGCACCTGTATAGTGAGAGGTTCCACTTTCAAAACTGATAATCACATGTATTAATTTATTTTTAAAAGGCCAGAGGTTATTACTTCCATTTCAAAATTAGAAAAACTAAAAATCAGGATCATAAGCAACTTGCCCCAATTCAGGTTTATTAAGGGGCAGCTATTATTTCTGAATCCAGGCATTTTGGATCCATGTGTTCTTTTTTTCACTTAACTAGACTGTCTCTCACAAACTAGGCTGTTTTAAACTAATTGAACTTAACTTTAAAAACTCATTAACTAGTAGGGAGAGATATATACCCTGTGGGGAAAGAGGGTCTGAGAAGAGACCAGTTTGAGAACAGAGCTTGGCAGAAAGACATTGGAAATCATTAAACTTTCAGAAATAATGTGCTAACAAATTTGGTGATTCCAAGAATCCGGCAAAGAAAATTATAATCTATAGTATAAATCACAATACATATGTCAAGGAAACTTACTTAATGATTCTGGTTTGAATTTAGGAAGTGGTCTTTACCTAAAACTCCCATGCTGATGTTTCTATCCACTGCAACCAGTAAAGGAGGCTGAAGGTGGGGCATTTTGGTATGGGTTTGCAGGGAGAAGGTCTAGAAAGCCACACCTCAGACTTTGCTTAGAGTCCGTTATAAAAGGGAATATGGGAAGACACACTGTTCCTGAGCTTTGTTTACAGGGGGAGTCTGCAGATGTGAAACATAGCAAATAAGAGGTTACAAGTGTCTAAATTGATAGCTTTGCAATAGAAGTCCATGAATGCTCGCAGCCATCTTCACCGTGGCTTTACCAGTCGTCAAGGAACTCAAAGTGATCACCTGCTCTTTAAATTGTAGAAATTCAACCTACAAACCCAATGGCATTAATTTACAAGAAGCATAGCGTACCGAGATAGGCAGTAAGTAGAAACTAGTTGTGTGGCCTTGGTCAATTCACGTTCGTATTCTAGACTTTTATTTTAGCATTTGTAAATTAAAATGTAAAAAAGCAACAGAATTCCTTTTTTTTTCTTCAAAGCAAATCAACAAAGAACCTCACAATATAACCAGAAAAACCTGATATTAAGAGGATGGAAATCCGAGATATCTATGGGTTCCGTAGATTGCAAAACAACACAATTGAAAAAACCACCAAAATAATTCCATCTAGCTCTAAAATGTTAGTTTTCAGTAACTGAAAATGAGTCTAGGAACCAAGTACTGTAAAGCATTATATAATGCTAGCATAAACAGCATAAATATCAGACTTGTATTTGTAGAGAGACTTCTGATAGCTGTATGCATTAAAAGAACACAGGACTGGAGGCAGTTGGAAAACTTTCATCTAAAGAAAATGTGACCACTACCTGAACCAAGGAAGTAGTGTACACTGAGGGACAGCCTGCCTTTGCCAAGTGCACTCATTCATTGTCGCTCTCCTCCATCCAGGCACCATCAGCAGGTCTCTGAACAAAGCTTGCAAGTAAATAATTTCTTTGGAAAAAAAAAAACAAAAAGCCTAAATAGAGGTAACAAGATATATTGTCTTAAGTGGATCTTCTTTCAGTCAACACAACTAACTATAAAATAGGGCATCAGACTTAATCAAACTTAGTATCACCACACTGATCCGGCATTTTGCTCCAGAAAAGTAGATTTCTTCATTTTTCAAAAACATTTTTCAACAATCATAAAATATTAGAACCAAAGAGGTTTTGATTAGTTCCCTGATAACCAGAATTTTCAGTTAACAAAAAATATTCTCCTTCTGATGGCTAGAAAAAGAGAGAATAAAATTATGCAAGTGCCAGCTCCATTCTTATTGTTTTCTACTTGGCTTGAAATATAAATAATCTCCAATATATTAGCTTGTGTCCTTCCTGATGACGCTTTCATAGAGTCAGGATTTGGCCAGGGCTACATCTGGAGTCTGAGCAGTTCACATACACAGAAGGATCTATTTCTCCGTCAAATGCCAGGGGCTTTGGCAGTTTCTACTTAATGCCAGCAGGGCCACCTGGACCCCTGAGAAGTCTTGGTTAATTAAGACATTAGCTCCTAACATACCAAGGAGAGCTTCTTGAATTCACATGTTGAGAGTGAAATGAAGATTTCCTCAGCGAGACAGGTTGAAATCCACTTTCAGCACCTTTTTTTTATATACAGTAACCTGCATTGCAGAAAGTGTCGACACAGCCTTGCTAACTTTGTTAGGGGGAGGGCCAGTAACAACACTCGGCTGATTATAAAAGAAAAAGAAGAGGCTCTGAATGATTATAGAATTCTTATAATGTGCATAGTGTTATTATGGCACTCTGCCCAGGGCTCATCAAAGATAAATGAGGTTTGAAGAGTGGATTTTTTTATGTTAAATTTAATAGACATTCCCTTTTCTTTTCTTTTCTTTTAAACTGGCAAGGGAATGAAAAAGACATCAAAGCAGTTTTCCTATAAATCTATATGAAAATGGATTTTAGAGTCAACATTTCTGCTTTTATTACTTATACTTTCTTTTGGAAGCTGAAAGGAAACATATTTCAGTGCCTTTCAAATTGCTTTGGAGAAAAATAATAAATCCAATATATATGGAAAAGTTTATATGGTTGTTGTTTTGGCTAGATCTATACAACTCTGAGATATTTCTCTCATATTAAGATTTTTTCTAAAAATTGTTTTTCAAAATTTTTTCTTGTTTTTGTTTTTTATTTTTTGGCATGAGCAGGTTCCAGGAATCAAACCCAGGTGTCCAGCATGGCAGGCGAGAACTCTGCCACTGAGCCACCATTGCCTACCCATATAATTAAATTTCCTTGTGTTCCTTCTTTCTTTCTTTTTTTGCATGAGCAGGCACCGTGAATTGAACCCGGGTCTCAGGCATGGCAGGTGAGAACTCTGCCACTGAGCCACCACGGCCCGCCCTGTTTTTCAAAAAGTTTTTATGCATATTTCAGTAGATTTATAGATACTTAGTAATTTGTAATTCTGAAATCCAATGACGGAATTGGACTGTTCTCATATTTTGGTTGCATGAAGCTGTCTTTTGTAAGCTGCAACTTCTGAAATCCTCAACCAAATCTTAAAATACAACTTAAGTTCCAATGGCTGAGAATTTTGATGGGAGATAGGAAGGGGGAGAGTGTACATTAATATTGTAACATCAGCCTCTGAATGTGCTCCTCGTGTGTGAAATTATATTTTTACGACACTTCCCTGGTTTTGTTTGAATCAGCTCGATTGAAAATCATCTTGAACCCAATTTTTCTCCAGTAGCTGACTCTCAGCACACATTACTCTTGTAATTGTTAAAATTTGTTGGTTCAGCTTTTCAGGCGAGGTTATTCGGATGCACAAGGAAGTTGCCAGAATGTTTTTATGACTATGTCACAGTTAAACAAATCCAAAGTTACTTAGTTCCGTCAATAGTTTAATCTCCACTGCAAAATCATTACTTTAAAAGAAAGATCAAAGTTCACAGTTCCAGAAAAGGTAACTCAATGCTAGTAACATGATGCTACTTCCAAATTAAAAAGGCAAAGTGATCACGGGTTAGAAGGAAATATTCTTTGGGTGGACGGTAATCTCAGAACTTGGATGAATCCTTCCAACAGAGTCCTGGGTAGTAATTCTAATTGTTCTCCTCACTACATCTGAACCACTGCAGTCACCATTTTATAAATGAATGGAAGAACCACAGGTCAGAGGACAGACATTTCCCCAGGTTTTCTTCATTTACCTAAATTGCCATTTTCTTACAGAGTGGGAGGTGGGAATTAATAGACATGGATGAGAACCCTGTCAAACTTCAGAGCTTTTATATTGAATACCAAAGCATTAGCACAGCAAGAAAAACATTAATAGATGTTAAAGAATTGAAAGACATTTACCCTTTGAAAGCCAACCTCAGTGTGTAGAGCAGAGTTGGCAGTCATTCAGCAGAGCTAATGGTATAAAGAACATCCCAAATTTGGAAAAGTGTTGTAGATGTAGCGAATTCCTTCCCTATGGATTAGGCCAGTCTTTCTCAAACTGAACTAAGCATTAGAATTTCCTGGGAAGCCTCTGACTTAATTGATCAGGATTGGAGGGCAGTACATTTTTAAAACTCCTGAGCAAAGACAGAAAACTACTAGTCTAGACCCAACAAGCTGGAAATAGTGCAGAAATTTTTCATTTTTTTTCACCTCCAGAACATAATGTGTGCAGCCCACCACAACTACCAAACCAGACAGAATAGTTTCTCTCTCGAGGAAGGAACAGTTTCGCCTGAGTGGCATGGAAAGAAATGATTGGATTCATAGATTGAGACCTGGTAGGTAGCAGGCACTTCTCTTTTTCATCTGTCCCCACCACAGGCAGTTACGAAATTTAATGCACCAATTCAGATAGGCAAAGAAAATGCATCGCCTTTATTGCATTTGTAGTTTTCTTCAAGACACCATCCTGTGGTTCACAGGGAAAAAGAAAGTTTAAGCTTCATCTAATTTAGCAATTGAAGTAGTCTCTTCAGGTAGTATTGTTTTTCTTTGGAAAAAAACCTCAGTTTCTCATGTATCCTCCATCCCCAGGCTTCTTGGCCCTAAAATAATCAAGTGTAATAGGGTGTGTGGCTTGTGAGTCTTCATAACATGAGACAGGGGTGGAATGGAACACTGGAGTGCACTGGATAACAATAGCTTGTCTTTGACAAGAGGGCCCATTGTCTGCCTAGTCATTGGATAGCATACTTGCTTTGACACTCACCTCTGTGCCTAGGGAATGCTCTGGCAATGCACTGGCCAACTTATTTATGCTGAGTTGACTTTTTCCCCACTCTTACGTGGTACAGATTTTTGTATAACCAGCCACATTGTTCATCATACTAAAAGTTTCAGAATCTACGCCCGTCCTATGCTATAGGCTCAACTTATTCAGTCACACTTTTTTGAAGGTGGAAGTTCTTCTATCTGTTTGTCTTCTTCCTGGAAAATATAATGATTGATATTAAAATCACATCTTGAGGTAGAGTGAAATAGCGTGGTGTTAAAATATATTTTGAGGGCTCTAATTTCATTACTTACTTTGCTGCAAGTTCTCTCATGTATTCTTCCTGCCTTGTCTCTTTTTTTGTTTTAGTTCTACTCTCTCTATTCTTTCCTTAGAAAGTTGAAGGTAGAGATACTGACTAGAGTCTGTCATATTGAATAAAGAAAGAGGAAGAAAGAGAATCCATTTCATTTTTTTTTCACTTACCTGTTCCACTTCATTCTCTAATCCAGGGGCCCATAATACCATGTCATTAGAAGTTCCCAAACACATTTACCTCCTTGAGATCTAACGTATTTTTAAAAAGAATCTGTTAATTTGCAAGTTTACAGTTCTAAAGTAGTGAAAATGTCCAAATTAAGGCACGAACAATGGCAGTTTTCTAAAAATAATGAAAATATCATATTCATTCCATCATTCAAAAGAAAACATAACATTTTTGAACTTTTGGCAGGAATGCGCTTAAAATTTCAGAAAAGGTAGGTATATAATAGTCAATATGTATATGTGTATGTGTATGTGAAGAGATGGAAACTAACCTACAAATCACTCCACGAGTCAGCATCACAGCACAAATGAAAACCTACATATTTATTTGGTTAAAATCACAGGGTGCAGACTCAAGTATAAGAACTAATTAGACTATGCAAAACAAAAAAAACAATGACCAGGAATAATTCAATTCAACCAAAGATGAATTTTTAAGTATCTCTCATTTCATACCCCCAAAATGAGTATACATGTGTCTACCCAACTAGCACAAGTGACTATTGTCTTGCATTCTACATGTTCTATAGCCCATTTCTTTGTGACACTGGTCTATGCCTCAATTTTCTCAACTGTAATTTAGAAACTCAGAAAAAATTCTTCTTCCCTAGCAACTTCATTGGATCGCAATACTGATTATCGATAAAGATAACATGCTATTTAAACTTTCACAGATGAAAAACATTACATATACTATACTATACTATTACATACTATTACATGTCTATAGACATGTATGTATATGTATTTATATATGTGTGTGTATGTGTATGTATATATGTGTGTGTGCATGTATATGTATATAGAGATATTAAAAATACTATATTTTGTGACCTGAGCTTGTGAACATTTCAAAGTATTTCCTAAATGCCAAAAGCTTGCTTCTTTACATGGCAAAGTTTAGTCTATTTGTAAACTCTATGATAAAAATACTAAGAAAAACATACAACTGACTACAAAAGGCTTATAAAGTTACCAAATGTCTCTGCTTACCACTGATAGGGATTTCAAAGAAGAATGAATTGTGTTCATTGCATGACTCTGCCGCTCCACTCTATCCACCATTCACCAGGATCCAGCATAAGGGAAAGGAGACTGAAGGAATAAAAACATGACAGCAAGATATATGATTTCCAAAAGATCTGTGGAGCTCACAAACATGTAATTAATTGCTACGTTCACTGAAAAATACATGAAACAATGGTATGTATCTGCTCCCAACAAGAATAATTAGAGTCACCATTGTGCTAAATGATTCGATCATCAAGTCAAGAAAAGCAAAGAAGGATCTGAACCAGGGAGGTGGGTTCACCATCCTAAAAGATTAAAATGAGCCCAACAGACATTTGAAAGAATGGCTTAGGATGGGTCAGATGTTTCCATACCACAGAAGAAGTGTGAATACAAGGCCCTCAAATCCTTTTAACAATTATTTCCCACTATTTTTAATATCTCAATTCTGCCTATTTCCTTATGAGGCTGTTATGTAGTATTATTAGATCTGTTTTATGGGAGGAAAAATCCAAGCAAAGGTAAAATAAAACTCTATGTTTGAGGTCTTATGAGTCATCAGCAGGCCTGGAATGAGCCAACTATTCACTTTCCAGACTCGTTTTAATATCTGTGGCTTCTGATAACAGAAGTTGTAGAATGATTGGACTCTGGACTCAGATTTTGCCAAGTTGATCTTTTTTTTTTTTTTTTTTTCAAAAAATCCTGATGTATTAAAAATTAGATACAAATGAGCAAACATCATGCATGGCTCTCTCAACCAATTAACATGTCAGGTCTAATTTACTGTTAGACAAATACTTTGAAATATTTGCAAAAAGCAGCATGAGAATTTATTCTCTGCAGTTAGGTAGAGATTTCAGTAAGTTCTTGACGGTCCTTGAGGGAGCTCACAACCAGGAAAGAAGCACCATTTTGAAGCCTCTATTTTTTTGTGTATAAGGAACAGACAGTGCTGGGAGGCTCCACAGATTCCAAATCCTAACACTGGAAGGAAACTTAAAGACTTGCCCATGCCATCTACTTGATGCCTAAACTAGTCACCCAGAAGAGTAATCTACCCTGGTCATAAAGATCAGCAAATGTAGCAGTTGAAAATCCTTTGAATAGCAGTTTACAGGAGGTGGTAAAACATTTTCTTTGCATCTTAAATAAGTTTCTTCTACTACAATTAGAGGCTGTTTCTTTTAATCCTTTAATTAAGACCTCAAGTTCTTTTAACTTTTCTCATTGAGGTTATTTCCCAATCATTTTATCATTTTAATGATAGAAAATCTGGAGAATACATTGTGGTCTGTGAAGTAACCTATTATTTGCCTGTATGGTTAAGTAGCCTGAACAGATGATCACCTACAGGCTAGATATAAAAGAAACTAAAAGAATAATCATATCAAAATATAACTTTCTGACCATTTTTATATGGCAATGCATTGCCATTGCATTTGGCTGTGTTATTATTATTATTATTATTTTGGTTAAGGCATAAAAGTACTTTCTCAGAAAGAAAGTAGTATCCAGGATGACTTAAGAGCTCAGTTATTATTATCTAGAAATAATTTCATCATATGATTAAGAGATTTTTAAAAATATTTTATTAATTCTAGTCACTTTCTGGGTTTTTAAAGTCTGGGACACCAGACAGACATATTTTGAGGCAGATCAGAGAAGATATGGCACATACACATGGAAATTTCTAGGAGATTCCAGTTGAGTGCAGGAGCATTTATTAAGACTGCGCCCAAAGGGTGGCTAAAGACCTGTGTGCTAGGAAGAGAAGGATTCTGAAGATAACATCACTTTGTACTTTTGCCTAGAGTTGGCCTTATATATTACACATCTTCAAGTGAACGTTTGAATTACACATTGTATGTAGTGAAGAGGGAACTGATTGATCTCTGTGGTATTCTTCATATTGGTTCCAATGTTCTCAAAATTTTAGAAACAAAGGAACAGGAACTAAATTGTTCCCCCTTTATTTCTTGTCCACATTCTCACCGTTTTCTCTATCCCAATGACTTTCTCACTTCCCAGTACCAACCACACAGTAACACTGCCAAATACACATATAATTTTTATAACTTAACCTTCTCTGGCACACATTTTAGTCTAGGAAATTTCTTTTTCAGAAAAATAGGGAGGTTCTGAGGGATTCTACCTATTTCAAAACCTGAAGTCCAAGTCCCCACCATTGTATAAATTGGTATCTCATTCCTCTTAAAGTTCCTCTTATCTCTTGTTCATGTCCCTCCATATTGACAACCCTAAATAATTGCAGAGAACAGAATTTTCTAAAACAATTTGGACTAAAAGGCCAGCTGTTTCAAAGGTAATGCAAGGAACATTTCAAGGCAAGCACAGTGAGCTCCCACTCTCTTCTCTGCCAGACACTGAAGACAATTAGGTTCAGGAATCAGGTCCAAGCTAAATGCTTGACCCAGTCTTCTAACACTGTGTGCTTGGCAGGACCAAGCTTTAAATGCCCTTCTCTGCTAACTGGCTACATATCGGGAGGACTATCAGTCTGATAGTTTCTTAGATCCTTGTTCTTTTGATTAAAGCTAACATTGAACAGTAAGTATCTTAACTACTCCAAAGAATAACACATAAAACATTGATTAGCTATACTTAAAAATGAAAGCCAAATATAATGTGTTACAAATAAAGGTATACAATCAATGTCAATGTTACTTTGAATGGGCTAATGTAAAAGGAGTGCTTGTGATGTTTTCTCCATTGGTTTCTTCGCATTGTTTAAATTCTCAAGCATAAGGCCAGTCTGGCCATGAATAGCTTCTCACAGGGAACATTTGACTGTGACTAGCAGCCGTGTAAGGCATTTGCCCTTCCAAGCACACACAGTGATAGAAGACTGAAAAAAATTTAATAACTCAATTAATGGGAGAAATAAGAAAGCATGAGAAGAACAAATAAATCATATTGCATTGACAGATGAGCTTTTAGGAGGTCATTTTTCATTAGTTTCCTTTCTCATCAGGAATCAAAATAAATTCCACATTGAACGACAAAGAAAAGCCCAGTGACTATCGCCAACTAAGTGGATGAATAATGATGAGGAAGAATTATCATGGCCTTAGGTCATTGCTACCTCCCCACCCCCACTGTATCTCTATAAATGTCTAGTAAAGATAGGTTAAGTTAAGGGGATTGATTTTGTTAGTTTTGAGGATTTGTTCATCCCCTAAGCCTTGGAGTCATTTTATTAAATTTCCCCTCTCTTTCTCAAGCTAGATCCAGCCCATTAGGAAATTCAGTTGACCCTAGCTTCAGACTATGTCCATAACATAGCTAGGTCTAATTTCTTTAACCGCTACCCTCCAAATCCAAGCTACCATCTTTCTCACCTGGATTATGTAGTACCTTCCTTACCTTTCTCAAAACAACACAAGGGGACCCTGTTTAACAGAAGAACCAGAATACTTGACTGCTTTGTCTCAAATGTTCCAATGGACTCCCATATATCCGGAATCTTAGTCTAAGTCCTTACAATGGTAACGCATCTCATCATCCTATTCTCCAGTTCCCCCCATCCCAACCTCACCCACAACACTTATCATCAACAACTAATCTCACCCTCGTCCCCACTGCTTCTGCCACACTGGGCACTTGCTGCTCTTCAAAAGCACTAGGCAAATGGCTAACATGGGATGCTTTCCCTGGTGGTTCCTCTGCCTAAAATATTCTCTCTCAAGATATCTACATGGCTCACTCTCTCATCTATTTCAAGTAATCACTTAAATGTTACTTTCTCAGTGAGAACTGTTATATTGACCACCTTATTTAAATTTCAGCACCCAATCCAGCTCTTCTGATCCTTTTTATCTGATTGTGTGTTTCTTTCTCTTCACTTTTCAACTACAGAATTATATTCTTATTTATAATAATTGGATTAACTCTCTTCATCTGCTCCCCAAGACTTCACAAGTACAGATTACCATCTCTTTTTGTTCATATAATATATTTCTTACAAGTTTGCTGACTTGTGATGAGGATTATGATGGGGATTGTGTAATTGATGAGTTAGGGTTTAATGACTACTGAATCATTATGTAAATAATACTTTTTTTCTTTCTAATATATTAGAATAGACAGAGAGAAAATACCTGAAATCTCTGAACTGTAATCCATCTGGCTTGATCCCTGAGAATAATTTAAAAGCCTTTATCCAGCACCTTTGTTTTTGTAAAGGCAAATGCCTTAATGCTAATGAAGGAAATCAAGTCTGCCATTAACTGATTCTAGTCCCACTTTCACTCCTTTACATTTGCAAATTATTTCAGCCTATACATGTTATCAAAATGATTACTCTGCCTCCCTTCCTTTCTGCTTACATTTGCTATTGAAATGGTGACTCTGTCTCTCTTCTCTCTGCTTACTATTCAAGATCATAATGACTTCAACTTCCCTGATTAGACTCCATAAATACTTTGAACCCCCTAGACTTGGGGAGACAGACTTTTGGGCCCCTAGGCCACCTGTTCTCCTGTTTCATGCCTAGCAATAAACTCTTTCTCTCTTTGAAATCCTTGTGTCTCAGGAATTTGTCTACTTGAATCACTGGGCAAAGAACCCACCACTTTTGTCTGGTATCAATTGGTGATTGCAGTGGGACCCAAAGGTCCTTAGGAAGCAAGAAGCCCATCTGCCTGAGGTTCTGAAGCTCCAGTAGAATAGTTAAGTGTGGTAAGTGAGCCTTTTGTGGCCACTAGATGTTCTTTAGCCTAGGAGCTCTGCAGTCAGGTTTTTCTCCATTATGCTGTCACTCCAGACCCTTTTGGCACCTTAAAAAGCTTCAAAGAGAGAAACCATTTCCAATTCCAAATCTGGATATCTGATTGGGTGAGTGGGTCAACAGGGAGAAAAGTAGATTGGGAAATTAGTTGGGTGGTTCAGGTCCCCTAGACCTAGGCTTGAGGGCTGGTTCCCACTTACAGAACAAGCCCCCTGCTCTGACCTCTATGGTTTCTCTGTTGGGTACCATTCTGTACGGGTTTGAGACCTATAGCATGGGTTGGAGAATTGTTTGAGATCTAACAGTTAAGCAGGCCTGTTTAACTGTTAGCTGATGTGTCACTTAGGTTTAGTAAGTGTTTAATGCTTATGTAATTGTTCATTGGTGTCTTAAGCATTTAATATCTATTTAACTGTTAGTTGATGCGTTCAGGCTAATTATTAATTGGTGTGTTGCTTAAACATAGTAAGTGTTATGTGTCTTTAAATTTGTTAGTTGGTGTGTCCCTGCATTTGTATTGCTTAATTGTTCCAAATTTGTTACTGAAAAAAAAACACAACTTTTAAAGTGGGAAATTCTAATCCCAACAGCCTATCTTAATGTAGTTCTTTAGGCTGTATTTTGAAAAATTGGAAAAATTTTAGTTATAAGCCTGTGAGAAAAACATTTATTTCGGTAATATAATCTGTCCTCAAAATGATTTAGAATCAGGAGAAAAATGGCCTGAGAATGGCTGTAAAGATGGAATATTGTATTACAGTTAAAATTGTCCTACAAAATGGCAAAAATGAGAAGAGATGATGTACATTCAATCCTTTATTTCTGTGTTTCTGTGTAACTAGCTTTCTATTTGCGTCTTTCCACCTGTTCAATACATACTCTTATACCTCCTGACGGTAATAGCAAATTAACAACAAAAAAAATAATTAAGGAGCTGTATTCAAATGGTTTAAAAATAAATAGATGCTTTTATTTAAGTAAATAAATTAGTACTTCTGAAGTCAAAAAAAGAGAGAGACAAAGAGAGAGAGAGAGAGAAAGAAAGAGAAAGAAAAAAGAAAGAAAGAAAAGAAAAACCCACTGGGCACCAGTGTTCAAGCTTTGGTAATCACTGTAAACAAACTTGGACATTAGAAAGAAACCACCCCTGGAATTTCCCTAAGCTACCAGTGAGCTGCTCATGGAAAAGGCAAAGACCTTTCCTAATTGTCTGGGTCATAGATTTTTTTTTCTTTTTTGTATTTTTTTATTTTATTTTAGGTCACAGATTTCAACGAAATAGATTTAATAATTCATAATAATTAAAAGATGGGCATAGAAGGTCGAAAATCCCACCACCATCATTTAAAACTTTCAAAACCAAGTTTGACAGATAAGACGTCATTTTTTTCTTGTCACATCTATCCCTGCCCCCCACGTAGTTATGAAGGAAAGACTGAGTGCAGAAAGATGACAGAGATATGCTTTCTTTCAATTTAGCCTGGAGATCAGAAATGGTAAGCACAGAACATCCTTCAGAATAGGCGATGTTTGTTAAAATTATTTCTTTCCAATAATACCTTTGCAATCTGAGTAACTTCGGTATAGGAGTGATTGAATAAGATCTAATTGCCAAATTTCACTAAGTATAATGAAAGTTCCTTGAGAGATATGGAAAAATTTTCCTGGATTTAGGCTTAGGACAATTAAATAATTGCAATATATTCTTGAGCTGTTCATAATTTTAGGAAATTATGAAAACAGATTTTCTAACCTCCAATAAAAATAATAAAAATCAAATACAGCTATAAAATTGCAGTGGCAAAGTCTAGTCTGATTCCTATATTTATAATGACTTTCTAAATTGAACAAATGCAATTTTATTCTGCTTAAGTATGTCCTCCCTAAATTTATAAATGCTTTCTGATTAAATAAGCAAGTATTACATTTATGTAATTTAATAAAATGAGAATATGCCAATGATTCAAGTATATATTATTTAAGAAATCAGTTAAGTTTAGTAAGAAATAAAATGATATGGTTTATCATCTTAAATTACTTGGATTTTGGGGCGGGCCGCGGTGGCTCAGCGGGCAAGAGTGCTTGCCTGCCATGCCGGAGGACCTCGGTTCGATTCCCGGCCCCAGCCCATGTAAAAAACAAACAAACAAACAAAATATAATAAAACAAGAAAATGTTTAAAAAGATGTTTCCCTTTCTTCCATCCTTCCTTCCTTCTCTCTGTCTTTCCTTCCCTTCCTCCCTCTCTCTTTAAAAAAAAAAAAAAAAAAAAAAAAATTACTTGGATTTCAAAGCATCTGCTTTTTATTTGCTTTACCATTTACAATCTCAGTGTGTGAAAGAATTTGAATTTTGGGTAGCTTTGTTAATGTTATTCAGTGCATTTTTGCTAGTAAGTGCTCTCATGAATAAAGAAGACGATTCTTACCTTCAAAGATTTTATATTCTACTTCAGTATACTTATACTTGGGCATAAGGCGGTAATAAAAGAAGAACAGAAATGGTGGAAAAATGTAAAAAACAAATGGATAAAGAATGACCTAAGAAGGCCTCATAGAAGAGATGACATTTTTAAGACCTTTAAATAAGAAAGTAGCATTTAAATAAAGAGGGCTCTGAACTAGGCTTTATTTTCCTTATTGTTTGTTTGTTTGGGATGCATGGGCCAGCAATTGAGCCCTGGTGTCCTGTGTGGCACATAAGAATCTACCACTGAACTATCCATGCACTCCTGAGCTAGTTTTTGGTTGTGTCTTTGTTTTTGCTTTTTAACAAAATAACTTAATTTTTGTGAACTAATACACTTCTCTATTATTTAGCACTTGGGAATGATGTTCAGAAAGATCTGAGGGTTTTTTTTTTTTCTAGAGATGAATCCCTTGATTATTGAAGAGCTGATTATATTTTAAAGTTGGGTTCTTCTGAGGGTGGTGTTGGACTGGACTCGGAGATTTTAGAAATACTGTTGTACGTAGCCTCTTCCCTTCATGAATACTGTTATTGGTAAGTAATATTCATGTTCTAAGTGCTTTATAAGTTTGTTGTCAAATTTATTTCTAATAGTATGCAGTCTGTAAAGATAAAGACTATAATGGAATGGATATACTTTTTTTGTTTTCCACACTAAGATGATCATATTCTCTGATTAAAGTACATTTTGTTTGTGTGCTGAATGGTCATAGAAAGTTAAAGATGGTTTATGAAAATGAATTCTGCCTGTCATAGCCAATGCTGGCCAAAAATTTGATAAGCCTGTTTATCATATATTTTTTTAAAGCTTTTGTTCAAACAGTGTTTTCACACAAAAGCTTTGTTTTCTCCCTGTTAAAATAATGTGGATTGTTAGTCTGCTCTTAATGATAAGTTTTTAAAGTTTTTCTTAACCATTTGAGTACTCTGTCTAGAAGAGATTTTTACATTAGTATAATATTCTTAATGTTTATGTCAGACTTATCCTTTGTTTCAAAAGACATCGTCTCACTCTTAAGAGAAAACTGTTACAAAGGATTTGCACTTTCATCTTGTAAAAATGAGGTACTAAAATAGTTTAACATATTTTATAGGAGGTGTTTGGGAAATATTACAGTGGCTAAAGGGGATTTTCTATCCTTTCGTTAGTTAAATTTGTATGGGTAAAATGTTATTCATATATTTAGAGATTGTATAAAAATTCCTAAATTGAGAAATTCTTGACAATGTTCTCACTCTCCATATTATATCCTGAAACCTATCTGTGTGATATTAGACAAAAGTATGATGTTGTTAGTCATGGTTTTATTTATTCTTACAAAAAGGCCACAGATCATGGAAACAGCCGCATTTACTTATCAGTCACACTGCTTTGCTCTAATGGTTCTCTAAAAGTATATGTGTTCAGCTATAGGTCAAAGCTTCATTTACAACAATGAAAGGCTTTAAAAGAGAGCCAGGACAGATATATAAATTATAAAACAAGAAAAAACCTCTGCTATGGCTTGTCAGTATAAGACAACTGTTAAATGTTTCTATTTCTCAATGTAGCGTCATTTTAAAAGGCTTATAAGAAAATTAGAGTTCAAATTGTAAACTCTTACAGCAGTCACATTTACTTTTGAGTTTTAACTGTTATTTCTAAAATCTCAGATGCTTTGCTCTTTCTATAACCTAGCAGTTCCCTGAAATTTTAAGTGTCTGTGTGAGACTTGAGACTCAAAATTTGAGTTCTCCAGCTCTGAAAGTCAGTATTACTCCCTGTAGCAACTGTTAATGAAACTGATAAACAATATCAGACTTTAATTAAAGATGCTAATGAAGCTGATCTGGTTAAGACTAAGGTAAATCAGAATACAGAGTAAAAAAATAATATTGTCTATATTTTAGAACTTTAATTTCTATGTGAGACCAAAGAATAGATATTTAGTTTGTCCAAAATTTCAATTTTTCTGTGGCATACTACCTAATTTAACCTGTCTAGTCAGTTTATTTAAACAATCTAATTCAGCTTAATTTGATAAAGAACCTAGAATAAGGAATAAAATATTAATATTCTGCACAAGTTAATGTTATACCCTAATGCATTTCAGAGTATTTTAGGCAGATAATGAAAAAGTATCTGCAAAGTCCCTTGAGGGACTGGATAAAAGATAGAACTATTAAAGTCGCCCATGTGGGAAATTCCTGATTTTCTCAATATTCTCTTATTAAACAATAAGAGCTTCCAGTTTATAAGCCAACCTTCCTCGATCTTGAGGCCTGCCCTAATGAAACCTATTTCTATAATGGCAAAGATGTGCCTGTTTTAATTAATGCCTAAGAGAATCTCTTTTGTTGCCCAAGATATGGTCTCTGACAAACTCTGACCGCCCCCCACCATCTGAGACATGACTTTCAGAGGTGTACGTCTCCCTGGCGTAGTGGAACATGACTCCCAGAGATGAGCCTGGTCCTGGCATCATGGGATTGGTTGACCAAAAAGGGGAAGAGAAATAAAGTTTCAGTGACTAAGAGATGACAAATCAAGTAGAGAGGTCATTCTGGAGTTTACTGTCAAGCAAGTTTCAGCCATCTTAGATATTGCAAGCTGCTACTGCCACAGCATGGCAAGTCCCAATTAACAGTATCCTCAAAGATACCCTGGACTCTGCAAAAGTTTGTTTTTTGGAGACTTAAATCCCCTGGATTGCTCCTATGCTAAATAAGTCTTACGGTAACTGAAATACTGATAAAGACATTACTACTCCAGCAAAAACCTGAAATTAAAGAAAACATACAACTGCAATCTAATACTTTCCATTCCCTAACCCCTGGGGTCAACATCGCTTTCCAGCTTAAAGAAGTCTGAGCAGTCATCATCCAGGTATCCCTCAAGATTGGGGAATTATCAAACGACACGGAGAAACTGAAACCAAGGAGTTAAGGTTTAATAAATGATTATGATTACTTAATCATTATATAAATGTTCATTTTTTTCTTTTTAGTACATTGGAATAGACAAAGAGAAAACATATGAAATCTCTGAAATGTGATCCAGTTACCCTGATCCCTGAAAATGATTGTAAAAACCTTTATCTTGTGTCTCTGTCCATTTTTTTTTTAACTTTAAAAATTTGTAAAAGCAAATTCCCTAATGCTAATGAAGGAACTTAACACTGCCCTAAACTGATTCCAGCCCCTTTCACTCCTTTATATTTGTAAATATACTTATTGAAATGATAACTCTGTCTCTCTTCCTTTCTGCTTACTATTGAAAATTGTAATGACTTCATCTCCCTCTTGTTAGAATCCATAAAAACCTTGAACTTTAGACTAGGGGAGACAGATTTTTGGACCACGAGGCCATCTGCTCTCTTGCTTTGCCACTAGCAATAAACTCTCTCTTTGAAACCCCAGTGTTTGCTCATTTGACCCAACGGGCAGAGAATGCTCCACTGTTGCTTGTTATCAATTCCACTTGCATTCTGAAAAGTCTTCTGGGGTATTATTCATTTTCTAATATAGCTCTGATCCTAATTATTAAAATAATGTCTAAACAGCTTTCCATTATTGTTTTGCCTGAAAACACTATCCAAAACTTCTTCCCTAACGACAGCATAACCAAACAAAAACTACTTGTTTGTTCAGAGAGCCTGATGTCAGTTCCTCATAAATCAGTGGATAGGCCTTTGAATTTCTAAGTCTTTATGTATGCTGTTGGAGTTTACCCCACCCCACTGTAATATTTTTTAACTACTTATTATAAAATAAAGAGCTTGGCTGGCTTTTGTCTCAGGTTCATGGGAGATACCCTCTAATTTTATGGAAGTTTCCCCGACAGGAATGCTAGAAAGTGATTAAGGTCTTGGGACTTTGAGCCTAGTGAGGTTAGGGAGGAGGTTAGAGATTGAGTTCAACTGCATAGGCTATGATTCCATCAGGAATCACATAATGAAATCCCAGTAAAAACTCTAATACCAAAGCTGAGATAAGCTTCTCTGATTGGTAACATATGTATTTGCTGCCTTTTGTCTACTTCATATTCATATCCTTCTTGCTATAGTAAAACTATAACAGCGAGTGTAGTAATCTCTTGAGCTCCATAATTGTAGTAAATGATCAAAACTGAAGGGACAGTGAAAACTCTCAAATTTGTAGCCAGTTGATCAGAAGTGTAGGTGGTCTGGGAATACCCAAACTTGCAACTGGTGTCTGAAATGAACAAGATGTGTAATTTCACCTTAACAGGTGAAATTAGTCTAACTCCAGGTAGCTAGGGTAAGAATGCCATGGGAGTTGATGTCAGAAGTTAATATACTGACTAAATTGATTACTTTTCGGCCCTCAAAAGTACAGTGGAGAACAAATCCTGAATTACTAGAAGTAATTTTCAAATATTTCAGGTAGAAATATGTTTATATTTCTTCATGGACATCTTGCTGGGAACTCAAGTAAATGTGATAAGTGTTTTATTTGGAGATAATTTTGTTGATGTAGACCCTATTTTCCTGTTGCTGGTGGTGGTGGGTTTTTTTTTTTTCTACATTTCTCCAAGACATTATAGCTTCACATGAAAATATGACATGCCCTAAAAGTTTTAAATTTTGATAACTTTATGACCTCTATCTGAAATCATAGTCCCCTTCTGATGTTATTATATCATTCATTCATTCATTCATTTATGTATCAAGAATTTACTGTGCATCCACAATTTGTGAAGCCCTGTTCTGGGCAATAGGGTCTCAGCAGTGAATAAAACACAGAGCTGTCCTCCTGGAACTTGCAGTAGCAGAGAAAGCATGGTACCTATCCTCATGGAATTTGCATCCTAACGTGTATTCCTTTATTTCAGTGCTGAGGATTAAACCACGTACCCAAAAAAGACATGCTCAAGTCTTAATCTGCACTCCTGTTGGTGTGAACTCTTTTGTAAATAGAACCTTTGAATATTTTTTATCAAGATGTGGCCACATTAAATCAGGGTGGGTCTTAATCCATACTATTGAAGGCCTTGTAAAGAGAGGAAATTCCTATGCATTCAGTCAGAAGAAGCCAACAAGGAGAGAAAGGTCACCATACACAGAAGACTGCCACCATCCGAAAGCTACTAAAGTTGGAAGAAAGCATAGCCTTGCCAAAATCTTGATTTGGGAATTCTGTGAGGCAATAAATACTCATTGCTTACATTAACCGATTGTGTGGTATTTGTCATAGCAGCTCTGGCAAACTAAGACATTCAGTATTTAACACAAAGTTTACCTAATAACAAAGTTGCACCTAATATTTGTTTTTCTGAATCCCCACTTTCCCCACCTCAGACTTGAGTTTCTTTGGGCCCGGAATTTTTTTGGACCCGACTAAACATAGTGTCTGGAGCATGAAGTCACCAAAAAATGTTTGATGATTCCATGGATATAGATCTAGTATGTGCATCTCCTTTGGCAGGTCAGGCAAGTCAGCTTCAAACAGAATATTATAGATTTTCAAGTACAAGAGGGTTTCCAAGGAAAATATCATGCCACAGGCTCTTTGAAGTTTAGCCATCAGAGTCAATATTGCAATAATCCTTTTTTTACCACACACTATCTTGATGTTTCTTGGATAAGTTTACAAATAGAAAGAATTGTGAGAGTCTCTAGGCCACTCGTTTTTAAAAATATAATGTGGTAGGAATGAAAGAATTTACAATAATAATAATATAGTAATAATAATGGCATGCTCATATTGAGATCTTTGCATTTGAGATCTCAGAACATAATTAAGAATTTGGAACAAACTTTGAATCCAGTGCAGCTACTTAAGTAAAAGGAAAGTAGACATACAATTACAAGCAAGGAAAGCTACCCTTCGGTCCCATAAGGTCAAAGATCTAAAGTTGGAAAGGAAAAGAAAGTGTTTTTATGCCATTTGTTGCAGTGCACCAATCACCAGATGCATTTTCTTGTGGGAAAATCTGCAGCTAGAAGAAACCTGACCAACATAGAGTGTTATTTGTATACCATATCAGATATGAGATTTCTATGACTGTGATTTCTGTGACTCTGTAATATCCGAAGAAGACTAAAATTTCCTTCAAAAATTTCTGTAAGGCTAATGAAAACAGGACCTATTTTCTATGTGTGGATTTTTTTTTTGTTCACCATTTTTAAGTTCTTGCTTGTTTTTCCACAGAAATTTATTTCACCCATCCCCACACTCCACCTTAAGCTTTGTGTACATTTGTATAGCTTGCTTTCTTTTTTTTTTTTTTTTTTAGCAATAACAGACAACAGATAACTTTTTTTTTTACATGTACAATCAGTAATTCTTAATAACATCACATAGTTGCATATTCATCATTTCTTAGTACATTTGCATCGATTTAGAAAAAGAAATAAAAAGACAACAGAATAAGAATTAAAACAATAATAGAAAGAAAAAAAACAAAAAAAACAAAAACAAAAAACCTATACCTCACATGCAGCTTCATTCAGTGTTTTAACATAATTGCATTACAATTGGGTAGTATTGTGCTGTCCATTTCTGAGTTTTTATATCCAGTCCCATTGTACAGTCTGTATCCCTTCATCTCCAATTATCCCTTCTCTTTTTTTTTTTTTTTAATTAACGGAAAAAAAGAAATTAACCCAACATTTAGAGATCATACCATTCTACACATGCAATCATTAATTCTTAACATCATCACATAGATGCATGATCATCATTTCTTAGTACATTTGCATTGGTTTAGAAGAACTAGCAACATAACCGAAAAAGATATAGAATGTTAATATAGAGAAAAAAATAAAAGTAATAATAGTAAAATCAAAACAAAACAAAACAAAACAAAAACCTATAGCTCAGATGCAGCTTCATTCAGTGTTTTAACATGATTACTTTACAATTAGGTATTATTGTGCTGTCCATTTTTGAGTTTTTGTATCTAGTCCTGTTGCACAGTCTGTATCCCTTCAGCTTCAATTACCCATTGTCTTACCCTGTTTCTAACTACTGCTGAACTCTGTTACCAATGACATATTTCAAGTTTATTCTCGAATGTCTGTTCACATCAGTGGGACCATACAGTATTTGTCCTTTAGTTTTTGGCTGGATTCACTCAGCATAATATTCTCTAGGTCCATCCATGTTATTACATGGTTCATAAGTTTATCTTGTCTTAAAGCTGCATAATATTCCATCGTATGTATATACCACAGTTTGTTTAGCCACTCTTCTGTTGATGGAGATTTTGGCTGTTTCCATCTCTTTGCAATTGTAAATAACGCTGCTATAAACATTGGTGTGCAAATGTCCGTTTGTGTCTTTGCCCTTAAGTCCTTTGAGTAGATACCTAGCAATAGTATTGCTGGGTCGTATGGCAATTCTATATTCAGCTTTTTGAGGAACCGCCAAACTGCCTTCCACAGTGGTTGCACCCTTTGACATTCCCACCAACAGTGGATAAGTGTGCCTCTTTCTCCGCATCCTCTCCAGCACTTGTCATTTTCTGTTTTGTTGATAATGGCCATTCTGGTGGGTGTGAGATGATATCTCATTGTGGTTTTGATTTGCATTTCTCTAATGGCCAGGGACATTGAGCATCTCTTCATGTGCCTCTTGGCCATCCGTATTTCCTCTTCTGGTAGGTGTCTGTTCAAGTCTTTTTCCCATTTTGTAATTGGGTTGGCTGTCTTTTTGTTGTTGAGATGAACAATCTCTTTATAAATTCTGGATACTAGACCTTTATCTGATATATCATTTCCAAATATTGTCTCCCATTGGGAAGGCTGTCTTTCTACTTTCTTGATGAAGTTCTTTGATGCACAAAAGTGTTTAATTTTGAGGAGTTCCCATTTATTTATTTCCTTCTTCAGTGCTCTTGCTTTAGGTTTAAGGTCCATAAAACCACCTCCAGTTGTAAGATCCATAAGATATCTCCCAACATTTTCCTCTAACTGTTTTATGGTCTTAGACCTAATGTTTAGATCTTTGATCCATTTTGAGTTAACTTTTGTATAGGGTGTGAGAGATGGGTCTTCTTTCATTCTTTTGCATATGGATATCCAGTTCTCTAGGCACCATTTATTGAAGAGACTGCTCTGTCCCAGGTGAGTTGGCTTGACTGCCTTATCAAAGATCAAATGTCCATAGATGAGAGAGTCTATATCTGAGCACTCTATTCAATTCCATTGGTCGATATATCTATCTTTATGCCAATACCATGCTGTTTTGACCACTGTGGCTTCATAATATGCCTTAAAGTCAGGCAGCGTGAGACCTCCAGCTTCGTTTTTTTTCCTCAAGATGTTTTTAGCAATTCGGGGCACCCTGCCCTTCCAGATAAATTTGCTTATTGGTTTTTCTATTTCTGAAAAATAAGTTGTTGGGATTTTGATTGGTATTGCATTGAATCTGTAAATCAATTTAGGTAGGATTGACATCTTAACTATATTTAGTCTTCCAATCCATGAACACGGTATGCCCTTCCATCTATTTAGGTCTTCTGTGATTTCTTTTAGCAGTTTTTTGTAGTTTTCTTTATATAGGTTTTTTGTCTCTTTAGTTAAATTTATTCCTAGGTATTTTATTCTTTTAGTTGCAATTGTAAATGGGATTCGTTTCTTGATTTCCCCCTCAGCTTGTTCATTACTAGTGTATAGAAATGCTACAGATTTTTGAATGTTGATCTTGTAACCTGCTACTTTGCTGTACTCATTTATTAGCTCTAGTAGTTTTGTTGTGGATTTTTCCGGGTTTTCGACGTATAGTATCATATCGTCTGCAAACATTGATAGTTTTACTTCTTCCTTTCCAATTTTGATGCCTTGTATTTCTTTTTCTTGTCTAATTGCTCTGGCTAGAACCTCCAACACAATGTTGAATAATAGTGGTGATAGTGGACATCCTTGTCATGTTCCTGATCTTAGGGGGAAAGTTTTCCATTTTTCCCCATTGAGGATGATATTAGCTGTGGGTTTTTCATATATTCCCTCTATCATTTTAAGGAAGTTCCCTTGTATTCCTATCTTTTGAAGTGTTTTCAACAGGAAAGGATGTTGAATCTTGTCGAATGCCTTCTCTGCATCAATTGAGATGATCATGTGATTTTTCTGCTTTGATTTGTTGATATGGTGTATTACATTAATTGATTTTCTTATGTTGAACCATCCTTGCATACCTGGGATGAATCCTACTTGGTCATGATGTATAATTCTTTTAATGTGTTGTTGGATACGATTTGCTAGAATTTTATTGAGGATTTTTGCATCTGTATTCATTAGAGAGATTGGTCTGTAGTTTTCTTTTTTTGTAATATCTTTGCCTGGTTTTGGTATGAGGGTGATGTTGGCTTCATAGAATGAATTAGGTAGTTTTCCCTCCACTTCGATTTTTTTGAAGAGTTTGAAGAGAATTGGTACTAATTCTTTCTGGAACGTTTGGTAGAATTCACATGTGAAGCCATCTGGTCCTGGACTTTTCTTTTTAGGAAGCTTTTGAATGACTAATTCAATTTCTTTACTTGTGATTGGTTTGTTGAGGTCATCTATGTCTTCTTGAGTCAAAGTTGGTTGTTCATGTCTTTCCAGGAACCCGTCCATTTCCTCTAAATTGTTGTATTTATTAGCGTAAAGTTGTTCATAGTATCCTGTTATTACCTCCTTTATTTCTGTGAGGTCAGTAGTTATGTCTCCTCTTCCATTTCTGATCTTATTTATTTGCATCCTCTCTCTTCATCTTTTTGTCAATCTTGCTAAGGGCCCATCAATCTTATTGATTTTCTCATAGAACCAACTTCTGGCCTTATTGATTTTCTCTATTGTTTTCATGTTTTCAATTTCATTTATTTGTGCTCTAATCTTTGTTATTTCTTTCCTTTTGCTTGCTTTGGGGTTAGCTTGCTGTTCTTTCTCCAGTTCTTCCAAATGGATAGTTAATTCCTGAATTTTTGCCTTTTCTTCTTTTCTGATATAGGCATTTAGAGCAATAAATTTCCCTCTTAGCACTGCCTTTGCTGCGTCCCATAAGTTTTGATATGTTGTGTTTTCATTTTCATTCGCCTCGAGGTATTTGCTAATTTCTCTTGCAATTTCTTCTTTGACCCAGTCGTTGTTTAGGAGTGTGTTGTTGAGCCTCCACGTATTTGTGAATTTTCTGGCACTCTGCCTATTATTGATTTCCAACATCATTCCTTTATGGTCCGAGAAAGTGTTGTGTAAGATTTCAATCTTTTTAAATTTGTTAAGACTTGCTTTGTGACCCAGCATATGGTCTATCTTTGAGAATGATCCATGAGCACTTGAAAAAAAGGTGTATCCTGCTGTTGTGGGATGTAATGTCCTATAAATGTCTATTAAGTCTAGTTCATTTATAGTAATATTCAGATTCTCTATTTCTTTGTTGATCCTCTGTCTAGATGTTCTGTCCCTTGATGAGAGTGGTGAGTTGAAGTCTCCAACTATTATGGTATATGTGTCTATTTCCCTTTTCAGTGTTTGCAGTGTATTCCTCACGTATTTTGGGGCATTCTGATTTGGTGCGTAAATATTTATGATTGTTATGTCTTCTTGTTTAATTGTTCCTTTTATTAGTATATAGTGTCCTTCTTTGTCTCTTTTAACTGTTTTACATTTGAAGTCTAATTTGTTGGATATTAGTATAGCCACTCCTGCTCTTTTCTGGTTGTTATTTGCATGAAATATCTTTTCCCAACCTTTCACTTTCAACCTATGTTTATCTTTGGGTCTAAGATGTGTTTCCTGTAGACAGCATATAGAAGGATCCTGTTTTTTAATCCATTCTGCCAATCTATGTCTTTTGATTGGGGAATTCAGTCCATTGACATTTAGTGTTATTACTGTTTGGATAATATTTTCCTCTAACATTTTGCCTTTTGTATTATATATATCATATCTGATTTTCCTTCTTTCTACACTCTTTTCCATATCTCTCTCTTCTGTCTTTTTGTATCTGACTCTAGTGCTCCCTTTAGTATTTCTTGCAGAGCTGGTCTCTTGGTCACAAATTCTTTCAGTGACTTTTTGTCTGAGAATGTTTTAATTTCTCCCTCATTTTTGAAGGATAATTTTGCTGGATATAGGAGTCTTGGTTGGTAGTTTTTCTCTTTTAGTAATTTAAATATATCATCCCACTGTCTTCTAGCTTCCATGGTTTCTGCTGAGAAATCTACACAAAGTCTTATTGGGTTTCCCTTGTATGTAATGGATTGTTTTTCTCTTGCTGCTTTCAAGATCTTCTCTTTCTCTTTGACCTCTGCCATTCTAACTAGTAAGTGTCTTGGAGAACGCCTATTTGGGTCTAATCTCTTTGGAGTGCGCTGCACTTCTTGGATCTGTAATTTTAGGTCTTTCATAAGAGTTGGGAAATTTTCAGTGATAATTTCTTCCATTAGTTTTTCTCCTCCTTTTCCCTTCTCTTCTCCTTCTGGGACACCCACAACACGTATATTTGTGCGGTTCATATTGTCCTTGAGTTCCCTGATACCCTATTCAAATTTTTCCATTCTTTTTCCTATAGTTTCTGTTTCTTTTTGGAATTCAGATGTTCCATCCTCCAAATCACTAATTCTATCTTCTGTCTCTTTAAATCTATCATTGTAGCTATCCATTATTTTTTCTATGTTTTCTACTTTATCCTTCACTTCCATAAGTTCTGCGATTTGTTTTTTCAGTTTTTCTATTTCTTCTTTATGTTCAGCCCATGTCCTCTTCATGTCCTCCCTCAATTTATCGATTTCGTTTTTGAAGAGGTTTTCCATTTCTGTTCGTATATTCAGCATTAGTTGTCTCAGCTCTTGTGTCTCATTTGAGCTATTGGTTTGTTCCTTTGACTGAGCCATATTCTCAATCTTTTGAGCGTGGACAGTTATCTTCTGCTGCTGGCGTCTGGGCATTTATTCAGATTTCTCTTGGTGTTGGACCCAGCAAGGTTGTAATATTTTTCTGTGAAATCTCTGGGTTCTGTTTTTCTTATCCTGCCCAGTAGGTGGCGCTCGTGGCACACGTTTGTCTGCGGGTCCCACCAGTAAAAGGTGCTGTGGGACCTTAAACTTTGGAAAACTCTCGCCGTCCTGGGGGTTCGCTAGCCGAAGCGGCTTGAGCCCGCCCGGGGACCGAACGCAGGGAGGGTTGCTGGTCGCCGCAGCCAGGGAAAGAGCCCGTCCGAATTTCCTAGTCGGCCCTGGGCAACAAGCGTGGCGGGAGGGCGCCAGCGGCAGCGGCCCGCCCGAGAGAGTGCACGTTCCCCGGGAGTCACGGGGTCACCGTTCACCGCGGCCTGGGGGTTTCCGATCCAATTCTCTCAGTTGGTCCGGGGGCTGCGCGTGGTGTGGGCACCAGTCGCCTTGGTTTCAGGGGACCACCTCTCCAATTCTCCCAGCCGGCCCGGGAAGGGGGAAGGGAGTAACTCCGGCCGCTTGCCACCCCGCCCGGTAAGGCCCGCGCGCCTCGGCGATCTCACCTGAGCTGCTTCTCTCAGCCAGCCAGCCGTTCCAGGATGGGGTACGCTGTCTTTTTTTTTATCTCTGTTGTGGCTTTGGGCGCTTTCTGTATCGTTTCTACTCCCCTAGTAGGTGTCCTGGAGAAGAAACTAAGATCCGCGCGTCTTACTAAGCCGCCATCTTCCAGGAAGTCCCGATCAGCTTGCTTTCTTACAAACTGTTTAAGTGGTCTATCAGATCAAGTTTCTCAGTTTAAATTCTGTTTTTAGATGTACATGTTTCACATCTAGTTTTTATTAAATTTTTAAACGGCACTCAGCAGGATGTTTGTGTGCATGTGTGTGTGTGTGTATGTGTATATTCAGAGCCACTGATGTCTTTGGATAAGCTTAGCAAATACAGATAGATTAGATACTACATCTTATCAAATAATGTTTTTAGCTTTTCAGCCAAAAGAGTTTTTTTAGAGAAATTTTATATTTATAGAACAATCATGCATAAAATACAATATTTCCGTATAACATCATATTATTCACATTTTGCATTGGCATGCTATATTTATTAAAACTGATGAAGGCACATTTTGTAATTGTACTATTAGCTATATCCCATGTTTTAACTTATGGTTCATTGTGTTGTGCATTTCGATGGATTGCTTTAAAAATTATTATTTTTCATTTTAGAACATAAATACAACTAAAAATTTTTATAATTCCTTGGAACCAAATAGTGTGTGAGTAGGAAGATTGGTGCTTTGTATCTTCTATCATGAGGTATATCATATAAAAATGTTTCAATGCTATTAAGTGGCTTTGATTTTTTAGTAGCTGTAATTCAACCATGCATATATAACATTAAATGAAACAAGTAAAGCAAATTAAGTAGAGGCTCTGACCACACCATGGTCAAGATGACCAAAACATGACTTTATGCCCATCTAATGTTGAGTTCTGTGAAAAGCTGTCATTTGAAGAATGATGTTCTTTGTCCTTTCCTCAGCTTAAAGATGAAAACATGTTCAGAAAATTTGATAAAAATTAGTTCAGCAAGTATTATCACTGAGGAGAAGCAAGAGCCTCCTTCTGATAGTAAACTCGAATGCCAGTCAAATGTCAACCAGTCAAATGGCTGAAGATAAAATGTCAGAATTAATAGCTCTTGCTAAACACATAGGACTTTAGATCACCATCAAGAACAAGACTCTTTCAGGTATGACTGTGGCCACTCTATCAACAGGAACTGGTCTTGAGAAATAGGAGAAGTTTATTTTCATCCTGCACAAGGAGATGTGTTTTATTCAAAGGCCTAATACCTTGGGCCCCTTGACATCCTTTTCTGAACAGACACCGAGAGGGTCCATGGACACCAGGAGCTCCTTGTCATCAAGAGCATCGCCTGCAAGATCTGAGCACCTGGGCGTGGCTGCTCCAACATCTAACCACACACATAGTCAACTCGCAGCTTTATTCTAAGTAGATGCAAACTGTTCACTAACTATTCCTTTTATTTTTTCTCCTAGGATGGTATCTTTTGTCCTTGGGTAGTTCAGCCTTTTCTTACAGTATGCAAAACCCAACCACTAATTCCAGGTTAAACAGTTCTCCCTGCAGGTCCCCAAACTCAGCTTTGTACTTCAATTTTTCAGTACTCGATTCCCTCCAAACCAATTTTAATCAAGTTTCTCTTGATTATTTTTCAAAATAATACTTCTAATAAGCATCATGGCTGCAAATCTGGCAGAATAACCTAGTTTGTCCTAGGATGATTCTTTGCTCTTCTTACTTCTACCTTAAAAAAAACAACTCATTCTGAGATTAATTGGTTCTGAAAAGGAGATTAATCTCTTTCTAGAACCAGTCATATTTTAACTTTCCTTATCTCTTATTCTGAGTTTTAATTTTTTTTTTTTTTTTTTTTAGTAAAAAGGCCAAGTACAGATTTCTCAGCTTCATTGTCTTTTTAGCAGGTTTAAAACCCAACAAAATGATTGTAATTTTTCTCATATCTAAATAGTGTTACATTAAATCCTCCCAGGATTAGGGCCCGGTATTCACCACACCGCATTACATATGTACTGAGAAACTGAAAATATGCTCATATTTTTGCAAACTAGTCATATTTTACACATTCTTAAAGTGCAGTGTATTTAAAAATCACGTCAGAATCCTTTCATAATTTGAATTTCACGGCTTAATTTAGCTTCTTTGTAAATTCCAATCTTAATATTTTGGGGTAGTGTAATGCCAGGCCCACCTATACTTAATATGTCTTCAGGGGAGTACTTTGCAGCATGTAAGGTGAAAGCTTCACTTCCTTCATCAGTTCTGCTCTTGTATCCTGTGTCAGAGAGTTTCACATTTTTGGTCTCAGGATCCCTTAAGATTCTTAAAAATTATAGAGGATCTCAAAGAGCTTTTTTAAGTTTGGTTATATCTATCAATATTTACCACATTAGAAATTAACACAGACATCTTAACACCATGTATTAATGGAATTTAAGCACAACAATAATATTAACATACATATCACGTATATTACATATGTATGTCAATACATTTTAACATAAGTATTTTTATGCAACTTAACTGTATTTTCCAAAACAAAAAAGCAAGAATATGGGCATCATTTTACATTTTTGCAAATATCTGTAATGACTGGCTTAATGAAAGACAGCTGGAGTCTCATATCTGCTTCTGCATTCAATCTGTTGTGATATCTCACTTCATGTCGCTTCTGGAAAACTCTGCTGCATACTTGTGATAGAATGAAAGTCGAAAGACAATTAATGTTACAAAAAAATTATTTTTGACCCCACAGACCTCCTGAAAGGTCTTGAAAGTCCTTCAGGGGTCCCGAACCATACTTTGAGAACTGCTATAGAGAATCATACTATTTGTTTTAATTAGGAAGTAAAAGTTAAAGTGTTTGAAGAATAGAGAAGATAGTAAATGCAGAATGGCTTACCGCAGCTGATGTGGAGAAGACAAGGTTAAGTTAGGGTAGGAGCAAATGTGCTGGCAATTATTTGATAGAGTCACACTGAAGTATTTTGCTTGGGATCAGTTGCTAACAGGGTTGGAGGGCTAATTTAGCATAAAGCTATGGTGGGTGGTATGGGATGGTGGCAGACTCCAGGAAACTGAAATCTTCCCTTCCCTGTTTCTCTGCATCTCCATGGGAATGATTGCTATCTTGCCATAACAAATATCATCCTGCCTGGGGGAATCACATTTTACTAAATAATAGTATGTATTCTTAAGGATTTGATTCTAACTATTTGTCTCTCAGTTCCAAGTATCACTCTGCCCCTTTTTTCCCAACCATATTGGTGAAGGGATATTCCTCTCGCACAGTAATAGCAAAAGTCAAAATAACAAAGAAAACATTACAAAGGACTTTCTTGTGGAGAAGAAAACTCGTGTATCTTCAAGTTTTACTAAATTTAGACTTGATAAATTTCAACTTGAACATCATCATACTCTATCACTTGTTTTCTCCATTTGCTGCTTTTCTTTTTGTTGTTGTTTTTTTGTTTTTTTGTTATGGGAACAGAAAACACTTCAATAAACCTACCAACAGTGGGAATCAAATGTTTTCCTGGGAAGATGTATCATGGCCATACTCTTACCCTTTAATCATTTTCTTCGGCAGCTTCTGGTTTGAGGAAGGGTGATGGCAGTGTACTGGGTGGGAACTGGGCTGTGGGGCAGTGGGGTCATGAGTAGGTACTTTCCAGGTTTGAAGATGGGAGAGAGGACGGGCCCAATAGCGTAGGCGCTCCTGTTCCTTAAGTGCATAGGGCTCTTTCACAGCTGCTCAGCATCTCTAGGAAATAAAGTGCAGGTCCACACATCTATTGGCAGTTACTGATTTTTTAATGATATCTTTATAAATGAGTTTCTCCACTGAAATAATGATCGTGCAGAGAGCTTTTCTACAAACTTCATAGAGTGAGTAGTCGTGGGTATTTTTAAAATTTTTACGTTATTAAAGTTATGTGTGCCTCTGTGCATGAGAAAGAGAAGGAAGGAAGATTTTATTGTCAGGATTAAGAAGCTGCGTCAAAAAGATCAAGTGACATACACACTAAGACTACCACATGGTGGTTTGGACTGAGAAAGACCAGTCTTTGGTTGAATTGCCTAACACAATAAATTGCATTTGGAGGGCTTTCTGTAAAAACTTTTCAACCAGATCTAATTGGAAGCACTACTCACATAACCAGGGGCAGTTTGAAAAACAGAGCAGTGGATTAATACCATTCTTAAAAGTCAGGATGCTTTTTTTCCTCCCTGACATTAGCTTCGACTGCCAAGCATCATAAAGGGAGTCTCATTCTCTCTCTCTCTCTCTCCCCACCTCTCTCTCTCGGCCCTCCCGTCTTCCCTCTTATTTCCCCCAATCTTTCCTCTCCATCTCTCTCCATTTCCTGCCAACACAACACCTCACTCCCAGCCATCCGTAAGTGCTATGTTGAAAGTGTTATATTGGAAATGACTTATCAATCAGCTGTTTCTTAGATATTTTAATGAGGGAAATAGGATTTTTGAGGAACTGAGTTGGTTTTGAGTCCAAGAAGAGGATATTCAGATATGTATCTGAAACTTTTGTTAAACTAAATACTTAAAAGTAAGGATTACATTTAAGTCTAACTGCAAAAAAAAAAAAAAAAAAATCTTTGAGTCTTTAATTTTCTTTTGTGGCAGCACTTGATTTGCCTGATCATTTGTCTTATCTGAATAATTAGCAGCATAGACATAATCTTGCTCAAAATGGTCCCCTTAAACAGGGTCATTTAAATGGGGGATAGCAAACATCTCTAATCTTTCTTATTATCTTCCCTCATTCCCACCCACTGCTATATCCTTTCCAAATATTGGAGCTGTTCCAAGTGGCTTATGAAAAGAAGAGGCAGGGGTAAAATATCAGAAGTTTCAAGTTAGCAAAACAAAGTTTAGCACCGGGAAGTAATACATAAAAGTAAGCACTTGTCTCCCAGAGTTTCATGTTTTCTCTTCACAATATTTGCATTGTGTGCAGCGGGTTTGCAAACTAGAAACCAGAATATTTTGATTAATCTCCCAAAATATAAAAGATGGCAGAGTTAGCCAGAGAAAAACGGAATATATGAAACATTCAAAATGGGTGGCAAAAAAAAAAACCCAAATATTGATGTGTGCTTAATATTCTCAGCACGTCTAGATTTTGAATGAACATTTTATTTTCTTGTCAGTGATTCAGAATTTCCTCCGTTCCCATTGAGCAATGAGGAAAAATCATGCCAAGTGGGAGAAAGCTTTATTTTAAGGTTGAAGGCATGAAATAAGCACTAAGAAGACAATTGTACACCTGTTTTCAAGAGTAAAAAGGCATCTCAAATCTGCTTTGCTTTTGAAAATTTGGCCAAGGAGTGTATTTCAAAGGCCCAATAGCCCATAACATTATTCCCAGGGTTCTGTGCTCTCTGCCTAATTGGGCTTCTACACATTTGCATAAGCATGATACTTCATGATTAATGCATAAGACCCAGCATGGAGCCCTGTATCAATTCATCTGTGGAGGCTTTTTCCCCCACTGAAAACAATCATTGTGCCGAAAATATAATCCATCATATTTGTAGGTACGGCTGTGTTGTAGAATATCAGACTACATAAATGCCAAGACAAAACCTTTACAGAGTTATAAACCTTTTCGATGTAAGAAAGCAGTTTTATTTTAAGATGCCCGTGGCATTGCTGTCTTGTTGCCAGGAAAGGTTTATTTATAAAAACGGAGTGTCAAGACCGCAGCTTTTTTCATATTTGGCCCAGGTCTTGAATTAAAAAGGGGGATTATTAAAATAAATAGTTTGCGATTACTTCTGGATAACAAAACAGCAACAGCTCTCCACTTGGCACTTGTGAACATGCAACATCAGCAAAGATCACTTCCAGAAACGGAAATCCACCAAGGTGAAGGGAGACTTTTCCAGCAATGCTACAAGGTATGACACTTCAAAAATGAAGACAATTCCAACTGAGATGGACTGCCGCACACTTACAGAGCACAACTCTGGGTGTGCGGCCAGGAGTTCCAGGTAATGCTGCTTGTACCTTCTCTGCTGGTCAGGTTGCTTAATCAGACAGAAAGCCATTCCCTCCAGGAGTTAGGGAGCCCACCAACAGCTCTTGCTGTACCGTGGCAATAAATCCAGAAGACCCTTCAACGGACATCTTCCTAAGAGGATTTAAGGTGACATTTTTTTTTAATTGTTAAAAAAGTAATATGTGCTCATGGATAAATTAAACCACTCAGATTCTATGAAGTTAAAAGTATCTCCACCCTTCCCCATTCCACTTCCCAGGGGTGACCCCTCGAACGAGGTAGGGATTCTTTCAGGTATTTTATTATATTGAATGGGTGTATGTGGGGGTGTGCGTGTATCTCTATTAGTTTAGATTTTTTAAAAAATCTACTATGCACACTTCCTCTGAGTTACTTTCTTGCTTCACAATATTTCATGGGTCTTTTCTACAACAGCGACACAGCTCAAGTGAGTTCTTGCAAAATGCACACAAAAGCCAATTTAGTGACACCAGGATTTCAAAAAAAAAGTTTACGAGCAATGGAGAAAAGAGAAAAATCCTCAGATCTGTCTCTCCCATCAGAGGGAAGGGGTGAAGGATGTTTATTAGCTTAAACAAAGGGAAGTAAGGATAAGAAATTGGCATATTGTAACTGGCCAGTAAACATTCAAATTAAAGATTGCGAGTTGGCTATTGCAATTGGCTATTTCACATGCAAATTAAGGATTGTGAGTGGGTCATTATCACCCATAGGGTCTCAGTTTTGAGGAGGGGTTTGTGAAGTTGCCGGAACTTGAAATGGTTGGAATTCTCCCTTTCTTTAGGATCCAGTGTTTCTCTTTTAGATTGTCGGTACTCACTTTGATTCCTCCGCTGGCAGAGTATTTTATGTTCTGGGGTCGCTTTAAGTTCAGGTTTCTCCTTTCTTCAATGCTTCAATAGTTAAACTAGTTTCAGCCAATTCTGTGAGGGAGAAGAAAACAGGAACGTGGCCTGTGGAGAGGCAAGTCCCTTATTAATAAACACAAGGAAATAGGTTTACTAGAAAAAAGGAAAGTAAAAATGTAACGAGTTAGTACAGGAGGGGCTAATGAGTTAGTAAATAGCAGTTTCAATGGTGCATTTATCTGTATCTCATTCACTTTGATAATTTAATAGCCTCAGAGTGCGTGGTTTGCCAACACACCCAGTTGTTGATTTTTTGTGTGTATTGGTTTTGTTTTGGTTTTTGATCATATTAAGCAACACTGCATTTTAATTTATTAGGAGCTTAAGGTATCCCTGACATTGAACAGAGACTGACACATAGTAACTGTCCAATGAATATTTGTCAAATATGTAATTGAAACTGTAGGGAAAATCCCGAGGTACAGTATTTCTCTGTGGGCTATATGAATTTATAATCTAGATAGAAATTGCCTATTTACCCTACAAAAGATTGTACCATTTTATATTCACACAAAGTGTATCAGTCACTGTATTTTATTTTGCCAGCAATGGGAATATAGATTTATTTAATTTTTCCCAACGTGATTGATGAGAAATTGTTTCATTGTTTTAAATTGCATTTCATTAAATTTGAAGAATATTGAGAATATTCCTAAGGTTACTAGTCATTTGTTATTTCTTTTCCTTTGACTGTTTGATCATATCCTTTGCCCGTTTTTCTTTTGGATTGTTTGTTAATGTTTTTCACATTGATTTAGATGTGCTTTTCGATATATTTAGGGAGTCAATACTTTGCTTGACATATTTTATACATTTTTTTCTCCGTGTGGTATTATCTGTTTCCCCTATCTGATCTATCTTTCTAATCTACTTAACCCACCTATTTTTCTGTCATCTAACTTACCTTTATCTGCCTACATACTCTATGTCTAGCCAGTTTAATCCATCTATCTTACCCAGAAGAAATTCTTTTAATATTGATGTGCAGAGCATATGAGTTATTTTCTTTTAAAATTTCTGGATTTTATATTTTTTCTTAGGAAAGCTTTCCTCCTCAAATAATATCAACTAATTACCCATACATACTTCTAATACTTATCATTTTCATTTGTATAACATTTTTTACTAATTTGAAATTTATTTTGATATGAGAGGGGAGAAATCTGACTTCATTTAAAACGGATGTCACATGAGTAGCTACTTTTTCTATTATTCTTTACTAAAAGGATGTCTTTCCGAACATTTGAAATGACAACTGAACGTACTAAATTCTCAGAGGTACTTGCACTTGTTTTGGATTTCCTGTGCTGTTTTGTTGTCAGCGTGTCTATTCCTACTTCAGTGCCATACTGTTTTAGTTAATGTAACATTCATGGTACGTTTCATTTTTAGATAACCCAAGTCTGCCCACATTACCTTTTTCATTCTCTCAATATGCTCCCAAATTTATATTTTAGAATTATTTTATGAAATTCAAAAAATAAAATAAAACACACGGCATTTTGATAGGAATGCATAGTTTTAGTAGATTAATTTTCAAAGATTGCTATCTTTGCAATGTTGAGCCTTTTAACCAAAAACTGAGGTATGCCTTTTCATTTCTCCAGTTATTATTTTTATGTCACTTGGCAACGTTATGAAGTTTTCTTCATGTGGGCTCTGCACATTTTTGAAAGTATACTTCCAATTTTATTTTCCTTATTACTTTTATGATAAGTATTTTCTTCCATACATTATCAATTTCAAAGAAAAGCTAATTATTTTATAAATTAGTTTTTGAACAGTCATGTTATTAAATATTCTGAGTGCTACAAATAGCTTTTCAGTTGATTATTTGGGACATGGAAGAACATTGCCATAAAAATGAAATTTGTCTCCTCGTTTTCAAAATTTATCCCTCTTATTTCAATCCCTTGTCTTCCTTTGATATATGAATGTGATAAAGGATTTTTTTATTACTTTTACTGTTACTTTAAAAATTATTCATTAAATTCTTTTTATGTTATATCTTATGTAACATTTTATTTAGATGTTTTGCAATGACATTCATTAATAAAGTTGGTCTGTAGTTTTCTTTTCATGCTGTGTTTGTCAAATTATGCTGTCAATTTAAGTGGGCTTTATAAAAATAATTTGGAAACTTACCTTCTGTATCTTCTGTGTCCGATAAGAAAAACAGAAACTGTTCCTGGTGTTTCAAGCAGAGAGGGATTTAAAACAGGAAATTCAGTTTCAATGAAGAGCAAAAGAGACAAGTCGGTTTCATCCAGAGATCAGGACCTACAGGAAGCAGCTGCAGCCCCTGAAGGAGGCATATCCCTGCATTTGCTTTGGCCACCGCTGCCTCTGGACCCCATCATAGCACCCAGCAGGAGCCCCCGCGCCTGCTTGCATCACCGCTGGACCTGCCAGCATTGCCAGAAGCAGAACATGGCTTCTATGTTCCTTTCCCTTTCTTATCTTGCAATAATGCCTGCAGTTGGCAGAACTAACCGTAACCCTGCTAGCAAAAGCCTTGTTTCCAGACCTTTGAAATATAAAAGACGCAGATGGTCAGATAAGGGACTGGGTCCCAACAAACAACACCTGGCTCACCCTTTTCTCAATATTTTGGGAGCATTTGGGTAACATCAAAAGTTTTTCTTGAAGTTAAAAAAACAAACAAACAACGACTGTAAAACCATCTGGACTTGATTGGTGCTTTTATGGGAAATTTGGTAATATTCATAATTCTTTTCCACGGATACATTTTTCTGCCTCTCATAAAATTTAGTAAATCTATGTTCTTAGGAAATCATCCATTTCATTTGGCTTTCAAATTCTTTTGCATAAAGTGATGTAAAGTGCTACTTCATAAATTATTTTATGTTTCCCTGCATTGATGCTTATTTCCCCTTTCTCATTTTTTGTGGTAGACAAAATGATTTTCCCAGTGCCAAATGTCTATGTCCTAATATCCAGAACATGTGAAAATGTTATTTTACATGGCAAAAAGGACTTTTCAGGTTTGTTTAAGTTTCTAGATCTAGAGAGGGAAAAAGTTTCTTGGATTATCTGAGAGGACTCAATCAAAGCGCATAAACTATTAAAAGCAGAGAACTTTCCCTGGCTGAAGGGAGAAGAGATATGGCAGAAAAGATGTGGCAGAAGGGAACGCTATAGAGTTAGAAAGCATGAGAAGTACTCAATACAACATTTCTAGTTTGAAAATGCAAAGGTCAATGTAAATATTACAGGATGCCTGAGATTGCTGAGAGAGTTTCCCAGCTGACAGCCAGTAAGGAAACCTTGGCCTCACAAAGGTGACCTCAGACCTACAACCACAAGAAAATGAATTCTGCCCACAACCTAAATGAGCTTGAAGCAGATTCTTCCCCAGAACCTCCAGATAAGAGTTCAGGCTGGCTGACACCTTGATTTCATCCTTGTGAGATCTAGAGTAAAGGAAGCAGCTGAGTTCACCTGGACTTCTGACCTATAGATTGTGGAATAATAAATTTTTGTGGTTTTTTTTAAGTTTCTTTGGAGCAATAGAAAATGAATGCAATTTTAATTTTATATCTTTGACTTCCTTCTATTTTATTTCTTGATTAACTTAATGTTATCTAGTTTATGGCTTCATTTTGATTTTTCAAAAATACAACTGTCATATTTATGCATTGACTCATCGCTATTCTTTTTCCAGTTCAATTATTTATGAAAAACCAAGTCAGACTTTGCATTTCAAGCAAAGAGAACTATACTCTCTGTATTCTGCCATGACTTTCTTTTCTCCCAGCAGTATCATGCTCTGGGATTTAGCCATGTTGTTGCTGTAGATGCAGCTTATTTCTTTACACAGATTTTTAGTATTCAGTGTAATGGCTAAACCACAAATAATTCATCCATTCTATTCTGAATGGTATTGGATTATTCTAGTTTTTTGTTGTTCTGGTTTTATTCTTGCTTTCACAAAATGCGCTGCTACAGACTTTCATATTCTGTGTCCCAGGGCTTAGTGCATGATTTTCTCTAGGGTGTATTAAAGAAGTGGGATAACTACAATTATTTATAAGATAATGAAACTGTTTTCTAGCATGGCTGTACCGACGTATATTCCTACCAGCAATATGCAAGAGTTCAAAACTTGACCAACACTTTCTTTAAGGTATCTTTTGATAAACAGTAGTTCCTGGTTTTGCTGGTCACATCTAATCAGTTAACCAGAAGTTAATATAGAAGTTAAGATAGAACTTCCACAGTGTTTTGAAACCTATGTCCATATCTTTTGCTAATTTTCATTTCTTCTTCCCCTAAGTTTATTTTCTCTTACCTGGACTGTCTTAGTTCGCCAGGCCTTCTATGATAAATCCCTCAGTGTGTTGGCTTAAACCACAGAAATTTATAATCTGACAGTTTTGAAAGCTAAAGTCCAAACTCAAGGTCTAGACAGGCCGTGTTTTTTTTCCGAGTCTGTGGTGTTCTGACACTGGCTCCCTGCTATCCTTGAGGTTCTTTGGCTTTCACATCTGCCTCTGTCACGTGGCTTCTTCTGGCTTCTTTAGTTTTTTCTTGCCATGGTCATTTGTCTTCTAGATGTTCTCTTCTTGTAGAGGGACTTCAGCCATGTGGAATAAGGTCCATCTTTATTCAACTCGGATTCATCGAAATAGTGTCTGCAAAGAAACTAATCACAAATGAGTCCACACTTAATATCTTCAAAGGTACTATTTACAAATGGGTTCACACTTACGGGAATGTGGATTAAGACCTGCGCATGTCTTTTGTGAGGGACGTGATTCAGTCTCCAACATGGGATCAAGGCATAGCATTTTAAGTGCTTTTTTCCCCCCCTTCTTCCTGTTTTAAACCATCTTTATTCTTGCCAATGAATGTCTCCAATATATAACTCTGATTGTGTCAGTCCCTTGATGAAATTTTTTCTCTATAGCCCAAAGAAAAAGTCTGTTTATTTGTTGTTTTACTTTCAACACTCTATGTTGTTATATTAAAGAGATATATTTTGCAAGAATCGTGTCATTGTTTATTTCCAAATCTGACAAACTTTGTCTTGAGTTCAGATATTTAATCCATTAATATTTAATGTAATTATGATAAAATCAGATTTATGTCAACCATGTTACTTGCTGTTTACTATTTGTCTCATCTGTTTTGGGTTCTTTTTCTGTATTTTATTGCCTTCTTTTGGGTTAATCAAGTATTTTTTTATTTCATTTTCTTCCTCTATTAGTTTATTGGTTGTACATCCTTGTATTATACTTTATTGATTATCCCAGAAATGGTCAACTTCTTAACTCTAACCCTAAACAACTTAAGAATATAGTATGGTTTACAGTTGTTGTGTATCCCAGAAAAGCCATGTTATTTATCCTGATTCAATATTGTTGGGTGGGATATTTTTGATTAAGTTGTTTCCACGGAGATGTGACTTATCCAATTGTGGGTGGAATCTTTTGATTAGGTGGTTTCCATGGAGATATGTCTCCACCCATTCATGGTAGAGTTGCTTACTGGAGTCCTTTAAGAGGGAATCATTTTAGAAGAGCTGACAAAACCAACATGAGACCCAGACATTTGGAGAGACAGAAAGTAAATGCCGCTGGGGAAGCTGTTTGAAACCAAAAGCCAAAGGAACAGCGTACGCCAGCCACTTGCTGTCCCAGCTGATAGAGGTGTTCTGAGCCTAGTGGCCTTTCATGAGACAAAGTGAATCTTTCCATGGATGTCTTAGTTTGGACATTTTTATGGCCTTAGAACTGTATTGGAATAAATTCCCTTTTCGAAAGCTGACAAAACAAAACAAAACATGTAACTAAAGAGTAAAGTAAAGGCTTGTTTACTTCTTGGTGCCTTTCTGGTCTTTAGGAACTTCAGTCCTCATGTCCTGGCTAAATTTGAAATCCAATTTTTTGTACCCCCGCCCCCCCCGCCTCCACATGAATGCCAGAATCCTATTGGTGTCTTCGTCTCTTAGCAAAACTCTTTCCCTCAATTCTCAACCTCATACCTCATGCCAAGAATCAGCAAAGTAGAACATGTTGGTTCAGACCACTGCAGTTCCCTCCCTGATATCATTGTTTCTCAAGTATTGACTTCTCTCTAATTCTTCAAACAGATGTAGTTTTTTCAATCTGGTTGTTCTGGTAATTCACTTGTTCTCAGTGGGAATTTTTGTTCGATTCTCACTATTTCATCAAAGTTGGAAGTATGAGTCCCAAGTCTAAACTTCTCAAACTGCTATGCTTTCTTGCCTCATTTATTTTTCCAATCTTATCTCCCACTGTTTTTGGCTTATCTAAAAATTGTAGAGCACATAATCATGACATTTTAGAACTAGAACAAAGAGGAAATCACATAATTCAAGTGTCTTATTTTTTAGGTTAGGAAACTGAGGTCCCCAAATGATAAAGGGCTCTTTTTAGACCACATAACAGTGTTAGTACCAGAGCCCAATGCACATATCACTTTATAGGAGCTAGACAAGCAGTGTGAAAGTTAGAGCAGGAGAATCAAGAGTGGAAAACTTATCTTCATGCTTCATTTCAAAAAAAAATTTTTCAATTCCATTTCCCAGTGAATAAGACCTATTGTTTTCTAACACATACCTCTACTGACACTATACTCTTCACCTAACACAAACTATGATTTTTTTCCAAGTTATTAATTATAACTGTCATTTCTGAGCCAAGAGCTAGAAGTAATCATCATACTGAATTACAAGCTGCTTCTGACACTGAGAATGAGGAAACCTGGGAAACATCTACAAACTAACTTCCGACCTGTTTTAGTAAAGAAACCTTTACTAAAGCTCACACCAGGGCACCAGCACAAACCACTACTGCCCTGGCACCCTGGTTACTAGAAAATTTATCCCTGCATTGCAAAGACAGTTCTTTTCTAACACTTCCTTAAGAATTCCAATGACTTTCATATGTGTAAAGAAAGTATCCACTGCCAGAGAATGCATTTGTTTTGTAATTTCCAGAACCCTTGGTTTTAAGTGAGAACTCATCATCATAAAGAAAGTAGAGGGTATTTCAAATATGTGGGCATTCTATGAGTTAGTTTTGTTGATTTGGAACTGATAATGGTAATCAATAAGTTAGTTAATAAGAATTTGATGGGAACCCACTATGCAGAAGTAGACTCAAAGCACAGGAGGAGTAAGGATTTAAATATAGATGTAAAAGAATGCACATGGCTTTCTTCATCCGCCTATTTTTTTTTCCTATTTTCTAGGTAAAAAAATAAGTAAAATGCTTGGTCTAACCCTTATAACAATAATGCAGTCCTCCCTACTTGCCACCTAATTCACTGTTGTTTCTCCTGCATTTGCCTGCCAATTTCATTTATTGTTAATTCAGTAGTAGTTTAAGGAAAAAGGAGACAGACATTAACTTTTCTTTCTACTGAGCTTAAAATCCTGTGGTTTAGATAGTAATCATTACATATATAAAATTAAAAGTCAGTGTTGTAATTGTCTTGATTGTCAAAAGGAAGCTTCATTGGTTATTCAGAATCATGTCAATAGAAGCTTTATTCAGCAATTGTATATAACTTCCTTTAATCCGTTGATGTTCACTTAGACATTCACTCAACAAATATCGATTGTGCTCTTATTGTGTACCAACACTTCTTAGACACTGGAGATACAGCAACTAACAGAACAAAACTTTACCCTCCTGATGCCCGTATTCTTAGGGGGAAGTCAAATAAAGCTTTTTTAGGGATGTCCGCAAACAAGATTGGAAAGTGAGCATTTTTGCCATTCTTCTAAGTTGATTTTTTTTTCCTTTTAAAATTTATCTTCTAATCCTATTCTGCTTTATGCTTTGACCATTTTCTGCCAACTCACTATTAAATGATTAGTTGATAACAACAGTTCTGACCATTCTGAATATATTTGATTTTTAATAAAAAGTTCTTAAATAATGAAAACTATAAAAAATAGAAATTTCAGGGACTGGTGTCTAACCCACAGGATATTTTACTTTAATGAACTTGGTTTTATAAAAATTGTTTCCCCAGAGCCCGGCAGTTCCCAAAATGTAGGTAGCAGGATGGTCATTTATTTCTGTGAGATTAACCCACTGCATGGTAATCTTTGTTCCTTGGTCAATAGCTCCTGAAGTCTGGCAGGTGTTGGGGATTGAATCATGTCCACCACAAGATTTGTTCAAGCCCTAACCACCAGACCTGTGGTTGTGAACTCATTTGTGAATAATAGGATCTTCAGAGACACCTACCATTAAGATGAGCCTGGGGGATGGACAGGTAGTTCAGTGGTAGAATTCTCATCTGCCATGCAGGAGACCAGGGTTTAAGTCCCAGCTCATGCACTCCAAAAACACAAAAAAATTCAACAAATGGTGCTGCCCTAACAAGATATTTATGTGGAAAATGAGTGAAATGTTACCCCCAGTGCATAGTATACACACACAAGGATGAGGCCAAATTGAATCAGGGTGGGGCTTAATCCATTAAGACTTGAATCCTTATAAGCAAAGGAAATTGGACACATTGGAATCCAGAGGAGACAGGCCATGTCATGGAGGCTGAGATTGACCGCCCACAAGCCGCCACCAGAATACTACTGACTTGAGAGAAAGAATTGTCTGCTGATACCTTGGTTTTGGACTAGGAGTCCAAACCAAACAGTTTGGTCTCCAAAACTGTAAGACAATAAATTCCTTATATTTAAGCCAACCCACTGGGTGGTTATTTGTCCTAGCAGTCCTGGAAAACTAGGATAGCAGGTCACCAGTAATATATAAAATGTGGATAACTGTACTTTCTGTTTGATGCTCATAGTTTTTTGCTTTTTGTTTTTTAATTTTTATCTATTTCTGGGCCCTAAGCCATAAGAAAATGCAGCATGCAGTTTTGACTTTTTCTCTTTCAATTGCAACATATCATTAGGATTTTAAAGCAGACAATGTCTCAACACATCTACTAAAGTATATTGAACATAGAGACCTATAAGATAGGACAGTTTTTACCTCTGTTCTGAATTAAACATGGTCAAATAGGTTTATTACTCATCAGCGAAGTCATTCTTGGTAACCCAATGTAGCTAAAATATGGAAAACACTGTATCTCTTACTGTCTTTGAATTGTTGGGGTCAAAATCCCAGCCCCAACACTTATCAACAGTGTAACCTTGGGCAAGTTACTTTCTTCACCTCCTCACTTGCAATATAACGAATAAAGAGTATCCACCTCTAACAATTAAAGGAATTAGCATGTGTAAAAAGCTTTTAGAAGTTCCTGGTATGTAACCCATGCTATGGAAATACTAGCCCCTCCATCAGAATGTATGAGCTATGAGGAAAAGACTTTCATTTGTGCTTTTATGTTGATGTATCACCAATATCTACAATAGTGCTTGGCATAGAGGAAGAGTTTAATAAATCTTTGTTGAATAAATGAATGGGCAAAACATAATGCAGTTAGACATTTGGACATGCTTATCTAATGTACAGAATCGCAAAATGAATTATGATGCTACTTTTCAGATCAAAATGAGGACTCTACTAGTGCTCACTCAGTGTGATAGTTGAAGATTCTCAAGGCAGGTAGGAAAACAAAGCAGAGAAGAAAGTATGAAGGCTAAGGGGAAGCAGTGAATTTTTCTCATCTCTAATTCTTCATTACTCACAACAATTTAAAAATATATATACAATTGGAGGCAGGAAGCTAGGAGAACAGAATATGCTTCCCCACAGTGATGAACTTATGCCTATTCTGCCAAAGTCACAAATAAGCATTGGCAGTGACCAAGCCAGCATGGCAAGAGCGTGTGGAATGAGATGGTAAACAGGAAGGACTCCAGGTCACTGCCAGATAGGAAGAGGATCAAGAAAAAGCACCATGGCAGTGTGGCCTGGGGAAGCCATGATGATAGAAATGGACACTTTATTCCTCTGCAAGCTTCCCTTTGAACACAGGGTCCTCCAGCCACTGGGGCCCATGCTGCCCAGCATCTGATCATGAGCCTTTACTTCTGTGAGCATAGGACCCTGCCATGCACCACCACTCTTCACAGTGAAAATCCACCAGCTCTGCATCTAATGATGCTGAGATTTTCCTTAGCTCCCTGACCCCTTCAGAGGATCTGAGTCATGAGTAATAACAAGTAACCCTGCTTAGGGGAACTTTCATATGGTACATTACAAAGGAATTGATCTCTGCTGAGTTAGCTCACATTGTTGATGAAAGACTGGTGGTGGGGATTGAACCCACATGAGGCCTTCCATGTTAGGGGAGTCCTCCCTAGGCCTTCAGAGTACACCACAGCGGCAATAATCCAGGTGCCTTAAATTGCATCAGCTGTATCTGGGATATGATCAGACCATGAGAAATAAGCAACGAAAATACAACCTAGAAGACAGTTCAGATGATGCCCGATGAAAGAATGGAGAGTACAACACACATGTTTAAAGAAGTGGGCTTATTAGAAATATTGTACACCATTTTAGAGAGTTGATCTTTTTATAAAATAAAATGAAAACTAGCACAAAGTGTCAGTTTTTTGGACAAAACGTGTGTATAATAATAGGGTAACTAAGAGTTAGTTCTCTCGGTTGCATTTGTATTCATGAAAGAAAATGCAATGAAAATGGTTGCTGCAACTCCTGATCCTAAGAGCACACAATGAGCTCACACTACCTCATTCCCATAGTTCAGAATGGATTTTCCTGGAGCCAAGAACACTATGTCTCTGAAGCAGGATTTTAACTCAAAGGCAATCAGGCCTAGGAAATGAGGAGACCACTAGAGCCATGTGATAGAAAGTTGATACTGTGGTAAGTGTGGGCAGTCAAGGTGCATGTGACAACCCTGGCCACAGAGCAGGAGTGGCAGATTGCTGGGAGGAGGTTGGTGAGAAGTTCCAGGAGAATATCATCCTCATGGAGACGATGGATTAGTCTGAGTACTTGTCCAAGATGTCTATGCAGTTGGAGGTGGACAACATGCTTGACACAGGCTTGAGGGACATGCAGCCGCACCTCTATGAGATCTTCCACATCACCGGGCCCTGGGCACCTTGGCCACCACCACCATGCACAAGCTCATCACAAGACACCCTTACCCTCTAGGCCCTGCTGGGGCTGGGAGCCCCTTGATGGTTCCAGACATTGACATCTGGGGATTGTACTGTTGAGACCACTGGAGATGTGGAAACCTGCTCTGGGTCATTGGGTGAGGCCTAGAAGAGGTGCTTCTTAGCTTTGCTTTTTTTCTTTTATGGATGCCAGCCTGTAGTAATTCTCTTAACCTTTGCTGATGGTTGAGTCCAGCCTTATACAGTCGCTCACACCTCTACTGGGGGATTTCCTTCCCTTTCCATTGTACAGAAGAGACACCATTAAAGATAGTGAGTGAAGGTGAGAATGTGAAAAAAAAAGAGGTATTTCTCATCCTCACGAGAATCCTGTGAAGTAGTATCATTTCCATTTTTTTCCGAGGAAGCATCCATGGCTTAGTAAGTTAACTTTCTACTAAACTGAGCACATAACTTACCAGCGGGGTGTGCATGCCAAGTCACACAGCTGTATGATGTAGCTTTATAACATCCTTCTTAATTGAAATGATGTGAAGATAAAGTGAAATAACACGGGTAAAAACACTTGGAAAATTAAACTGCCTTATATCCATGAAGAACATTATTACATACAAACATTTATTGGATGGGAATAGACATGAACAACTTGGGCGTGTGCAAAATTGCTCTTAATTTGGGAAGTTGTTGAATCTATTTTTAGCTTCAGAATTCTATGATTCTGTGTATGAAGAGGAAAATGAAATTTAGTCATGCAAGAGGCTATTTCTTTAATTTTCTGGATTGGCACATTCATTCGGCATGAAATTTTCTATAGAAAGTCAATTTTGAAAGTTCTAAACTTAATTAGATCTTGCAGTTTTGTGATCTTCATTATAATTATCAGATACTGAAGAGCTAATAAAGGATCAACTTCTGGGCTGCAGAATAACCTAATCTATTCATACCTCAATGATGTTGTCCTCAATTAGAACCGGGAGCTGATGAACTCCGGTGAACCAGCAAACCAACCGTAGTCGGCAAATTGCAGAACACAACTGAGTCTTGATCAGGCTAAAATGAATATATGAAATGTAAAATAATCCAATAAAGTTTATCAATAATACAGGAGCAATTCAGATGAGACATACACTGCTGTAACAAGTCTAATTAAATGCATTTCTATGACAATTCAAAGCCCTATCTCCTGCTATTATGCAATTATTAATTTGAATCTATTGTTAGTAGAACAATGAACAGTGAATGTCTTCCTTATTAGCAATCCTTATTCCTGATACTTGCAATTTAACCAAATAATAGTAATCCCATTTATTTTTTCTTTTACATGGGCAGGCATTGGGAAACAAGCGCGGGTCTCTGGCATGGCAGGCAGGAGCTCTGCCACTGAGCCACCATGGCATGCCCAGTACCTCCCATTTAACATCCCAAAGTCAATACCCAGAAATTTTCCTTTATGTAGATTTTGTTGGAGACAAAGTGGTAAATTCCTGACATAAATTCCAGATCATTTGTCTTTTAGAGTAGTTGTTGTTTTTCGGTTTTGTTTTGTTTTTGAAGATTGCTGCAGACGATTTTCAGAAGCGTTCCTGTAACTTTTGGATTAATAGTATCAAACATAAATTCTACCACAATAAAGCCATGATTCTAGCAAGTTCTGCATAACTCCTTCAGATCCTCAGAACTTGACTAGTATTGCTGCTGCAATTATTTCCCATGCTCTTGCTAAAATGAATGATTAAGAGCCAAAGAAGTAACCAAAATATTTCACAGGGAAAATTCTAATCTAACTAAGTGTATTGATAAGCATTGGTGGAAAGTCTGATTCTGAATGTTTTGGAAATTTTGAAAGTAGAAGTTGAAAAATAAAAGATCATTTAAAAGTTAACCTTTTTTTCATTTTGAGGTTTATGCTTTGCATTTGGAAACTGTTTTATTCAAATTCCTTGGATTAGTCTTTGAGCTACACATGTACTTAATATTTTTTCCTAACTGTAAAACAAATAAATGGAATATTCTTAATGCAGGCAGACTAAGAAAGTCAAGCAAGGCCCAACTCCTAAATATTTTATCATTTTGAGTGGGGAACAGGAAGAAGAGGTTAGAAAGTCATGACACTTTCCTTGTCTATATGTGAATAGATAAAGTCCTATGCCTGAACTGTTGGTTGGGCCCATGAAAAATGAATACGACTTCCTTGGTGTTCCTTGCATTTGTCTACCTATTTGCTCATTGGAAGAGTTCATTTTTATTTCAGAGCATCTTTGGAGAGTTGCTTGCAGGAGCTAAAGAGAGGAGGAAACCCTCAAAGTGTTGCTTTGTGACTTTTTCAGATGCTGAAGGAACAAGCAATATTGCTTTGTGGTCTTAGTTTCCCAGCTGCTAAAATGAATATCAAACAATGTGCTTATTTAACAGGAATTTATTAGCTTATGATTTCAGAGGCTAGAAGCCTTGCTTCTTTCCCCTGTAGGTATCTTCTGGCTGACCAACAATCTTTGGAGTGCCTTGTCTTTTCCATCACATGGGAATATGCATGGCAGCATTTTTATCTTTTCTCTTTTGTATTCCGTTGACTTACAGCTTCTGGTTTCTCCCCATGACTTATTTCTCCATCTGACTTTCACTCTGCTTCTAAAGGACTCCAGTAGTCTGGATTAAAGCCTGTTCTAGTATGCTAGCTGCTGGAATGCAATATACCCAAAATGGAATGGCTTTTAAAAAGGGGAATTTAATAAGTTGCTAGTTTATAGTTCTAAGACCGAGAAAATGTTCCAATTACAACAAGTCTGTAGAAATGTCCAATCAAAGGCACCCAGGGAAAGATACCTTGGTTCAAGACCGCTGATGAAGTTCAGGGTTTCTCTCTCAAATGAGAAGGCACATGGTGAACAGAATCACAGTTTCTCTCTCAGCTGGAAGGGCACATGGCAAGCAAAGCGTCATCTGCTAATTTTCTTTCCTGGCTTCCTGTTTCATGAAGCTCCCTGGGAGGGGTTTTCCTTCTTCATCTCCAAAGGTCACTGGCTTGTGGGCTCTCTGCTTCTCGTGGCTATGCCGTTCTTCTCTGCTCTCTCTGAATCTCTTATTCTCCAAAATGTTTCCTCTTTTATAGGACTCCAGTAAGCAACTCTACCTTCAATGGGTGGAGATACAGCTCCATGGAAATCATCTAATCAAAACTTACCACCCGCAATTGGGTGGGTCACATCTCCACAGGAATAATCAAAATGCTCCCACCCAGCAATATTGAATGTGGATTAAAGAACATAACCTTTCTGGGGTCTACCATAGATTCAAACCAGCAAAAAGCCCAACCTGATTCAGATGGACCACATCTTAATTGAAATAGCATCTTGAAGAGACCTTATTTATAATGGATCTACATCCACAAAACCAGATATTGGGACCCAAACATACCTTTTGTGGGGAAAATTATTCAATCCTCAACAGGATCCAAGAAGCAAAATATGTCTATGATCCAAATGGAGTACTGTTGGCTCATCTCCATACAAAATCCAGCTCTATGTATTATCTTGAGGAGTGCTGGCCGTGGAAAGAAAGGAATTATGTATCCTTGGGGTGGACACTAGAGATCTCATGAAAGCAATACCAGAAATGTCAAAAATAAAAGCTTTTTATGCCAACTTTGAGTGAAGGGGACTTTGGAAAGAACAGATTTACTAGGAGTGAAAGAAATTTTGTTGGTAGGAGGTGCTGCAATTAAGCAATAAACCTATTGTGAGCCTGAGTGATTGTAAATGGGCTCTAAGAGTTAGTTGCATTCTTGATGCATTATCATGGGCTGGTTTCATTAATGATTTCAAAGCAGATTTTATAGCCAAGTCGTCTGCAAAAAAATTTTTGAGTAAATTCTAAAAAAAAAATAAATTAAGTCCTAATTTGTAGGACCATTTTTTTAATCCAACATCAAATTCTCCCAAAATGTGACTTTCAGGATGTGATTTAAATGCTCCCCAGAGAATGTGCCTTCCATTCATTTAATGATGTTTGAATGACCTTTGAATGACCATGTAAACTGTTTTGTTCTATTCGATAATATGATCTGTTTACAATTCCTTGAACTTTTTTTTTTTTTTTTCTCTATCTAAGCCTACTGTGATGACTTCACTTTAAAATTTTATCTCAGTAAAAACTTCCAGGACCAACCCAGGACAAATTCCTTCTCTCTCTTCTTAACTCATTTTCTAATTTATTCAGTACCTATTTATTGAAGTTGACAATATGTCAGGCAGCCCCTAGGCCCTTACTTATGCTTTTGGATTGTCAGTTATCTCGTGTGGGTATCTTGATTTTGCCCACTTCAACTAGACTGGAAACTGTCAGGACAAGGAGGGGGTCTTATAGGTTTTTGTTCACTGCCTTAGTGTCTAGTTTCTTGGACATAATAGGCAATCGATAAATTTATGCCTGATTTGATTCATGTATCAGTCTTCCAGAAATGAGTACAGAATTATACTTCTTTAACGAGGGTTAGAAAACTATACTTAACCATTGATTGAGTGCCTCTTATGTGTCAATGAGGCTCTTTTTCATAAGGGATCTCTAATCCTTTTGGTGGCCCACTAATAAAAAATTTCGGTAACCCTCATGTGTCTAAGAGGGAAGAGATGTTCAGAGATGTAAATACATTACCCTGGATTTCCCTGGCATTAAGCTACTTAACTGGTTCTTAAACCCATGCCTGGATGACTCTTAAAATCCAGAAAGGTTCTCAACTAGGGAGGTAATTCTGTCTCTGCAGTTGTCACCATGAGTTTCCTTTAAGCTAAGGAAATGACATTCAGAAAATATCATATTTATTCGGCTCTTTCTGTTCTTTCTCCTTTTTGTTTTGTCAGTTAAGATTTCAATAAGATTTATCTCTTTCAGGAATTTGAAAGTCTCCAAACAATAAATATCACTCTCAAGCTATAAAATAAAAACTGCCAAATTAAAAAAAAATAATAACATGAAAAATATTTCTTTAATCAGTGAATACATGCTCAATAATGGAGTGTTTTACATCTTGCTTTGGTGTAAATTTATTCAAAACTTCCCCTACGTATCAAAATATTGTATCTAGGATGTAATGACTAGATTTGTTATAATTGTTGTGAAACTGTGAAAACATAGGAAAGCGTTTTATATAATCAAGAAGTGTACATTGAAAAGAAGTGAGACATTAAATTGGTTTTCAGAGGGATTATTGCTCTTCCATGTGATAATAAGAGGGAAATTAAGTATGACTAGAATTTACCATTTCAAAATAATTCTTCATTGCCTAATGATATTTGTGATGCAGCATTTGTAATCCAGTCATTTTTAATGGGTTTTTTATTTGTTTGTAAATACAGATTTTTCATCCACTCCTCTAACTTTTGCAGGAAAATACCTGCAGAAACTTAACAGTGGGCCTTTGATGCCTCAAAGGGTCTGAGAAGAGATGGGCCATTTTAGAAATAAGTTTGGTGAGGGGAAAAAGGGAAATGATCTTTAGGTCCAACTGTGGTGTCTAAGGAGGTATTGAGAAATATGTGTTTGAATAAGTTTGCTTACTCAAGCAATCTCACTCAGTGGGTAGAACCAGGAAATAGGTACCTCAATGTCAATGATCCTTAAGTGCTGGAAGGGAAAGATGGGATATGAGAATTCACTGGGGATGGATGGGCATTTTGCCCAGTTGTTCTTAGTTTTCCAGAGATTTTGGCACACCCACTTCTCTACCTGTAGCTACTCTTAAGTTGATTATTTACTGTCTCTAGAGATTCATTGTCCTTAACCCACCAGTAGGTTAGAAAAGAAAAAAAAGTTGATAATAATTGGTCTAGTCATTGAGGAAACGTGTGACCAGGTGAGTGGTAGAAGTAGGAGCATCACAGTTGCAGATGATTTTGGTTTGGGTCAGATCTATATCCTGAGTCCATTACCTAAGAAGGAAAAATTGGCAAAGACAGAGAGACACTGGGGCCGAGATGAGATAGATGGCTTTGGCAAAGATTGGTTCCCAGCAGTTATTTTCTCAGGAAACAAAGGCTTAAGCCTGATTCTTAAAAAAAAAAAAAAAAAATGTACTGGCTTTTGGAAGAAAAGGCTGAGGATCAGAGGTTTTCACTCCAGGCTGAGGACAACAATCTAATTTTCTTTGGGAATGGGCCATGTAATATACTTCCGGACTTGGTTTCAGTTACCTTTGGAGATAGGTATAGCAGATTCTGTAAAATGAGGATAGCAGAGAAAGGCTGGAAAAGGCAGAAACTGAGAGACAAACAATATAAAGACTTGATGAGGAATCATTACTGTGACTACCCAAAATCTCTGGAAGTAAGATTGTATTGGAAAATGTGTGATAGGTGAGAATATATGGCTACTGTCCCAGCTTTTATACAAAACCTTCCTGGAGGTCCCAAACAATGCAAGAAAATAAGGGAAAGTGGAAAATTTTATCCAAGCGCAAAAGAAACAAAAAAATTATTGTTATTCATAGACCCTACAATTTCTTATATAGGAAATCAGAGAGCCTCTAGAGAGAAATGATTAGAGCTAATAAGATAATTCAACAACAATACTTAACACAAAATACATGCATAAAGGAAACAGGAAAATGACGTAAGAGGTAATTATTCCATTTATAAAATAAACAATAATCATTAGGTATGCAGGGAAAAAATAACAAAAGATGTGGAAAGCATGTGTGGAAAAAATTAGAAACATTTTTAAGGTCAAGAAGAAAGACCTAAACAAGTGGAGTCATTTACATATAATAACATACAGATGTCAGTTTGTCTCAATCTAATCTCTAAATTCAACAAAACTGTAACCAAAAATTGCAAAGAGGGATTCCATAGATCCATAGATCTTGAAGAGAAAAGAAAAGCCAAGAAAAGTCTGAGGAAGAGTAAGGTTAGAGAGAGGAGAGGACTCATTCCACTATATGTAAATACTTACCAAAAAACCATAGTAATTAAGATAATGTGGTCTTGGCACAAAGGTAGACAAATAGACCAATGGTACCGAATAGATGCCCAGAAATAAATCAACACATATTTGTACAGGGCTGTCACATTGCACAGGTTCAGGGGACACCATTTACATTGTATTCTCTGTTCCTCAGGATTGTTACATTCAGACAGAATACGATGTGAATGCTGCCTCCTGCAGTTGTACATAGCAGTAGCCATGTTTATGTAGGAGAGAGGAGGCAAAAGATTAACTTTTCAATAAATTGTGGTAGAACTAAAGACTGACGATTCATGCAGAAAAAGATAAGGTTAATTAAATTAATTTGTTTAATGCAAAAATTACTTCTAGATGGAGCCATGGCCTAGATAAGGAAAGAAAAACTTTAAAATTCTAGAAGAAAATTTAAAAATGGCTTTATAACATTGGCGTTGAGAATTATTTCTTAAGTGAAAGACAGATAACACAAAACAATATTTTGGTAAGTTTGACTATATAGAAATTAAAAACTTGTCCTTGACAAATGACATCATGAACAAAGTGAAAATTCAAACAAAAGACAGAAGGCATTTGCATCATATATTTCCTAGGAAAAACTGATATTCAGAATTAAAGAATGCCCATAAGTCAGTAAGAAAAAGATAAATAATCCAACAGATAAAAATCAGCAAAATAAATGAATACGTCACAAAGGAAGAAAGTCATCAAATTTGTGAAAGGATTTTCAATTTTATTTATGCTCAAAGACTTCAAATGCATGAAATTTTATTTCATACCTAGATGATTAGGAACAAATAAGAAGTGTATAATTCCAACTAATTCTGATTAGTAATACTATGGGGACAGGGAAATTTCATGCATCACCAGTGGGAGAGTAAACGGGTACAACACTTTGTAATGCAACGACAAAATCTGGTAAAATTAAAGACATGCATCCCCTATGATCTAGAAATTTTACTTTAAGGTAACTACCCTAAAGAAATTTGAACATAGACACAAAAAAATCATGCACAGGTCTTTTTTGTGTACCATTTCTAATAGAAAAATATTGTAAACAATCAAAATGCCCATCAATACGGGAATGGATAAATTGCTGCATATTTATATAATTAAATATTTATATACTATATAGTTACATAATTGCAGTTTAAAAAATGATCCAGAACTACATTTATCATCATGGAAAAACAAACTTTAAATAATAATATTGAGAGAAAAGAAAAAATGCATTGCTAGAGGATACTTGTTAAGTGATGTAGGAATCACTATTTAAAATTTTACAACTCAGAAAATAATAAAAATTGCAAAATTACATGTTTTTAAATAAATGCATATGCTGTGATGAGATAATAGATTAGAAGGATATATAGTACCTTTGGGATGATATTCATTTATTAAGAAAGAAAGAAAGGAATGAGATGGGGTTCCTTTAGCCAAATATATATAATATTTTGGTTGTATTTTTAAAATTTGAAGGAAATATGTCAAAATGTTAACATTTATAAATTGTGGCTTGGGACAGTACATGTGTATCTAATATATCATTTTTGAACCTTTTAGCATGCTTGTAATATTTGGTAAACAGAATAGAGACAAAGAAGGAAAAGAAAAGGGAGGAAAGGGAGAGGAAGACAGAGATGGTCTTTGGAGAAAGTTCTGCAATTCTGGCAAGAACTGTGGTTTAGTAGAGAGAGTTGGCTATTGGCTCAGGCAGACAATGTTAATTCTAGCAACTTTGAACTTGAAAATGATAACTTTTGAAGGACTCTGCTTACTTACCTATTAAATGGATAGATTAAAGTTTAAGTGAAAGTTTTCCGTGGAGACTAAGCAGGGGAAACTATAAAATACCCAGTGCAGAGCCTGGTAACAATGTGTAGTCTCCATGAGTAGTGATGCCTTCTCTCTTCCTTTAAGCAGTAGGACCTAATAAAGAAAAAAATTGCACCATCTGATGGAAGTCAAATCCTCCTTCTAATGTTGTTTCTTTTTTTTTTTTAACCTCAGTAAAAAGTAAATTTGAAAAGAGATTAAATGCCCGTGGCATGATCAAAGATGCAGACTTTAGAGAAAATTGTAGGGCTTCAGTTTCCATCAAGGTATCCATTAAAAAGGTAGTTGAGAGGGGCGGGCCGCGGTGGCTCAGCGGGCAAAGTGCTTGCCTGCTATGCCGGAGGACCTCGGTTCGATTCCCGGCCCCAGCCCATGTAACAAAAACGGAGAAACAGAATACAAGAAAATGTTTAAAAGATGTTTCCCTTTCTTCCTTCCTTCCTTCCTTCTCTCTGTCTTTCCTTTAAAAAAAAAAAAAAAAAAAGGTAGTTGAGAAAGTTCTCATGGCTCTGCATTTAAGCTCAAGTGATTTATTTAAGGAGATCATGGCACAGGTCCTTTACCCTTAGTTGTTAATGACCTTTCTTTGTAGAACTGAATGGAACATGCAGTCCGGTCAATTGTAGACTCAATGACAAGAATTAAAACCCAAAGCTCCCTAATGAGATCTGTGCTTATTCCTTGTGGCTCAAAGAACACTGTGGTTAATGGTTTACAGCCTGCCAGGTCAATCTCCTTGGAGAAGCAGAATTAAGATAGGCATTCCCTGGGTTGTATAAACAACTGTCTGTAGTAGGACCCTTGGCCCTTCTTTTATCACGCCAGAAAATTCTCAGAAGGCAGCCACTGTCTGATATTTATGGTTCCATAAGCATTTGAGTCTGAAAAGCCCCTAATTCTGGAAAATGACCACTAGTCGGTTGTTAATACTGAGGTAGAAGGAAAAGTCACTCTTAAGAAGGAAAAAAGAGCAAAGGGAAAAGCTCATGAGGATAAACATGTGATGCGTGATGTCTGCTAATAGAGTAAATGTACATGTAGATTTAATACATGCATAACAAAGGCCTTGTGCCTTTGCTGAATCTGTAATACACCCCAGAAAAGAATGTGCTATTTTAATCCACTCTTGTGGGGGTAGAACTATTGTGGGTGGGACTTTTTGATTAGGCTACTTCAATTTTGCATGACCCAACCCATTCAACATGGGTTTTAATCCTTCACTGAAGCCCTTTTGATAGAATAAAAGGTAGAGACACCTAGGAGAGAGCCATTGAAACTAGAACATAGGATAAAATACCCACAGAGGCTCCAAGACATTTTAGACAGAAGGATCAGCAGATGTCACCATGTGCCTTCTCATGTGACAGAGGAATTCCAGATACCAGAAACTTTTTGTCTGAGAAATTACACTTTTTTGTGTGCCTTAATTTGGACATTTTCACAACCTTAGAATTATAATGTGTAACTTAATAAATCCTCATTGAGAAAGCCAATCTATTTCTGGTACATTGCTTCCTGACAGCTTTAGCAAGCCAAAAGAGATTTTGGTACAGAAAATTGGGGTGGCTTCTGAGCTTGCAAATGCAAAACATGTTGGAACAGCTTTTTAAATGGATATGGGAAAGATTTTGGAAAAGTTGTGAAGCATTTAATAGGAAAGGCCTAGAATGCTTTGAAGAGACTGTTGGTAGAACTATGAAATCTAAAGATACTTCCAATGAGGCCTTAGATAGAAATGATGAATGTGTTGTTGCACACTGGAAAGAAGGTGATCTTTGCTTTAAAGTGGAAGAGAATTTAGCAAAATTGAGTCCTGGTTGAAAGGACTGGATGAAAATGATAAAAGGGAGAATTTAAAAGTGATGAGCTAGAATACTTAGCTGAAGAGATTTCCAAATTAAGTGTGGGAAGTGTGGCCTGGTTTCTCCTTGCAGGTTGTAGTAAAATTCAAGAAGAAAGGTACAAATTGAGAACTGAACTCTTGGGTACAAAGAAATCAGAAATTGATGATCTGGAAAATTCTGGGCTTCCAGCAAGTGAGATCCCAGAGGATAGTGCTCCACATGGGCATTTAACCAAACATTAAGCCAGTCAGCCATATCAAGATAAGCCAAATTTGGAAATGGAATTATCCAGGAGGGATCTGAAGGAAATCCTACTGTCTGAAAATTTTGACCCCTGTATACTGCATGCCAAACCAACAAAGTTTTTGCAAGATCTATATGAATGGAACAACTGCCAGTCCAGACTAAAAGGAACAGAAAAGGAACAAATTGTAGGAAAAAATGACTTCAGAGGCAGAACCCTGGAAACTAAGATCTGGAGCCAAGAAATCTTGGGCCAGGAGAGAAACCCCAACATGCACGTGGACAGAGTGAGTCTGCCCTGAAGGCAGAGGGCAGGTCTTCTGTCTGGAAGAGTTTTGGTGCCCTGGGCTCAGAGAGGATAGAGAACATACCCTGGGGATTGTGGAGAGCCTGTCCACCACCCCACTGTTCTGAAGGGGTTGACCATTTACCCCACAGATGTCAGTCTTGGTGCTAGCCAGATGCTTGAGAAGGCTGGCGCCAAGAACAAGGTGATCTCTCAGTGTTCCCCAATGTTGCAACCCTCACCACAGTGTTTGGAGAGAGCAAGACCACTGCATAACTGCTTATAAAGGGTTGGACTGATGCTCTTTCAATCCCCAAGGATAAAACATCTTTCTATAAATGACTCTGAGACTTTGAAATCTAATGGAGTTTGCCCTGTAGATTTTTTGGAACTGTTGGGGAACTTTGACCCTTATTTTCCTTCTAATTTCATTCTATAGATGTTGGAAGGTTTATCCTATGAGTGTCCCTCCTTTGTACATTTTAAACAGATAACTTATTTTGAGTGTCACACATTCATAGCCAGAGGGGAATTTTGTCTTTAGGACAAACTGATTTTGATGAAACTTTGTACTTAACTGTTGTTACTGAAATGATTTAAGATTTTGTGGTATAGTGATGTAATGAATATATTTTGCATATGAAAGGAACATGTCTTTTTAGGGTCCAAAGAGTGGAATGTGCTGGTCTGAATCTGTTATGTGTCCCAGAAAAGACTATATTCTTTTAATCCTTTCTTGTGGGGACAGACCTGTTATGGGTGGGACCTTTTGGTTAGGCTATTTCAATTGAGATGTGACCTGGCACATTTAAAATGTGTCTTAATCCTTCACTGAAGTTCTTTTGAGTGAATAAAAGGCAGAGACATTTTGGAGAGAAGGACCAGCAGACATCACCATGTGCCTTCCCATGTGATAAAGGAACCCCAGATTCTGAGCAGCTTTTCCTCTGAGAAGATGTCTTCCTCTTGATGTCTTAATTTGGACATTTTCATTGATTTATAACTGTAAATTTGTAATGTAATAAATTTCCATTGAAAAAGCCTACCCATTTCTAGTATATTGTGTTATAGCAGCTTTAGCAAAACAGCAAAATAGATATTTCAAAAAGATCTATATTTTTTGAATAGAAAGAAAAATTGTGACATAGAGTATTGGTCAAAAGAGTGGATTAAAATAGTCTAAATTCACATAGGCTTCAGGCCTGGTATAAACTCATGGTCTTGGGCTTGTTGGATTGAAAGGAAACTAGAGAGGTTCTCTCATACATATCTCTCTTCTCTGCACTAAAATAATCTTTAGGGTAACCCAGGCAATTCTTTGCCTTATTATGTTAAAAAAAAAAGATGGACATGGGGAGTGCATGAACTTCCTCAGACACAAGTGTCCCCATGTCTTAAAAAATAGCCCTCCATTTTGAATCCATCACTACACATTATCATGATTTTAAAATTATGTACAGAATCGCATAAGGTACCTACTACTAACTAAGATACCTAATAACTGAATCAGTAGTTGTGATTCATACCTTTTCTAAATGTCCTGTCTCCAAGGTAACGTATTTCTACCTGACAGGCTGGAGGGGCTAGAGAGAAGTGAGAAGTTGAAGACATGATGAAGTTGTAGCCAAGAATGAGGTGGTCACTGGCTGATGGATTGATTCTGCCAAGAATAAAACAATTCATAGAAATCAATGTCCCTGACCCCAGGTGCATCTCAGAATGCCTGTTGCATTAGAGTTGAGTTGCAAACACTACACTGCCTCATTCAATAACACTAGCACCCAATAGTCATATTAAAAACTACCTATTAAACCTGAACTCCATGATAGAGAATCACCTGAGATCTGCAGGTTAGGCAGGCCTAAGAAATCCAGGCAGGTGTTAAAGAAATCACCAGTATCTTGCTAAGAGTTTCTAACAGAATTCAGGGAAGGCATGAAATCTCCTTTCCAGGATTATTTGAAAGCATCTAACCTACTTGTGCGGGGATAATCGCATCTGAGAAGTGGCCCAAGCTTGAACAGAGCTGCCTGGTTATTATGCGTCCATTCAAGGTAGAAACCACTCTGGGCTTGGCCCAACCTAGCTAGCATATTTAGTACTTGTGGTAGGTTAAAAGACATCAGCCATGGACATGTGATGGCCTGCAGTTTATAAAAGAAGGAAACTCAGTTCTAGGCCCAAAGGAGCACAACAAATAGTGGATCTTTACATATGTTGGCCCTTTCCTATAGCTTCCACTATAACTCCTTTATCTCCTTCCTACTATAACACCTCATCTCTCACTCCTGCTACTGCTATCTGCCTGAAGACACAGAGCTCTTATTCTGAGAGAGCTGAATGTCTGGGAGAGAGCAGGGCTGCAGATGCAGAATGCTCAGTAGTACCTGCTCCTGTTACTAAGCAGCCAGTCTATGCTGGGCACTAAGCTAAATGTGGACACTTAAACATTGCACCTCCATAAGGAGCACTATTATTATTTTCATTTTAATCATAAGGAAACAGAGGCTTAGGGAAGTTAGCTTATCTAAGGATATGCAATGAACAAGTATAAGCAGTCGAGCTGATACTCTAACGCTGGGAATATTACTTAAAAATGCACGCTTTTAGCACTGTATTCCACTGTGCACATTTGATATAATTTTGTCACTTGCTATTTGCAGAAAATGGCCAATCAGAGTCTCTCTGGCTCTCAGCCTTCTCTTACATAAAATAGGATAATTATCCTTTTTATCTTTATTCCGAAAAAAGTTTACTAAGTCAATGTGAGGTTCTGGGCTACTTACTTAGATACAGAAGTGAAAAAAGAGGTGTGAAGATGGAAATAATTTTAAAAAGGTGAGAGAAGAAGGTAGATATTAATGTGTTACAGTGTGTGGAAAAAGCTATGAATAAAATTAATAGTTGAGTGGTATAACCCGGGTGTGCAGGGTGGGTATAATTTAGACGGGATGCTCAGGGAAGGCCTCTTGCAAAAATGACATTTGACTTGAGGAGATCTTAAAAATAAGAACGTGCCATTCCTGTTAAATCCATTTTCTAGTTGTGGGCACACTGTGTGCCAAAACCTCGAAACAGAAGAAGGCGTGGCATGTTTGGGGAATAGAAAGAACCAGTAAGAATCGGTGTGGCTGGGAGAGTCAGTAAGTAGGAAAGTGAACAGCAGGAGGCTGGAGGGTTCTAGAGGTTATTCTTGGCATCTTTTTCTCTCTTATCCTATCCTATCCTGTCCGCTCTATTTAAAAAATTATTTATCAATTGGATAATTTAATCAGTGTAAACAAAACAGACCAGATTTTTGTAAACGGTAATGGGAAGTCTCGAATGTAGAAAACTAGTGGTATAGAAACAGTAATGAAAAGTGTGAAAATGCTTTGGGAAAGTTAAAAGTTTTAGACCAGTTTAAGTTATTCTTTGTTATTGTTACTTGTTTGGCTTTTGTTTTGTTGTGTTTCTGTCTTTCTCCGTTCCATTGGAGGAAATATGTGGACTGAAATGGATGGGTATAAGAAGTGGCTTTATTCCCAGGAGGAGCCTTGAAGGTGCTGGGCTTCTAATGCAAAGCCAGTGTAACCCTTCACTCATTCATCCAACAAATATTCATTGAGTGCCATGAAAGTCACTGTTAACTGCCTACCTGACACCAGTTCTCCTGGTATCCCTTGCTAATGGCACCCCAATTTTTTTGTTACTGCATTTTCTCTGTGCTTAGTCTCACAATTTCTCAGACTCCTTTCCAGATAGGGAAGGCCCTATGACCCAGTTCTGGACAATAGGATGCAAATGGAAGGTTCCTCTGGGAAAACTTGGTCTTTCTTAATATAAAAGGGCCTGGCAGACCTCCAGAGATAGAGGATACATTGACCAAGGGCCCAGCTGCTATGGTCTAAAATTCACCTGTGCATCAATATTTTCCTGGGCTGCTACAGCCATTAGTTGTGCACAGCAGAGACAGTAAGTTGGACTTGCTCCTGGGACGTACAGGACTCCTGTGACAGGTGACTATGCTTCCACGTACACGTGTCAGATTGGAATGCAGTCTAGGATGCATCGCCTAACTATCCTTCTCCTTGTCTTTCCCTCACAGCCAGACTGGCATCTTGGTCTGACAACTCTCCCAGCCTCTCCTGGCTCCCTTCCAATTTCCTCTCATAAGCAGTCAGTCCTCCTACTTATAATTTTTGTGTGTTTAATACTGCCTTGGCATCTTCTTCTCAGAAGATCCAGTGTATCGCAATCAGAGAGTTTGCTGTGTATTCTTATTAAGAAAATCTCCAAGAGATACTAACGGAAAAAAAAAATCAGGGTTCAGAACAGTATGTAAAATGTGACATCAGTTCAGTTAAAATGGAGGGAAAATGAAAATATGAATGTATAGTTGTCCTTATATGTATATATAGTGGTTATTTTGGGGAGGAGTTGGCTGCTGGGAAGGCAGATAAAAGATGGGAAAGAGAGGGAGATGTTTTTTAACTGTATACTTTTTAATAGTTAGCCAAATGAAGATATTACATACACCAAACTTTTTTTTTTAATAAAAGATTCAAGTCTTATGAAAGTACTGCAGGTTTTCCAGATTCTTGCTGCTCTGGAACTTGTGGCACATATTCTTAATAAAGCTTTTTTGTAAGTCTTAAGAAGACATCAATTACTCAGCACAGTTGTATGCTAGAGCCCCAAAGCAATCACACTCCTTATGAAGCTGTGAAAACTATTTAACACTCTTCTAACAGGATTCTACCACCATTCACAATACACACAGCCACATCAACAGAGCCTCTCTTCAGAATCTAAAGCTGACGGTGTACTGAATTGATTACTGCCCAAGTTTAAACATATGGTGAAACCACCTCAGATTTCAACCCATGAGTTCTGAAGATGGCAGATTCAGAGAGCCTCGCAATGACCTGTTCAATTTCCACCCAAAGAGCAGGTTGTTTAATAAGACGAGATGTTGTCTCCCCTGCTGAGTTGTAAGATGAACTTTCTCAACTACCAAAAGCAGTCTGAGAGATTATGATATTTGTAGGAATGGAGGTCAAATTAGTAATAAAAACTCTTTATTATAGGCTTTACAAGTGAAATATATTTTAGAGATTTGTAAAAAAAAAAAAGAGTTTTGTGAATTTGGGTGCTGTTTCACACTGGAATTAACAAGAAAAATTATTTAGCTGTGAATTGAGAAAAAAAAGATAACTGTACTGCCAAGCTTCAACTTTTCAAAGTTAAGTAATTTGTCTGGGAACTTTAGACTATACTATTACCCTTGTTTCCAACCCCCCAAAATGATTTGGGATGTCTCCAAAGGTGAATCCTGTATATTACAGGGCACCTGTGCTCTAGTGAAGAAAATATTATCACCTAGAGCACATTTCCCTACTAACTCTCGTTAGAACTTTTGAAATGTTTGCTTGGAGATCACAATAAGGAGGGCTACTCCTTATTGAACTTTATTGAACTCTTTATTGAGCTACTCTTTACTTATGAAGCTCAGGCCCTGTTTTGAAGACTTTACAATTATTGTCTCCAAATGTCAGACCAGCTCTGCAAACTGGGTATTATTTTTCCTTTGCATCGTTGAAGAAACTGAAGTTCTGAAATCAAGTAACCCCGATGAGGCAAGTGAGGATTAGCCCAGGGCTGTCAGACCATGAATCCCATGATCTTTTCCCTCTGTGAATTGCCTCACAGCACAGGCAATGGGAAAGTACCCCTTACAAAGGACAAGGTAGATGACCAGCCAACGCTAGTTTCCTTCCTACTTGTACTTCAATCTCTTGGCACAGATTTCAGCATCTGTGCCAGTTTCAAACTGGCATGTCCTTTAATCCTGATTCAAAATTGTTCAGTGTGATTTTTGTATTGAGTTGCTTCCGTGGAGATGTGACCCAACCAATTATGGTGGTAACTTTAGAGTAGATGGATGGTTTCCATGGAGATATGTCTCCACCCATTCAAGGTGGAGTCGCTTACTGGAGTCCTTTAAGAGGGATCTATTTTGGAAAAAGCTTCAGAACTGACACAGACAGAGATATCTGGAGATGAACAAAGAAAGCACCCTTGAGGAAACAGTTTTAAATGAGAAGCCAGGAGAGAAAGCTAGCAGACACTGGCCACGTACCTTCCCAGTTGACAGAGAAACACTGAACGTCATCAGCATTTTCTTGCTTTCTTGAGTCAAGATATCTTTCTCTAGGTGCCTTGGTTTGGACATTTTTATGGACTTAGAACTGTAAACTTGTAACTTAATAAATTTCTTTTTTTTTTTTAAAGCTAACCCATTTCTAGTATATTGCATTTCTGGCAGCATTAACAAACTAAAACACCGTCTGTGCTGAAGGTGTCTGAATAATTGCATTTTCAACTGCTTGTGGATCCAGGGAAACCAAATGGGGAAACGTCACACACATCAGTTAGGTCCTATTTTTAAGCCACATTGGAGCCAGTGCAAATGAGCCAGGGAAAACTAGAATCTCACTCTTTCAAGGGAGAGCCAGCCCCACTTTTAGGGAAAACATTTCACCTAGTGATCCTATTCAGTCTCTACCAATCAGAGACAGAAGTTATTCTAATGTATGGAGACTTCCTCTACCAATAGGAAAAAATGCCAATCATTGGCAAGGCCATTCAGCACACAGCATGTGAGTGCCACCTCAGTTAGTATCTACCAGGCGTGCCAAAGAAAACTGAGGAAACAGAGTTGCATGATGTTAACAAGAGCTCAAGAAAGCTAACATAGGAACAAACTACCTTAGCATTCTTTAATTGAGACACTGGCTACCACAATATTTTGTTTTATTTAATGTATTTATTTTACTGCATAATGCATTGCTAGAAGGCAATGAAAAAATATACTACAGAAGATGTGCATATTAAAAAGGAAACACATAACTACTTTTTTTCTGTGCCATTCTATTTTAACATTTGTAAACAGTATAAAGATATATATTTTTGCCACATATGAAATCATATCATATTCATTATTAGGCATCTTGTCTTCTCTTTGAATACATCTTTGAAGGTGTTGTAGCGAGAGTACATATAGCAGTGTGCAACAGAAATCTGGCTAATTGAAGCAGAAAGGCATTTAGAATTGGGATATTGGGTAGCCACCAGAATTGAGATGGCCTGAGAACCAAGCCTGGAGACCTCACAACAGGGAATTATTCCAAACCTCATTACTGAGCTGGTCTGCTAAAAGCACCACCACCGGGTGCAGCTGCTGCTGCTTCTTCAGCCGGCATAACAGTTGCAGGCCCTTGGATGCCACAACCAGAAATTCTGTCCCTGCTGCCCTGCAAAATGAACAACTTATTGCCTTCACCACTGCTTTGTCAGAGTGGACTTTGCGTAGCCCCTGATATGAAGAAGCCCCTGCTTCTTCATATCACAGCTTCCAGTACAAAATCTGTGACAGATCATTCTGAATGGAAGAGTCTAAGTCCTGTGCCCAAGCCTCAGTGAAGGGAAGCATGAAAAGAGCTTTCAGCATTTTCCCCTTGGATAGTAAATGTTGAGCAGGACTTTTAAGGTCAGGGATCCCCAAATAAAGTTGATGGGTTCAAATGCTAGGCATCCCCCCCAAATTATCAACCATCCACTAAACAGAAGGCTTTTTTTTTTTATTATTAATTAATGGAAAAAAAGAACTTAACCCAACATTTAGAAATCATACCATTCTACATATGCAATCAGTAATAACAGAAGGCTTTTTCTTTGTAAATTGTTGTACATCATATGCCTGTATCAAATGCATTTAATCAATCCTCAACTGTGAGTCTAAGTAGTAATTCAAAGACATGTATGTACGTAATTTTGCAATTATCTCCATAAGGTGAATTCAAAGCAGTTGCCTTTCAGAGTCAAGGAACATGTGCATTTCTAATTTTGACAGTTATTACCAATATGAGTTCCAAAATGTTGTTCCAACGCACCCTTCCAAGCAGCAGTGTGTGAGAGCCCCTGACTCAACACACCCTGGTCAGTAGTGGATCCCATGTATTCATTTTTGTCAATCTGACTAGTGAAAAATGGTGCCTTACTGCTCCAAATTCCACTTCTTGAAGTATAGAGTGATGTTCCTTTTTTTTTTAAATGCCCCATTTCTTTTTCTATGAACTAATTTGCTATACTTTCAAGTGAGATTGTATTGCCCATTCCTAAAATAAATATTTGGCTCATTGGACTTAATTTCTCTAAATCTTGAGATGTTGGTATATTCCTACAACAAAATTCCATAAAAGACAAAAGCTCCTTTAAGACAGTGTCAACAAGCATACATGGTTTTGAAGTCAGGTACCATTTACACATGTGAAAGACCAAATAACTGGGGAATAGGTGGGAAAAGAAGGACAGCTTATTTTGCCACCCAGTTTCAGCCCTACAATAACTGTAGGTCTGACTGAATGAACTTATCTCCTTCATGAGACCCTTCCAGCAAGTGTCCCAATTTTATCAAACTCCTTGTGAAGTGGGAAGATGAGGAAAGCAGTGCCGCTCCAGTTCAACACGAATATCTGCAGTTTAAAATTTCTCATCACGTGCTTTGGCTTCAATGAAACTTGTAAAGTGGGGCAAATGGAGAGAGGCAACATTGCTTGTTTAAGGTGGAATTGTGTTTCCAACATTATGAATATGCGTAATGGATGGGTGCAAAGCATAAATCAGTGTTTCTCAATGTGTGGGCCCAATCCGGCAGCATGAGCACCACCGCACCACCTGGGAACTTGGTAGAAATGCAACTCTCAGGGCCCACCCCTCACTTAAGGAATCAGAAACTCTAAGATAGAAGGTAGGACCCAACATGAGAACTGGGTAGTGTAGAGAAGAACTGTGGTGGTTGGTTTTTATCCTTTATCTGGAAGTCTCTGTCAACATGTCTCCTAGCAGAGGTTTCACTGGCTCCCAAAAAACAATCACGGGGTCACAGGTAACTACAGTTTCCTTGGATAATCTCATCCTTCTCAGGAGTCATGGCAGACCACCAAACAAATACCTGGAGCAAACTGTACTTTCAACCAAGTACTTTAAAGTTTTGCTGGGACTTTTAACTCTGGCATACCTATTTAAGAAAGGAGGGTTCAATGCATGTATATTTACGCATCCACAACTGTGTCCATCAGTAAAACTACCACCTGCAGAGCATAGCTGTCCAAGGGAAGTGAAAGATTGGCCTCCATTAAGTTTGCTCACTGTGGTGCAACTATATTTTTGGACTTCTCCTTATCACAGTGTGACGTCCATTTGCACACCACATTTTCCCAGTGACTGAAAAGTGATCGCTGCTGCTTGGCAGCCTGCGCTGCATTTATTTCTCACAGTACTCAGTCCTGGATGTCCCCATTGAGCACAAAGCCTTTGAAGTCTATGGTGCATATAATTCAGCTGACAGTGGACGACATTGGAGTCCATCTAAATAAAGGCCAAGCCTGAGCAGGCATCAAAATATCTCTCCCCATAATTGGCAAGTTCTATTATTTTACTGAACTGTAAGAAAAAAAATCAAAACAAAATTCTTTCTTGGCTACATATTTTCTCAGCTTTGCAGTAATGAATATTTCTTTCCATTTGAAAGTGTTTGTTCTGTATGTCACAAAATCCTCATGGGCTCCATCAGGCTCGCATACTTTGTTAATATTTACCAATACGCAGACTAAGAAAACATGGAGATATGGTTAAGAATTTCTCAGGTCTTGTGACCTATGAAGATATGCTGGTTTCCCTGGAGTCTTTTGATCTAATTTGAGTAATTTTTTTTTTTAATTAGGGTTTATTTGCTTCATGTACGATGTTGGCAATGATGTCCTAAAGCTAATTTCAGAAGACAGTGGACATTTCCAGGAGAGACACTTGTTTTCTAAAAGGATCTCTAAGAAAGAGGGAGGACAAGGAGGAGAATTTCAAACACCGAGACAAAGACGGCCAATTCACTATAGTCCTAATGTAGCAAACACTGAAATAGTTACAGTAACTCCAAGCTTTCTCCTGCTCCCTTTCATGGACCCTAAATCAGGATGGGAAACATTCTGCCTGTTACTATTTTTAACTTCCCTGTGCAATATAAGTAAACCTGGCCTAATAATAAAAACAGGACACAGAGGATGCTAAGAGTTGGCACAAGGGCATAAAAACACAGAGAATATAAAATGTAATAGCAATTGCAAAATGTAATACAATTGCATAAAAATGCAATTAAATCAGGTTGGATAAATAGCTTCCAGGATGATAGCAAGAAGAGGGAGTTCATTTCAATGGAGTGAAAATGGCAAAAAAAAAAAAAAACAAACCCACAACTGTATAAATAATTTAAAGCTAGAAATGAAAAAAGTTCCATGTGGAGTTTAGAAGACAATTGAGCTCATCTGACCTTATGCAAGTTGGTTAACCTCCTGGGGCTTTCTTTTCCTTATTAGGAGGAGGGGACAGAAGGGAGGGCTAGACTACAAGATCTCAAAGGTCTATTCAAATTCTAACTTCCCCTCCTGGGCATGGGAGGGAATGGAAATGTAGGATATCAGTACAACAACTTTAGTGACCCTGGACGCAAAGAAAAAAAAAAGTACTGACAAACTGTGAATTTGGGTTTCATATGAAGCACTGATTTTATCTACTGGGATCCTTTGTTATTCTTATAAAAATAAAAGATAAGAACAAATGCCTGCAATGGTTGAATTTCCCTGTTTTCATCTTTTCTAGCTATAGGTATCACTTACCTGGGTTTACGAAAAGGCAGCCTGATAGAGATAAAATAGCCCAAGTGGACAATGCTACCCTGGGGATTCAGGCTCAATCACTCACTTCACTTTCTGTCCATTTGCTGCCTTTTATTTGCTTGATGTTTGAAGATACAGAAGTTAGCTGGGAGCTAATGAGTGGAGAGGGAAAGGGAAACCTGTATTATTGCAAATCCGAAGGCTCATGGACCATGGGTGAATAAAGCAGGGACTCTAGTGAGAGCTGTTAGATATTTAAATCATCTATCCTGAAAATGTGTTGAAGGAAAGGAAAGCAATACCCTCATGCAACGTAGAGACACCAATCATAGAGGCCAAGGGAGAATGTTGTGTTTATAGTGCATAATCGTAAATCTATGGGATCTTGAAGAAAAGCAAAGAGATGTTTTTAATCTTGCCCTCATTATGCTTTAATATAAACAAAAAGGTAATCAATCCAGTGTTCTTCATTGTCAGTTGAGAATGTATTTTCTATTCTTCTCTTCCTCAAAGCAGCTTACCAGTAAAGATGAAATTGAAACCCAATGGTTGTAAATGAAAGGCTGTTGACTCACCCATGGTCTAGCGTTCAAATTCCCAATGGAAAATGCATCTGTGTGTCAGTCATATGATGGTTATAACTGTTGATGACCAATGGCATTACTGATTTCTCCATAATGGGAGAAAGGCAGGGGTTGTCCTGGTCGTGTGATTAAATGATGAGCTCTGCAGTCAGACTACCTGGATCTGAATCATTCCCTGACTATGTGACCTTAAGTGAGGAGCCTCTGGGTAGTAGTGCCATTATCCATGAAAATGTTGTCTTCAACAATATCTGTGAAGATATTGTCAGCAACAAATCTAGAACAGGTTCATCATGGTGATTAAAACTGTCATAGACTATGCTTGTGGTGCTTGAAACAGGGCCTTGAACACAGTAAATACCATGTGCATGTGCAATTACTACAAAGAAAAGGCTTCAGGAGGAGACTGACAGCAAAAAGAATATTCCCATAACTTCATGTCAAGACTCAAGTGGTCCTGAATTCTGTGCAAGGGTCATAGCTGAAGAATATCCTTGTCTAGTATCTCCTTCTCCTAAGCAAATATTCCCAGCTCCCAGTTATATTATAGATTATTTTAAAAGGAATGAGTCTGATGAGAAAATATTAGGAGCTATAGCTGGTGTTCTGTTTAGGAGAGCAATTTGATGGAAGTTATGTTATATCAACAACAGAGGAAACTTGGCCTTTCCGGTTCATTCAGGTTACAATAACACACTCAGGTTACCAGCAACCACAGGAGTTAATTTTGTAGGAATACAGGAAGACATGTAGCACAGAAAGCAGTCTAGGTTTAGAAAACCCGGAGTTAATGAAGAACGGAATCATCATTCAGAATAGAACAGCAATCTTGAAGTCCTCTAATCTCATGACTCAGCTCCTCTGACTCTAACTTCTCCCTCTTTCTACTTTTCTCCTCTTCTACGTGACAGTCATTAGTATTTCTTGTAGCCAACCCCACCCCCCTTCACCCCACCAAAAAAAAGAATCTGATTGGTTCAGTTGGGTCTTGTTCTGTTTTTATTTATTCACTTTGTTTTTGTAGGCGTTAATGTACCCATTTGGCAGAGTTCCCAAGTTAAGGGCCTCTATCGATCTCTATCTATGCTATTTGTTGACTTAAACTCAAACAGCACCATTCCCTGGTCAGTGTGAAAATTTTACAGTGCAAAGCACAACAAGGTACATCAAGAAATGACTGCTTGGTTGCACTATTTAGAGGCCAGAAGCTGTGGGTGTAACAGCCATCCATAGCATCATAAACTTATTTCTAGTGCAGGACCAACTTTGTGCACCATATGCTGTCATATTAATCTTCATAGGCTAAAAGGCAAGTATCATTAGCCTTTAAGTTGTCTTGAACTCCCCATTATTTTGATGATTTCTACAAGGCCACAATTAACTGAAGCTGGTGTCCTGACACCACAACTGCTAATAAATCCCAGTAACAGCAGCAGAAAATCTTTGATACAGGTCTGGTTATAAAAATTTTATGAAATTTATAAGCCTGGATCAACTGAGTTACTAAACTAAAACAACTCAATTACTCTTGGGTTCAAGCAAATACTGTAAAAGATGTTCCCTCCAAAAGAAAGAAATCTACCTCTTAAACAAATTGAAACCTTAATTATGGAAAATGCATTAAATGGTGCAGCATGTGACAAACTCCATATTTCTAGGACTTCATCTTTCAAAGATTTTAAATGCACTCATCTCAGTATCAAGTACCATGATGATTTAAAATAAGATATCCTATTTAACTCAGTAGAAAACTGGAAATTTGCATACCTGAAGATATTGAGTATTATTACAGATACCATTGATAAATACCTACACAAATAATATGATTTGTGAATTCTCTTGGCTCCATACTGGAATAAACTGAAGAGCTTCTTAAAATAATGATGGCTGGACTCTAGTCCCAGGGATATCTGGTTTAATTTGTGTGAGGTGGTCCCAAACATCAGTGTTTTTTAGTAATGTTTCCCAGGGATTCTCTAATGCAACCAACCCTTAATGAAGGGAAGGGTTAGTGTGAACCAGAAGAGTCTGAGAAAAACTTGTGTATAGGCAGGTTTTAGAAAATACATTTTGCTCAAGGACAGCTTAAATCATTTTGTGAATAGATCAGGTAGAGCAAGATTATGGAGAAATATAACCCCCAAACTGAAGATTTGGACTTTTAACATAGCACTGGGTTTAGTGAGAAATTTGTATTTTCATCACTGTACACTGGAAAAAGAAAGGGGAGATAGACACTTTTGGAAGGAAGAACCAACAGGACTCTGAAACTGAGTGGGAAATCTTCTACTCACTATGGTTTTACAGGTTATGAATTTTTTTCATGCTGAGAAATACCCCAATTTCATTCAGAGCCTAAGAAACTGCAGTAATCTAACAATTGTATGTATCCATACAACTTCTAATTCGTGCTTCACTGCAATATCACCTTTAGTCAGTAGATTCTACTTTCTGAAACACAGTATAATCCAGTCTATGAAATCTTTAGCATTGAGGTGATGGGAAATGAAAAATAAATTGTATTTATTCCCTATCTTTCAAGTTCATCTAAAGTAAATAATATCTATTCTGCACATCATGTACAAGGATATATATCTTCTTGAAACTTTCTGTGTAATAAGTAATTGAACTTTGGGTAGCTTTTTGTTGGGGTACAATATCAGAAGACAGCAATCTTATCTCTATGAAAACCTTGAAACTTTTGCTATATGGGAAATAGAAATTTGTTTAAATCAGTTTCTTCTATCAAATAACTGTTTGGACTCTGAGCAAGTCAGTTAACCTATTGGGGCTTCAATTTTCTATCTGTGAAATCAGGAAAATGACCTGGCTGATATGTAACATTCTTTCTAACTCGAAGATTCTATCATCCAATTGCTCCTCTAAGTTCTCTTTCATTGAATGGTTAATGGTTTTGAAAATAAATATTCTTTGGATTATCTACTTCTCAATATTTTTACATTTTGGCATCTCCAAAGACAGACGTCTGTTTCCTTGATATTTAACATGTGTAAATGCAAATGTTGGTTGAGTTTGCACAACTTATCCAGTGGAACTGAGAATTAGGGTCAGTCTCAAACTTTACCAGGTAAAATATCCAGTTGGGTTGCTATTGTCATTGTCCTACTCTCAGCAATATCTCCTTCCTTGTCATTGCCAAGAGATAAGAGCAGATGTCTTAAGAATGGCATTCCCTCTAATTTTCCATTAAGAATTTCCCTATATGTACCTTCCCTGATAAGTATGTTCAGTGTTCCATGAAAAAAAAAACAAACTTTTGCCTCCACTGAAATATTGGAATCTCTTAGTAATGGTTGCCTCGCTTGCCATGATTGATAGGATAATAAGGCATAGACTGGAGTTAACAAGAAGGACAACAGGATTCAATCGAAATGTTTACCATGAGCACGCTATAAAGGAGTTATTTCCACATGTAACTGACAACTTGGCTTCAGGCCATTGAAAATGCATGAATAAGGACAGGCTCAAAGTCTTACTTCTTTCTCAAGCCACAAAGCCATCATCAATCAAAAGGGAGGTTCTGCAGGTTATTCATTTACACACCGAAGATAAGAGGATATCTCCCGTTCCACATTTTACTGAGTACAGTGCCTGAGAGCAGAAAAAGACCTGGAGGTCTTGCACCAGCAATTAAATGAACAACCCCAAAGTGAAATGCATCATTTCTCTTTACAATGAATTGGCCCCTACACCCAGAAGGGGACTTTTATGAATTGAATCATGTCCCCCTCAAAGACGTTTCCAATCCCCAGTACTGTAGATGTGAGCTCATTTGTAAAAGGGACTTTTGAAGATGTTATTAGTTAAAGTGAGGTCAAACAGCCATGGTGAGCCTTAATCTATGTGACTGTAATTCTTGTATGCAGAGGAAATTTGGATGCAGGATGAAGAGAGAAAAGGAAAGAAGGACAGCTATATGATAGAGTACAGATTGAATTATGGATTGTCTGCAAGCAATCCTCAGAATGCTACAGAATTCAGAGAAAGCATGATCCTGTTGACAGCTCTCAAAACTGTGAGACAATAAATTCTTGTTTAAGCCAACCGGTCTGTGAGTTTTTGTTGAACAGCCTTGGCAAACTAAGACAGGGACCAAGAAGCACATTCCTACCTTGTGGTTAGAAGGCAAAGAGTTAGAAGTAATCAGACAATGGCACCTTGAAGATAATGTTTAGATGTTATTCCTCTAGAAGTATCTAAAGATTCTGGGTGTTGGAAGCGCTATCTTCACCCCTAGGATAGTAGCTATGTGTTAATTAAGTTAATGCTGAATAAAATGAGATCTTAGATTCTATCCCTTTAAGAATCGTTTGTGTTTAACTTTATACCACCAAGGCCAAGGATAGAAGCTTTCTTTAACTTCAGCCTCCTGAGAATGTGAATAAAACAGAATGAAGCCAGAAAGTGATGGATTGGCTTCAACCAATATCACAAATAGAAAAAATAGCTTCAGTCCTTGACCTATAGCTGCAGATGTTTCATCCACTTTGTGTTTCTGCATACAATGAAAACACTTTTCAGTAGCCTCATTTTTAGAATAAACTCATGCAAAAATGCATTGGGAATAAAAGGTACTCCCTTCAGTGGACGTCATTATTTGATATTCCAAACATCATGTAGCTCACAGTTTATTTTGTAGAAAGCAGAAGAACCAAGCTGTGAAACCACATGTGCTGAGTTAGTTTCAAATATGATAAAATACTGAAATATTTCACCTTCTGTATGTAACCCAGAATCCACAAGCACCAAAATATTTGGCATCTCATTCAGTGCTGACAGAATACAAACTGAAGGGTGCTTTTGGAGAAGGTTCAATCAGTATGATCAAGATAGGCATTCACTTCAAATACTTAAAATTTTTAAGATCCATATTGCATCCTCAGTTTATCTGTGTTGTTTTTCTTTTTTATTACAACTGTACTCTAGCAGCCTATTCTTTTCTTCATTTTGTATGGTCTTAATGAAGACTGAGTCTGGTTAAATTGCAATTTCTTTTTCTCTGTAAGGGAATAGCTCAGACTAGAAGGGAAGCACATCCATTGTTGGCTCCGCTGTTCTCTCTTTAGAGCTCTCTACACTTATTCTGGTCTGTTTTTCTTCTTATCCAAGAACTGGAAAATCCCTTTATTCCTTGAGTTCTGGTGGGGCTCTTGGGATTCCATCTGGCAGTAGGAAGAGGGGGGATTCTGAGAAGGAGTACTGAGCTCTGTATACTTTATAATTAGCTTCATTTCAAAATGCAGTCAGAGGTAGAAACCCAGGTCCAAATATCTGAATAGCTCACAAGACTATGCAGATTTCCAGATTTAGAAAGCCTGAATCATCATGAGACCCAAATATACCAGTTCGCTTAGTCCTTTCTAGAATCTGTCTCTTACTGCTTTCTCCTTTTACTTCCTTCCCTGTCCCCATTCACTCTACCGTTTCCCTTTCTACAAAATTTGTTATTGATATTTGTGCGTAATTATGTAATATAAATGTTATTCAGAAAAATGACACATATTTTTATTAAGCTAACACTGTAATTAAAACTAAGACATTGTCAATATCACAGTTACTACTTGTATGCTCCCCTAAATTCCATTGTCTGTCGTTCACCACTATCATGAATTTTGCTTATGGTCCCATTTCTTTTATTTCTAGTTTTACTGTATAAGTATTTCTAAATCAGTGTTTTTCAAAATGCAGGTTATGACCTATTAATAGTCATCAAATAAAATTAAAAGGTTACAACCAGAATTTGACTTTAATGAGATAGAATAGAATAGAAAGGAAAACATGAGAGTGCATGGGACATGGTAAAGGTAAGTAATGTGGCATAAAAATTTGTTTCAGTTGCACGCGTGTGTGTGTGTGTGCGTGTGTGTGTGTGTGTGTGTGTGTGTGTATGATGTGTATGTGTTTGGGTATGTATGTGCATGAAAAAATAATTTCCTCCTGTGGTCCATGGGTCACAGTGTAAAATATATTTCTTTCAGTGGCCAATTGTCAAAATAGTTTTAAAAGCACTGCCCTAAATAATATATTATTTCTGTTTGTTTTCAGCTTCTTAAAAATTATATAATGCTGTAAATATTCCTTAGTAACTTATTTTTTATGGTCTAAGATTCATCTATTTTGATTTATTTTCATTGCTGAATAATATTCTATTGTGAGACTATAAAGCAGTTGATTTATACTTTCTCCCAAAAACTATCATTTGGGTTGTTTCCAGCATTTTACTATAACAAAAAGTACTGCTGTGAATATTCTTTGGTCTCTTGTAGGATTTGTACGAAAGTTTCTATAAGAATATACCTAGGAGTGAAATTGTTAGATCTTAGCATATACTCATATTAAGCTATACATGATACTGCGAAATTATTTTCTAAGGTGCTTATGACTTTTTTCTTTGAGTGCCTTCTTTTCCTCTACTGTCATAGGCACCACAGGAAATACCCTTGTGTTCTGAATTTGTAACATGGCGCTTACATTCCAAGCTGCACTGGTCCTTAAATCCTGTGCTGGTCCTTATTGGCCTGAATATGAAAGGCATTTTCTTTCCTGGAATCTGAGACACTCCTTTTAAAATCAAGTGAAGGTCTCAGCAGCTCTGAGCCCTAGAAATCTTTTCATTACCAATGATCTGTTGGATTCTTAGGAAGGGTTATCATACAACTACTTGTTAATTAAAGTCAAGACCTGTCTCTAAGTTCTTCTATAGAAGAATTCAGGTATAGATTCTCAGGGTATCTGCATTAAGTTATTGCCATCAATTTTTTTAAAGAACATTTCCATTTCATTCTTTTTTGTAATTCCTCTCTGTTAGGATAATCTAGATTATGCTGCAATAACAGACATCTCCCAAGATCTCAGAGGCTTAAAGCAACACACTTTCTTTCTCACTCTCATCAGTCTGCACAAATCTCTGCTACACATCATGACCCTAACTGGTAGAACTCTTCCTTCCTGTGGTTGTGCCATGCACAGCAGTCTCCTCAACCACCCCGGCATCGTAAGAGAGAGAGTCTCGGGCATGGGCTTTTCACTGCTTTAACTTGGAAGTGACACATCATATTTTATTAGCCAGCATTGGTGATATGGTCTTGTGTAAGTGCAATGGTACTGGAAAATGTAGGAAAACTAATGGAATACTGGGTGAGCAGTCCTCTCTCAGCCATACTTTATTTGAACTTCCGATTAATTTCCTTTTGTATGCTTTGGCAGTACATCCAACCCGCTTTTTAGACTTAGATTACTGCATCCGCTTTGTCTAGATTTTTTCATGAGTCTTTTTGATGATATTTTTACTCACTCCTCTAGAGCACGAAATCAGTACCCCATCCCTATAGCTTTATAATATTAAATGAGATTGACATAGTTGCCATTCCTTACAGCAGGCGAAACACATACTTCTATCAAGGGAAAAGGAAAGTTGTCCTCGTCTATGATTTATGTTTCTTCTTGACATCTATAATGGATTCTCAGTGTGACTGAGGTGTGCACAGAGAGCTCAGAGTGGGAGGCACTAAATCCAGAAGAGGTGGTTCTGAGACTATCTTTTGATTCTCCCCGTAATACCTGAGCAGAATATTGAGGGACAAGTAATAGTTCAGCTAAAAGGAAAAAAAAAACAAAAAAAACAAAAACACAAAAACGTGAAAGTCATTCTAGAAATAAAGAACAATTTGTCCAAAGGCAGAGACATGAAAGAGCATTTTTCTGTTTTTAGAAATGCAAGGGCTTTGGTATGGCTGGAGCAGGAGGTGAATATCAGGAGGTTGCAGGAGATGAAAAAGGGTAGAAGACACAGATAATGAAAGAACAGATTATATGTAAAAACAATGGGGAACTATTGAAGGATTTTAAGCATGACGATATTGCTGTATCTGAAAGATAATTCTGATAAAATTATCAGGGATTGGGAAAAAAAAAAAAAAACCCCGAGGGATTGGAAGTCAGTGAGACTGAGTCAGTAGAAGTGTTAGGAGGCTTGTACACTTGTGGCAGCATAGATAAAGAGGAGGAGATGGGTATATACAACGTTAAGAAGATAGAAAATCAGAATGTAGAAATTAAATATATGTTGGCAATGAGAGAGATGATGCAAGCGTTAACTCCCTGATTTAAGGGTTAAAAAGGAGAAGTGCAAATTTAAGTTTGAAAATAGAGTTTACTCTTTGTTTGGCGGCTGTGGAATATCATGGTATATATTCCGGTCTTGAGTGCAGATGAAGTAGCGATTAAACAGGACGTCACCCCAGGAAAGGGAGAAAAACAGAAGACAGAAATAAAGAGCAGGCCATGCCAGCCTCCTCACCGAGGACAACCTGGGGAAAAGGTGTGTCTCTGCCAGCGGGATGGATGAGCCTCATATGACCTACGAGACAAATGATGTGGTGAATTAAAAAAAAAAAGATTACTAAAATAATTTTGAGTTGCTTTACCTCACCAATTTTAACTTCCTAAGCACATTTCAGAATGAATTCAATGATGAAGAAAATCACAAATTTCAAGGAACTAACACATTGGAAGCACCTGTGATTCACCAGCAAACACGAAATATATTTTATTCTCCAGAAGCTCTTATCTTCTTCAGTGCACCGCTGGAATAATCATGATAAACCTGACAAGACTGCCAGGAGGTGGGAAATGAGTGTCGTAGTATTCTGTGGCATCCTTATAAATAAGAGCTGATGTTTATCCATCCACAAAACCATTTTGTGCCAGCCTGCCTTAGGTCATGGTGTGGTTAAACAAAGGAAATCCCAGTTTTCTACCTGCCCCAGCTAACAAGATTGGTATCAGATGTAACTTCTATTGAGCCAATTGGACTCAGGAAATCTTATGCGTGGAGTAATACCGTGGGGTATTAGAACTTTGCCAAGAAGCTCAAAGCTCATCTGAGTCATTGAGTCAGTAGCCACTAGGAAGTCTGTGTGGGATAGGAGATGGTTTTGTATCCAGTTTTAAAGGATTTGAACCTTTAAAATCAGCAAATCAGCAGCCAAGCCAGAATTCTAGTAAAGTCTTCTTTTTTACTAAACCCAAATTTAGCAATATCACCTAAGTACCAGGGGGGATCTTGGAGGATGCTTGCTTTAGAAACTCCCTCAAATGAACCCAGCCACATCCCCAGTTTGCTTGGTGCAGAGCCACTTGGATTCATCAGACAGTTCTTGGGGAGGTGGCCCCATCTTCACTCCGCTCCCTTCTCTTACCATCCTCTCCAGAACTGCCGCTGCTCCTTTTAGCCTGATTCCAAGCCAGAGGCCCTGCTGCTTTTACTAGAGGCAGAAAATGAATAAGGAAGAGTGATATTTGCCATCAACAAGTACCCTGGGACTTGTACTTGTTGCTTTGGCAATACACTTCATGATATTTTGAGCTTCTATTTCACTAAAGTGACGATGGTGATCACACTGTCTTGCCTTTTAGGCTTATTATATGGCTTTTAAAAAAAATCTGAAAGCATTAAACTCAATGGTCTCACATAGTTTACAACCTCTAATAGAAAAGCACATTTTCAAAAATATATCTTAGAGAAAGGAAAACATCACTTCTCCTTTAAAAACGGAAGGGTAGAAATCACAGCAGTCATTATTCCTTTCTACTCAGAGCTGAATTGTTCTTCTGAGAACCTTTTCCATTGTGCTTTTAAATATTGTATTATGTGACATCAAATCCTGTTTTAATGCAACATATTGATTCTCTTATGGGCTAGGGTATTATCGTCTTAAAGGGATCCAAAGTAAATGATTAAACACAGCTTATGCCATTGCAGTCACCAGCAATTTAGCAGTTTCTTTTGATTGGTATGTTTAATGGCTGGCTGCTCAAGTGATGAGGGATAGAACTTCTTACATTTGTGGCTATAAAATGAAAGCAAATGACAACCCAAAGCTTACCTTCCCCCTAAAAGACCTAATACATATAAATTTTAAAAATACAGCAGGCCTAGTTATTTTCGCATAGAGGCTATTTCCCCAAAATTGGTACAGCTGGAAAAGCAAGAGGTAAAATGTGAAAACTGTTTTATTTTATTCAGTGGACTTTTGTGGCAATGGCAAGTGTTATGCTGATGCCCAGAAACCTTCACCATGTTTGCTCTCAGTCAAAGCACACCGCTATTGTTTTGGAAAGCACAGTCCTGACGTAAAGCATTGCAGTAATTGCCTTACCAGCAGCAACATGTAAAATGGAATCAGTGTTACTCTCACAGAACAGTGCCAAATGGAGAAGATCTGGGCAGGAGGAAGAGATCAGAGTGCTGTTCATGCACTTATTTGGAAAGAATGACCTGAACTTGCCCTTCTATGATTGCATAGCCTCCTGTGCCATGAAAAATGCAAAGCCCCAAATAAGCTCCCTGTGTTTGGGGGAAGATTGAAGACTGTTGCCCGAGATAAATCCTGCTGGTCATTCCTGGGGCATATTTGTCTATCAGATTTTCAAGGGGGTGAGACAGAGAAGGGAGTAGAATCAATGGCATATGGGTTTTAAGGGTTTGAATTCAAAAGAGCATTTAGATGCAGGGATCATTTTGGAGAGAGACTTTTTACTTGGGAAAGGAGCATGTATCTTCCCAAGACTTTTGGAATTATCCCAAAGTGAGTATCATAGGGAGGCAATTTGCTAGGGGTCCCTTCCCCTATGTCCCTTCCAAAGATGATTCTTGAGATTTCATGTAGCTCAGCCTCTCTGTTTACATTTAGGAAAATAAGGTTTTAATTAGTAGTGACTTGACCAAAGTTACTAGGTTGGTCATTTGTGGAGGTGGGACTAGGCTTCATTCAAGCTGACTCACTTGTGATGTTGCATTTCATATCATCATTTCCATTTCAGTTCCTCGCTATTTGGCTGGAGGAAAAATATCTAAAATTACTTTTAAAAGAATTTTAACAGCTTTTGCAAAATATACATCTTATTTCAGATAATTCAAAACTAAACATAATCACATTGGGCTGAATGGTGACATGAAAGCTATAAGAAATATTTCCAATAGGTTCATTTTCAAATTAGCAAAAGATTTAAGATTGTTTGTGTGTGTGTGGGGGTCAACCATCTCTAAGGATGATATATGCTTCCGGTGGGCAGAGTCAGGGGACAGGCATCCATGTCTAACAGTGAGATATGCCCCTTGGAAGGAAAAGTGGGATGGGCTCGTGAAGCTGTTCATCTTTAAGCATGGAATATGTCCCTTGGAGGGGAGAGTGGAAGCTATGACAGAGCAAGGATTAAAGCAAAAAAAGAAGCTGACAAGTGGTAGCCCAACAGCAGCTTCTTTTCAGAAGAAATATGGCTTTCCCACTACAAGCGTGGCACATTATTAACAAATGGACATTTAGGATGAGACAGCCAAGGAACAAGGAGCAAATGATAAGCATTCTGGAATAAGCACTTAGGGCTATCTGGGGTGATGTCCCTATTTTGGGGAAAGAGAGAGATTTCTGTCAGCATGCCCATAAGCGACATCCCTGTGCAAAGATCTAATTTGACACAATCTGAGAGGTGATAGCGTCTAAGAGTATGAAGGCAATCCTGAGAATGAAAGAGGTGCCCTAGGATGCGATAGGTGTGGTCATACACAGGAGATTGCCCTACAAAGGAAATTTTGCCCCACAAATAGATATTGTGAGTGCAGAGGGAAATGGACTCCAAATAGGAGATCATAAATTATAGGTGATAACATAGCTCTCTCAAATGGGAAGTGGCTACTTCCTATAAAAAGATCCTCAAGTCAATGTCCTGGGAAAGTTAGGAGCATCCCCATTACTTTTTCCGAGGTGTTACAGAGAAGCAGAGCATCCTATTGGTGGGGAAGGCCATGCTTTTATAGACACACACACAATGTCCTGCTAACATTTCAGCTTGTGCTGTTGGGTTTACAGCAATACTCTTTGGACCCTGTTCAGGGAATTTTGCTTGTACAGTATTAGGCTATGAAAGGAAAATTATCTTTGCTATTTATTGCTTAATGAAATAATGAAAACACAAAATCTTTGGTGGTGGTGGTGGTGTGTTGTAGGTGAAAATAAAAAAGTCTAAACAAAAGAATCATTCTCCCTGCCCTCTTTCCCCAAATGCGTGTACCAATGGGGCACTGCCTCTGGGAAAGTCATGGCAAAGGAATCTCTCCACATTCAAATTTAGACATGAATACTTGAAATGAGGAGTACAGTAATTGGGAGAATGGCTTTCAGCCACTTGGTGAATGAGAAGTGGCAGCCAAGGAAACACAGTCATTCAATCCACCCCCAAATCAAGAAAGCTGTTGATTTCTTCATTTATTATTTTAGTATCTTATGGAGAAAGTAAAATTACAAAGTGATTTGCAGCCAAATTTTTCACCGCACCTCTAGAAATTGCGATGGTATAAAGTAGGGTGTGTGTGTGTGTATGTGTGCAATTTTAGAATGTGATAATCTGATTAGGATGGTTTTAAAGCTGAATGGTCATGGGGGAGGAGCTGGAGATGGATCAAGGGACTTTGGGTTCTGGTCTGTTCAACTCAATTCCAACAACTGGAACACTCTCTTCCCCACCCTGGAAAAATCCTCACCTGGACTGGGCTAGGGCTACTTTTTATAGCTATAGCAGCCACTGGATACTAAGAACCACTAGGTGGCATTTGTGATTTATTACTTTAGAAGATGAGAGTTTGAAACCTCACTACTGGTCCCTTACTTAGGTTGAACCAAACATTTAACATACCAACGCATTTCATTCAAGAAATGCATAGTTGATTCTTTTATCCAGCTTGGAGGGGGTGGGAGTGGGGTGACTCGCTTGGGAGGTTGCATTTCAGATCATCTACACTCTTCTGCAGGTCCTCTCTGACCTCACACCATCAGCTCACAGAAGGAATTACGTGTCTACAATTAAGCTGTAAATAATGCAATCATTCCATTCTTGTCCCATCACTCCAGTCCCAACCACAACAAATAGTGCTAATCACATACTTATTCAAGTGTGTAATTATTCACAGTTAAACTTCTGTCACTTTCACCCTGTTTGGAAACAGCAGAACACAACCTGTAATTAGCAAATGTGGCTCCAGGCACTTTAGCTTGGGAGTGTGCCAGGGACTCAGCACCTAGGCGCCCCTTTGATCTGGAAGCTGGCAAGGCGTCTCACCCTGAGGCCACAGGGCTATCGGCTCTCTCTGCCAGTCACCCAGATCAATGAATATGTCAAAGGCATCTATCCCAAACCACATGTTACTTCCCTCTCTCTCTGTGGTTTCTGTCTGTAGTATGTATTTCATAGACTTTCCTTTCCTTTTTGAACCCTTTGACTTCAGTGGAAGGGGTTACCGATAAGGTCTCCTAGCCCGTGTACTTTCGACTCAGGTTAGAAATGAAAGTCCCAGTGGTCCTGTGTGATGGTTCCTGTTCTTTCTTAACTTGGCAGTTTCCTTAAACGCACACACAACGGAGGAAGGAGGACCTTTGTTCTCTCACCATGCCCCACAAGGAAGAGGAAACCAAAGGCTTTTGTCCAATCGCTGCTGTGTGGACCACTTCCTCCCAAACTCTAGCTGAGCTGCCCAGCATATGGATGTTCTGGTTTCCAGGGAGACCAGGTAAACCTTAGGCATTTCTGAGCAAATCCATTACTGTCTTAGCAGAGGAACAACCTGGCAGCATAAAACCTTCCCAGGGAGAGGTAACAGTGTTCTAGGTAGAAAACACGACTTAGTAGCCAGCTTCTTTCTCTACAGGGTTGTTGGATGCCTTGAGGTGTGAGGTAGTGCTTTGAGCAAAAACATATGGAGCCCATTGAAAGAAATTGTGAGGCATAAAGGCATAGTATGAACATTCGTGTACTAGATTTTTGTTTACGTGTTTTATTAAGACCGATGATTTGCTTCTTACAAGAGAGAAAGGTTATTCTACCTTCATTAAGCCTTCCAACAGCAATTACCTAATAAAAACAAGTTTGCATATCCAGCCTAGTTTAACGTCTTCTTCTCTTGACATATCCAATTAAGACAGAGGTTTGTACTTCAACCAAAACATGAATACTCCTCATAGGAGAAGAGTGAAAAAAAAACTGCAGTTCAGTCTTTGCACATAAACATTAGTCAGCCTTTGGTTCTAATCATAACAAGGCTAGGTTTTTTTCAATAATATTTTGAAGTTTCGAAGGAAAGAACAGCTATGCAAGGTTCTCTGTCAGAGAAGATTGAACTCAGCATATAAAGTTTGTGAGAGTAGAAAGTGAAGCATGAGCAATACAGAACAGTGTCTGGCCAGCTACTTTAACCAAATGAGCCAAACTAGCCCTGGCAATCAGGTGATGACAGGTGTATGAGCTAGGTTGCCATGATGTTTTTATTTTATAAGTTTTTTTAAAAGATAAAATACTATGACTGCTTCTGCATGAGCAGAGGAGAACAGTACTGAGAAGTTATCTGGAGATTTTGATTAATGTAGACTGACTAATGCAATCTGGAGGATTAGTTAAAAAATAAACCAAAAAGGACTTCTATTTCTCTAACAGTGGTGATCTTTAACAGAGCTTTGCTGATAATAACACTGTTGACTTTTAAAACGCCACTTAATTTAGTCCATGTAGATACAAATAAGATTCTCACTATTATTCTCTTCAAAATGAATTTTTAGATGATCTTAATGTCCATGCCACTAACATAATAAAAAGGTGATGAAAACTATCATCACTGCTGGCTTGTAAGACAGGTACAAAGATTCTCCCCCACCCCACACTGTCCTGTTCTTTTATTCTTCTATTCAGTAGGACTAAAAACCTTTGTAAAAACTCATTTCTGTCCTAGCTTCAGGGAACAGTAGGGTATTCAGTCCAGGAACTGTTTTCTGTTTCCAATAAATTTTTATATATGAATGTATAATACACGTGGATAAATGCACACACACATACATGAGAGCAGAGAACTAGAACCAAATGACCAACTTCGGTACCCATCTCCTTCCATCTCCATTGCTGCCACCTTAATTTGAGGTCTCTGCCGTTTCTCAAGGTCACTGCCGTCTCCTAACTCATCTTCCAGTTAGGCTCTCCCTCTCTCTAGTGCATTCTCCTCATGGCAGTGAAATTGATTTGAAAATGTAAGACTGATCATGTCACATAAAACCCTCCAGCACCTTCTCATTGTACTTAGACTATTCCTTGCCCTGGATTTTGAGGCCCCCCTGATTCTGTTCCTGCCTGGTTACACATCTTCATTTCATATTCCCCTCTCTGACTAGCCTCACTGGAATTTCAACTGTTTGAGTAAGCTCACAGTTGTGCATACACTTCGTACTTTCTGATTGGATTATTCCAGTAGCCTCAGTTTACATGGCCAGTCTTTTAATGACCACCCAACCTCCAATGGGTGGTGCCCGCTGTCCTTTCAATCTCAGCCTTGTGATTGATTCTTTCATGGACATCACCATTTGTAATCCTTTATTTATCTGCTCATCTTAGGTTGATACCTGCTAGAATATAAGCTCTATTGCACAGCGTCCAGGACTATCTTATTCACTGCTGGATCTCCAGTGCCTATCCTTGTACCCACCATAAAGCAAACCTGTGAAAATGATTTGCCAAAACAAATAAGCAAATAAATGTAACCAATCCAAAGGCCAAAAGGAACAGTGGGGAAACCATCTTTTGACAGTTCTTTGAGTAAATGCAAATAAATTGAGGCAGAGAATGACATGTTTTCCCTTCATTTTATTTAGGAAATTTTCAAACAAATTGGTGAAAGAATTTTGTTCTGAAACCACCCTCCCACCCAGATTCTGCCTGGGTTAATTAATGAACATTTCACTATTCTTGCTTCATTACTCATCTAGCCATCTTTCCATCCCTCTATCTTTTAATCCATCTGACTTTTGATGTAAATTTCAGACAGCAAGACACTTCCTGCTAAACAAATCAGCATGCATATTGTTAACTAGTATTCAATATATGTTTACAATTTTTCTTTGATATAAAGTTCATGTATAACAAAATGCATAAGCATAAGGTAATTTTCAGTAATTTTAAATAAATGCGCACACCTATATAACTCAAAGTCCCATCAAGTATCACCATCCAGGAAATTCCCTCCATGTCCTTAGTAGTCAATCCGTAACTCTGCCCACCATTATAATTTTTCCAACAGAGATGAGTTTTGCCTCTTCTAGAATGTATGTGGATGGAATTATACAGTATGTAGTCTTTTGTTTAAGGCTTCTTCTACTCAAATATGTTTATGAGATTCATCAATGCTGTTGCATATATTGGTCATTCATCTTTTTTAATTTGCTGTGCAGTGTCTCATTGTATTAATCCACCAAGGTTTATTTACTCATTCTCTTGTTGATGGAAACAAGGAAATTACAGTTGGACAGATAATGAATACAGCTGCCATGAATATTCTTATATGAGTATTTGTGTGAACTTAGTTTTCATTTCTCTTGGATAAATACTTACAAGTGAAATCATGAGTTCTAGGTAGCATTGGGTTATACAGTATATGTTTATTGTTGTAACAAACTTCCAGACTTTCTTCCAAAGATATTGCACAATTTTATTTTCCCATCAATAGTGTAAGAGTTCCTCCACAACTTGGCAACACTTGATGTCATCAGTCTTTTTAATTTTAGCTATTCTCATGGCTGTTTAATAGCATTTCATGATTTTAATTTGCATTTCCCTGATGGCTAAGGATATTTAGCACTTTTTAATGAAACAATATTATTATTTTGCTGCTTTTAACTATGGTCTATAATTTATATTAGGGTTCATTGTTTATGCTGAACCATTCTATGCTTTCTTAAAATTTTTATTCTGTAAACATACATACAACCTAAAATTTCCCTTTTTAAGCATATTTGAATATGCAACTCAGTGCTGTTAGTTACATTTATGATGTTGTGCTACGATTACTCCAAAATTTTCCATTATGACAAACAGAAACTCTGTGCCAATTAAGTATTAACTCCCCATTCCTTACTCCCATCCCAGCTCCTGGTAATCTGTATTCTAAGTTTCCTGCTCTATGAATTTACATATTCTAGTTATTTCCTATCAGTGAGATCCTACAACATTTATCCTTTTTTTTTTTTTTGGTCTGACTTATTTTGTGCAACATGATGACTTCAAGGTTCATCCATGCTTTTGTACATATATTAGAACTTCATCCCTTTTTATGGCTGAATAATATTCCACGGTATGCATTTACTACAAATTGTTTAGTCATTTACTTGTTAATGGTTACTGAAGTTCCTTCAATCTTTTGGCAACTATGAATAATGCCATTATAAACATAGGCATGAAAATATCTGTTCATGTCTCTGCTTTCAGTTCTTTTGGATATGTACCTGGAAGTGGGATTGCTGTGTCATATGGTAATTCTATGCTTAACTTTCTGAGGAAATGTCAAACTGTTTACTGCATTGGCTGCACCAATTTACAGTCTCACTGACAACGAATGAACATTCCCATTTCTCGAAATCTTCTCCCATCACTTGCTATTTTCCATTTTTTAATAGCAGCCATTCTAATGGATATCCAAAGGATCTCTTGGTGGTTTTGATTTACATTTCTTGAATGGCTAATGACATTGAGCATCTTTTCATTCGCTTATTGGCCATTTATACATCTCCTTTAGAGAAGTGTCTATTTAAGTCTTTTGCTCATTTTTAATTGAGGTGTTTGTCTTTTTGTTGTTGAATTGTAGGATTTCTTTATATATTTCTTTTAATAAGCCCTTTTCAGATATATCATTTCCAAATTTTCCACCATTCTATAGATTGTCTTTTCACATTCATGATAAAGTCCTTTGATACACAAAAGTTTTCAATTTTGATGAAGTCCCATTTATCTATTTTTTTTTCTTTTATTGCTCATGCTTTTGGTATGAAGTCAAAGAAACCATTGCCTTTCACAAGGTCCCAATGACATTTCCTTGTGTTTTCTTCTTGGACTAATGATGTTCAGTACTTTTAATGTGCTTATTCACCATATGCATACTCTCCTTGCAAAGTGTTCAAATATGTTGCCCATTTTCTATTAAGTTGTTGGTGTTTTATTAATATAGTAATAATAATAATAGTGCTCTTTCAGATACATGTTTTACGAACATTGCCTGTGGCTTACCTCTTCATTTTATTAACAGAGTTTTTTGATAAGCAGAAGAGAAGTTTTAAAATTTGATACTGCCAAATTTATCAGTTTTTAAGGATATTGCTTCATATAACCTCTAGAAGTTTGCCTACTCCCAACTAATGAAGAATTATTCTACTATTTCCTCTGAAATCTTTTACCTCTAGATAATCTCTCTCTTGAGTTAATTTTTGCTTGTGGTGTAAGATAGGAATCAAGGTTCATTTTCCCATATGTATATCCAATTATCCCAACAGCATTGGTTGAGAAAATGTTCTGCTTTGGGATTTTTGCTGAAAATTAAATGACTGCCAGAGTGTGGATTGAATTCAGAGAGCTCTGCTCTGTACCACTGATCTATATGTTGATCTGGATGCCAATACTATGTCTTGATTATTGCAACTTTCTATTAAGTCTTAAAATCAGATAATTTAAGTCCTCTGACTGTGCTCACTATTTTTTAAAGATTTTTTTATTATTCTAGGTCCTTTGTATTTCCATATTAATTCTGGAGTCAGCTTATCAATTTATACAAACATACTGCAGGGATTTTGATTGAGATTACACTGAATTGTGGATAGCACTTTTCTGATGCAATTTTAAGGGCCTTGAAAGGCATCTGTTAACCAATTCTGTCTTACGAATTGTAGAGTCCTGTCAGTTCTCCATTAAAAGTTTATTTATTTGGATTAAGATATTTTGTCATTGGGTTCCCTCTGCTACAAATAATAGCTAGTAGTTTAAATGTATTTATAAGCAGTACACTCACAATCTCATTTAATACACAAACATCAAACAATAAGAAATTATTTTCTCCAATTTACATGTGACATACCTGAGGCAAAAGGGCTTTAAATAACTTGTCCAAGGTCACACAGATAATAAGGGAAGATTTGAAATCAGAAGTATCTTGCTATAAAGTTTAAATGTCCAAGGAAGCTAAATGTTATTATTATTATTATTTTATCCATTGTCATATGAGACTGGAATTTTGCATCAGCTTTTATCTTTCAGAGCTGGGAGTCAAATACGGAAGGATGGGAATACGGAGATCAGTTTGTTTTATCATGGTGAAACAGGCAGAAACCTTCAAAGAGAGACCCTGATGTGGCTTTGTCTTGGGATGTCTATGGCAAGAAGATACAGGATGAGGACTGAGAAACCAGAATGAGGAGGCATCTGAGCAGAAGGAAGATGTTAAGACCTGAAGGCAAGCTGAGCTTTCTTACAATTTGGCCAGCAGGGCCCTGACTACAGTCTGACCATCTGAAAACAGCTTGTTCTAATGACTTTGCTGCCTGGGAATATTTATATCTTGAGAAACTCACATGTGATACACTTGGCAATAGTGCAGGGTGCTGGGCCCTCCCCCTCCCTGCCTGATAAGCTCAAGGCAGAAGAGAGAACATAGAGATTCACAAATGAGCTTTCTTTGTAGGGCACTGGCTGCTTTGAAATTCTTCATTAAATCTTTTTCACAAATAAATTGCCCAATGTCCATGGGGAATATTTCCGTCTTTTAATCCTACGCAATTTGAATTGGCTCTAACGTTGAGAGTGTGTGGCAGGAGTTTGGTGTGGAGGGTCTTGGCAAGGGAAAGACCCGTGTCAGAAGCCCAGCCCTTGCAATCGCATTTGAATAAGTGACAAAAGGAGGCCCCAAAGGGGAAAATTGGAGTAAGGTTATATTTTGTGATGTGTTTAGCCCACGCAGTGACTGTGAATTTTTGAAATGGTAAAAGTTAATTATGCACCTTACCTATTGGTTTAGTATCGGTTCCAGAATTGAAATAGCAGGGTTCAACTTTCCTCTTACATGCTGGCGAGCTATTCTAGATTAATAGTTTAAATAAAATGTCAAGTATCCCATTGCCATGGAAACATTAATACAATATAGCACTTGGTGCTATAAAATTACAATGTTATGAATTACCTTCGTCTCAAGACACCTTCTGAAATGGCCAGAGCTGCATCGCTGAAAAATGAGTCATTCAGGCTCAAAGCAAGAAATGGTGTGAAATGCTCCTATTCAGCCATGTCACCCTGAATATAGTGAAAAGATGGACAAATGTCAGCTTCTTTCAAAGGACAGGAAGAGGTAGGATTAGGGTGGGGTTCTCATTCTCATGGAGGAACCGCAGCAGGGGGCTATCAGTTTTAGTGGTTTTCATTTCTGGGGAAGGGGTTGTGTCAAGGCTGTGCCAGTCACCTGGGGCTAAAGTTCAGGAAGGCGCAGCACACACTTTGGGGCCTGCTCCAGGACCTCCCAATGGAACACATGTTCCACGGCCTTCTCCAGCCTGATTAGCAGAACACTGCTGATTATGTTATGCAAATGGTAGGAGATGGATTTCACATTTCCCCCAGCCAGGCTTTGCACAGCTTTGCATTTATTATCCCCCTTTAAAAATACAGAGTCCTCAGAGAAGGGGAATGGCTTGTTTTCATTTGTTCTCCAGCAGAGTTGGCACAGACCTGTCATGCAATCATCTTGGGCTGTGATCTGCAAAGCTGCCCTTTGTTGTTCAATTCCCCCCAACCTCCAGATTGTTTACAAGACACACACAGACATCTGCATGCCTCAAAACAAGTTATTTCCCGATTTGGCAAAACTGTCAACCTGGGTGATGAAAATGTTACTGCATTTGCTGACATGCCATCTGATAAACCTGGAAGTTATGTCCCCAGCATCTTGTCTCATTCACAGCCCAGGGTGGTAAATACTCAGCAGGTCCTGGTTCTAGATGATTGTGCAATCAACCATCTGCCCCTTAGCACTTCTGATACTGTTTTCCACTCATTGGCATTTGTCACTAGGAAAGCAGTGACTACATTTCCCAGTGTTTGGAAATGGATTAAGCTTTTGTTTGGCGTATTACCAATAAAATCTAGAAATCAAGGTTGGGTGTCTTGATTTTAAAAGGAATCTTTAGTTTCCATAGTGAAAATATTTCTGAACTATATGTCATGGTAAGATTTTCTCCCTGCTATTCCTATTTGTAGTCATGAAGGCTAAAAAAAAAAGATAGAGTAGCTTTCTATTAACCTCTCCTCCCTCTCCCACTCTCTCCTTCACTCTGCCCCCCAGTTCTCAATCCAGGAAGGAGCTGATATAACTTGCGTAAAATGAGCACTGGAAATTAATGATGCAGAGATCAGCTGACATACCCAATTCCTTCACAAGAATTTGTATGATGATTCCCCATAATTTACAAGACACAGCCCAAGAACAGTATGAGCTCATCAAAGTAGGGGGAAAAATGGCCTTTTGTCACAATTTGGTAAGAGCTCCACAGATCTTTGTCAAACAGGAGTAAAACTTTGTAGGTCTAGAAAGGTTTATTAAAACAGAGATTTATAATCCAGCTTTGCAAATAGCTACTCGCCTCCTAGCTCTGGTGAATCATATTTCATTCCAGAAATGTGGCATAAAATACTGATATATACACATACTCGCACACACACTCACACACATAAATTGTATACATATATATATTTTTTCAACAATCATTGCTAACAATCACACTGAGCATCTATGAATGTGTAATGTACTAAGCCTTATAGGTTAATCTAAATTGATTGCTAATTATAACAAAGGCCACCATTTGTTGAATCTCTGTTATGAGACAGAAGATTTACAGATATTATCTCTAATTGTCACATCAAATCTGCAGAGTAGATATTGCCTCCACTTTTCAGATGGGGAAGCCGGCATAGAGTTTGCAGTTTGTTATATGGTGCAATCAGGATTCAAATACAGATCTGTACTGAATCAGAGTCCATGCGCTATGTATCAATAAGGAATTTTGTAATTTCAAGTGACAGAAAACCCAGTGAAACTGGCCAAAATAATAAAGGGAATTTATTGTCCTACATAAACAAAAAGGCCAAAGGTTGGCCTCACTGGGTGTTTGCTCCAGCAGTTGAAATCATTTCTCAAGAGCATAATTTCTTGCAGTCCTGTGTTTTCCTGAAGTATCTTTATCCTCAGGCTTCACATTGTGGTGCAGCAGCTCTGCCTCTCACCTCAAGATACCAAAATCCCGCCCCAGCGATTCTCGATGGCACTTTAACATCTTCAACATGTTAAAGAGAGGCTAATATCTTAATTCTCAGAAAAGACTGAGGGAGCTCCTTGGATTGATTTGGAGCTGTTACCTACCCCATGAAATGCCATATTCTTTTACTCCATCCTTGGGGAAAACCTATTGTGGGTGGGACCTTTTGGCTCAATTGAGATGTGACTCAGCCCATTCAATGTGAGTCTTAATCCCTTTACTGGGCTCCTTTATGAGGATAATAGAGAGAAACACCCTAAGAGAATGAGCAAGGACCACGAGAGCTGAGAGAGAAAGCCACTGAAACAAGAAGCCAGGAGAAATGGGTCAGCAGTACCACCACGTGACTTCCCATGTGACAGAGGAACCCCAACACCATCAGCCTTTCTTCAGAGAAGGTATTTTCCTCTTGATGCCTTAATTTGAACATGTGCATGGCTTTAGAACTATAGATTTGTAACTTATTATCTATTAACTATAGATAATAAATCCCCATGGGAAAAGCCAACCTATTTCTGGTATATTGTATTCTGGCAATTTTAACAAATTGGAACACTCCTCTTTCCTAGAATCCTACCAAATGTCTTCTGTTAAGTCATTTGGTTTGCTAGGATTACATTCCCATCCTTGAGTCAATCTCTTGGCCAGGGTAAATGGGTCTATTGGGGCCACATCTGGAACTGGGAATGGAACCAATCCCACCCAAACCACAAGATGAAGAATAGAGAAAAGATGTTTCCTCCCAAGCTGCCAAAGCCAATAACAAGAAAGTAAAAACAAGAAAAACAAGTTTTCTGTTTGTACCTCTATTAAAGGATATATAATAGACATAATGAAGGAAAAGATGCACTTTTGCAATGTATATAAGAACAAGGATAGCAAACAAGAGCTGAGAAGGGCACTTTAAGGAATTATTTAAATTAGTTGAAAAGTAAATGAGGCTAGAATCCCAGAAAATAAAATTTTGAACAGTTTCATCATTCTTGGTGGTGGTGATTTGCTGTGATTTTGAGTTTTGTTTTACTTTGCTTCTTTTGCAAGATTAACTAAGAGATGGAAGAGAAAGCTGGAGTGCAAAAGTTGACAATTAATCCTTTCTTCCAGAGAAAAAGACAAATGACTTTGGTAAGGCTAAATGATATGTAATAAACGGCTGAAGAATCTAAGCTTTCTAATAATATGTAATATCAAACTGTTGAGAGGTGTTGAACTTAAAATTAATATGGTAAAAATGATATTTAAGGGAGATTCTTTTATTCTGTATTATTAAAAAAACACAGAGGTGAGGCAATCAGTGTAAATAAAAGATTAATGGTAAGAAGTTTAGCCAGAATGATATTGCAGTGCCCGGGATGTAAATTCTCAAAAAAAGCATATGTTAATTACACGTGTCTGGATACTCTTTGTGCTAGCCACAGTCCTAGCAGATGGGATTCAAAGAGGAATTAGGTAAAACGCTGCCCTCAAGGAACTCACAGTCTGAATGTGGAGGCAAGTGTAAAGATATTTCAACCAAATATGGTAGATAGCATATGGAGACAAGAGAAAAATACTGTGGGGTGTATAAGAGAAACCAACCTGACCTAGAGAAATAGGAAGCAGCCAGACTTGAGTGGGAACTAAAAAGGTAAATAACCAAAATCAGCATGGAGGCCTTGGAATATAAATTCTGGATCCTACTTAACCTGTTTTGCAAGCAAGGCAGGTTGAAAAAATATTTTAAAAGGTAGGAAGGAAGGAAGGAAGGAAAGAAGGAAAGAAGGAAGGACGGGAAGGAGGGAGAGAGAAAGGGAGGGAGGGATGGGGGAGGAATGAAGGAAGGAAGGAAGGGAGGGAGGGATAGAAGTGGGAGTGGAAGGGAAGGAAGGGGGGTAGAAGGAAGAAAGGAAGGGCAATTGGTTTACTTGGTTATACTTGTTTTACCTGTTTAATAAGCCAGGTCTTTCCTTTTTCCTTTTTTAAACTTCTCATTAGACCCGGCCTTAAAATGTGAACTTCAGTAGCAGAAAATGGAAAGAAATGAACTAGTAATTCCAGATATAATCAGTGGGGTTACCTAGAGAAAAGGGACACTATTCTTAAACTGAAACGTTGATTTGGCACTCGGGACAGAAGGTCTTGATCATTTAATGATATTCTTTTTTCCACTAATTGGTACTCTGCCAAGACACTAATGTATGCATATTAGACTGGGAAAAGGAGGATGACAAACTGTTGTTTTGACTTTGTAAAATAAAGCATTATAAAGAAGCAATTTCAGACATCAGTAGTTTCAGTCAACTATTTTTCTCTGCTGTGATTGAGAAATGTCACCCTGACAGATCTTCTGGAAAGTAGATCAGGGGTAAGGAGTAGAGGATGAGTTATGATCTCACCTAAACCTGAGATGTGCTGTCTCCTACCTCTGGAATTTCTTACACCCCTACAAATATTCATTCCTTTAAAGGCATTACTAAGAACCCATATACTTTATTTATATCCTACTGAACCCATCGCTGATTCATATAGTGTTGAAGCAGTTTTATATTATACTGTTTCATCTTGAACTTCATGGCTGGCATTGTAAACTTTCCATGCTCTTCCTTCTGTAACTCGATTTTGTTCAATTATTCATTGAAATAGACACCTCTTAAATCTGGGAGAAATTAAATGCTATATCCACATTCATACCAAATTAATTAATCATGATCAATGTTCTTACAATGAATACTAAAGGAATTAATCATGCCTAAAAACATATTGAAATGTGCATCTCAGAATGTGAAGATTCCCCCTTTCGGCAGGTAGTGTATAAGTTTGAAAGGGTGTCCAAAGTTTTCTGCTTCTTCATCCTTTTCTCTGTTGCTGTAGCTGCTGTAAGTCATTGTCTAAGGTTCATGCACAAGAATGCCCATAAATGAAGATGATGGTTGATTTTCTTCCCCTGGTATTCGGGTCTTAACTCCTTTAAGGGGAAAGGAATCATAAACATATAAAGACTGTCAAATTAGAGCCAGGGGCCACATGTACACCGTCACCTGTTTTGGAATAAGGCTTTATTGGAACACACCACACACCAATGGTCACTGTCACTGAGAGAGGCCTTATCATCTGCAAACCTGACAATACTTACTTTCTGTGCCTTTGCAGAAAAAAGTTTTCTGACCCCCGCTTTAGACAGGTAGAAAGGAATAGATTTTTTGTTTATGGTTTTTCACAATCTCAACCCTTTGAAGGCAAGTCCCCTTATATTATTCTAAGAGAAATTTCCATAAAGACGGTGGCTCTGAATGTGTCTCCCAGGCCCAGAGCATAACAGGTCCCCACCACACTGTGGCTGAGTGAATTTTAATAAGTTAATGCTCTATCCCAATGTGAGTGAGGACATTTTTATGCCTATGAAGTAGGGAGAGATCTTTGGTGTTATTTATAACAAATTTTGAGATTAAATGTAATTATATAGAATCTTATACAGATCTACAGGGTTCACTTTTGCATTTTAATTAGTTAGTGAACACTTATAGTAACCACCATATGCTAAGCTCACCGAACTTTGCAAATATCAACTCATTTAATTCTCATGCAACCCTTGGTGACAGAGTTACAGATGAGGAAAGTGAAGTGACTTGCTCCAGGTCACACAGGGAGTTAGTGGCAGAACCCGATTGGAGCCCAGCATTCTAGCTTCAGAATCTGGATTCTGTCCCCTGTGCTAGGCTGCACTGCATTTTGTATAAGGTGTGCTGCTTTTCAAAGGCTGGCCCTCTACTTTGGGTAATGAAGCAGACACTTTGATCCCATTGGTTTCTTTTGTCTCTTTCCATTGGAGAGGGCCCATCAAGGATGACACACTAGTCCTTGGGGTCCCCAAGTCCCTGAAAGTGCATCTGGAGATATCAGCTCCTTTTCATAAAATGATCTTTTTTGTTCAAAATAAACTCCTGGAAATTTGTTTTAATCCTCCAGGAAATTCATCACATTCTATCAATTCCTGATCTCAAGATTCCAAAATTAGTAGGTAGGCTTTCAGGTAATCATTCAGCTTACTCATTTGATTCACTTTAAAATCAGTGTGAAGGGTTTAATCAAAGTAAGAAAGCACAAAATTACGATTCTCTATATCAGCCAGTTCTTGGTTGAAAGCAGCAGAAAACAGAAAAGTTAAGTCAAAACAAGAATTTCCAGGAAGGATAGTAGGCAGTTCACAGACTTGATTCCTGAAGAATGAAGCTCTGATAATGGGCAGGAACTAAAGGAGTCTGGGCATCAGAGGACGAGCTAATTTTAGGATGGCATGCCTGTCTGGGTAGGGGACATGACTCAGGTACCACTGTTCCTGGCCAAATTCCATCGCCCTGATGGACTCATGGGAATATTTTCTCAACTGCCCATGTGTTTTTGCATTACTCCCTCAAGATGCAAAGTCCTTGAGAGGTCAAGGATAGATGGCTCAGCTGCCAGAGGTAAAGAGAATATTGGACTTTCACATCAACCTTCATACACTGGGGATGCCTCAAAAATCAGAAGAGTGCCCCAATTCTGGGTAGCCAATATATATATACATGTATATCCCGAACAACAATCCCATCCCTAACACTTACAGCTCTTTATTTTCACTATTAAAAAAAAGTAAATTTTGAAAGAATGCTCCTTTGTCTGTTTCCTGTAAGTAAATAAACAATGATTTTATGGTTTTCTGTTTCACCAAGCATTTTTTACCTGATGTGGCAAAAAGTCAGGAGTCTTGGATAAATGGATAAAGTTCAATTCTTTTTTTTTTAATAGAGTATGTATGTTAAGCATTTGTGAATTAATCATTATAAATTAATGGAACTCAACACCTTAAAGTGATTTTTCATACTCAGAAAAAAAAATCCTGTATTTATAACTTTATTCTTCTGGGAGCAAACATTCATTCAATATCAAATATCCAAGGGCAAGGAACTAAATAAAGGAACTTACAGATAAGTTAGATGTCCAGTGTGAATTCTTGGTGAAGAATTAAATGCTGCTCTCAAATGTGTATCTGATTTGAGAGTTTTAAAAAGGTATAATTGCCTCATACATCGTTATTCCTTTTTTTATTCATTCATTCAATAAAAATTCATTGAGCTCCTCCTATGTGCCAATGCGCAGAGTGCCAGCAAGTGGCCATGTTCTGAATGGAACCAAAGCCCTGCTCTTTGGGGAATTATATTCTACGTAACTTTGGTAGAGTCTCATCTACCAAAATTTTTATCCTACGTCTTAAATTACTACAATGAAAACTTTTTTAATGAAAAACCATGTTTCGTAGAATGCATTCTATTTCAATCAAATAATAAATTGGGAAATGTGGTAGATTATTACCCTAATGACCCTTAATAAATCATGTCCTTTGCAATGTTCTGTTGTTGCTCTTGCTATCAAGAGGTGGAATCAATTTCCCTACCACTTCAATCTGGGTCAGACATGTTGCTTTCTTCAACCTGAAGGTAGAAGAAATGATGACTTGCAAATTCCGGAGCCAGGGCCTCAACAGGCCCTGCAGCTCACCTTCGCTGTCTTGGAACCTTGGTACCACCATGCTGTGAAAAAGCCCAGACTAGTCCACTGGGGGATAAAAGACCACCTGAAGGCAAACTGGTCCCCCGGCCAACATCCAGCACCACCTGCCAGACAGGTGATGGATCCACCTTGGGCCCCTGCTCCCGTCGAGCTGTCAGATGACTGCAGCCTTGTGAGTGATTCCTGGTGAGACTAGCAGTGTAACCACCTACCTTATCCTCAGAATTGTGAAAAATAATCAGCTGTTGTTGTTTTAAGTTACTAGGTTACTTGGGTGGTTTGTTAAGCAGCACTAGATAACTGAAACTGCAAATATTTATTAAACATCTACTACCACTACACTTACCATTCTTGCATTCAGCTTTTTTGACTAGACCCTATTTCTTCATATCCATCTATTATAGTTGGTCATTTACCAAAATTGGGTGGCATTCACTTACCTTATGCAATTAAACGTTTCCAATCTGGATGATACTGGAGACTCTTCAGTTTTTTCTTTGTGTATTTATCCCCTTTTCTTGGAAAATAATCATGGATTTTTACATAATAATAGCCACAATTATAGAGATTTAGAAAAAAATAATTATATGTCAATTTTTCCTAATTGTCTAGAGTCATAAACTTCCAGGAAAGGTAGGACACAGGCAGAAATGGAATTGGACAAAACCCTTGGACTTACATTACTAAATTTCAAGTTTTGCTTAGAAAGAACACTTGTGAGTCTTTGTGCCGGCTCCTGTATCTAAACATTTGGGGCTGCTTACATAGTCTATGCTTACAGTTTGTCCCAGAGGCATCAAAAATACCCATAAAAACTTCAGATTTATGTAAAAGCTAAAATGCTTTGTTTAACAAAGAAAGGATTTTATGGCTTGTTAAATGATCTACACAACTGTGACACACTTCCAAATACAAAAGCAGATACAAAAAAAAAAAAAGAAAAACAAATCAAAACACACAAAAACAACAATAACAAAAAGTTTCCCTTGATACCCCCACCCTATACGCGCGCGCGCGCGCACACGCACACACGCAAACATGCACACACACACGCACACACACACACACACACACAGAGATATGCTTATATTGAGGAAATCCCAGCTGAGAGATCTATTTAGCCTCAATAACCATGCTTCTTACTTCAAGGTAGCCAAAAAAAAGCTGGTTTCTGGCCAAGCATCTCTAGCTCTTTCCTACCTGCAGTTGTGTCCAGCATGAATCTGTGCATCCTGGAGAACTTAGTAGAGTGTGTGTGGGCATCAGAATTATTCCTTTCCATGCTGGAAAAAAGACTACTTTGTTCTCTGTAGGTGACACATTAGAGGCTTCTTGGGCTGCTTATTTGTTTTGAAGCAGAACCATCATTGCCTTCCTCTCTGCCTTAGAAAGGAAAGTAGGACCTCTACACATGCAGGAGTGCTATGAATCAAAGAGGAACATGTTAAGAATGTTCTTTCCTGTTATTTGCATGGAAGAAGCCAAAAATAGTAATTTTTTTCCTTGAACTGTTTGACAGGTAAAAGCCTATTAAATAGTGCCTCAAATTGTCTCATGGAAATTAGACTCATTCTTCTAAATTAAAAAGATGTACACAATCTCACCTTATTGCACAGCAAATTGATAGGCACATTTTTTTTCTTTTTCAGCAAGGTAAAAACTCAAGGCTTATCACATTTTCGGTTCAAAGTTATTAGAAATCTATAGGACAATTAAAATTTTTAAAAAATGCCTTGTAAAAAGAGAACATCAATTTTAAGCCTGATATTTTAGAATTCAAATTGTTGGCTTGAATTGCATCTCAGATTTAACACATCCAGCCCCAAGGTAAATACTGCTAAGCAAGCATGAACTGAGCTTAACAGAATTTAATATGCCCCAATATAATATTTATTTTAATGGAATAATTTCTTGCTCTTGTTTTAAGACGTATATTTGCTACAACTCTTTAGAGCTTTGCCTCTTAGATGCAACTCCTGTGTCTCCAAGGGCTCACTACTCTATTTGGGGGTGGGGGATGGGGGTGCAGGGTGGAGGTGCGATGGGAGGTGTACATTTGCTTTTACCATCAGGACAACTGGACAGATACTTTGTCTCAATACTCTGTAGGAATCACATCTAATAGAGTGAGTTCACCTTTCAAAATTCAGTGTAAGCTTTTATTATAAACCACAGCTCACTGGATCCATCCAAACAGTAAATAATTGTCACCATATGCATCAGAATGGCAAGAAAGTTTGCGTTGTCAGGTCAGTGATATGTTATTCTATAGATAATGTTAGCCAGATGTTCTTTGTACTCTTGGAGATTGTTTGAATAGTATGCGATAGGCTTATACTCCAGTTAGAAAACTGAGGTTAGATTTCTCTACTGATAATTAGTTGTTGGGTGTTAGAATTAGCTAATAAGGAAACATTTACAGGGCTCTCCTTCTCAACAAGATGTAAGACGCTACTATCTATGTATCTATCATTGTGTTTCAATCTGTCTATTTAATATCATGGCTCAATATTTATCAGCAGTTTGGCTAACAGACATCTCATTTAAGAAAGATTGCTTATAGAATGTGATGGTTATCATGAAGAAATCATCTACTTTCCCATACAATCAAAAGTTTCCCATGGATCAGATGCAATCAGGAAAGAAGTTAGGTGCTTGGAGTATGTGAAGTTGCCACCACCTTCTGACCCCCATAAAATTGTTTTACTAAATTACACGTTTTACATGATGCTATGACATTACCATAGCAATGGCTACTGCACGGATGCTGTCAGGTTCATTCTTCTTTCCTCTACACAGTCTACTTCATGAAGGCCCCTGGGGAGAAATGACTCCCAAGTCTCAATAACAAAGAGTGATTGTTTTGTTTTTTATTTAACATATAGAATGATTATCTAATCATGTTATGATTTTTAAAATCTAATTATGTTAGATAAAAACTGCAAGGTTTCCTATTTTATGGTGGCTGCTAGAAAACTTCGACCCAATTTTTGAAGGACCTGTGTGCAATGTTATGAATGTATTTCGGCAAATTTCCCAGCTTATTTTATATCTACATCCATTTACTCTTTGTTTTTATACCTTTGCTTTTTTGTTTGTTTGTTTTTGCATGGGCAGGCACCAGAAATCGAACCCGGGTCTCTGGCATGGCAAGTGAGAACTGTGCCACTGAGCCACCGTGGCCCACCCTGCACCTTTACTTTTAACGTGTGCCATTTTGTTGTAATAATAATAATAATATTTATAATAAAGTTTCTATTGGTGTGTGCTTATTATCTGCAAGCATATGAACTAAGGGCCCAATATATAGTACTTAATTTTCAGTATCTCAATATATATAGTGCCTAATTTTATCCTGACAAAATACCAGTAAGAATTACCATCTCCATTTTTAATAGATACGTGAATAAAAGGTCAGCAAGTCTTAGTTTTCCCTCTAGCTATTAGTGGAGGAATTTGGGTTTCCTCAAAGATGAGCCTGACTCTAAATTCTGTGTTCTTAATAAGAAGAGTGAACATGGGAGAGCAGAATCTGGGTATCAATCATTAGTGTTTCATATGGATTTTCCTAATTAAAGGCAGGACAATTCTATAGTTCCTATAAGCACATTAAGTATTAGTAATGCTTATTCATAAATAAGGACTATCATCCTCATTGTACTGATAAGGAAACTGAATCAAAAAAGTCAAGTAACTTCCCAAAGTCCAAGGTCGGCGATAGAGCTGGGATGTGATAATTCCAGGGCCCATGACCTACCGTAAAGTCATCCTGCAACAGGTGAGGAGTATTGATTGCCAAGTACCTGTGTATGTACAGGTATATTTGCCATGTTTATCTCATCCCATGTGGAAAAGATCTTGTTCAGTGCCAACTAAGGTAAAAACTTATTTCTTTATACAACAGGGTAGGTAGCTGTGCCTGACATCTGCGGGAAAGGCTAGAGGACTCTTGAAAGTACCTTCAGTCCCAGTTCAATTGGATTAAATACTCTTTGAGGGCAGAGGTTATGCACGTGTACTTTGAGCAACAATAAGCCTGAACTGCTCTTTCCTGTTAGTGGCCCTCAGCTTTTTATGAGTCCCAGGGCTGAACTGACATTCACATTCCTAGTATGCTTTTAACCAAGAATGACTTCATTTCTTTTATAATGAATTCTGCTCTGCTGACACCACACCCTTTGGTCTCTAACCAGTAACAGCTGCCTATTGAAAGCTCTGTTTTCAGGTTCTGATGTTTTACCCTCGGGATGGGGCTTTTTGGTCTGAGAGTGCTCTGGGGCCTGGGGTTGTATTCTTGTGTACCTTCTGGAGAATGGTGTGTGCGGGACACTGCTTGCAAATCTGGGCTGGGCAAAGAGAGACTGGTGTAAGTTAATACATTCTGAATTAAGTAGTACTTTGGGTTGTAAGTAAATTCCAATCAAGATAAGACAAAAATGGAATTTATTATAGATCCATCAGCATCACAGAACCCCCAAAATGAATGTTGAGGCTTTCCGTGATTCTAAACCAGGATTCTTACTAGATCCTCAGCAAATTAGAATGGGCTCAGAGTCACTCATCACAACAGAGAGAGAGAGAGAAGGGATTGTGTGTGTGTGTTGCTTTCTTTTGTTTGCTTGTTTGTATGTGAAATAAAATGGAGGCTAATCAATAGAGACAGTGGCTGAGCTGTCAGGAATATGAGTACTGGGCTAAAATAGAAATGAATTCTTTGGGGATAAGCACCTATGATTTGGTTTTGGTACTATAGATTCTGCCACATTACAAGCTTTACTTCTTCTCTCTTACAAGTAAGTAAAATGTCCAACTTGCCTTTGGTGGATATTCCTTTCATCCACATAAAGTACAGTCAGGAAAAGTAACTTTGAAGTGGTCAGTTAACTTCTAACCACTGGAGAAGGAATTGGCTGTTCAGGAAAATCAGTGATTCTCCTCAAGCACTGGCATCCCCACTATATGGGAAAGAAAGGGGGTATTTGCTCTGCCAGCATGTGGGCTGCATTCATTCCAACAAGGCTGAGGAAGGTCTACTGAGGAGGGGAGGGGTGTGTGCGTGCTTTATGAAGATCAAAGAATTTTCCCTCTCCGCACTGTCTCTCATGAAATAGCTGATAGTGCCACAATGTAAAAGCTTGTAAGATAGTACTGGAATGACTGTTTATCATGAAGTGCAGTATACTGTGTATGGCTAAGAACAGAGATTTGTGGACCTGAGCACCCGGTTTCATCTCTTAGTCTTCTGTTAACTATCTCCGTGGTCTTGGCAACCCATTTGTACCTTCTGTGACTCTATTTTCTCCACTGTAAAATGTGAGAAATGGCAGTACCCTCCTCATAGAGGTGTAAGAATTATGTATGCCTTAGGTCTTCAGGAGTATAATAAGTGCCACACATGGTTAGCTGAAGACCAGTAAGTCTTCACACAATCATCCTTTGAATGTTGTCCTCTTTTCCATTCTCACTTTTACCTCCTGCAGATCCTCATTGCCTCTCTCATCAGTCTAGGGTAATTGTTTGCAAACTAGTCTCTCTGCCCCTCCTCCTTTTGAATCAGTCTTTCATGCAGGTTCCTTTTTAATCTTTCTAAAATGCCACTTTTCATTTATTTCATTGGAAAATTATTTCCCCCAGAGTAAAGTTTGCATTTCTTTGCCTGGCACTTAACCCCCTCCTCAATTTTGCGCCTGCCTCATTGTCAAACTATATTTTCTACTCTATCTTCTTCTCTGGAAGTGGCTGCTTCTTTGTGGTAGAGGTAGGATGGAGAGAGAGGTGAAGTAGCTGAAAGGAAGAGAAACAGAATGGATATTCCTAATTTAAACTTGGCAAATCAAGGCTTCTGAGGTCAGTACTAAGCAAGACCTGGTGTTGAAGCCTCAGGTTGGGCTATTTCTGTGGAATCCAGGAAGGCTCTGTGGATGGAGAAGTCACATCCTCTCTGAGACGCACACTGCTCCTTAACCACCCTGTCTCATGAAAAGCTGGCCCGAATGGCCTGCAATTGGTCAGAGCTTTATTGAATACTTACTTGTACAATGAGAGGTTGCCACATTAGATGCTGATACAACCTGGCCTGTACATTACATTAATATAGCACAATTTTATAGTATGAAGAAATATTAAGTAGGAATGAAGGCAAACAATATATTCCTAATGGATTTATGGCATCTTTTATCCTACTCCTTCACTTTGGCTATTAAAAACTGAAATTATTTTCCCTTCTTTGTGAAGTAGAATAGATTAATTTCCAATCTTGCATTCTGTTATGTCTTCTTATGGAATCTGTGCATTGGGAGAAACAAAGATATATATATCATATTGATCTCCTTTTTTTTGCCAGCAAAATGTGTATGTGAATGCTGCGTATTGGATCTCTGTGTGTGTTTACGTTTTAGAAATATTCATAATTGGCAGGGGCTCCCCTCTGTGCTGCTTGCTTGTCTTATTCTGCACCCCATGAAACTGATCATGTTGCCAAGTTCTTACTGACATCAAAGAGGACTCTTGGGCTCAGATAATCTCTGTGGGATGCAGAGGAAGAGGAGAAATAGCTCTTTCCCAGAGAACACATCTCTGGCTGAGTTATAAGTAAATTTTGGGGCTTATTTGACAGTTTTTCCACTGGCCAGACTCTGAGTTAGGGCCAGTATTGCAGCTGACGTCAATCGGCTTATGGCCAGGTACTGGGCTATGCTGGGCAAAGTCTCAGGCAACAGATCCTTCCCCCTTGGATCCTGATTTTCATAGTTCCGTTTTGCATGATGTTCTCTCACATAGCAATAAAAATAGTAAACCGATTAAAAAGCACAAGCCACCCATGCATGCATTCCTTTCTCCTATACCCAAATGACTATACAATGCCAACCCTAGCCAAGGTTAATTAATAGCACAACAAAGATTCTGATAAAAAAATTTCCTTTTCTCACAGGCTGCAGAGCTAGACCCATGCCAGTCCTGTGTTTCTTAGTTGCACATTTCTTTGCACTGATTAGTCACATCTGTGCAAAGATATTTCGTTCTCTTCATACCTTCCCTATGGAGACATATGCTAGGCTGAAGTTGGTGAAACTGTGAAGTGGGCAACCTTGATTTATGAGTCTAGTATTTCCCCACGTTTTGATAAATTCCTATGGGTTTTGGATTTCTCCCTTATTTGTTCAGGCACCTGCTGTTTCATGCCCTCCCGTGGTTTTAGAGGCCCACCACTGAGAAAAAACAAAGCCTTATGCTCCTAAACATATTGTTTCCCAATGTCCAGAACATTTACTATTTCTCATCTTCACAGATCCTTACCAATCAATGGATCATCATTGGTGATGATGAGTTTATGAAGTCGGAAAGCTACTGTGGAAAATTTCCATTTGTGAGGCCATTGGAGAGATAACACTGTCCTCTGGTTTTGAGCAGGGGACCCATTCAAACATATGTAGACAGAAAAATCACATTTGGACTTAAGATAACCCAGGCATGTACAACACAGTGAGCATGATAACCTAGATCTTTGATGTGTTTTCTTATTTCAAGTGGACACAGGGAGTTTGCTACTCCTGGAAACTTTTCCATCTTTTCCATCATGGATGTTCTCCTGAACTACACTGTAGAGACGACTTGACTCTGAAATAGAGACTTGACTGTGTTTACTTTAGCAGACACTCTCCTGTTTATTTCTTGGTATGAATAGTCTGAATTGCCTATAAAAATATTAAAAAAAAAAACACCTATAAGTGATACCATCAAATAGATGTAGATGTTTAAAGGACTCAGAGACCAACTATTCAGCTTGTTTATTCTATAGCTGAGAGAACTGAGACATGGTTGTTGGAAAAACCATGTCTAGAACCAAGATCTATTTAATCCCTGAACTATACTTATCTATTTTAGTTAAATAATTAATGAAAACAACTCACAATAGAATTTTCATACCCCCAAATTATTTTTAACTCTCTGATAAGAAAGTTCTTTGCATTTTAATATTGCAAACTCACTACTTTATTTCTCTTAAATGTTTCTGAAGCATGTTGGAAAATAGTGTGAGTAAAATGAAACAAAGCCATGGAGGCAATTACAGCAGATGAAAACAGAAGTATAATCATGCCCTTTATGAATTCATTGTTAATAGTTTTCCCCTGGTTTTTCAAATGTGCCATGGCTAGCATATGCATAAAATTGAAAAATTGCCTTCATCTTTCCAGCATAAACTGAATGTTAAAAAAAATACGCAGATGCTATGCAATGTTGAGCTATAATGTGCCTAATTATTGTTAGTCCTAAAAGCTAAAGACATTCTTATTAGTAATCTTTATGCTCTATCGTACCCCAAACCAACTCTAATCACATTACCCTTCTCACCGTGTTCCAATTTAATTTCTGAGGCTAAGACCTGGGTTATGTGGATTCTTTGTACTGATCTTCTTTCATTCTGAATTTAAGTTCTCTGTACCTTCAAATTCAAATCCCACCTCCTTCCATCAATTCTTCTCTCTAGGAGCTATATTTTTCCTTAATTCAAACACTTAAACCATAAACTCTAAACCACAAAATTCTATGTTTAATTCTATCCAATATCATACAAAGTGCTGATTTATATTCATAAACCTTGAATTTGCACTTAGATTGTAAAAATATTTATGCAAAAGTATGTATCTTCTCTAGTTTCATACACTCTGGACTTAGAATGCAGAAATAGATGCCTGGTAAGTGTTTGCTTTTGTTGAGCCTATGACTGATTAAAGGTTCATGTGACACAAAATACAGACTTTGAAACTCAAAGTGTGGTCCATGGACCAACAGCATTGGAATTCTCTAGGAGTTTGTTAGAAATGCAGAAAGTTAGTTTCAATACCAGACCTGCTGATTATAAAAACCCAGTGATTATTAAAGTTAGAGAAGCAATTGTTTGGGGGAAAGGGACTTAGTTGGGCCACTGACATTGAGTGCCGGACAATATGTTGCAGGTACTGAATCCTTCTAGGCCCAGATCTGGTATAAGTGCACAGAAGGAAACAATTCTTAAACATTTGTGCTCATCTAGACCTTAAAAATCTAGTGACAGCTATGGACATTCTCTAATGAAAATGAGAATAAATGTACATGAAATATTTTGCATTATTATTATTATGTAATTATATAAAGGACGTTTAATCCTATAAAGAGACCCCTTAAAGGTCTAATGATACTATGTTAAGAATTCCTGTTGAGTAATATAAGTATGTAAAGGACAAGGATAATTTGTGGCTAGAGTGTCTAGATGTGTTACATGTTTATTGTTGAAAAACAAGATAGGTCTATTTGACCTTCTTCCATGGAGGTAGTCTTTGGTATTTACAGTAGATGTTTTAGTGAACAATAATAATCAGTAGGTAATGTTGCTTCTGCAGGTGGGGTGACCAATATATGTGTGTAAAACTAATTTAGCAAAAAAAAAAAAGAGTCTCTTATCTAATACATTTCATTCATCTTGGTAACATAGCTTTGATTTAAGCTATCAACATTAACTTTCTACATAATTGTGTACTTAATTTTTAATTAATTATCTCTCTCTCCCTCTCTCTCTCGCTCAACCCAAACCAAGAGTCATATCTTTCTATATTTTTCTTTAAAGTCCTTTGGGATGATGATCTGAATTGTCTTTAATTATCAATTAAATTTTCTCCAAGTAGACTGTTAAACATTTAGATGAGCCCAATTAGGGAGAACCTCACTTGAACAAAGTTGCTAAATTTGACTCTTTTATTTGAGAAAAAGAAAAGATCAGGTATCTCAGATCAAATGTTACGTATATCTTCTGGAAATGGATGCTAGATTAAATTAAATTAAAAAGTTAAGGTGAAAGAAATGACCTTTTTGTGTGGCATTAGTTTTTTTCAGATTCTAATAATATTAATTTGAAAATAATATGCTACCATATTTCCTAAAGCAAATGACAAATTAATGGCTGCATTTATCCTAGAAGACTATTTCATAAGATATTCTTTAGTATTGCTTTTTTTTCTTGGAAGGAACATGTATTAAAGAAACTGTGTATTTGCCAAACCAATAACATGTGAAATTGGGGTTATGGTACTCTGACTATTTGGACAAGGCATTTGTGAGCACACGAGGAGATATATAGTCCTTTATCAGTGATGGCTGAAAAGCAGTGTTCAGGAAAAGATGGCAAACTGAAAAATACTCCGAACTTCTTATAATAGATTATGGCTCAGGGGAAACCAATAGTTTAATAGAGAAGAAAGTTCTCATCACCTGGTAATAGCAAGATGTACCTCTTGCCATTGATCTCCAAAGTAAGTGGCAAACCATTTCACAGTCTTCGTTACTTAGGTGCTATGGTGAGAATTAAGGCTGAAAAGAAACAAAAACTCAATTCCATTTAATATGACTTAATTGGAAACATTTGCAGAAGACTTGGTATGTAACAGTTATACTTCTTGGTTAGTAAAGGAGAGAGGAGTTAGAAAGAGAAAGGATCAAGGGGAGGTACAGGGACTAAGATGCATGTTTTATCCTTAAGAATTTTGCCATTTAGTTGAAGAATCAACACATGTTGTTGAGTTATCAGTTAACTGATAACTGATAACATCTGGAAGTAACTGACAACATCTGGAAATGTTGACTTTGGGAGACTGAGGAAAGCAAAGAATTGAGGCTGCATTTTTTTTTTTCAATCCTTTATGCTTTTCTTTTTTTCTTGCCTTATTTCATTGGCTTAGAAGGCTATATTTTTAAAAGATAAAAACGATTATTAAAGAAGTGAAACTAAACTAATCTTATTAAAGAAGTAAGCCATCAGGGTCTAAGATATAATAGGGGCAACTATTCTTCATGGAACCCCTAAAGTCACATCACTCAAGCAGTCATTGCTAAACAAGGCTTTGGAAAAATGAGTGATAGTGAAAGTCAGTAAGATCAGCAGCTAGGGGCATGAATTCCCAAGACGAATTTTGAGATGGTGTTAGAATATCTAATTCAAGACTGGTGAAAGTCTTTATCTTATTTATTTATCTAGCAAATGCTATTACCAAAGGCATTGATGACCTCATGAACAGAAGCTCTGATATAGATGATGGCAAGCTTAATACAGGTTTGCTTATAGGAGTTCAATATGTTCCATTCCTTCCTTCCTTCCTCTTGGAAAACTAGTTTAGGAATCAGGGAAGGAAGGGAAATATAGGGTAGATAAATGATAGACCCTTCATTCATAATAGAGACTGGAAAGCCAAGCAGAGAGATTAAAATAGCTTTGTAGTGAATTTGGATTACAGATGAGCAAGTTTATGTGATAAAATCTAGGATGAGGAGAGGAGGCTAGTAATTTTTGTTAATTATTTGAAATTCTGTAGGTAAGCATTATGGTCTTTAATTTTTGTAACTAAAACATTGACTACTGTCTACAGGTGGAAGGCATATGAAAGATCATTTTAACTCCCTCATTTTATAGAGATTAGGTCTTAAAGCTCTGAGAAGTCAAATAATTTGTTGGTTATAGCACAGCCAGTTACTGGCAGAATGACAACAGGCGTACATGGATCCTAATTCTCTTCTGACAGCTTTGAGAGGAAAGTGGGTTTTCACAGAGGTTTCAACTCTGTGAACTGATTAAGCAGAATGGGACAGATGGACTGTGTTTATCGCTGCTTCCACCAATATGTACAATTATCGGGATGTGACATGGTGCTAAGGTTTAATATTTGCTTGTGGACCGCTATTATTTACTCATTGTTTACTGTGCAGCTTGAGGAAATCTAAACATTTTATAAACAATATAATTTATTTTCCTGTAAGTCTATATAATCAAGTAAAACCATTAACTGGAGTTAAAACTACAGTTAAACTTTATTTTCAAAACAAATTACTTTATCACCTTTGGCTACTGGCTTTCTATCGGGCACTTAGAGAGAAGGAACTAAGTCTGTGTGTCTCACTGTGGCTTTTGTTTGGATCATGTAACTCCAGCATTAACTCCAAACTGTGGGTCTTTTTTTTTTTTTTCCCTTCCTTCGGGGATTCTCCTGTAGTTACTGTGCCTATGAGTCTTTTAATTTGCCTTTTGAGATGACATCATTGTTTTAAAGGACTTTAAACTTGTGTGTTTTTGTCTTTTTTTATTTCTAAAAATGCATGTTTATTACTTTTTATCCTGATTGCTTTGGCCTCAGAATAAAATAACCACCACAGTTAGACAATTGTCCATTGCGGCTAGCTTCTATAAAATTCTTTTGGTTTTTCTGTACCTCAGTGAATAGTCATTGTTCATTCATCCATCATTCATTCACTTGTATAATTAATATTTTGGAGTTCTCTCTCTCTCTCTCTCTCTCTGTCAGGACCAGTGTAATCGCCTGGGCTGTGAAGATGAATGAGACTGCGTATTTGTCCTGAGAAAGTTAAAAAATGCAGTGGTACATAACGTCATTTCAAGAGAGTGTATCATTGCTCTCGATGTGCTTTAACTTACAAGGTTTGAAACATACTGTAAGCAAGCCTAGTGTTCCTTAATCATTGGGATTTATCAATCATGATTTTTTCCAGGACTTATTGTTTATATTGAACCTATTTTTATTTCTAGCCTGCAACATTTGAAAATAAAGGCTCTTACGTGAGCTTACTAACTCTTTGACTAATTTACTTGGCCCTGGACAAATGCATCTTTGCTGCCCTCATGGCAGCTTCCTGGGTCCTCAGGGCACTGGTGCTAGTCAGTTCTTAACCCACAAGAAGGATGCTCAGGATGCCGACTCTTCTGTACTCTGAAGGTCTCATCTGGTAAAGCCCCCTTCAGCTCCCCTTTACTATGGTGTTATTGTATTCATGACATATTCTGGATTAGAAATTCATTTTGCTGAGTTTGTTTTTTAAATATGCTTTCTCATAAATTTCATCCTCTATAATAGGCTCAGGCAGGCAGAACTGAGAGAGTTAAGACGAGGGAGAGATGCACAGTAACAATCAGTGCCACTCCTCTGCCAGCTTCTACTTCTTCCATCTGGATGCGCATATTGACAATGAGCATGGAGTGGAAATGGGAATTTTCAATTGATTGAAATACCTAACACTTCTAAAAAGATAGGCAACCAGATAAATTAGATTCATCTACAATGAGATTTGCATTTCTTTTCTGCATTCATGAAAAGGCAAAAAAAGAAAAAAGAAAAAAGAAAATCCCTACAACATGTTGTCCTTTACTTTTATTGCAAGAAAGAAATTTCTTAATAATTAAGTTCAGAATCCAAAGGATAAAAAGAGATGAAGAAAAAGAAAAAAAAAAAAGACAGTAAGCACAATCTAGTGAGATTTAATAATGATTGTGGAGACGAGGGAATTAATATGTTGAGGGCAAAAACCTGCTATCAGAGGACTTGTAATTTTATGGGAGCAGGTAGTGAAGGAATGGATATGTATTTCTTTATAAAAATGTAGATTTTGTTTTGAAAGTTAACAACCAGGAAAAGGGCTTGAATATATGGCTTTACATATGATTTCCTGGCAACAAGTCTTAGTATGTGTGTGTGTGTGTGTGTGTGTGTGTGTGTGTATCAACTAGATGAAACTTGGACCCTATACTGTGCCCCATGCTGCATTCCAGACAAGGTTGTATGATTGAATAGATAATGAACTGCATTATCAAGGAGTGAAATGTCTCCTGGGAAGTAAAAATGCATCAAGAGACCTCTTAGTTTCATGTGCTAGCAAAGTAAAGACTAAAAGTGGTCTTTGGCAGGAGTTTACATAAGCTAATGAATAAGGAAAATGAAATCTTATACTTCATAATGCTGACAAGAAATCAATCATATTTGATGAACTAGTAAGTCAGATTTAAATGCCAAGAGTTCCCTAAGAATACACAAACCTAATATACCTATGTGCATAGATCAAAAAGCTACCTGCCATCAAAACTTATAATTTCAGTACCTTGGAATTCAATGGAAAGCCCCTTCAGAAGTAGACTATTCATTCTTTGGAAAAATCTCTGTATGAACATCTTGGTAGTTCTTTGCAGATTGCAACAGTAGTTTGCTGCTTGGCACCTATTCGTTTATGTTCTATTACTTTGGAACAGTGATGTAAAAGAAGAGGAAGTCTCTAAGATTTTTCATTTCCATGACCCAAGTCACATAATAGAGACTGGAAATCAAGCTTGGGCAAAGTGTTATGGTAGGAAGAACCACTGAATCAAAACCTATTCTAAAGGAAATCTGCCTTTATTCTACTTCCAGAACAAGCTGTAGGACCTTGGGAAAATTTTATATTCTCAATCTGTTATCAGTTTCCTCATTGGCAGAGGCATTCACTCTTTCAACATCTTTTCTGACAACATGTTTTGAAATGTTCTTTCTAACTCCAAAATTCTATGGATCTATGTCATTATATAATTAATCTGAAAAAATCTTTAATAAGGCAAGTTTTTTTTTCTCCCAGAAAAATCTTGATGAGATAAAGTGAGAGTATGCTTATTAGTAATACTGGAATAGTGACTCAAAATTCTTCCTTGGTTTTTGCTAAGAATCTTAAAACTATATAATGAGAACATTGTAAAACCTCTTTTAACTCTGACTTCTTATAGGAAATCACAATTAGATCTGGATTTCAGGATTATTTGTGCTTTAAGTAGAGGATTTATTGTGGATACAAATTTATTAGTTCAATAAGATGTAGATGTGTAAGCCATCATGAAATGTCATCCTTAGAATATCCTCACCTGTATAAACTTAGTCCAAGATTATAAAAACCCAACAGATTTCAATCTTTCCCCAGATAAAAAGTCTGTCTACTCTTTCCTAAGTGTATCTTCTCATTGCTCAGTACTTTACTCACAAAATACTAATAGAATATTTACTACCTGCAAGTTTCAGAGATATAGCTGCTATTTTTAGGAGAAATATTGTTATATTATGTGCTTGTTAAATTTTATTGACCCATAAGGCTGACGTTGGAACTAGTCCTTTAGAAGAAAACTTATTTGGAATGATTTCTAGCAGGTACTCTAATTTCTTAATTTTGTAAAAATTCAAATGAGGAGACAGAAAAATTACCAGGGTGACAGAAAATCTGCTGGGAATAGAATTTGAAAAGTCACTACATTATCTTGCTGCCATGGGAAGTCTATTCTTAAGATAGCTCAGAAGAAAATATGACTACCACGTTCTTAAAATATTCCAAGAGGACTCACTCATGATGAAGTACTATAGTAGTGCATTTTGCCAACAGTAAATCAGTTCCCTCCACCAGAAAACCTCTTTGTGACATTTAAGATTACTTCAGCTTGCCCTTTTCTAGTAAAATAGAATATCAATGCTTACTAACACTTGACATAGCCCTCCCTCTAAAATTACAGCTGGTTAACAATCATCATTAGCAGTCTCTTCTTCAAACTAAGTCACTTTGTCTTTCCAATTAGGACCTTAATTCTGAATTATTAAACATTCTGATGAAAAAGCTCTTTTGAAACTTGATATATAACACTTTAATGCTGATGAGGTATTCTATTTTATTTTTTGCTATGTAATTTAAAGGCAAAAAACATGGGCTGGGTGAGTAAAACATAAAAAGAAAGACAATTCGCCCCCAGGACATTCTAGACTGGGGGAGTCCCTGGGACCTGAAAATGGGTGGGCCTGGGGTAGTTTAAGTAGGCAACTGGATCTCTATGCTGGAAATTTGGTCAAAGCTCTAGAGACTGTGTGCAAGCTCATTACAATGGATAAATTCCTTAAGAATGGATCTCTGTCTCACATCCTATAGGGTCTAATTGGTGGTGAGGATATGTTTTTACATAGATTTTCCCCATCAATTGCCCCAAAAGAAATAGGAATGCAGTACAACGCAACATGGTAGAAGTCTGACTCAATTTCCTCTTACTCCCAAATATGAATGTTCATTGCAACTTGAGTCAAATGGATGGTGGAAAGGAATTCCTAAATTTAGAAGAAATTGAAACAATAAACATAATTTTAAAACTCACACTTCCCAAGTAGATATAAGCCGGTATCACCTGCCCCTAAGCTTAGTTTCTTTTGTATCCCCTCTTATGATGGCCTCCTATGAAAGGCCAGACCAATTACTGAGAGGTGAGGTGACAGTTCATTATGGCTGGATTGATTGCTTGAGTAGGTTCTATGTTCCAACCTGCATTCTTCTCCCCTCTCTGACAGTCGTCGTGCAAAGCCAAGTTCTAATACAAGGTACACACTTGGGACTGGGTCTCTTCCTCAGCAACATTCTTGTTTAACAAGAATGGGAGGAGATAAAGACAGAATGGGAATTTGGTAAAAGTAGAAAGTAGGGAAAGTGGAGAAAAGGGCAGATGACAGAGAGTTTTGAAAAAGGAACAATGAAGTATGCATAGAATACTCAAGAAATATGTGGGTAGGCATTCTATGAAGAAGGTGAACCATATTTGTTGCTTTGTGTACATTTCTTTCACTGGCATTTCTTTAATGACATCCTCCTCACACTTCCCAAGTAGATATAAACAGGTATCACCTGCCCCAACACTGTGTCTTCCTCTGCAATAGAGGAGTTTGTTCTGGGTCTAATGTCCTTATTTACTTTTGGGCTCTTTCTTTTGCTTTCAATTCTTTGGATTTTATTTACTCAAATCTACTTTCATTATACTCAATAGGATAAATTCATTGGCATAAAAATGAGAATGGCTTAATGTGCCTTATTCAGTAGAATTTTCATTTTAACAGAAACTTTTAATGCTTTCTTCACCTACCCTAGTGTGTTATGTGGGGGCTGTGGCAGGAGAAAAAGGAAAAGCTATTTTGCATCAGTGGGTTGTCAGCTCCTTAATTCATATCCCACAGGCCTCTGCCTACTCCATATACTCATAGGATTAGCTCTTACTCAACGTCGCCACTAGACCTGAGCCTATGTTTCACTGTTCACTATGATATGTTGATACTCCATGCTATTGTTGGCTTTAGAAAGTAGGACATTTCTTCCTAAAAATAGATAATGCAAATTATTACTATTGGCTCCAAAGTGTAAACACCCTCTCCATTCCTCACTCTATCTAGTTTTGGAAAAAGCATTTATTCTTTTCACATGTACCTGGTTTTCATTGTCACTGGAAGTTAGTGTACCATATTAACGGTGATTGTGAAATTATTTTAATGTCAGGGTTCATATGCTAATGTTCACAAATTATGATTTTTAAATTCAGGTCTCAGAACATAATAACACAATAAGATTTTTCTTTTTAGACTCTTTTCCAGTCATTTCTTTTCTGGATTATTCTATGCTTTCATGAGTTTTAAAAACAGTTTCCTTTTTATGGAAGCAGTATATCAGAATGAGCGTTTTCCTAATTAGATCAATTTATGGAAATGGTATGGATTACTGGAAAGCAAACTTGGTTGAGGATCGATCAGGAGGTCTGATTTTGCAATCATACCTCTGTCATTTTTGCCATGGGATCATAACTGACCTGCAAAAAATAAAAAATCACCTGTCTAATTTGCCTGGCCAGTTCCCCATCTACTATTGGCTCTCCCTTTGTGTCTTTCTACTCATTTCGTCATTGTCCTATAGGATACATCTTACATATTAAATACCATAGTATACTGTAATCCTTGGTTTCCTTTTATATTTCCTCCAAAGTAAGGGGAAGATCTATGTTTTAATCACCTTGGTACACCAAAGGCTTATCACAATGCCTAATGAATTTCGACACTTAAGATTTGTTTAATTAAAGAATGAAGATCACAGACAAACTGGCCAGTGTCTGGTAAGCATTTGTTTCCTCATCTACAGACAGGAATAACTAGCTACCTCCGGCTCTTCCTGAGTCATAAAGCAGGCTGAGAGACTGGTAAAATGGAGTCTTGCCTTCTGCGAGTGATCTTCCCTGACTTCCCTATTGGAAGTTGGGTCTCCTTCCAGCTCCATTCCAAGTCATGGTCTATTACTTTACCCTATTTTATTTTACTGAGAGTTTATATTTGGGTGTTCCCACTGGCATGTTAGCTCTGTCATGCAGTCACCTTACCTGTCTTATTCTACACAGAATCTGTTGAGCTTTGTAGAAAGCAAGACACAGAGTAGGTGCTCAATAAATGCTTAAGTGAATAATGGATTTCCATATGTGGCACTGGAGAAACTCTGCCTCAATAAATGTAAATACCCTATATTTTAAGGCATAGAATTCCCATGCAAAAGCAAAACATTTTTATCATTAAAATTCTCCCTTGTTCCATAATAAGAAAATATGCTAAATGAGAAAAGGCTCTTATTTGAAAACAGCTGCAGATTTTATTTAGTTGTCTAATTATCCTTTCTTCAGAAAGATTATAAGTATAAGGAACCTTTTAAAAAGTAACTTATTTTCTTAAAATTTCTCAGATTCTCTCTCAAGGTACCGAGGGATACTTCTTGAATCCTTGATTAAGTTTATTTTTTGAAGTTGTTATGTAGCCTTTAATATGAGAAAAAGTAAGTCTATCTTTCAGGATTAAAGCATATGTTTGCTTTTATTCAGTATGAAGATTTTGATGTGATAATTATAACGTAGGATTGTGGCTTGAAGGTAGTTTAGGGAATAACACTGAGCTGTAGGTGATTTCATGTTTCCTACCCAATTTGTAGAATCATAATTTCACAGCCTGCTCACAAAAGGAGTCATTTAGTATTGGGTCTCTTGTGCTGTCTGTGTTTTAAAACATTAGTGTAAAAACTTACCATCACAGGTGTACGTTGATTTTGATGACATCATCAAGCAGGGTTTGACCCAGTCATTTCACAAGTCTATTTTCACACCTGAGCAATGAGGATGTTGTTGAGAAATATGAATATCACAATTATGTATACATGGTTGTATTGGCTGCACTCATACTTAGGAACCGAACCAGCATATATTGTTTGTACATTTTGAGGACTGGGGGCGATGTCTACAGAAGGCAAGAGTTTCGTATTTCGCAGCGTTATTTGACTCCAGCTTTTTCATATTGTCATTTTACAGGGTGGTAACAATAAAAAAAGTCCTGCTTCCCTCAACCCCTCACCCCCCGAAAAAGAGCTGTTATAAAGCTAAAGGTATGAATTTGATTATGAGCCAGTTGTTTAAATTCAACCAGGGGATTTTATTCTACTATGCTCCAGCACATAATTCTGGAGAAATAAATGTTTAAAACCAAAGTGAGAAAACCAGGCTTTAATTAGTTATAATTCTCAGAGTCAGCTGACATGTCCACAAAATCTGGTTTAGTGCAAAAAGGAAAACTTTAAAATATTTAATATAAGATTCTACAACTAGTACTACATAGTACAAATTTCCCTCTTATGCCTCTCATGTTGTGACTCTATTTAGTTGAGCTATTTGAAATACGCAATAGCAAATGGCCATTTAAAAAGTTTATTATGTCAACGGTGGATATATCTTTATTGCTTGAAGTCAGCCCTCTATAACTAATTATATTTTAGAATATAGAGAGTGCAATTCAAGCACGTTTTAACTTACTTTCTCAGGTTCTGGACTATTTTGAGAGCTGCTGAGCTGGGTGGGCATCAAACAGATTAGCATTTTAACAGTTTATATATTTAAATGTCATTGCTGCCATTTTTACTGAATTATGCGTTTTATTCTTCACACACACTAAATACTAACTGACCATCATAGACTCGGCTTTAATCATCAGATATTCAGCATATATGTTAGAATTTTAAGTAATATGTAAAGATTCATATTTAAAATTAGGTGTATTTTTAGGTTTTTTAGACTTTTAAAGAACTACGCTATTCTTTTTTTCTGTAGAAATTCATTTATTCTTTCAAAAGAAGCATTGGTGTGTGCTGTTTTTCTAAAAATATTCCTTTATAGATTTATATAGAATATGTATTTTATACAAATAAACTATTCTTGAAGGATATTATATACTGTAGTGTGGAGGTATACACAGAGATAAGCATATTTAAAATTAGTTGATATTCACATTAGGAACATATACTGTCTAATTTTCGCTTATATTTTGCATTTTGAAATCAATCAAAATAAACTCTGTATTTTTTAAATGAAAAAAATTGTGAATAATGATTTTCTTTAGTTTTCATTATTATATTTCTTGGTTATGTTGAAAAAAGATGCAATAATTGTAAATATTTAGAATCTGTAATATTTATAAAGTTAAGAATCATTTTTGTGACTAGGTCAGGGGAAATACGCTTTGTCTTAAATTTTGGGATGATAAAAGCAGATCAAGCTTTCTTATTATTGCTTGAATTTCATCAATACACATCATCACCTTTCTAGGCTGAAGGGTTGGGGAAGGGGTGGAACATTTGAGGTTATCTGCATTTGTACTTCAGACAGTTCTTTGCTCTTTACACTAAGAGAAGAGGCTTTTCTACATGAAGCACTTTCATCTGCTGGTTTTGTTTCTCTGATATTTTAAGTTCAATAGTACAAGTCAAGGTATATTACCAAAAAAAAAAAAAAAAAGAAAAGAAAATTTCATCTTTTTAGTTCAAGGATTTTTCTGTTCAGGTCTCTCTGAAAACAGTTTAAAATTAAGAGGAATTCATGTCTTAGAGAACAAAATTTATGGGCTAGATTTGAAAACTCAGTACTCATTTTTTGTTTGATGCATAAAAATATGATATGTTGCATATTTTAAAAATTCATAATGTTAAAATTAAGTGCATCTTAAGGGCTGTTAATGGGTTGTTATGGGAAATCAAATGAGATAATTATATGAAAGTGTTTTGAACTCTGTACAAGAAAATGCAAGTGTAAGGAGTGAGTCTTCATCTTCGTTGCACTCATCCAGCAAGACAACCTTCAGTGTTCTCACTGCCCACCCAGTGCCGAGCTGGCATTTCTCTTATTAGACCTGGCCCATGTTTCCTGTTTCGCATGTGTATACAATTTCCCCTAATGAACGTTCACATGATTTATGGCGGAGAATTCAGAAAAAAACTAGACATGAAGAAATATAAAGTTGGATTACTTATTCACAAACAGTGCGGTGCTATGGCTTTTCTGTTTTATTTAAAAAAAGACAGATGTGTTATTATGTTGCAGAGTAATCAATTCAGCATATAGTTTTAATATATTTGGCAACATTTTTTCCCATAATTATGTCAGGAAACCTAGGAATTTGAAATGGAATGCTTTTAACCTCCTGTAAAAATGTAAAAATGTAAAAAATACATTTCTCATGAATCAAGGGAGGTGGCTCTAAATTTTACATTGAGAAATTCATTTTAAATATCCAAAGACTGAAACACTAAAGGGTTCTGAATCACAAATAATGACAAAGTATTTCCTTCAAAATCATCAAAACCACCCACCTCCCCTTTTTTAAAATCATGGGTAAAATTTTCGGTAGAGTAAATATAATAATATATAAAATCTATTATATGTTGTGTGTATATATATATATATATATATATATATATCAGCTGAATTCTATGGACCATTGATCAATTCTCATAAAATAAGCCTTCCTTCATTTAGCATCATTACTTGTAATTCACTTTTACTGGTCTTATTATAGATTATTTAGAATTCCATATTACATTACGTAATCCACTTTCTGAAACTACATTATATTTAATATTATTTTTGTTGGTAGCGATAAAAAGAATTGGCTAATACATTTAAATTTACTCCATTAAGAAATAATTTTAAAGTTTCTTTTTAAATATCTGTTAGATGTTCTTATTCTATTTTCCTAATGAATAAAATCATCAATCAAAAATGATTAAAATGATTACCACTGCTTATTACACACCAGAAATAGTAATAAGCATAGACAAACCAGACTTCATAGTTCAATTTGAGAATGAATCATTTTGCTTTTATCTCTATTATCTGCATGTTCATTTACTTTTTTTTTAATTAAGAGGATTCAACATTTTTTGAGAAAGTGTATTTTGAATATTAATTATAATATTCTATTTAATGCTTTCAAAACCATGGCAAACAAAATTTTCTGAAATTATTGCTAAGATTCCAATTTAGTAAGAATGAAAAATTACTTTATGATTAAAATCTGGTTGTTTTCAAATATCAATAGTTATCAACAACATCTTAGTTTACTATTGGATAAATACCTTCCCCTTTTGTCACACTTCTAATCTTCTTTTCTATTACAGTTGATCTTAAAAAACATTTTTATTATTATTATTTTTGGGGGGCATTGGGCAGGCACCAGAAATCGAACTCAGGTCTCTGGCATGGCAGGCGAGAATTCTGCCACTGAGCCACTGTCGCACTGCCCTTAAAAAGCATTTTAATGGCAGCAAATATTCTTTTATTTCAGAGTTCTAGGCTCTTGTGTTACAGTGAATTTCATTGGTTTCCTTTTATGGAGTACTTAAATACATCTTCACAGTGAATAACTCTTGTGCTCTGTGAAAAAGCAATCCTGTCGTTGGGTTTCTTTTCTGGATTCATTTCAGAAACATGCTCAGACTGTGCAAGATTTTGTAATCGGATTTCTATGAAACTATTGGTATATTAAGTATATAATGAAATTACACACATTTTAGCAAAAAAAAACAGCGAACTGTGCTTTAATTTTTACCTCATACACCAACATGTGATGATGATTGCCTAATAGGAGTTAAGCTCGAGTCAATTTCAGCAAAACTACTGATTATTCAAATTAGGTAGGTTAATGAGTGATTTACCCAGGTTTAAAAAATATATTCTCATTAGGTTTTAAATATTGTGCAACCAATAGTTGTTACTTAAATGGGAGACATTTGGAGGACTCAGAGGCCCAATTAGTTTTCATTGAAGTGCCAAGTTTTCTTGTGAGATTTTTCAAAATACCTTTCATTTTCTGTTTTCAACCAGGTAAAGAAATACTAAATACCTCTTTTTAATTGTAAAATGGGATCTTTAATCGCCCCAGAGCTACCTTTTAAAAACATCAGTCATACAAACGTGGTGTGTGTTAAAATTCCCATGAGTGACATTTATGTTTTCCTTGCCCAATGTTCAATATTGAAATTGGGTAAACTGTTATCATGGTTAAAGGAGAAAATATTAGATTTGATACTGCTTCTGCCATTTTCAAGAGATTATTTTGGAGAAGAAAATCAATATTGATGCTGTGTCAAAGCACTATGAAAATTTTAACGTACAATTATGATCTTACTGTAAAAGTGTTGGGCTCTTCCTACTTACTCAAATTCTAAATTTGCTGTATGAGCAATAAATACACTCTGCAGAATGCTGTATGGCAATAAAAATATTCCAGAAAATGTAACTCACAATGATTGTCGAAATTTCCTCTCATTTTCTTTATTGCGTAAACTTATATTTCATCATTTGCAAACCTTCAATGACCTGAATATTTAGCAGCTTTCCCATAATTCTTTCACTAAAAAATACAGACATACCTCAAAATCTTGTCATTAGCTTTCAAGAATTCCTTCTTAGAAGCAGATATTTACTACCTTTGAAATTTTTAGCTCAAATTTCCTTTTCCTTTTTGTAATAGTATGTATACATGTCTCTTTAGGTATAAATATCTTCAGTAATTTTTAAAACCTTTACTATATATTAACTTCACTAAAAATGAATTTAGAAGGAAAAATATGTATTTGAAATGTAAAACACTAACTACTAAAATAAAAAAAACTTGCTGAGATATTAGTCATATTTTATTAATATTTGACATACTACAATTGTTGGAGAATTCCAAGTTCTTCATTAGCTCATTATTTCATTTACAAGGTTAAAACAATAGTTTTCTTGGTGGGTGTATGGAAGATTATAATGAAATAAGACTAATTTATGAAAAATCTGACAAACTTGTCTGCTCACTGAACGTATTGTCCCTAATAAAGTCAATTAATTGCCAGCTTTTCATTGAATTTTAGCAGATCTTTTTTATTAATTGCCAGTTTTTCTGCTCTAAACCTTTAGAGTATTGCAACTTGTAATTTTTCCCATTCATTCTCCGAAGTTTATGGACATGTGAAAGTATGTTAAAATGTTTTCCTTAAGTGTTCATAAACATTCTTGTATCTATAATTAGCATTTTCATTTTAGCAGATAAGTCAGCATTAAAGTATCCATATATCCTTATATAATCATTTTTTCCTACTTTTCAGTTAATTTATGGGATTGCTGCTGTTTGGTTTTAGTTGATACGAGGAATTCTATTGCTTATTTAATAAAAAATTATACCCAAATAGAGCTGGAATAAAGAAATAGATATGACAGAATATATATTTAAATGCCTCTTTTGTGATTGTTTTGTATGCATTTTTCCATAGTCTAAGATTTTCAAATTTACAACTATATGTTAGATTCCTTTATGTTCATATATTTTGTAAAACGTATTCATAAATTTTCCTAGGCTCTTGTTCGATAATTCACAAAATTTTTTCCCCTATTTTTAGAGGCAATTTGTGTTTACTGAAGACTTCTTGCTTTCTATGCATTAGTTAGGGTATTTAAACCAACATCACCTCATCTAATCCTTATATGTTGTAGCAATGGTGATCCCCATATTCTACGAAGGAGACTTGAATCTACAAAATGCTCAGTAACAATAGGAGTGAGACTAAGATTCAAATCCATGATTGTCTACTTGAAGGCCCACATTGTCCTATCATGCTGTGTCTTTGGGATTTACATTCTCTAGCTAATGTTCTTTAAGTCAAAATTTCCTATAATATACATAACTTCTAAGAAAGAATCACCAATATTCTTTCACTAATTAGAAAAATAAGCATCCTGACAATTCTCGTTTGAACTTTTGAGATTGCAGAAATCACATCACAATTCTTAAATATTATGCTTCAATTTGGATATCATTATTTATTCTAGAGAATTTATTTCAATCCATTTCAAGTTAGACATACTATATTTCTTGCCCATGACAGCCTAGATTCTGCCTTAGGGTAGTATAAAAAGTCAGAAAATCTAATAAAATCAGGTAAGATTTTGGAAAGCAAGAATGCAGGCAATAATTTTAAATTACGTGAGATTAAAAATGTATTTTCTATTTTCTTCCTAATAAGATACTATTGCCTAATGACTAATTTAGAGAAAAATAATTCTACCAAGGAATAATTCTACCAAGGAATGATAGCACTAATCTTAATTTTTTGTTTTCCCTCTGATGTGCAAGGCAAAATTAGGCATTTTATAAAGATTATTTTCAAAAGTTAGAAAAGATCTTTGCTTTTTCTGATATTAATAGTGTACTTAACAATCAGTAAATTGTACAATTTGATCAAATAATTAGGGATTTATTTCTTTTAATGCTTTTAGAATGTAAAAAAATTACTATACAGAATGTGTATAGTAAACACTCTAAGATTTGTTTTGATTATCATAACTATTGTACAAAGGAGCAAGAATCTCTGAATATGTTCAATTGATTTGTTTTTGCATGGGCAGGCACCCGGAATCGAACCCAGGTCTCTGCCATGGCAGGTGAGAACTCTGCCACTGAGCCACCATCACACCACCCTGAATATGCTAAATATGATGAGCAAAATGAATGTGACTAATTGGTTCTCAACTATTTTGATAATCAATAAAGACAAAGTACGTATGAACTGTGCATGACCTAAATGATACTGGGGGGTAGTATGTAAAAAAGGAAAACAGCTAATAAACTGTGTAATGTGTTTATGTCAGATAAGGATATTGCCTACATCCTTTTCATTTTCCTGCTTCTCAGACAAAGGAAGGACAAAAAATTATAGCCAAGGAATTATTATAGAATAAAAAAAATTCTTTCAGATCTTATTTATATTTTAAAACAGGTCTCTCATAAAATGTCATTTCTGAAATTTTCTGTAACACATAACTATTTGATTTATAAGAAAATATTAGATTTTGATAAATATTCTTATAAAGTAATCTTTATAGCTTAGTAAACTTAAGGATTTAACAAAACTTACTATTTCTCCTATGAATGAATGAATACCGAAAATTTAGATTTCCAGCAGAACTGTCAAGAAACAATATATTTATTCTTACTCACTAGGGTAATGAAGTAACCATTAAAAAAATCTGTGCTAATAATTCCTTGGCTATCACTTGCTGTCCTTCCTCTTCCTGAGAGGAAAGAAAATGAAAAGGATGTGGGCAAGATACATACCTGTCATGAACATTGTATTTCTATGCTTTTATTCTTATTTAACCACTGTATGATACCGTTTATTTTTCCAAACATATTCTAGTTAATCAATTTTAAACTGAAGTGGATTACTTAATTTTGTTTTGGGTTTTGGATGTGCACTTCTTAAATTTTAAACACTTTCTAAATTATTATGAATTTTTCCTTTTCACAGGTTTGGAAAATAAAAAACATATTCATGTAAATATTATCAAACTTTTTATCATTTGAGTCTTCTATATCAAAAATTATTTGATAGCTTCAATCCATAATTTTTAAATGAAAAAAAAAAAACAACTGGACAAGCTTTCAATACTTACTTTTAAGAACAAAGTTGACCAACATTAGGACTTAGAAAGAGCTTTGAAACCATGTAGTACCTTCCATCTTGTGAGCTTTCAAAATGAAATAAAATGAATTTTCTCCAGGGCCAAACAACTAATTGTGCATTGCTCAGAGGAGGAGTTACACGTTTACTCTTTCAAGCAATTCCATAAATCATTACCATGTTCACCTGTTTGAACATGTTTATTCTCAAGAAGTGCTTTAGTTTGCATGGGGGTAATGGGTTTATTTCTCCACTTTACAAGGTAACCTTAAAGAGGTAATATATACTGACAGACTTTATGATACAACTTAAATGGCAAGACATTTACCAGTGTATTTTGCTATGTATGATAGTTATGATGCTAAAACCTTCAGACTTTAGAATTTTTTGTAAACAAGACCATTTATCTTGCATTAAAGTTGTTCATTATTTAAAATATTTAATGCATTTCATTATAACTGTAATTTATAAATTTGAAATCTTTACACACTTAGTAAAGTGGGATGAGTCTTCACTGTAACAATTTTATCTTAGTGGCTTGAGACACAGCAATTGTATATTATTTCATTTTCTGTAAAATCAGGAATAAAATTAATGCATAAATATTACAATATGAGAATTAACTAAAGAACAAGAGTATATTTTGCATATGATAGAAGATAATATAAATATTCATTATTAAATCATCACATACTGGGGAATCATTAGTGACAATTACTTTTTCTTAGTAAAGCTTCAGAGAAAATGTTTTAACTTTTTGAGTATTAAAAAATTCCTGCAAAAAATTCATTTTAAAAATTCAACTTTTTAAATACATTTAAGACTTAATGGCAATGCTTAGCTAATCAGAAAAATATGTTGTAATAACACTATAACTTTGCTTTTCCCAAACACATGAAGAGCTACAAAAAGAGGTATGATATTATACTGGTCTGTTTTACCTTAGAAAAGTGATGCCATTTTCATGGTGAGAGAAAATAATTTACTCTTAGTTCAAATTTAGAATTGATATTAGAATCAATATTTCAATTGAGAGTACCTAGTATTCATAAAAATAGGGATTTTAGTTTCCCGGTGCCTGCCCAAGCCAAAAAAAAAAAGGATTTTATATTTGTATTTTTATTATAAAGTTTGCATGCTTGGATATAATATTGTGCTTAAAATTTAAAAATTGGGGAGTCCTCCCTGGTTTCTTGTCAGGATAATAAAGTGATACAGGCAGGAATGAAAAAAAAAAAATAATCCAAAATTGTGTCATTCTATAAGCATGTTGTGTAACAAAGATACCAGGAGAATATTACTGCTGTAATTTAACATGTTACATTATGTATTATGTATTTAATATGTTAAATTATGTGGAATTCCTACATTCCACATGCCACTTCATTTGTAATTTAGTTAGTCTATATCTTTGGTTATCACCTGCTCTATATGAGATCCATTAATGATAGTATTGATTTGAAAATAATACTTAAGGTATAACAAACCAACAAATTATGAAAATGTGTAACAGAAATAACCTTCTATCTTCATTGACCCCGTATGCCTAAGCAAGAGGAAGGTCTCAGGATGAGGTACTGTGGTGGCTCAGGCTCTTTTGAGTTGGTATCATGTCATTCTTTGAAGGACTCTGGTTTTCCAGTGCTTTGCCTCCTTTCTCAATATTTCTTTCCTTTTTGTCCAAGCTAGGTATTTAGAATATCTGACTGCTCACAATGAAGAAACTCATATGAAAACTAATATATAACAGATTTGGAGTTTGTACATAGATGTTTTTAGCATAGTGATGATGACCGGATCTATTGGCATATTAGAATTGTTTCCAGAAAGTTTTTTTTTAAAGAAAATATATCATTATAATCACAGTCTACAAATCTTTCAAGTATCTTTAATATCTAAATTTTAATATCTAAATTACTTTAAAATAAGAAAAAGCTAGTGCATAAAATAAAAACGAATTGAGATGTCCACTAAAATAAATGGGTTTATTTATTATTATTATTTATTATTATTGTTTTTGCATGTGCAGGCACCGGGAATCTGTTTTTTTTTTTTTTTTAAGGCTATTCAATTACTCTATCTTAAATGAAATAGTTCTTAAATGTGACATATTTACATTTATGTCAAAATATAAAACTATGTTAGTTACATTTTAGGATTTATGTTAAAAAATAACTGCAATGGCAATTACTTAAAGCTTTTAATTTATTAACATGTTCTTAAGTCAAATGGGCAATGATTATTTTTAGCTATCTGCCAGAAGGTATACGAATATCAGTCTCAAGAAATTGGTTGAAACTTTTGTAATTTTTAAAATAATTTTATAAAATTCTGTAACATACATTAAGCTTTGTAGTTTATCAAGAAGTAACATTTTTCTAGCAGTCAAACTTCACAGGAAATACGTCATGTTTTTCTCAACTGGCAGTGATGAGAAAATCTGTTAATTGAAACAAGTTCATTGAGAATTTGGTTTAGCAAATCACTATTAAAAATCACAGTAGTTGTTTGAATGAAATATTATTTGCTTCATTCCGTTTTCTATCTGCCTGTATATAAATGTACCTCCCTAAACCTGATGCAAGAAAGAAACATTAAAGATCTCTAACAGTTCTATGTGGTAAGTGGTGAATTTATAAGCAAACACTTTAAATTGGGACTTGAACCTCCAAAGAATATAATTTGTAAGAACTGCATACAGAATGGAATATATTAAGGATTGGCTTTGATTTACTAGGTTCAAAACAATTTTTACATTGAGATGTTAATCTGTATCCTACCAATTTTTAAAATATACAATTAAATTCATGTCTATGCTTTAAGATTTAAAAGCAATGGTTTACTTTACAATAAATTTCTGCATGGATTTGCTTGGCTACTCACCTATGGATTTGCTCTAATCAGAGCCTTTTCCAGCATTTATCTCCCACTAAAATAGATTGTTTTAAAAATGGAAACCCCATAAAATAATCAAATCTATCCAATTTATTCCTTAAAAATAAATTCCTTTAAAAAAAATAAAGATGGGCGGTGTGATGGTGGCTCAGTGGCAGAACTCTTGCCTGCCATGTTGGAGATTTGGGTTCAATTTCCCCGTGCCTGTCCATGAAAAAAAAACCAAACAAACTCACAAAAACCCCCAAAGACATAGTTACCCATCATCTTAAATACTGACAAGAAATGGTATTTTGTTTACTGACCAAAAACCAAGTTTGATTAAGTCAATGAATTTCATTCTTAGAAAATGCATAAAGTTTTCACAAGCCAGCTCCCTAAAACATTTTACTAATTAAAAAAACCAATTCAGTAAATGCATATTTCATTATAGTTTGAATGCGCTTTGCGCTACGGTAGCACTCAATCGCGTTCCTAACAAAATAGCAGATTTTTCACTGTTTAAGCAGAGTGACAACTTAAAATAAAATATACACATCAGCAATTAACCTAGTATATCTTTTCTCTAAAAACATATTTTATAAAATGGGGACACTATAGTACTTAACAACAGAAATAGATGACCTTATTTCATCCTACCATAATTCCAATGTGTATCATGATAGACATTGTATTTCCCACAATACAAGGGAAATAAATGTATTTTTGGATAATGATTTAGTCATCATGCATAAATCATATTAAATATTGAGGCGCTGTGGTTCAGAAGTCTGTATTCCTTCAGTGTTATATATGAAAAGCTGACTACTTGTATCAAATAATCTTTTGATTATCAGCCATTTGAACATATGATTTCACTTATTTGCTGCTTTATTATTTGATCTCTAAGTTAAGCAGATGCAAACTGGTCCTTCATTGTTCAGGTAGTGGCTAAACTGATGTAATTTGGGGGAGGATGTGGGGGGAAAATGTAGTTTTCCATAGAGATTCTTTAATTACTTCATAGAGGTAAATAAACTTAAATAGTAAATACCTGAACTTCCCAATAAATTCAGACCTACCTTGATTTTCACAATAAGCCTCTATTAATTTCCATGAGACAATGTTATCACAAAATGTAAGGGTAAACAGGTATTAAATTACTGAATAGAACTCATAATTTAAATAATTAAAACTAATTTGTGTTTAAAGCTATTTGCAGATTTATTAGAGAAACAAATACAAATATGCATTTCTACAGAACTGTTGTTTTTTTTTTTCCAAAATGATCTTAAAACTTGTTCCACATTTTGTACTTGTTTATATATCTATGGCAACCCAAGTATTGGCTTCTGTACCACTTGTAATGAGACAATTGCCCTTCCATTGC